>NC_137046.1:50621265-51048765 GCF_032717465.1 Coenobita brevimanus
CAGATTGAGATGGTAATTTGGGCTAGTAACCAAGGAGACTCATTCTTTAACTAAGGCTAAAATTCCACGCTAGAATAATGTAAAGATCCTTATGCCTTTTTTCAGTTAATTTATGGCCAAGTGTAGAGATTGGAAAAGTAATTTTGACTATTAACCAAGGAGACTCATGACCAATGCTCTTTATATACTGTATTTCTGACCCTTTTATTCAGTTACTTCTTGGCCAAGTGTTGTCAGATTGGAAAGGTAATTTTGACTAGTAACCAAGGAGACTCATTCCCTAAGACTCAAATTTCATGCGACAACTTTCCAAAGATCCCTAACTCCTAACTCCTTTTCAGTTAATGCCAGGTGTAGTCAGATTGATGCTTTTGATGCATATTTTGACTAGTAACCAAGGAGACTCATTCCCTAACCAAGGCTCAAATTCCATGCAGCAACTATTCAGAGATCTCTAACTCCTTTTCAGTCAGTGGTTGGCCAGGTGTAGCTAGATTGGAAAGATAATTTTGACTAGTAACCAAGGAGACTCATGACCAAGGCCCTGTGTAATGATCCCTAGCCTGATTTCAGTTACTTTATGGACAAGTGTAGTCAGATTGGGAGGGTTAGTAACCAAGGAGACACAACCAAGGCCCTACGTATTGATCCTTAGCCTAATTTCAGTTACTTTTTGGCTAAGTGTATGTAGATAGGATTGGTAATTTTGACTAGTAACCAGGGAGACTCATTCCCTAACTAAGGCTAGTATTCCATACAGGAACTATGTAAAGATCCCTCACCCCTTTTCAATAAGCTGATGGCAAGTAGTAGTCAGATTGATGGTAATTTTGACTAGTAACCAAGGAGACTCATTCCTTACTCATGACCAAGGAGGCTCTTCATAATTTTCAGTTAGTTTATGGCAAAGCTGTCAGATTTGGGGGGGTAATTCTGGCTAGTAACCAAGGAGACTCATTCTTGACTCATGACCAAGGCTTTGTAAAGATCCCTAGCCCCTTTTCAGTTAATTGATGGCCAGGTGTAGTCAGATTGGGAGGGCAGTTTTGACTAATAACCAAGGAGACTGTCACAATAGCTTTGCCCAGGTGTTCATTCCTTTGTATATTATTTCACATAGCGCATTGGCAGAAAAAAACAATGGTATGGCTGTACATTCATCCCACAGCACTTCTTTGTGACTAGCATCATGTTCTAGTGTTTATCTGATAACAATTCAGCATTCAGGATGGAGAGATGGGAATTTTAGGCCAAGGTAGAGTAAAAGCAAGCTAGTAACCAAGGAGACTCATAGCACTTGTTCAGGACTAGCATCAAATTTTAGTTGTAAATTGGAATAGTAACCAAGGAGACTCATCCCTGACTCAAAACCACAGCTCGTCAGATGCAACCACATATTCGTATTTTTTGTGGGAGTGACCAGTCAGATTTTAGTAGTTGTAAATTGGAATAGTAACCAAGGAGACTCATTCCTAACTCATAACTACAGCTCGTCAGATGCAACCACATCTTCGTATTTTGTGTGGGAGTGACCAGTCAGATTTTAGTAGTTGTAAATTGGAATAGTAACCAAGGAGACTCATTCCTAACTCATAACTACAGCTCGTCAAATGCAAACACATCTTGGTATTCTTTTGCAGGAGTGACTGATTCAGAAGTGGCTATAGGTATAAAAACAACTTTCCACTTTGAATACCTGGCTGTAACAAAATTTTATTAGAATATGATGCTATGCCCTTCTTTTTTGGTTTAAAATATCATAGCATCATGAATTTTGAATTGTAACTGTAGATGAGTAGAATGTTGGTAGTCATGGAGAAGTGCTGTGGAAAGGGTACTCTATAGCATTACCTTGTTCTGCCACTGAACTGTGTGAGATGGACTGCGTAAGGCAAAATATAGGCCAAGTAGAAGGTAGAAGAAGTAGTGCTATATACTGTATAACTGTCTACTCTAAATGTGAATAATTTGTATTATATTCCTACAATCATTGCAGTGGTGTTCCTGTGGCGGCCTTGGGTTTGTGTGGGTGTAAGTGAAGTACAAGAAAGCAGGGTTCCAGAGAGATGGCAGCGTGATGGCGGTTCAAGAGGAGTGAAGGGAGACTGCCTGGAGAACTCAGAGTAGCAGAGGGGCCACGACTGCTTGGAGAGGTTGAAATCTGTTGTGATGGGTATAGTACTGTCTCCTGTCTCTCCCGTCTAGTTTTTCCTGTCTTATCTTTGTCCCTCTTGTCTGTCTCTCTTGTCTCTCTTGTCTCTCTCTCATGTCACTCTCTCATGTTTGTCTCACATGTCTGTCTGTCTTATCTGTCTGTCTGTCTTATGTCTCTTTTCTGTCTGTCTTATCTGTCTCTTTCTCTCTCTGTCTCTCCTGTCACTCCTGTTTGTCTGTTAGTGTAGGCAGGTAACTATGGAGGGTTGAGTTGAGCGAGGACACTCATTCTTACATTATAGCCAAGGATGAGATGGAGGGATGGAGTGGAGAGATGGGAGGGGGTGTTAGTTGAAGGGATGGAGAGTAGATACAAGTAGATATGGGAGAGACTGTGTATGAGGGAGGAGTGTGGGTAGATATGGTGGAGGGAGGGTGTGAGTTGGAGGGATGGAGATGAGAGGAAGGGTGTGAGTTGGAGAGATAGAGATGAGAGGGGGGATGTGAGTTGGAGGGATGGCAGAGGACAGGACAGTGTGGAGGATATTTGTGGCCACACCTTACAGGATTAAGATGTCTGGCAATAGATAGATTAGATAGATATATAACTGAATTTCCATCAAGCACACTGTATTGATGGAGTGGTAATGTCCAGTGAAAACATATAGTAACCAAGGAGACTCATTCCTACCTCCATAACTATAAAATTAATGAAACTGTAATCAATTAAGTACTAAATTTGTGAGAATGGGCCAGTTCCATCAGGTGAAGGACAGACTACAGTATAGCTAAGTGGCAAGATTATTTTTTCCTTGGTTAAGAAATCTAAGTGAGATGGAAGCACCGATTTTAGCCCATAAATTGGTATAGCTTTTTGTCCTTTTGTGGAGGGATACAGCTTAATGCCAGATTGACATTACCTTGCCTGTACACCTTTCCCATAGCCCAGAGGTCAGCAACCCTTAAAGCTACAAGAGCCATTTGTTTTAAAGTTTCATAAAAATGTAGTACTCTTGGAGCCGCAATACAAAAAATTCTGAAACTGAAATCTGCAGTATTCTAAACAAAACATTACGGTGATACTGTTTGATCTACTTGTAGTATAGATCTTTTGTTTCATAAAAATGTAGTACTCTTGGAGCCGCAATACAGAAAATTCTCATAAACCGAAATCTGCAGTATTCTAAATCTAAACAAAACATTACGGTGATATTGTTTGATCTGCTTATAGTATAGATCTTATCAAAGCTGAATGGAAAATCTAATGTTGCCTTGCATGTGTAATATGATGCCTTTGTTCTGAAAGAATAAATGGTTATTTATGAAGCTCCTGGAGCCACAAAAGTGTCCTAAGAGCCGCGTGCGGCTCCTGAGCCGCAGGTTGTCGACCTCTGCCATAGTCCTTCTTCAGCATAATTAACAAGTCATTTAGATACAGGTGTTAGAGCAGTTACCAGACTATACAGTAGACTATGCAAGAAAGATTAGGGAACAGTTGATACGTTATGACCTAAGTTTTATCCAGTGTGGGTGAAGGCATTGGTAAAGTATATATCTACAAAGGTGCAGTCATAGAAATTTACTGTCCATTTGCATTGGGCATGTGGAGAGAATGAAGGATGGCAACTGGATGCAGCGGGGGAGAGGTGTGTGTGGTGAGGGGAGAGTTACGGGGTAGATTGAGAGGGTTGGGGGAGGAAGGATGGGGCTGGAGTGTATTGGTGTTGTGATGAGAAGGGGATAGCCTGAGATAGTTTGGGAGGAAGGATGGGACTGGAGTGTAGTGGTGGTGTGATTACGAGGGGTAGAGTGAGATGGTTTGGGCACGTGGAGAGGATGGGGGATGACATTTGGGTGCGGAGGGTGAGAGGTGTGAACATGGAGGGTAAAGTTGAGAGGCAGACTGAAAGACCTGGGATGAAGTCAGTGTCCTCAGGGATAAAGAGCTGGACAGAGAAGCTGCTAGAGATCAAGCAGCATGGAGAACTGCCATTATGTGATTAAGGCTGATGTATGGAAGCGTCTTGGAATTTTTATAAATGAATGAATGAAGGAAATAGCTTTTTCCGCTCCATCAGGTGGGTAAAGATGTTGAGGTATAAATGTAAGTGCTTCCTCTATTATTTCTTTCCCTGTCCTTCCTTTCTGCACCCTTCCTCACTCCAGCATTAGGTGGAAAAGATCAGGATGAAGGAAAATGAAGTTTGTTCCTAGCTAGTTTGCTGTTTGCATTTGCCTAACTTGAATAGGGAAGTAACATTATACTGTATAGGAATAAATGCATTGGTTACTAGGCATATTTGGGTGTTAACATATTTCACTGTGTAACTTGCTTACTAGAGCCCTTACCTCAGTTGTGGGTTCATGCTTATCTGGATATGAATCTAGGAGACTTCATGCTAAAATTCCCCTTCTGCAGTCCACCATCCTCCTCCTGAGAGATAGGTACATATGAGTATGGCAAGAATATTAACTGATAGACTCCTTGAAATGGCTGGTTTGATACAGCCTTCAGTATGTCCTTCAGCCTAAGATTTAACTAGTGTTGATGGTTGAGGTAGCACTGGCATTGTAGTTCAAGGGTGGAGTTGTAAAGCATGTTTGTACTTTAGGGCAGTATGACGAGGGCAGCTTGATGGCAGAGAGGCCACCCCCTGCTGTGGTGGGTGTCTGGTGATAGACATCCACCACCACCACCACCAGTGATGAAGGGAAGCAACTTGGCTGGATACTACAAGATGAGTACATTTAAAAATGTTATACATACTCACTTAGGTGCCAGTCTGTTGAAATAACCTTTGATGGGCCAGTGGAGTGTTTCATACATAACGTATAGTTTTCTATAAATCTTGCTGTGGTGCTGCTTTTGTTAATTGCCAGTTGGTTGCAGAACTGGCCTCAGTAGGTGTTAGTCAAAATGCACTGCAACTTGTGCTTAAATAGCTGAGGAAGCTAAAGTTGCAAGAATCATGCAGAACATTAAAAACTCAATTTTGCTAAGTGGAATTATTTGCAGTAAGTGTGCTGCAGTTAAATTGGCAGTGCTAACAACCATATCCCAGGAAATGATCACTGCCACCCCTTGTGCCTTAGGTTTCATTCTTAACTTTTCCATATAGTTTTAAGTCTTTGGAGACTTGCAACAGAAGACAGATAGCCATTATTACCCCATCAGTAAATAAAATATCCCCAGAGCTGGATAAAACCATTGGCTGTGGCAGGAGTGAATTAACACACAACAGGAAGCTCCCTGACATCTCTAATGTAATGATTTATTTTAGGGGTTAAACTTAAGTCAGTTGGAGACCCCTGCATTCAAAAGGAAGCTCCCTAACACCTCTTCCTTAGCTATTTATCTAGGGAAATCAGTGGTGTGATAGTAAAGCCTTGTCTTATATGCAGATTTCTAAGTTCCATTGGTACTTGTTCTTCTCTCAAATGCCTTGATTTTATTTTTAATGGAGAGTAACAGTTGGGTGTGGAAGGTGATAAGTGGCAAGGTTGAGGGTAGGGGTGAGAGGCAGACTGAAAAAGACCTGGGAAGAGGCCATAGGGTGTGACCTCAGGGCTAGGACTGAATAGGGAGGCTGCCAGAGATTGAGCAGTGTGGAGAGCTGCTATTAAGTTATGAAAACCGACGCATTCAAGCATGTTGGAGCCTTTATAAACGATATGATAGCAGTATTTCCAGAGTCTATATAAATGATACGAGAGCAATATTTCCAGTCTATATAAACGATACGAGAGCAATATTTCAAGTCTATATAAACGATACGATAGCTGTATTTCCAGAGTCTATATAAACGATACGATAGCTTTATTTCCAGAGTATATAAACTATACGATAGGTGTATTTCCAGTCTATATAAATGATACGATAGCTGTATTTCGTCTATATAAATGATACGATAGCTGTATTTCGTCTATATAAATGATACGATAGCTGTATTTCCAGTCCATATAAATGATAGCTGTATTTCCAGTCTATATAAACGATACAATAGGTTTATTTCCAGAGTCTCTTATAAACTATACGATAGCAATATTTCCAGAGTCTATATAAACGATAATAGCTGTATTTCCAGTCTATATAAATGATACGAGAGCAATATTTCTAGAGTGAATATAAACGATACGATAGCAATATTTCCAGAGTCTGCTGTATATAAACAACACGATAACAATATTTTAGTCTATATAAACAATACGATAGCAATATTTTCAGAGTCTATATTATAAATGATACGATAGCAATATTTCCAGAGTCTGTATAAATGATAAGATAGCAATATTTCCAGAGTCTATATAAATGATACGATACCTGTATTTCCAGAGTCTATATAAACGATACGATAGCTGTATTTCCAGAGTCTATATAAACGATACGATAGCTGTATTTCCAGAGTCTGTATAAACGATACGATAGCTGTATTTCCAGACCTATATAAACGATACGATAGCTGTATTAACAGAGTCTATATAAATGATACGATAGCTGTATTTCTAGAGTCTATATGAACGATACGATAGCTTTATTTCCAGAGTGTATATAAACGATACAATAGCTGTATTTCCAGATTCTGTATAAACGATACGATAGCTGTATTTCCATAGTCTATATAAACGATACGATAGCTGTATTAACAGAGTCTATATAAATGATACGATAGCTGTATTTCCAGAGTCTATATAAACGATACGATAGCTGTATTTCCAGAGTCTATATAAATGATACGATAGCAATATTTCCAGAGTCTATATAAATGATACGATAGCAATATTTCCAGAGTCTATATAAATGATACGATAGCAATATTTCCAGAGTCTATATAAATGATACGATAGCAATATTTCCAGAGTCTATATAAATGATACGATAGCTGTATTTCCAGAGTCTATATAAATGATACGATAGCTGTATTTCCAGAGTCTATATAAATGATACGATAGCTGTATTTCCAGAGTCTATATAAATGATACGATAGCAATATTTCCAGAGTCTATATAAATGATACGATAGCTGTATTTCCAGAGTCTGTATAAACGATACGATAGCAATATTTCCAGAGTCTATATAAATGATACGATAGCGTATTTCCAGAGTGTATATAAATGATACGATAGCTCGTATTTTCCAGAGTCTGTATAAACGATACGATAGCAATATTTCCAGAGTCTATATAAATGATACGATAGCATTATTTCCAGGGGCTATTAATCCTGTATTTTTTGAACTGAAGATGTAGTCTTATTAACCCCATCAGAGCTGTAAGTCCTCCCTGAGTTTTAAAATGCCTGGTGGTGGCAAGAATAAAACAATAAATCAATAAGGAAGAGGTGTTAGGGGAGGTGCTTCAAGAGTACCAGCCCCTGAGTTGTAAAAATTGCCAAGTAGTAGTAAGAATAAAACCAAAAATATATCACTAAGGAAGAGATGTTGGGGGAGTCAGGGAATTGGAAGTACTGTGTAAGTTTGAATTAATCTGACTTATTTTTTTTTTACAAAATGCCTGCGTCTTTCTCCTTCTGCCTGTGTCTTTCTCCTTCTGCCTGTGTCTTTCTCCTCCAGCCTGTGTCTTTCTCCTCCAGCCTGTGTCTTTCTCCTCCAGCCTGTGTCTTTCTCCTCCAGCCTGTGTCTTTCTCCTCCTGCCTGTGACTTTCTCCTCCTGCCTGTGACTTTCTCCTCCTGCCTGTGACTGTCTCCTTCTGCCTGTGACTTCTTTTCCTTTTACCAGTGACTGTATCTCCTTTCTCTCCCCTTCCTGTCCTCTCTCTACTGTTCCACTTTTTCTTGATAGTTCCATAATTCTTTTGGCCCTACATTTCCCCCCTACTATCAGGCTAGACATTGGTATTATGCCATGGATAGTTTAAGGCCCTGCCATTAACACTGCCCCATCCTTCCTTCCTCCCTATCCTCCCTACCCTCCCCTTCCTCCCTATCCTCCCCTTCCTCCCTATCCTCCCCTTCCTCCCTATCTTCCCCTTCCTCCCTATCCTGCCTTCCTCCCTATCCTGCCTTCCTCCTTGTGCATTAACACCAAACTGTTTCATCACCAAGTGTCTTCATGGCCAAAGCTGCTCATATGCCAGTCTTGGTGCCATGTAGCCAGTGTGACTTGGTGCTGGTTCCCTGGTGCTGGTTCATTGGTGCTGGTTCCCTAGTGCTGGTTCATTGGTGCTGGTTCCCTGGTGCTGGTTCATTGGTGCTTCCTACTGTGACATGCTCTTAAATGCAATGGCCAGGCATCTTGCAGTGAATGGTTCCCTTACTTTGTTCATTTCTTGTTTGGGAAGATATTTTTGAACTGTAGTAGCTTCCTCATGTAATGCAGACTTTGAAATAGTCTCCAGAATTACTCCAGTAGATATAGATAAATAGATATAGATGGATAAAGCACTCAGGGATTATGGTGAATTATCTTTAGGTGTATTAGCAGTGGTTACAGTTTCTGCCATTTTCCTAAATCTGGCCATCGTCTAAGTCGTTCAGTGGGCTAAGGTGGTGGTGTCTGATGCTTTGAATGTGTCAGGTGGTTGTGCTGCTGTGTTTACTGTAGGTGCCTGGTGGTGTAGTGGGTTAAGGTGGTGTTGGCTGATGCTTTGAATGTGTCAGGTGGTTGTGCTGCTGTGTTTACTGTAGGTGCCTGGTGGTGTAGTGGGTTAAGGTGGTGTTGGCTGATGCTTTGATTGTGTCAGGTGGTTGTGCTGCTGTGTTTACTGTAGGTGCCTGGTGGTGTAGTGGGTTAAGGTGGTGTTGGCTGATGCTTTGAATGTGTCAGGTGGTTGTGCTGCTGTTTTTACTGTAGGTGCCTGGTGGTGTAGTGGGTTAAGGTGGTGTTGGCTGATGCTTTGAATGTGTCTGGTGGTTGTGCTGCTGTGTTTACTGTAGGTGCCTGGTGGTGTAGTGGGTTAAGGTGGTGTTGGCTGATGCTTTGTGTCAGGTGGTTGTGCTGCTGTGTTTACTGTAGGTGCCTGGTGGTGTAGTGGGTTAAGCTGGTCCAGCCAGATGTGCTTTGGAATATTAATGGGTCTGTTCATCTGTGGCAAAGCTAACAGGTCTAGAAGTGTTTTTTTTCTCTCTCTCCAAGGAAAGTGTAAATATCTGCTCTTGGAGAACTTTGAGTGATTTTATGAAATACAAAGCTGCTCAGCCTGAACTTTTGTTGGTTTAACATGTCAGCCATTGCCTAAGCTGACTATTGGGTGCATTTCAGTTTGACACCACAGAAGCGAGTCCTACTATAGTGGCTTATGAAATACAAAGTTGCTCAGCTTGAAATATTGAATTGATTTGATAGGTCAGCTGTTGCATCAGCTGATTATTAAACAGTTGTCAGTTTTGGCCATAAGGAGGCATTTTAATACAAGTTTCACATTCTGAGTTTGAAAGAGAAACTTAAATATTGACTGCAGTCTGTGCAGATAGGCTCTTGTTGTTTAGGTACAGAATTTAAACTTGTGATCTTGAGTTTAGGTAATCCAGTTGTGTGTGTGTGTGTGTTGTGTGTGTGTGTGTGTGTGTGTGTGTGTGTGTTGTGTGTGTGTGTGTGTGTGTGTGTGTGTGTGTGTGTGTGTGTTTGTGTGTTGTGTGTGTGTGTGTTGTGTGTGTGTGTGTGTGTGTGTGTGTTTGTTGTGTGTGTGTGTGTTGTGTGTGTGTGTGTGTTGTGTGTGTGTGTGTGTTGTGTGTGTGTGTGTGTGTGTGTGTGTGTGTGTGTGTGTGTGTGTGTGTGTGTGTGTGTGTGTGTGTTTGTGTGTGTGTGTGTGTGTGTGTGTGTGTGTGTGTGTGTGTGTTGTGTGTGTGTGTGTGTGTGTGTGTGTGTGTGTGTGTGTGTGTGTGTGTGTGTGTGTGTGTGTGTGTGTGTGTGTGTGTGTGTGTGTGTGTGTGTGTGTGTGTGATTAGGTCAGTGGGTGTTGTAGGTTAGGTCAGTGGGTGTTGGTGTAGATAAAGGCACAGCTAATGTGTTGTTGTATTTGCAGGAAACAGATGGTGTCCAACAAGATCTATGAAGATATCAAGATGGCAAGATGAAGCCAGCTGGGTAGAGGAATATGCTATATGTGTGAAGAAGATTGGTAATGTGTTAAAACTGCATCTCAATCATTTTGCTTTAACTTGGCCTTAAAATACCTTGCTAGTCACGAAGAAGTGCTGTGGAAAGGTTTCAACGACCTAAAATTACCATTTTTAAATCTTGTTTAGCTATACTGTATTAGATCAAAATTAGTGATCTTAGTCATGCAGTGCGGTGGAAAGGTTGTAGAGCCAGTGATTGTGTCTTTGCTACTGAACTAAGTCAAGTCAGCTGTCAAAGGATATGTCTTGGCCAAGTTTAAGTGAAAGAACTGTAGTTGTGTGTACAGAAAGTCCTCGTTTATGCTAGTCATGAAGTGCTGTTTTCATGTACGTTAAATCCAAGTAATTGTCATTGTGTTCCCTGGCTGGTTTATATGGTAGTGCTGAAGTGATGTATTTTGTGGCCAGGCTTATCTGAACAGGAACATGTTGGTCTGCTGGCTGCATTGGCCCATATCCTGTAGTCCACCATTTTCCTTTATGGGATGATAGGGAGGTATTAGACTAGTAACCAAGGAGACTCGTGTACTCCACCATCCTTGGAGGATAAGGGAGGGAATTGGGGCATGTTTTGTTTGATGGCATTGTGAATTGAAGTACATTGTTGATCAACCCCAGTCTGCCTGGCCAAGCAGACCCATCAACCACAGGCAAGCAACAGCCTTGCCACCTCATTTAGTGAACCAGTGTTCCCCTGTGGCAGACAGAGCCCTGCAACGGCAAGGTGCGTTGAATATAGTGTGGAGGTTTGGTTCCTGGATGGATGCTGCATTTGCATAATCCAGTTAACGTGAGCACCATAGCAGGCCCCACATCACCCCATTATTTGGTGATATGGTTACCACCCAACATTGTAAATGGTTTCCTGGGCTGCAGGAAACCATTAGGCCTGTCACCTGGTGTAAAACCACATGAAGTGGAAAGAAGAGAAAAAGTGACAGGAAGGAAAGGGAGAAGTAGGGAGTGAGGACAAACAGAATGATAAAGTTGAAGGAAGAATAGGTAGTACTACAGTGCAACCTCAAAAGTTTGCAAACCTCTAAAGTTCAATTGCCATAATTTATGAAAAATGTCATTTTTATTTCCCAAACTTAGCTCAGAAATAACCGGAGACTAGTTAAAAAAATATAAAATCCTAGCTACACCCATCTGGTACTGATGACCTCACCATAAAGTGTGTGGTCACCCATAATAATAATAATTTCCTTTCCTCCTCTTGGGTAAGCTCTTTCTTATTTGAGTCAGTTTTATCATATCCAAATTTGACCATAATTGTGGCTTCAAACAGGTGTCCTGGCTTTACCAATTAGTGCAGTGCTGGGAACAAAAATGATGCAGTATAAGAATGCAGCCACAAGTACTTAGTGTGTGTGTTGTGAAATGATTGGTGATGGAAACTACCATGTATGACAAATTTGACAGTTATCAGTGCTGTAGCCTACCAACTGAAACTAGAGTAAATAACTCATTGCAGGTGTTGTCAAAGATAGCGGTGGTGTTAAACCTGACAGTGTATGACATTACAAAGCAGTGTGATAAGGTTTTTAAGTTTTTGAGTGGAATTATGGTAAATATTCCTTTATCACACAACACCATGCAACACCACTTGTCAGACGTCAACTGATTTTATTCACTTTTGATTGAAGCATGATTGTTGGTAGGCAGCAGTCTTAGTGTAATTCTAATAGATCATTTGCATCACAATTAAACCACTGTGCAATATATTTTTGAGTAGATATAAACCACCACCATCTTCCATTTTTTTTTTCATACACACACACACACACAATGTACTTACGTATTTCATCACTGAGGTTGCAGTATTTCTGCAAGATTATAGTAATGCAGACTGGCAGTAATTGTACGTATCATAAAATGTCATAAAATAAACTGTGTAATCAGTGCACAATATGTGAAGTGTAGCATCACGTATGGGTTGGTTATATGGTTACCACCCAGCATTGTAAATGGTTTTCTGGCTTACAGAAAGCCATTAGGCATGTTACTCAATGTAAAGCCACCTGAAAAGGAAGGAGTAATAAAAATTGACAGGAAAGATGTGAGAAATAGGGAGAGAGGAGGACAGAAACAAAAATAATGGAGATAGTGGGCAGTGCTACATCAAGGAGTGGATGGTAGTTGCTGAAAGATGTAAATATTCATGTTCAGTACTGTAGTTTTTACGTAAATAAATGAATGCATAATTACTGTCCCTTACAACTTACTGATTGATGTTAAATATGAATACAACTGCAAAGTGTTTTAGAACAAGGGGACATACACAAGATGAGGAAAGGAAATGTGAAAGAAACACTTCATGGTTTGTAGCGATTATTGTACTGATCCTTGAGTTAAGAGATGAGATAAATGGTAGTGTTAACAATGGAAAATAGGATGCCTGAAGCCAGCTAGTTAGCCCAGACAACAAAGCTTGTGTCAAAAGCATGTCTAAACCATGAGAATTAAGACAGCCACAGAGATGCTTTATTAAAGTTCAAATTTTTCAAAAGTATCAAAAGGACACAAGAACTTCGAATTTAAGAGGTTGCACTGTATATCAAGTGAGTGGATGATCACAGTCACCTACCACCTGCAGGACTAGTAACCAAGGAGACACATGAAAGCAAGCCTCCTGTACCTGTAAAGTGTATTGTTATAGCACATTGATATGACTAGTAGCCATAACCAAGGAGACTGCCACCTCATGAAGGCAACTTTCTCCATTGTCTGTTAAATTTGTTATAGCATGTTATCAAACCTGACAGATCCCTGTTCCCTTTTGTCTCTATTTGATGGCAGTGTGTAGTGTGATTGGAGGATCGATAAGACTAGTAACCAAGGGTGATGGTATCTAGGGCTGGTGGTGGTACTGTCAAAGCTGAGGGAGTGTGGCCATGTGTGGATTACCACTAGGGTGTGGGAAGGAATTACAACTTGTTCAGTGTTGGTGAGAGGCTGTGTATGTGGTGTTAGAGGTAGACTGTGAAAAATGCTGACATGGTGTGTGCAGTGTGTGGGGGGGAGCATATGGAGATTTCAGGCATGAAAGGATTAGTCTTGCTGTTGAGTGTGTAGAGGATTTTTTTTTTTTTTTTTTTTTTTTGAGGACATGCTATGTGCTGGAGGTGGAGCTGGTGTTAGCTGTGTGGCTAGGACAAGGAGTGGCTGGAGGAAGTTCAGGGAGCTGTTGTCTCCTGACATTGAGAGGGCTCTCCCTCAGTGCTAAGGGATCTTTGTATGTGGCACGTGAGACCTGGGCAGTGAAGGATGAGGATGTTCATAGGCTTAAACCTACAGTAATGACAATGATTAGATTTGTTTGTAGTGCATCCTTGAATGACAGGCCTTGGGAAGGGTGTTAGGACTGCAGTTGAAGAGTTGAGAAGAAGAATGGGACTTGAATGTATTGATGTAGTGATGAGGAGGGGTAGGTTGAGATGGTATGGACATGTGGAGAGGATGGAGGGTGAGAGCTGTGATTGTTTAGGGTCGAGTTGTGAGAGGCAGACTAAAAAAAAGACCTGGGATGAAGTCAGAGTGAGACCTCAGGGATACTGGACTGGACAGGGAGACTGCCAGAGATCAAGTAGTATGGAGAGATGCCATTAGGTGACCAAGGCTAACTTATGCAGGCATGTTGAAGCCTTTGTAAGCGATAGGAAAATAAACGAAGTAACCAAGGAGACAGTCATACCTCATAGTCAAGGACCATCAAACAATGCAACCCCTCTCCCGCCCCTCTCCATTTTTTTTTTTTTTTTTAAATTGGTGCAACCCCTCTATCTATTTTTTTATTTTTTCAAACAATGCAACCCCTATCCCCCAATTTTTTTTCCCCCTCCATTATAGTGTAACCTCTCCCCCCCCCCTTTTTTTTTTTTTTTTTTTTTAAGTGTTGCTGTAAAGCTTAGTCAGGGTGCAGAATTTGCCATTACCAGTTGTATGGTGAGAATACTGTTAGTTTAGGCCATACCTGTGGCTAAACGAGGACATCTGTATATGCACTGTACAGTATTTGTGGATGTGGGAGCATCTCTTGGCCAGTCAGTCAGACCATATGATTTTTCAGCAGAACTTCACTCATGTAGATTTTAATATATTGCGGCCCTTCATGATCACACATCCATTACTTATATACTTATATGTGGTGACCATATTTTCTTTATTCCAATAAATGCATCTTTAATGTAAATGCTTCGTTATTATAAATGTTTCAATATTTTGTGTAGTGGAGTAGAGTTTATCGCCTTTTAAGACTAATGAAAAACAGCTTGATTTTGACAAGGCAGTCTTATAATTTCCGATATTTGAGAGGTAGTAAAATTAATTGTGCTTTTTAAATCTAACGTCAGTTGCTTTGCCAATGAGTGAAATATTGCTGCAACTTTTAATAAAAATACTAAACACACAACCAAAGAACTGCAGCTAAAAAAAAAAAAAAATGCATGCTCCTGGTGCAGGCCAAAAATTATTTGAAACATCTCGACATATTGCATCAGTGGCACATAGTGATGCAGCTTGCCAATTTTTATTCCATCTGACTACAACTGTTGCATGTTTATCTCATTTGTACTGCTGTGTCAATGGTCACTGCCCCTCCGAAACGTCTGCTTGCATCCCTCCACCACCCTGGCGGGTGCGTAGCACCTGTCTAGCAGCAAACTCTCATCCCTTTTCTGTCCAGCTATCAAATGCAGGAGTTAACCTTCATGTACGCAATAGGTCAACTCTGGACCTGCTTTTCACTCTTCCTACTGCCTATGACCCTCCAGTCTTTTTAATGCTGTGTCCAGGCATCTCAAGATGAACGATCTTGAATTTGGCCCTTAACTTAGTTTTTTGTTGGAGGGAACAGTCGTTCAGATTTTCTAGCATTTGGTTCCTTCTTCCTTGCATAAAATAGATTTAAATTGTTGTGGGAACAACATTGCCTAAAAATTACCTGCTGTAGTGTTCATCTGTCATGTTTGACCAAAAGACCTGTTGTCTGGGTATGAATGGCTTGGTAGGCCAGGAACAGCATTACTGATTTTATACGTACAGTACTTTATTAGTTGCCTACTTGCACCAGACCATGAGCAATAGATTTAAACTTCAGCCAGTCTTGGTTAAGATGTGTGTCTGTTTATGACCAAGAAATTAACAAGGGTTATATAAACTGTAGCAGCCAGTTCATAAGTAACCTTGTAATTTTTTAGAAGTGCTATTCCAAGGTTTTTTAAGGGAACGAAGTCTTAAAAGGCGAGAAATATTACTTCATTACTTTTAAAAATAAGGTGGCCATATCACTTTTTTTTTTTTTTTTTTTCAAAGATCTGTTATTGGTAGGTAGGTTATGGCAACATTCCACGAGTTTAGTAAGAAATCATATGTCATTTGGTTGTCTGTGCTCCATAAATTAGAATTGGGAGACTGAGGGATGGAGTGGGAGAGAATTAACTAGGAGTGTATGTGAGTGAGGTAGGAGGGGAGACCAAGGATGAGATGGAGGGCTGGAGTGAGAGACTAAGGGCCAATTCACACTATACGGTTCGTCTTCGTAGGGTTACGGTTCATTTGCTATGTCACTGTTCACACTACATGTCCACGATCTCGTCAGTCTGCATGCAGCTGTGGCTCCGACAAGAAGCCTCAGAAATTAGTGTTAAGCAGCTTGCTGCAACATTCATTTTTGCACAGCTACTTAGGTGACAGTGCCACTGATGTTACAACAATGAATGTCACGAACAATGCAAGCTCTTTAGTAGACATAACTAGACAGGGAGGAAATGCTCCACAAGGTGCATTCATTGTAAAAGAAATTTAAAAGATTCTTGAAGTCCCACTGGTTCTCTTCCATGGGGGTAAAGAGGGTTGAGAGAGAACCTACCAATGGTTATGAACAGGATGTTGGGAGAACCTGTGAATGGTAATGGATAGGGTGTTAAGAAATACCCTATGAATGGTAATGAATAGGATGAAGGATAAAATGCTATTTGTCACACTTATAATAAAATAGTGAAATATTTAAATATCTTACCCAATTTTTCCAATCCCTCTCCTATTAATTTCCATATTTTTTTTTTCACATGGTTATCGTTGTATTTTCTGTTGCCCATGTCATATAGTTCCTCGTAGCCTCTGACCAGTTCTAATAACTTCCAGTTCTAATAACTTCTCGTCACTCATGACTGCTTATAGTACTGTTCACGGCCAAAAGCACTGACAGGCTAAAGTTGTCCTCTGTTGTCTGTAAACACACCGTGACTGATGCGTATTGATGTTCACACTGATTGGTGGAGGTACGGAGCGTTTCCATACGTATACGTTTCGTTCGTTAGAGATTTCTTCCAAACGTAGGCGATCCGTACGAGTGAAAGGCGCACGAAAGATGAACAATAAACGGAAAATATAGTGTGAACAGCCCCATTGACTTCGCTAAAATAATTAACGTACGAAAGCCGTACGGAGACGAACCTTTAGTGTGAATCGGCCCTAATGTGAGAGGTGGAGGGGGGGGGGAAACTGAGGGATTGAGTAGAGGATGTTGTAAATTGAAATGGGATGGAGAGGGAAACTAACTAGGAGTGTATGTGAGTAAGGTGGATGTGGGGTAAGAGGGAGGGGGAGACTGAGGATGAGATGGAGGGATGAGTGGAGGTATATAGGAGAGGAGGGTGTAAGTTGGGGGTGGAGTATGAGAGTGAGGTGGAGGGATGGAATAGAGGTATGAGAGGGAGGTGTAAGTGGGGGGGGATGGAGAGTGAGACTAAGTAGGGGTTTGTGTGAGTGAGGTGGAGGTGGGGAAAGTGGCAGGGGGAGACTGAGGATGAGATGGAGGGATGGAATGGAGAGGTGCATGAGAGAGGAGGGTGTAAGTTGGGGGGTATAGGAAGATTAATTCTGAGAGTGTATGTGAGTGAGGTGGAGACTGAGGAGGAGATGGAGGGATGGAGTGGAGATATATGAGAAGGGGGTGTAAGTTGGGGGAATGGAGAGTAGGAAACATAATCAGGAGAGTGTATGTGAGTGAGGTGGGGGGAGCTGAGGATGAGATAGAGATGGAGAGGTGTGTGTAAGTTGGGGTGTGAAAGACTAACTAGGCGAGTGTATGTGAACAAAATGGAGGGATAGGGGAGGAGGTGTAAGTTGGGGGAATGGAGAGAAGGAAAGATAATCAGGAGGGTGTATGTGAGTGAGGTGGGGGAGAGGCAGGGGGTGTAATCTGGGGGAGGGCAGGTAGATGGCAGTGGACAGGGAGGAGATATGTACCCTCACAGGATCAAGGTATCTGGCTATAGGTAGATATAGCATGTCCACACACTCACATTGTTATAGTAATATGGCCAATATATATTTTTACGGTTTTATTTGTTTGCGTGAGATTATACTCTGAACTTTAGCTTGGCCTAAAATTTTAAATCTTTCCAGCCTGAATTATGAGTTGTAACTTTCTTAAAACAGGATAGTAGGCACAGTGTGAAAAGGATTATGAGTAATAGCATTGCCTTTCTGTGCCTCGAGTTACTCTTATGTGACAGCTGGAAAAGGCTGAAAAATTGGGCCAAGTTAGTGAAGAGTAAATACTGTTCAGTGGAATGTGATTTTGTTGATATTTAACATGCATCACAACCTGTCCATGTTTGTATTTTTGAACCTCTTCAGTACTGTTACATCGTTTCTCAGTGTATTGTTGCTGTGTCCCAGATGATTTTATTCTTGCTGCTGCCAGACGATTTTACTCAGCTTAGGAAGGGGGTCTCATACTGAAGGGAGGCTATGTCCGCTCCAGTATGAGATCGCACTCCAAGCTGAATAAAATCGTGTGGCATCAGCAGGAATAAAATGTCCTCATACTGAAGGGGTTAATTGGCTCATGTCTTTGGTATACTGTATGCCATGTTGACTAATGGTGCATTGCTTCCTGTTTAACATGCCTTAGCAAACACACGTTGCGTGGTGCACACAGTGTTTAACAATGCATGTTAAGTAGCCCTTTTGATCACTCTGTTGTATGCCATGTGTTCTTGTATAGCTCTGCCTGGCATTAGCTGGGCAGAGCAATACAAGACATGGCATCTACACAGTGATTTGAAGGGCACGCTCTTGGAAGCATCTTGGGGTAGGGCACAGAACCTATCTCGATAAATCGGCCACGAAAATACGGACTGGCAACCCTCCCTTGGGGGTTGCCAGTCCTTATTTCTCTGGCCGATTTATCGAGATAGTTTTTTTTTTCCACCTTCTTCACTTAAATGTATCTTAGTGGAAATAAAACCAATGTATTATTACCATGTCTTTGTTATATACATATACCTTTTTTGTATAGTACTTATATATGTATAGTACTTACATATGTATAGTACTTATATATGTATAGTACTTATATATGTATAGTACTTTGAAAAATATCAGAGAGAGAATACCAATAGACATGAATAGTATGAAGGAGACATCACTTCGTACTATTCATGTCTATTGGTATTCTTTTTCTGATATTTTTCAAAGTACTATACATATAAAAGTACTATACATATAAAAGTACTAAACATATATAAGTACTAAACATATATAAGTAACTTATAACATTCAAAATTTAGCACTTAGAAAAAATTATGAACTTAAAAGGACAATATACAAAGACATTAAAGAATAAAAGAAACATTAAAAACAAACAAAACAAGACACATGGAGCAGGGCAAGAACAGCAGGACATAGAACGACACAGCACAGATGACAGGGCAAGAACAGCAGGACATGACACAGATGATGGAAGGACAGAGCATAGATGATGGAAGGGCACAACAAGGCAGGTCATAGCAAGGCAAGACAAGCAGGATACAGCAAGAGATGGAAGGGCAGGACACACAAAGGAAAAAATAGCAGATATGGAAGGGCAGGACACCATAGGCAAGAACAGCAGGACACAGGGTAAGAATAGCAAGGAGGGGAGGACAGGCCAAGGATGGCAGGGCACAGCAAGAGTGCAGATGACAGTGCATGGGTGTAGGGCAGGACAGGGGTAGCAGGGCACAAAGCAGGACATAGCACAGATGATTGAAGGGCACAACAGGGCAGGTCATAGCAAGGCAAGACAAGCAAGATACAGCAAGAGATGGAAGGGCAGGACACACAAAGGAAAAAAATAGCAGATATGGAAGGGCAGGACACCATAGGCAAGAACAGCAGGACACAGGGTAAGAATAGCAAGGAGGGGAGGACAGGCCAATGATGGCAGGGCACGGCAAAAGTGCAGATGACAGGCATGGGTGTAGGGCAGGACAGGGGTGGCAAGGAAAGGCAGGGCAGGGGAAGGAATAACAAGGGTGTAGGGGAGGGCATGGCTGCATATTGCAAGGGTGTAGGGGAGGGCATGGCTGTACAGTGTATTGCATGGGTGAAGGGGAGGGAAGGAAAGTGCAACAAGGGTGCAGGGCAGGTAAAAGATGGCAGGACAGGGGTGGAAGGACAGGACATGGTTGACAAAACAGGGATGGAAGGAAAGGACATGGTTGACAGAACAGGGATGGAACGACAGGACAAGGATGACAGGAACAGCAAGGGACACCTGGTAGGGCAAAGCAAGGGACACCTGGTAGGGCAAAGCAAGGGTGGGGGTGGTAGGGTGGGTTGCAGGGTGGTAAGGTTAGGAAGAGGAAGAAAGAGGGGAGGAAGAGGAAAGAAGAAAAGGAGGCCTAATACAATAAGAGGAGGAGAGGAAGCCTAATACAAAAAGGGGAGGAGGAGGGAGGAAGAGGAAAGAAGAAAAGGAGGCCTAATACAATAAGAGGAGGAGAGGAAGCCTAATACAAAAAGAGGAGGAGGAGGAAGAAAAGAAAAGAATGAGGAGGAGGAAGGAAGAAAAGAATGAGGAGGAGAAAGGAAGAAAAGAATGAGGAGGAGGAAGGAAGAAAAGAATGAGGAGGAGAAAGGAAGAAAAGAATGAGGAGGAGGAGGAGGAAGGAAGAAAAGAATGAGGAGGAGGAAGGAAGAAAAGAATGAGGAGGAGGAAGGAAGAAAAGAATGAGGAGGAGGAGGAGGAAGGAAGAAAAGAATGAGGAGGAGGAGGAGGAAGGAAGAAAAGAATGAGGAGGAGGAGGAGGAGGAAGGAAGAAAAGAATGAGGAGGAGGAGGAGGAAGGAAGAAAAGAATGAGGAGGAGGAGGAGGAGGAAGGAAGAAAAGAATGAGGAGGAGGAGGAGGAGGAAGGAAGAAAAGAATGAGGAGGAGGAGGAGGAGGAAGGAAGAAAAGAATGAGGAGGAGGAGGAGGAGGAAGGAAGAAAAGAATGAGGAGGAGGAGGAGGAGGAGGAGGAAGGAAGAAAAGAATGAGGAGGAGGAGGAAGGAAGAAAAGAATGAGGAGGAGGAGGAGGAGGAAGGAAGAAAAGAATGAGGAGGAGGAGGAGGAGGAGGAAGGAAGAAAAGAATGAGGAGGAGGAGGAAGGAAGAAAAGAATGAGGAGGAGGAGGAGGAAGGAAGAAAAGAATGAGGAGGAGGAGGAAGGAAGAAAAGAATGAGGAGGAGGAAAGAAGAAAAGAATGAGGAGGAGGAAAGAAGAAAAGAATGAGGAGGAGGAAGGAAGAAAAGAATGAGGAGGAGGAGGAAGGAAGAAAAGAATGAGGAGGAGGAGGAGGAAGGAAGAAAAGAATGAGGAGGAGGAGGAGGAGGAAGGAAGAAAAGAATGAGGAGGAGGAGGAGGAAGGAAGAAAAGAATGAGGAGGAGGAGGAGGAAGGAAGAAAAGTATGAGGACGAGGAGGAGGAAGGAAGAAAAGAATGAGGACGAGGAGGAGGAAGAAAGAAAAGAATGAGGAGGAGGAGGAGGAAGGAAGAAAAGAATGAGGAGGAGGAGGAAGAAAAGAATGAGGAGGAGGAGGAAGAAAAGAATGAGGAGGAGAAGGAAGGAAGAAGAGGAAGGAGAAGAATGAGGAGGGGAAGAGGAAGGAAGAAGAGGAAAAGAACAACAAGGAGGATAAGAGGAAGCCTAATACAATACAGGGAGGAAGAGGAAGGAAGAGAAGAACAACGAGGAGGAGAAAAGGAAGCCTAATACAATACTTAACTATATGAAGTACTAAAACACACAGAGAATAAACACTCAACTTTGTTTTCCTTTGTAATATTAATGCCAGCAAGGGGTATCATTAGTTTATGCTTCAAAAACTGCTTGTGGGTCAAATAATAATAATAATAATAATAATAATTTACTGGCAAACCTCTATCAGTAATTCCTCATTTAAGATACTTTCACTAAGCACAGTCTCTCTCTTAATGTCACTCAAAATACACTTTTCACAAACTTCTTAATTAATCTCAAAGGTGTGCTGTGAAAGATCAATGTTAATTCATCTAAAAATATAATTTTTTTAAATTTAACACAAATAAATCTTGCTAGTTAGCTCTGTCTTGCATATGATCCTTAAATGCTGGAGAAAAAGTCCCTCTTGCTGGGACCCGACCCTAACTTCACGCAATCAGCAATTTACGGGAATATATATCAATTATTAAATGAGGAATTACTTACTGCTGGCATTATACACAAACAAAACTCACAATTTACACATATTCTGTTTTTAACTGTGTGGAAAATGTGCCACTAGATCTCAGATGATGTGTTTATATATACAGTATTTCAAAGCTATGCATATATATACTGAGGTATACATGATGGGCCTGTAGAAACAGTTCAGTATTTTTATAACATTTGTATCGTACCATTCATAAAGGCTCCAACATGCATTCATTGGCCATAGTCACCTAACGGTGGCTGTCTATGCTGCTCAATCTCTGGCAGCCACCCTATGACCTTGTCTCGTATTTTTTTTCAAGTCTGCCCCACAACCCTACCCCCGAAATTCACACTTCTCACCTTACGCACCCAATTGTTATAAAATTGCGGTGCAGGGCAGACACCTTCAGGTGGTGGCACTGATATAACCAGGCCATGTCCAGTGAAAAGGGCCAGATGCTCACTCACTGACCATTTAAGCCCCTGGAATCCTGACTACCTCACATATTTCTCCCTACATATGTGCTTCAAAATTATCAACTCCAGGACTTTCCTATTCCAGACCAACACCACTACAATACCAGCTGGTGTTCTCAGTGCCAAAAATCCCTCGTGGCTAAACACACAGACACAGGACAACAAGGGCTCTCTCAATGAAGAAAAACACGAACGCATAAACCACCACCACAACCCAACAAGACCTCCACACAGAGTTATAAGGCTGCCTCCTCCCCCCCGCCTCACTATGTACCTCTTCATAATAACTAATCCCATGAAACAGTGAAATTTTTAGTACTGAGACAGGAATGAGTCTCCTTGATTACTAGTTCAACTGACCCTCCAGTCTGGCCCCACTTTGTCAGAGGAAAATAAAAGCATTACGGCCATTCAAACCACCAAGGAAGTTGTACTAGACCTATTACTTGACCTCTGCCCCAAATTAGAAAGTTACCTAAATCCAAATAAAATGTGCAACCATTTTTATTTTTCCTCCTTTTTTTCTTATTTCCTTTTTTTCCTGTTAATAATTTATCCTGTAGATACTGCCTACCTAGCCACTACAGCCATTCAAAGCCTATAACACTGCACGCCAGCACTAAATTTCACAAGATATAGTCAATATTTTTTTTCTCGCCCCTAAAACGGCCCCCATTCAGAAGGAACTGTGCTGTGAAAATACATGGAATTTCACAGTACAGGTCATCGGCTCCGACCACCTGCACTTGTCGCAGTCCGCCGATGGCTGTGGCCGTCAACCTCTTATTATTATTTTTTTTTAAAAATTCCAGTACTTTATTATTTCAGAGTGTACACAGCTTTTAAAATATATATATATATATATATATATATATATATACACAGTACTTTATTTTTATTATTTCACACTGTACCTAGCTACCTATACACACAAGGCCACTACAGACATCCACAAATCTGCAGCCAAACAGGACCCTTCAAAAACCATCACCAGACACCCACCCTTCACAAACAACCCTACCCAGAGAAACACGAATACACCTACTCTCTCTCACCCTCTCTTTACTCTAACTTTGTCTAAAAATGCCTTGTGCTCTCTCTAATGGATCTGTCTATCTCTCTATTGCCAGATGCCTTAATCCCGTACGGGATGGCCACAAACGTATCGCCTCTCTCATGGATGCTGGGTTGTAAGCATAGTATATAAACACTAAAATACGATGCTGGTTATGAAGAAGAGCTATGGAAGGCATGTTATAAAAACTTGCATTACAAAAAGTACTTTAAACAAATCTATAAGCCAAGAAACTGTTTACAATGCCAGGTGGTAACCATATAATCAAACCATATGTGCTCCCTATGTGTCAACAAGTGGGATGGTGAAGGGTTAGTGCCCCTCCCCATAAATAAAAGTCAAATGGCCCCTTACGGGATTATGGCAGCTGGCAGTAGGCAGACAGATAGATAGATATTCTCATCCTATACCCAACACTAAAATTCACAAGGATACATATTTTCTTTCCTACCCCTTAAAACGGCCCCCATTCCAACAGAACCGTACTGTGAAAAAAATACGGAATTTCACAATACAGGTCACCGGCTCCGTCCACCTGCAATACCTGTAGCCGAAGTGCAGCTCCACCAGTGGCTGTGGCCGTTATCCACTTGTTTTTTTTTTCTCTTTTCTAAATTTATTTCTACTACTTCAGACGGTACATAGCAACTACCTACATATACATGGCCACTACAGCCAAACAGAAGCCTTCAAAAACCATCCTGAGACACCCACCCTTCAGACACAACCACATCCAGAAAAACACAACCTATGCTCTCTCTCTCTCTCTCTCTTTTTACTCTAACTTGGTCTAAAAATGCCCTGTGCTCTCTCTCATGGATGCTGTACTGTAAGAATACAGTATATAAGCACTAAAATATGATGCTGGTTTTGAAGAACAGCTATGGAAAGCATGTAATAAGAACTTACATTACAAAGAGTACTTACAACCTATTCTCATCCTATACCCAACACTATTTTTCAGAAGGATACATATTTTTTCCTACCCCCTTAAAACAGCCCCCATTCCAAAGGAACTGTGCTGTGAAAAGCATATGGAATTTCACAGTACAGGTCACTGGCTCCGACCATCTGCAATACCGGTGGCCTAAGTGCAGTCCAGTAGCCCAAGTGCAGTCCGCCAAGTGGCTGTGGCCGTCATCCACTTTTTTTTTCTTTCTTTTTAAACTTTATTTCTACTATTTCAGACGGTACATAGCTACTACCTAGATATACAACAGAAACCTTCAAAAACCATCACCAGACACCCACCCTTCAGACTCAACCATACCCAGAGAAACACAACTCTAACTTGGTCTAAAAATGGCTTATGCTCTCTCATGAATGCTGAGTTGTAAGAATACAGTAAACAGGCATTAAAATATGATGCCTGTCACAATGAAAAGCTATGGAGTGAATGCAGGTCTAATGTTTTGTTTCTGCCAGTGGGACGTTAAAAAAAAACTACCAAAACATGAAAATTTGTGACAAGTTAGAGTGAAATGAGTATACCCAGACTTCAACACAATCATCATCTTTCTCTGCTTCAATGCCAACACAATACACAACTCACACACAATGCACTATGCCCACAGTGTAATGCTTCCTGCCACACCACACCACACTCACATTTACCACAGTGTAAGGCCTCCCCCCCTCACCACAACACACTACTACAAACACTCACCACATGTACCACAGTGTAGGCCTCCTCCCACACACCACACCACACTACCACAACAGACAATCCTTCAACATATACCTTTGGGGCTGCCAGGGTTTCTGTAGTCAGTCAAGTGGGATTACAAGCCAAGATTTACTAATACATAGCAAATATTCTTCAACACAGCATAATTTTGATATAATAGGTTTATCATCCACTGACAAAGGAATTCAATTTATCATGAGAATTAATTTGCTGGAAGGGAAGGTTATGACAGCCAATACAAGTGATAGGAGGGTCAGAGGCATGTAATGATTTTAGCACTACAACAACAGGGTCTCTCTATCTCTCATGACAGAAATATTTGAGGTGGGAGCAAAGAACAAAGAATAAACAAGCATTAAGGGGGCCACCTATCAGTACCATGCCTAGTGAAGTGGACTAATCATCATCATCATCATCATCATCTTCGTAACCAATTATTTTTCAATCATCGTAACCATTTTTTTTTTTTTTTTTTTTTTTTTTTTTTCAAGCAGTCACTCCTAACCTGTTTATTTATTTTTTTTACACATGGATAAAATGCATAGGGCCCATAAAGCAAAGAGGAAACCCGAGAGAGAGTGAAACTAACTGCAAGTCCAATGAAATGGCTCATACACTCATTCACTTACCATTCAACTCCTAGTATCTTACACACACACACACACACACACACACACACACACACAAAACCATGGGGACATCACTCATCCTTGCTCTCTCTAATCATAAACCATGACAACCCAACCCAACAGACATCAACACCATCACAAACACCCAAACGATACACAGACCAAGAAAACGCAACAATGAAGGAGAAATATCAACAGCATAGCCTAAGAATCAGCATAACGATAGTAATTCTAAAAACATATCAACCATTGGCTGTCATGTTGGAGACCTTGCAACTTTATACAATATCGTCTGCCATCATCCAATCCTATGTCACCCCATAAGGAGCGTAGGAAGCCAGGGCTAGGCATACTGCACAAAATTATCTGCTCAACGCATAATACTGCTGATTTCTGAGATGCCCTGGGTTGAAAGACGACAGAGACCTGACAGGCAAATTGGTTCTTGCTCATGCTTAGGAAAATATGGCAAATGACTGTGTGATAGGAAGAGATATATCAAAATAGTTTAGTCTATGGGCACCCTAGGATCTCTCCCTACCTATCTATCAATCTATCTATAGCCTGACGCCCTAATCCATATAGTTATAAAATTTCAAACACGTGGCACATTTTTCACCATACCGATAAGAGTATAACATTCCAATTCAACATATAACTATAGTCAGTTTATTTCCATCTGACAAAACAAGGCAACTTTTATCACTTCAGTACTAAAACACTGATGTATAAAACTCAGTATGCCTTAGTGAAGGGGTACGGATGAGTCTCCTTGGTTACTAGTCAAATTAACTCTCCAGTCTGACTACACTTGGCCATAAAGCTAACGGTTATCTCTGTCAGGTGAAGCAAACTGACTATGGAATAAATCAACAGAAATGAAGACACCAAAAAAACACACCCACATCAATATATAAAACATAGTCAGCCACAGGAAAAAAATATAAAAAAAATAAACCGTATTAACGATAAATGTTCGTATATATGCAGGGAAAAATCTTGTTAATCTCTCACCTAAATGAAGGGAATCAACTGCTATATTTAATGAGGGGAATAAACTCAAAATGATTGTTACTCTTGGATATAAATGAAGGGAAACAACTCAAGCTGCTCATCAACCTTTGACATAAATGGTCGTTAACTAAGGATGCTTGGTAGTTTTAAAATCTCAGTGCTATTTAAGACAATACATTTTTCTTTTTACTGCAGAGAAGCAGAAACTGAAGAGTGCAAGAAATAATACACAAAAGAGAGCCAAATGCAAGATATCTTACATCTGAAATTCCTGCACACATTGCATTTACAAGACTGGAGGTCACAAGCAGAGGGAAATAGAGATTGAGAAAAATAAATTCAAGTTGACCTGTTGCCAATTAATCAACCAAAGAAGGATAAGAGTACAAATTTTTTTCAGCACATTTTTTCCTGTGGCTGACTGTGCACTACATCACAATGACATGGTAATAATAATAAAGCAAATATAACAAGAAAATGGGCATAACAATTGGCGTACAAATACAATAGCCAACATCAACAGTTCAGGAGGGATAATATATACAAAACACCCATTTTTATTGTTGGGTAAACAAGCACTATGGCTTTTTTGCAGAGTCCTTTTATTTGCCACAGTTATTTACGATCTTTTGGGCTGATAATACCTGCTGTTGTGGTGGTCCCTGGCTCATTTTAATTACTAAGAATCAAAGTCAATGCTGGAGAAACTAAACACTCGAATTTAATCAAAGAAAAGAGGCAATAGGCGCTCCAAAATTCTTATAACCAAGATTATCCTCTACTATTCTTCAGACGTGTGTGTGCATCTTTCAGGAGTTTACTCTGGAAAATGACACGCATATATCCTTAGCAAAGTTTCATAGCACATTTAGCCACATCTCATTCAAGAAGGTAGATGATCAGCACACACAGATAAGCTACAACCAACTGACACTGTTTTACTTAGGCAGCAAATACTGTACTGGCAAAAATGCTGAAATTGATGCTATATTGGTTCAGAGAAGTGGTCTGATTACAGCACTACTACACAGGCATATCCAAACACCTGCCACTGTCCTACTTAGCCAGGAATACAGGACCACAGCAACAGCAGCCCACAATTTACTAAACCAAAATACAGGGCTGCCCATATATATCTGGTGTTGTCGGCTCAGTCTGTGGGTATGGGGGAAGCACATATTTTGACAACTTAATTATGCTCCGTTTAACTGGGTACTAAATTACCATCATTCCTTTGCAAATGCTAGTTGAAACATGACTAATATGGTGCTACTCATGAAGAAGTGCTATGGAAAGGATGTTGGGCCACAGTGCTATCTTATTCTGCCAGTGACGTGAGGGAAATAAATCTACATAAGGACAAAAATCTTGTCTCTTTGTGTCATGTTTGTGTCATACCTTGTGCCATGCTTTTGTGTGTCATGTCTGTGTGTGTCGTGTTTCTGCATGTCATGTCTCAGTGGCTGTTCAATTTGTATATGGATGGAGCTATAAGAGAGGTAATAGGAAGGAATGTGAATATATTGGTATCTAGTGAGGGAGGGTAAGATGTGGAAACTTCCTGAGCTGTTGCTTGCTGATGATACTGTATTGTGATGAATGTGAACTGCAAGGCTTGGTGCATGAGTCTGAGGATGTAAGAAACAGAATCCTAAAGAGAATATACGTATGGGTAAAGTTATGGTCTTGAGGGAAATCACAGCATACAGAGTGAGACTGGATGGTGAGGAAATAGAAAATGAAGGTGCATCCAAGTACTTTAGAGTGATGAGTGAGGATAGAAGGATGTGCTTGAATGGGTACAGCAGGGTAGAAAGGTTGCTGGATCACTGAAAGCTGTGATAAGACGTTGAGAAATGAGGTTTAGATCCTGTTGGAAGGGCACAAGAGTGAGAGCAGTGGAAATGACCTGAGGAATGTGTGGAGTTTTATGGACAGACAGATATACAAATGAGGAAGTGGAAAAGTGCTGTGGTGCTATTAGGAGAAATACTTTGAGATAGTTTGGCCATGTAGAGGATGGGGAATGAATGACTAGAAGGTATGTGTATGATGTGAAGAGGAGGAGAGACCATGGCAGAAACGGAAGACTGGAGTGGAGAGATACATGGGAGGGAGGTGTGAGTTGGAGAGAGGGCAGTCAAATAGCAAATAACAGAATGACATGGAGTTAATTTGTTTGTGGCCTCCCCTTATGCGATTGAGATGTCTGGCAATAGATAAAAGTCAGTGGAGGGTAAAAATCTCTTCTTACCAAAATGAGTGAACTTTAAGCAATTACTGAAGAAAATGCAAGAGGAGATATTAAATTACTTGATAAAAAAATGCAACCAATGGATGCAAACAAGCAATCACTATAAAGTAAGAATGGGTTATGGGAAACAGAAAATGATGCAGGGTAGTGATGGTAAAGCCGACTGAGCCTCCACCATATCAATCATCAAATAATCAAAATCAATAATCATCATTCATTATTATTAAAATCATCACTGCAATCATCATCATCATCATCATCATCATCATCCCAGCCTCTTCTTCCCACCTAAGGATTGGGTAAGGTATGGTTCAAAATGCAACAACAAAACACATGGGATCAGACATGTTATATATGAATCACCCTGTATTTTTTAGCATCTGAGGCACATAACCAGGACTTAACTGCATCTATTTGTGATGTACAGGCATGTGCAAAAGTATGCCAACAATACTCTGCCAGCACTAACTTGTATTTCATATTTACCACTCTTCCCCAAATGACTAGAGGGTAACATTCCTTCTGTTGCCTGTTTTCCTGATGCCTGGAACAGACACCTTCATATGGCAATGATCAGATATTGAATGTCAGATTAAAATAACAGCCTTCAGTTCCTTTACTATCCCCATACAGGAGAATGGTGGACTAGGAAAGAATAGTAACGTTGATGTGCAGTCCTTACCACATAAAATATTTCAAACAACACCTTCCATTCCTACAGCTGGCAGAGAAGTGTCTACATACTTTGCTCATGCTCAGGACAGGATTTATGGAAAACATTTCATAGCCAATTGTTGTGTACGGCTGGCCAGTTGTCTATAACCTTAGTCGCTTTACTCGAATCTGGCGAAGATGTCTTCTTTCAGAGCTGACGGCAGCAGGTAAAGAAACTGGTTGTTTGATACGATTACTAATCAAAGTGGACATCTCGTGACTATCATGAATGACAGGCCAAGTGGCTTCTGGCTACCCAGGATATAAGTTACTACACTTGGTGGTAATATACAACTAGACAGTCACGTGGTGGTGTAAAGAGTTACGGCACTCCAGCTGGATGTGGCAATATCCGGTATTAAATTAGTCAGTAGCTAGTCCCAGGTCTCTTCACAAAATGGGGAAACAAAAAATTGGTGAATGACTGGGTGGCTGTGAATGTGAGGTCCAGCATCTGATAGATGTGAACAAAGTGTGCAACGTCTGGCTTGCAATATCCACTTAAGAACGTACGCCCAATCCTTGAGGCATTGCCTAGGCCGTAAAAAATAAACAAAAAAACTGGCCATCAAACACAACCCCCTCATAGAGCATTCCGCCCCCTTACTGTACGGCCACAACGTGGTTATTGCAAGCAAGGCCTGAGTGCATGTTTACCTATATAATCATCCACCTGTGTGCCACTTATCCTTCCAACATATGCAATGATGGACTCCTTCTCACTGTCCGACAGCCCCCATTACCCACGTCAAAACGGATATATATCATAGCACACAATGGTGGGTTGTGTGTGCTGTAAAAGTATTGACCCAACCCCCCAGGCATCCCCAATCCCCCAAAACCCCACTAGTAGCAAAGGGACTTGAGGCCACGCTACACGACAATATTATGGCAACTAATTTGGCGCACAATTTTTAAGTTTATCTTTACGATGCAGACTTTTTGTTCATTTACTGCCGGCGCAAAACTTTAATCTCCTCAGTCTGACTTGGCACTAATTTTTTTTAAAAGCATACCGGTACTTAGCGTTCCAACTTCCACATGGGAATCGACGGGCCGAGGTTCATAAACAATGAGTAACGCTAGAACTGCAGGGTCGATTGGTGTGGGTGATTTAAACGGACAACATAGCGACAATATACACAAGTATTAAACAACTGGCCAAACCACAGGCTATAAAAAAATCTGACCACTGTGCATCAATTACAATACAAACATCAACATAATAATCAAGCAATAATCATATGTATAATTCACTTGGGTGTCTTCTAGGTGGCTCAGGAGGCTTGCTAAGAAATCATGTTAGGAAATCACCCCAGCCACAAAGAAGACAAGCCACTTTGACTGAACTAAAACCAGACACTGTTCAACTGAGAGAAACACTACTAGCAAAGGCATCAAAAATAACATGAGGAACCTTTCCATCACAAAATTCTTGCAGTATACCGGGTATCTACCTAGCTAACACTTACTGCAATATATCTACTATCTATGTGTATCTGTGTAATGTTTACCTATCTGCGTACTTTATCTATCAGCTCAAAATATTGCAATATATCTACTATCTATGTGTATCTGTGTAATGTTTACCTATCTGCGTACTTTATCTATCAGCTCAAAATATTGCTGAGCTGAGGCAACACCTTAGCAAGGAGACATGCTAATCATGAAGTGCAGGGGAAAGGTTTCAAAACTATCTGCTACTGGTAAACCTGGGGAATTTACTTACTGTACTCTTGTTACTCTACCCAGGCATAAAATAAGCATCTTAGCAATAGTTTATCAAGCAGAATGCTAGTCATGAAGAAGTGCAGTGGGATGGATGTAGACATGTAGTACTGTGTTACTCTACCACAGAGATATATGAAAAAAGCAGGTGAATGGACAAATCCCAGGCCACGTTACAGTGCATGAAGTATGATAATTGAGCATAGACGAATATAAATAAGTTAAAAATCCATCCAATCAGCCATCATCCAATCCCACGTCGCCCCACAGAGGAGCGTAGGAACCCGGGGCTAGGCAAGTTGGTCCTGACATTTAAGATGAAAAGTTAAAATAAAGCTCATTATTATCCTTAGACCCCCAATGCATCACTCTCAGTTGAATAAAACCATCTGGTGTTAGTTGGAATAAAGACAGTTGCTCTCCCACTTACGAATAAGAGCTAAGAAGAATTGCTGTTGAGATTAAACACTTACCGGCTTGAGATTTCATTCGGTTGTGTGGTTGCCAGCCTGATAGTGCCAGGGATTGACTCCTGGCACTGCATCATCCTAGCTTATCATCAATCATTGTCGTCGTTGATTGGCCAGTAAAATCAGCACCTAGACTAAGTTAACTGGCCTTCTATATCCTAGTGGTGGAATGATCTAGTTATGGAGCCTAGCACTAACTATTCTATCATCAATCATCGTCGTCGTCATCAATAGGCAAGTAAAATCAGCACCTAGACTAAGTTAACTGGTCTTCTATACCCTAGTGGTGGAATGCTCTAGTTATGCAGCCCAGCACTGCCACTGATCATAATTAAAATCATAATTAGGCATTATCATCATCATTCCTGACTCCTCTTCCCACCCAATGATGAGGTCAGGAGTTCTCTATTAAAATATCATAAGTAGGGGAGCAACTGTTATACTCTGTCCATCTCAACTTGGCTTAAAAGTGATCTGGAAAGGATGCAGAGCCACAGTATTGCTAGCCTTGTCTTACTCTGCTTCTGGCTGATGAAATTAGGCTGCCAAGGACAAAACTCTCTGCCAAGTCAAGGTGGACCATCCAAAAATTTTCTAACTCACATTTCAGATGGGTGGTTGTAGCTGTAGTTGTAGTAGAAGGAACTGAGATGTAGAAAGGTTTTCAGGATCAACGGCGCTGGGAACCTCTATATCTATCACAGGTATTTCCCGAGTTTTGAGGCCACTGAGTATTTTTCAACATTCACCACACAATCTTGTATCACTCTATAAGCAGCGAAGGAGCCCAGGGCTGGGCAAGTTGGTCCCGACATTCAAGATGAGAGTGACCACCCACACTCATCCCCGAGTGGCATTATGTTAACGATAAACCCCAACCACCCTTGGGTACAGCCACTGCATGATGAGAAAAATTGAGCCAGCACCACCAGGATCAACTCCAGCAGGCAGCACCACAAGGATCAACGCAAGCACGGCAGCACCACCAGGATCAACGCAAGCACGGCAGCACCACCAGGATCAACGCCAGCATGGCAGCACCACCAGGATCAACGCCAGCACGGCAGCACCACCAGGATCAATGCCAGCACGGCAGCACCACCAGGATCAACGCCAGCACAGCAGCACCAACTCAGCGATCGCAGGAACAGCAGCCTGAGTAACACAGACGGACCCTGAAAATAAGGCAAGGTTTTAGGAGATAATCTCAAGTGTGTTCAAACTTAATCCTTTTGTCTGTGGAGGAGTTCAATATGGATCTTAATTAACTCATAGTGTATTGGTGCTGGATGGGGGGGGGGGAGGGCTGCCTGACATTTACACTTCTCAATGCCACACCTATCCCGCAAGAGGAGAATGATGGACTACAGAAGGGTAACTCAGCCTGCAGTCCACTGGGATAATGTTCTGCTGTGCCTGGGGTTGAACTACTACTAGTACACAGGACCTAAGATGAACAAATCCATTTTACATCATCTGTCTGGCTCAATTCCTTGGTTATAGTCCCTCAAGTACTTCCTTATTCCCAGCAGAACAAGAAATTCCGACGGCTCTGCATTATTTACCGAACTCTTCATGACTGGCTTTATTCCTGTGTTAATCTTTTGTTACAACTCAGCACTGAATAAGGACAGATGGCAGTTTAAACAGATAGATAGTGGGAAACTGGGTAGTAGATAGATTCCTTCACAATGATGGCCGTCTCCTAATATAAATGAAAGAGTCTGGTGGTAGCAAGTATATTATGACAAGAGCAGAAGGCCCCATACTACAGGTCCCTTTGGCAAAATTCAAAAAAGTCACAATAGGACGCTTACCTGAGAATGGAGGCAGATGGTTGGTTGGGCAGCTGGTTCGTATTAATTGGGCAACTGGTTGTGGTTTTCTTCTCCCCTTTCTCCGTCTCTGTTGGCAGTTTCCACAGCTGGGTCAATTAACACATCTGAAAAAATAGTACACATTAGTCCTTTCCTTCCAAACCTTGATTAACAAAAGTATCTGGTTAGCAGCAAGAACAATATAACCTGGGAACAGTAAGGTTTAATTACATGGCAGTAAGAATTTGCGAAGTCTGTAGTAGTAATAATAATAATAATAAATAATAATAATAGTAATAACAATAATAGTAATAATCGTTTCATTTTTAAAGGCTCCAACATGCTTGCATGAGTCGGCCTTGGTCACCTAATGGCGGCTCTCCATGCTGCACGATCTATTGCAGCCTCCCTGTTCAGTCCCTTAACCCTGAGGTCACACTTAATGACCTCGTCCCATGTCTTTCTCGGTCTACTCCTCATAACCCCACCCCCAATATTAACATTTCTCACCATCCTCACCCAATTATCATCCCCCATCCTCTCCACATGCCCAAACCATCTCAATTTACCTCTGCTCATCACAACACCAATACATTCCAGTCCCATTCTAACTCTCAACTCTTCCATCGTAAACCCAGCCACCTCAGACCTTGCACACAGGGACGCACTACACATCCACCTAATCATTGTCATTTCTGTACGTCTAAGCCTGCGAATATCCTCCTCCTTTACTGCTCAGGTCTCACTACCATACAGCACGACACTCCTAACGCATGCTGCATACAAAGACCTCTTAGAACGTAGGGAGAGTCCTCTCAATGTCATGAGAGGCAAGAGCTCCCTGAACTTCTTCCAACCACTTCTCACCCTAGCCACAGAACTAGCTCCAGCCCCACCTCCAGCACACAACATGTTTCCCAAATAACAAAACTCTTCCACACACTCAAGAGATTCACCAGCAAGATCAATCCTTTCACACCTGACAATCTCCATCTGCTCTCCCCGACACACCGTACACATAAAATCAGCAATATCTCACAGTATACCTTTGACAGCACTACATCTCTTGCACCCCCATTTATCACAAACACCGCACAAGATGGAATTACTTCCCACGCCCTCATGTCAAACTGCACATGGCCACTCTCCCTCGTCTTTGACAGTACCGCCACCAACCCTAGATATCATCACTTTTGTTTTATCTGCAGTTACCCTTAAGCCCTTGTGCCCCAAACCATCCCTCCACTTCCTCAATCTTTCCTCCGCTTCCCTTTCATTCTCTGCAATCAACACCAAATCATCGGCATGCAACATCTCCCACAGGAATCTGCTTTTGAAGTCATGTGAGAGGGCTTCAAGTACCATGATACACAACATAGGACTCAAAACTGACCCATGATGCACACCAACGTTCACGGAAAACTCATCACTCAAATCTCCATTCACTCTTACCTGGGTGCTACCTGGGTGCGAGCACCCACATACATAGCCATAACCACCCTAACCAGCCACTCCTCCTAGTCAAGCCTTCTCATTGCCCACTTCACCACCTCTCTAGGGACTCTGTCAAAGGCCTTTTCCAAATCAACAAAAACAAAATATATACAGATCCCTTTTCTTACCAATATATTTTTCCTGAAGCTGTTAACAATGAATATGGCATCAGTGGTCCCCCTACCTGGCATAAACCCAAAATGCATCTCATCAACATTCACTCTCTCTCTAATCATACCTTCTAAGACTCACCATTACCTTCATTATCTGATCTAAGAGCTTTATACCTCTATAATTTCCTATTTCCAGGTCATCACCCTTCCCTTTATACACATTTACAATTACACTCTTCAGCCAATCATCTGGGACAACACCATCCATCCATCATCCAATCCTACATTTCCCCATGAGGAGCGTAGGAGCCCGGGACTAGGCAGTTGGTCTCGACATTAAAGATGAGAGTGACCAGCCTCACTTATCCCTGAGTGGCATTCACTCATAAATAATCATATTTGTCAGGTCAGTGACTAACCGCACCGCTATATCTCCTGAGGCCTTCAACATTTCGGCAGTCAACCCAGACACACCTGCTGCCTTATCCACCTTCATCCTGCCTATTGCCTCACTCACAGTAGCAGCATCAATCAAAGGCCAAGGGCCAGACACAGGATCTGCTGGCTCCAAACTTTCCCTGTCCCAGTCAAACTCCTCATTCAACAACCGGTTATAATGCTCCCTCCATGCATCTTTAATATCCCCACTGTTCACCACTACCCTTCCTTCATCATTCTTCACACACTGCTCACCTATAATATCCCGATTATCCCTCTTCATCTGATCACTTCATCACCTTAAATATCATATTTTTCCTTTCCACACTATTTAGGTTATCAAACAAAAATCTCGGTGACTCAGACTTCGCCCTGTATACCTCTCTTCTAGCCCTATGCTTGGCAGCCAAGTATTCCTCCTTGCTATAATGATAATCATCATCATCATCCAGGCAGGGTGAGGAGTAGCAATGTTCAGACAGCCCAAATTTGCCCAATCCAATGGGCCACGCTTCCATTCGCTCACCATTCAAGCCCCCAGAATCCTGGCTCTGTATGATACGCCAAAAACATTGACCACGTTCTATAGCTTCACATAAATGTATCCGAGAGTCAATAATAATAATAGTAATAATAATAATAATAAAAATGCAGTACCCCAGTCTGCAGTCCACATGCAGTATACGCTGGCTACAGTTTACATATTGAAGGGACAAAAAAAAGGTCACCATATGCTGAATTAATCTGCCTTCCAATACAAAGAAGTACAGAAATCTGCCTATATAACACTCCAGGGGTTGTTGCTGTTGATCAACCCTTGTCTGTCTAGATGAGCAGACCCATCAACTGCAGGGAAGCAACTTCCCTTCCCATGCACTGAGTCTGTATTCCCTTGCGGCTGACAGCGGGGAATAGTGTAAAAGTTTAGTTCCTGGATGGATGTCACATTTGGATAATTCCACGAAGATGTCAACCTTTTGTGTCAAAATCAGAATTGTTTAAAAGTATATAAATTATACATCACTTTAAAGCTTAATCATTGAATTTTATGAATCTGAAGAGAAAGAGAGCCTAAACTGTCAACTTGGGGAGCTGCATAAAAAACTGTCACGTTATGTCACCAAAGAAAAAATAGTGCTGAATATAGCAACTTTCATAACATCATTGACCAGAGTATGTTATTGTTTGGAATGCTGACATTGTGTTTTACTGAAAATGTGTCTATTTGAGTTGTGATTGACACTACAGTTGTTTACATATACTGTATGTTGTGGTCAGAATGTAGCATGACCTTTAACCCCTACACCGCGGGCATGTTTACTGATGTTTTGCGTGTGCCGCGGGGTTATTCGGGCTCCGACAGACTCTCAAAAAATATTTGCCAAAAATCAGTTATTAGTCCTAGAATATTAAAATTACATATGCTTATGGCACATACCTTCAGCTTTCTCCTGGAATGTTTGTTGAGCCTTCGTCAGTTACCATAGGACTTGTGGAGACCTCTGAAGTTGGGTAACGAAGTCTCCACTTTACACTTCCAGACAACCCGTAATATGATTACCACAGCCAGATATTAACACTATAAACACTACTCTATGATTTTCAAGTAGTTTGGGATCCATACTCCAAAAAAAAAAAAAAAAAACTGTGAAAGCAATGAAAATTATGAGCGCATCTGGCCGTCGCACTTGCGCTAGTTCACTCTTGGTACTCTGTCATTTATTATTCATAAAACCCCTCACACTTTATATTTCTATTACTATATAACACTTACATATATCTACAGTCTTTATCCATAAGTTTTCTTCAGTAGTATTAGTTTATTGTCACTGTAGGGATTCAATTTCTTTCAGTAAAATACGTAGCATTCACTTTCTCGTCCTGTATACTAGCATTGAGAGTGAATGTCACTTTCATCTTCACTCTCATAACTCATAGTATTCAGACATGCTAGAGTGAAACTTTCACTTTCAGTACTCCTAGGGTATATATTCGTATTCTTATAATACTACTCATTTACATTTCTATTTACGTTCTCTATTTTATTTACGTTATTTACATTTCTATTCTATTTACACTGTGTTATGCACTGTCACTTGAAGTAACTTATAAAACTATTTTCCATTGTTCACGTATATTTACATTCATTACTTTCACTTGCTGTTTACACATTATTTACAATTCCACTTGCACTGTTTTACTCAACAGAAAGATCGCAGTCACTCTTTTATCAATTGTCAGCCCTTTACCTCTTTCCACACGAGGTTTAGTAGGGGGTAAAGGTCACAGGGCCCTTTGCATGGGGGTGAAAAAGTCCCTGAAGTCAGCAAGACGAAACAGACGTACCTCCACTTCGAAAGATGAGAGTAAACTGATAAGGGAGGGCCGGGTGGAGGCCTACTTAGGGGATATTCAGTACTACCAATGTTAGCTCTTGAAACAGCTATGTATAGCACTGAAATGATTGGCAGGAAATCTAGACAATACATTAAAAATTAGGTAGTTCCAGGTGAATGTAAATATCACTTAGGCTTCTCCCTTCCCTCCTTATATGTATATTTATTACGAAAATAGATTATACGGCATATTTCAACGGGAAAAAAACAGCGAAAATTAGCGAACGAGTGCACATGAGGTGTTGTCAGGTGATAATTAGCCAATTCCAGGTGTATGGCACTCTCACTTACCTTATTTCTTTCTTGTATATATTATTTGATATAAAAATAGGGCATAGGGCTTATTTCAATGGAAGAAATCAGTGAAAAATTCCAGGGAAGATTTACTTAGCGTAGCACGGCCGGGCAGGCGAGAGGATAGGGTAATGGAGGGGGGGTAGGAAGGGGAGTCAAGAACGGGGAGAAATGGCTAAATTGTCAACAATGGATGGGAGTACAGATGAGATTAGGAGTGCTGACTAGTGTTGGTCATTGGCAGTACTGATAGATGATACAAGCCCCCACTTGGAAGCCCGGGTGAATTCAAAATAACACAGAATCACAAAAGCGACGCCCCGCGGTATGATCCCTTGCTCCTATGCATCACGAAAGTGACGCCCCCCGGTTAAGGGGTTAAATGGAAGTATTTCAGGAGTAACGTGTCTCATGTTTTTTCCCCATTTTTCCCATACACAATTAACAAACTGGAGAATACCAACATAACTTTATATTATAAACAGGCACCCTAAGGCCTTAATAATGTAACGCTGGGATACTTTGAAATAAACCCTGGTAAGCCATATGGTCTGTCACACACGTTACATGCCCACTGTGAGGAACGTTACCAGAAAATGATGTAAAGTTTCTCAAGCACACCTTTGAACAAAAAATCAAAGTACCTGCACTGAAGTCCAATGATAAAACCCCTGTGTTTGTAATTTAGTATGTTATCTTTAAGTCTTTATTCATTCCAAACAGTAAATTGATTTTGCCTGGTACCTGGTGAGTGTGCTTTACCATCATGTCTCCAATGACTCAAGCTGATTATTTGAATTCTGCTGGTATTCATTTTACACATGTATCATTGTGGACTGATGGGGCAGCAGCCCACTTCAAGAATAGGTATTCTATGGCAGCTCTAACCTCTTACAAAGCCATCCACAACTGCACTGCTAAATGGAACTTTCAAGAAAGTTATCATGGCAAGGGCCCTCATGATAGGATTGGGGCTTACCTAAAACGGAATGTCTACAAGCGAGTTTTGCAAGGTCGCTGTACAGTAAGGTCTGCTGTAGAATTTTATGAGGAGGCTGAACAAATAACAGATAAAACTGAACTCATGTATGTGTCTACTGAACATATAAACACTGAGAAGTCAAGATATGTACAGATCTGGAAAAACTGTAAGGCAGCAAAATTCATTCAGCAGTGCAGGTCAGTAAAACCTCTTGGCCACTGTAAAGTAGCATTGTATCATTTGACTGCAGACCAATCACCTTTTAAGCAGTGCTAACTTCAGGAGACTGGCTATGACTCACAATCTGACTCCAGTACTAGCAGTGATAGGGAAGGTACACCATCTCTTGCAGAAATGTCAGTCATTCATGTCCCAGCCTGAGCCACAGAGTACTACTGATATTGAGGCAACACAAAAACCATCCCCAGGTAACTATGTACTAGTTCATTACACTACCAAAAAGCTGTCGAAGCATTATGTTTCAGTGGTAGAATCAGTTCCGGAGCCAGGCATGTTTGAAGTTAATTATTTAAGAAAGAGAGGCACTGACAAAATGGGTGATAGTCAGTTTCATTTTCCTGACAACCTGGACAGAGACGAGATCTCAGAGGATATGGTTGTGCAGGTATTGCCAACTCCTCATGTGTCAAGAATGACACACACATTCAAAAGGGTGAACTTTCCTTCCTCAATTAATCAGTCTAAAAGGATGAATTTTCCATCTTCGATGAGCAAGTAGTTGATCTCTGTCTTGTTTATATCGCTGTTGTGATATACAGGTAAGCTTATCATGTAACTTTCACATCTCTTACTGGCTGTAGGGTTACCTACATGTTATAAGGTAATTTCTGTTCCTAATATTCAAAATTACATTGTTCTTTTCCGTTGCATCACCCCCAACCCTGGTTTACAAGAATCATGTTTCGGTTAATTTATCGTGTTTCACATTAATACATGACTTACAATGTTTTGTGATACAATTACTGTAACCTTCATGAAAGATAATTTTGTAATTATATGTAAATATAAATCACACAAGTAACGTTTCTCACTCTTCCTGTTACGTGTCTCACGGTCACATTTTCCTTAACAGTAGCAAAATTCTTAGGGGAAATAGAATTTGCTGGCTATGATTATGATCCTCATACACTGACATATGACTGATATAAAGCACTTCTTGACCTAACCAGTAAAATCACAGAGTTATTGAAAATACTCACACAAAGTAAAAGGTGGGGTAGCATCGCGGTAACGTTTCTCACGCCACTTTTAATAATTTATATAAAATCAGAATAAAAACATATGAATAATCTGACCATGGCATAATGTATTGTGAGGTGTTGGTAGTATACCTTGCAAACAGCATTTATTTATATTGCCTACATAATACAAGTGAGAGAAGATCAGTAACTTATCTCTGAATATAACATTTCTCACGATGGAATGACCCATTTACATCTCTCCACTAAGTTAACAGGGGCACCATAGTTGGCTCCACTTAACCTCATAAAATGGTTCACCTCACAAAAATGGTTACCACTCACAGGTGTAAGTGTGTTCCCGGGTTACAGAAGTGAAATCGAAAGTACATTCAAGTCCCTTCCTACTCTCAACTCTTCCATTGTAAACCTAGCCCTCCCAGGCGTAGCATTCAAGAACACACAACACATCCATCTAATCACTGTCCTCTGTATGTCTGAGCCAATGAACATCCTCTTCCTTTACTGCCCATGTCTCACTACCATCCAGCATTACACTCCTAACACATGTCCAAGATGAATATAATTTCCTGACCAACACATATACAACATAAGGTCCAATACTTAGACTTCCTTTACTTAGCCTAAGGTGCCTTCATGTGGTGGCACTGATGTATGTGAGTGGTGGAGCTGCCCAGGTATTTAAACATCCCTCAACACCTTCCCTATCTCTGTATGGAGGATGATGGAAAAAAAAAAAAAATGTTCATCCTTGGTTTGTATAAATCCACTAACTGTGTATATTAAAATAAAAAAAGAACTGACGCTAAAGAGGGATGCCTTCACCTGGTGACACTAATATACAACCTCCCTCAACCCACAATTTCAAATAAGGAGGATGGTGGAGAGGATGGAGAGTGAGAGGCTAATGAAGATAATGTATGTGAGTGAGGTGGAGGGGAGGAGAGGGAGGGGGAGGCCAAGGATGAGATGGAGGAATGGAGTGGAGAGGTATATGAGAGAGAGAGGGGTGTGAGCTGGGACCAGGAGAGTGAAATGGCGGGGGACAGGGCAACATGGAGGAGATTTGCTTGTGGACAACCCTTATGGGATTAAGGCGTCTGGTAATAGATAGACAGAGAGATAGGATGGTGGACTGCAGGAGAAGAGCAACATCAGCCTGCAGTCCACTATATTTCATAATCTACCTTTTAATTCACTTTCATCGCTTCACCCACAGATAAACAAACCGAGATACATGAAAGCAACAAAACCACACGTGCCCTGTGGTAACATGCCACACATACCTTCACTATAAGCGCGCGCACGTGCACACACACACACACACACACACACACACAAAGATTCATATCCTGATGGTCCTGAAGCAATAACAAGAACAAAGAGGCATCACATTCACACACTTACCACATTCTACAGGCAGGTGTTGGGGTTAACGTCCATTACAGTTTCAAGTTAGCTGGGGATTCCTCTTCTTCTTCTTTCCGCCTCTCTCTAGGCAGCTTCCACGGGTGACAATCAACTCACGCACCTGAAAAATATATTTACACAATTAGTCCTTTCCTTCTGAACCTTAAGTTTACCTGGTAAGAAACGTATCTGGTGGCATCAAGAACAATATCATTTGGGGACAACAACAGGGTGACATGGAGGCAATTTGTTTGTGGCCACCTCTGGAGGCATCTGGCAATAGATTGATACTTTTTTTTTTTTTTTTTTTTTTTTTTTTTTTAATGCACAGAAGGAACACAAGGCTACAAGCCCACAAGATTGTTCCCTCCAAGGAAAAATAAAAACATGATAACAGAAGCCATATTCAAGACCCAATCATTTCAAGATGCCTGGACACACTGTATTTAAAACACTAAAGATCACAGACAGTAGGAAATACAAAGACAGTTCCAGAGTTGACCTGTTGCATACATGAAGTACTGAATGTAATGGTTAACTCTTGCATTTGAGAGTTTACATATTACAGAGTGAAAAAAAAAATGTCACCATAGACTGAATTAATGTGTCTTTCAAAACAAATAATGGAATCAGACTTAACAACATTCAGGAACAGACTCAGCACTCTTTCTCTCTCTCTCTCCCTCTCTCTCTCTCTCACACACACACACACACACACACACACACACAAAAGGGGGCGATGCATGGTAGATTTACCCCTTAATACACTTAAAGCATCATACTGGCAAGTGCAAGTGCAATAAGATTGTGTCATATCATATTGATTATAAAGGCTCCAACTTGATTGCATACATTCGCCTTGGTCACCTAATGGCAACTCTCCACATTACTTGATCTCTGGCAGCCTCCTTATTCTGTCCCTTATCCCAGAGGTCACACTCTATAACCTCGTCCAAGGTCTTTTTCAGTCTGCCTCTCACAACGCTACCTGACATTCATACTTCTCACTTTCCCCACCCAATTGCCATCCTCCATCCTCCCCACATGCCCAAACCATCTCAATCAACCCCTCCTTATCACAACACCAATACACTTTGGTCCGATCCTTCCTCTCAACTCTACCCTCAACGTTCACACCTCTCACCCTCCACACCCAGTTATCATCTTTCATCCTCTCCACATGCCCAAACCGTCTCAAGCTACCCCTCCTCATCACAACATCAATACACTCCAGTTCCATCCTTCCTCTCAACTCTTCATCAACATCTCTCACCATACCAGTTGTCATCTTCCATCCTCTCCACATGCCCAAACCATCTCAATCTATCAATCCTCATCACAATAATGTTTTCATGTACATTTTTATACCCTAACTCCTGTTGCAACAATAATCAACTCACATGATGAAACTAAAAAATCCCTAATTATATAACATGGTGGGCATACAAAGACAGAAAAAAAATAATTTTATTATTTTTTTTTAATGCAATGAAGAAGGAGCCAAAGGCCAGGAGCCCACAAACTATTCCAAGAAAAAAACAAAACAAAACCAATACAAAAGAGAGCTAAATTCAAGATCCGTTCATTTCGAGATGCGTGGACACAATGTGTTTGAAAGACTAGAGATCATAATAAGTAGGAAATACAGACAAAGGGAGACAGTTCCAGAGTTGACCTGTTGCATAAAAGAAGGACTGGGAGTAACGGTTAACTCTTGCATTAGAGAGTTGGACAGAAATGGGATAAGAGTTTGCTGCTAGACGAGTGCTATGCACCCATCGTAGAGGTAGGGGGATGCAAGCAGACAGTTCAGAGGAGCAGTGACCACTGATGGAGCAACAGAAAAGAGAAAAAGATGCAACAATGTGGCGAAGAGAGACAGGTTGAAAGGAGCCAGTAAGAGGAGGAGAGTTAAAGAGACGAAAAACCTTTGACTCCACCCTACTGGAGCTGGGGGGTGGTTTGCATGCATAGGAGAGGCAGAAAATTACTCCAGATTAATCAAGTACTGTATACCATCTAATCGTTTTCGTTTTCGTTTTTAAAGGCTCCAACATGCTTGCATGTGTCGGCCTTGGTCACCTAATGGTGGCTCTCCACGCTGCACGATCCATTGCAGCCTCCCTGTTCAGTCCCTTAACCCTAAGATCACACTTAATGACCTCGTCCCATGTCTTTCTCGGTCTACCCCTCATAACCCCACCCCCAATATTAACACTTCTCACCTTCCTCACCCAATTATCATCCCCCATCCTCTCCACATGTCCAAACCACCTCAATCTACCTCTCCTCATCACAACTAGAATACACTCCAGTCACATCCTACCTCTCAACTCTTCCATTGTAAACCCAGCCCCTCCAGGCCTTGGACGCAGGGACGCACTGCACATCCATCTAATCATCGTCATTTCTGTACGTCTGAGCCGGCGAATGTCTTCCTCCTTCGCTGCCCAGGTCTCACTGCCATACAGCATTACACTCCTAACACATGCTGCATACAAAGACCCCTTAGCACGTAGGGAGAGCCCTCTCAATGTCAGGAGAGGCATGAGCTCCCTGAACTTCTTCCAACCACTTCTCACCCTAGCCACAGAGCTAGCCCCAGCCCCACCTCCAGCACACAACATGTCTCCCAAATAACAAAACTCTTCCACACACTCAAGAGATTCACCAGCAAATTCAATCCTTTCACGTCTGACGATCTCCACCTGCTCACCCCGGCACGCCGTACACATAAAATCAGCATTATCTCGCAGTCTACCTCTGATACCACTACATCTCTTATGCACCCATTTATCACACACACTGCACAAGATGGAATTACTTCCCACGCCCTTGTGGCAAACTGCACATGGCCACTCTCCCTCATCTCTGACAGTACCGCCACCAACCCTAGATATCATCACTTTTGTTTTATCTGCATTTACCCTTAAACCCTTTTGCCCCATACCATCTCTCCACTTCCTAAACCTTTCCTCTGCCTCCCTTTCATTCTCTGCAATCAACACCAAATCATCAGCATACAACAACTCCCACGGGAGTCCGTTTCTAAAGTCACGTGAAAGGGCTTCAAGTAGCATGATAAACAACATGGGACTCAAGACTGACCCCTGATGCGCACCAACATTCACGGAAAACTCATCACTCAAATCTCCATTCACTCTCACCTGGGTGTGAGCACCCACATACATGGCCATAACCACCCTAACCAGCCACTCCTCCAAGCCAAGCTTTCTCATTGCCCACTTCACCACCTCTCTAGGGACTCTGTCAAAGGCCTTTTCCAAATCAACAAAAACAAGATAAAGATCCCTTCTCCTACCAATATATTTTTCCTGAAGCTGTCAAACAATGAATATGGCATCAGTGGTCCCCCTACCTGGCATAAACCCAAACTGCATCTCATCAATATTCACTCTTTCTCTAATCATACCCTCTAAAACTCTCTCCATTACCTTCATTATCTCATCTAAAAGCTTTATACCTCTATAATTTCCTCTTTCCAGGGCATCACCCTTCCCTTTATACACATTTACAATTACACTCTTCAGCCAATCACCTGGGACAACACACTCATAAATAATCCTGTTTATCAGGTCAGTGACTAAACTCACCCCTATATCGCCTGAGGCCTTCAACATTTCGGCAGTCAACCCAGACACATCTGCTGCCTTCCCCACCCTCATCCTGCCTATTGCCTCACTCACAGTAGCAGTATCAATCAAAGGCCAAGGGCCAGACACTGGATCTGCTGGCTCCAAACCTTCCCTGTCCCAGTCAAACTCCTCATTCAACAATCGGTTATAATGCTCTCTCCATGCATCTTTAATATCCTCACTGTTCACCACTACCCTTCCTTCATCATTCTTCACACACTGCTCACCTATGATATCCCGATTATCCCTCTTCACCTGACCTGCCACCCTAAATATATTTTTCCTTTCCCCATGATTTAGGTTATCAAGTAATTGTCTCTGTGAATCAGACTTTGCCCTGTATACCTCTCTCCTAGCCCTACGCTTGGCAGCCAAATATTCCTCTTTGCTACCACCCTTCTTCCATTCCCGGAAAAGCCTTCTTTTCTCCTTAATTGCAGCTTCTACACCCTCATCCCACCATGAAGTTACTTTATGTCTTGGTGGTCCTCTTGTCCAGCCGCATGTTATATCAGTAACTCTCAAGAAATTGTTCATGAGGGCTCTGTACTGTTCATTAACGCCTCTGTCTACAGCTCCCTGTTCAGCCACCACTCTCCTCAACTCGCTACTGAAGGCATCCCTTACTACTTGGTTTTTCAGCTTCCATATTTTCCTCCTAGGTACATAAGTCCTCTTTTTCATCACTTGTTCTTTAAGCACCATATCACAAATCAATAGTTTGTGCTGCTGCACACACTCCTCACTTCCTATAACTTTAACATCCCTCACTAATCTCCTATCGGCTCTCCTAACCAGAAAATAATCTATCTGACTGCTATTTCCCCCAGACTCATACGTAATTAACCTACTGTCTCTTTTCCTAAAATATGTGTTGCACACAATCATGTCCGTTGCCTCCCCAAACTCGAGTATCCTTTCCCCTTCTGCATTCCTTAGACCATATGCACATCCCCCATGTACTCCTTCATAACATCTGGATAAGTGGTCAATTTCCAGTAAATGGCCTTTGAACTCGACATATACATGCAACTTTTTTCGCCAAAAATGAAGGTATAGTCAAAGACAATATGCCTCAATCTCTGCTTCTAATTCACATGAAAATATTGTTTTGTGTCTAAATATATGTTTTTGATGTCCAGGAACTCAGGTATGTCGGTTAAAATGTGCCCAGACTTACAGAAATGCATAAAAAAGTGGAAAAACTGTTTGCCACAACTGATGGCAAATTCGTTATAGCAGAAAATTTATTGTAAATCGAATTTTGGGGTGGAACTTTTCTATTATCGTTGTAGCAAAATATTGTAAACCAAAACATTGTAAAACGAGTAATGACTGTATTATGAACGTTTATAAACTGGAGAGCTGCTACCACATGTGTGAAGCACAGACTGTAGCAGCCGTCATCACAGTTGGAAACTGCATGTTTGACACAAACTGGATGGCACATGATAACCCAGAGGTCACTGATCTGGACACCCTGCCAGAATCCAAGAGAGTCAGGGAAGGAGGCTAGAGCATTGAGGTGTGCACACTAGATGAGACTGTCAAAATCATAAACTCTGATGAACAAGTCGTGGTGACCTATTCTGATGATGGCTCAAAGAAGCAGGGTGCTGGGTCATTTTCCGTTCAGGGTATCACCATTAACGGAAAATACAGGTCTCTGCCCACACTAAGCATTGCTTCAGAGTCCAGAAAGAACTTAGCTGCTCTCTGGGTGGTGGTCCTGGAAATTCAGGAGGCAGCAAGTGGTGTTGCAGCCAAAACTCTGTTCGAGAAAATTGACTCTGTGATCCTCCTTTCGGGACTTTGGTGAAAGCTTTGCCATTGCACTTGACATCTCAAAGGCTTCTGATCGAGTCTGGCATAAATCTTTAATTTCCAAGCTACCTTCTTACGGTTTCTATCCTTCTATCTGTGCCTTCATCTCTAGCTTCCTTTCAGGTCGTTCTATAGCCGCTGTTGTAGACGGCCATCGTTCTCCTAAATCTATTAACAGTGGTATTCCTCAGGGCTCCGTCCTATCACCAACCCTCTTCCTTTTATTAATCAATGACCTTCTAAGCTGTACATCTAACCCTATCCACTCACATGCTGATGACTCCACCCTTCACCTTTCCATTTGGTTCCCGCAACTTCCATCTCAGCAAACAAGGGATGAGGCTATGGCACACCTATTGTCTGACTTGGTTTGTATCTCTGACTGAGGTAAAAATAATCTGGTTGTTTTTATTGCATCAATGACTCAGTTTTTACACCTATCAACCCGACAAAATCTTCCACAGGTATACACACTAATGTTTAATAATATTCAGCTTAATCCTGCATCATCCTTGAACATGCTTGGGGTTTCATTTACTCGGACGTATCTTGGAAAGATCATATTACATCTCTTGTAAAATCTGCTTCCAAGAGATTAGGTGTGCTAAGCCGACTCCGTTCCAACTTTACCCTTGCACAATTGTTGACTCTATATAGGGGTTTTATCCGTCCCTGTGTGGAGCACAACTCTCATGTGTGGGGAGGCTACCCACATACAGCTCTTCTCAATAGGGTGGAGTCAAAGGCTTTTCGTATCATTAACTCTCCTCCTCTTACTGACTCCTTCAACCTCTGTCTCTTCGCCGCACTGTTGCATCTTTATCTCTATTCTATCGCTACTTCAATGGTCTCTGCTCCTCTGAACTGACTGCATGCATTCCTCCACCTCTATGACGGGCACGTAGCACCCATCTGGCAGCAAACTCTCATCCCTTTTCTGTCCAATTCTCTAATGCACGAGTTAACTGTTACTCCCAGTCCTTCATTTATGCAACAGGTCAACTCTGGAACTGTCTCCCTCTGTCTGTATTTCCTGCTTCCTATGATCTCCAGTCTTTTAAACAGTGTGTTCAGGCATCTCGAAATGATCAGATCTTGAATTTGGCTCTCTCTTGTATTTTGTTTTTCTCTTGGAAGGAACAATAATTGCGTGCTCATGGCCTTTGGTTCCTTCTTCCTCACAAAAAAAAAAAAAAAAAAAAAAAAAAAAAAAAAAGCTCACAATATCAAAGTGGATGAACCACGGCAGAGTCTGGATTCTGAGCACATTCATGACCATCTGTTCTGTAATGAGAACCAACTCTGATGTTCAACAGGGTCATTACCAAGCAATGGACTGAAATAGAGAACACACTGGGTAGAGACAAGATTACTAAAATTTCCTTGTCAGTGCAACAGCAGCAGCAATGAGTGGCACTAAACAAGCCCTGGACTGCATGAGTCAACTTATCATGACTTTGATCACAAATCATGGGACAAGTGGCATGAATCTGACCTCCACACAGTCCCATCATCAAACAAGTCTGTCAGCCTCAAGGATGAGCATTCAATCACTTGACAATGACCTGCGCTATCAGTCTGTACTATCTGGCTACTGTGGCATCCTATCTGCAGAAGTATGAGTATGTTACCAATCAGCTGGCCTGTATTGTGAGGTGTTTTCTGGACTTGGATTTCCTGAAGGTGATGTACTGTGCAGGTGGTCTCCTTGGACTTCATCTGACTGAACCACACCTGTCTCTGATGACATATGCTGAAAAACAACACACAGAAAGATTATGCCAGCATATCAACAGCTATACCAGGAACTGGGGGATGTAGTGCCAGTCATCTTGTTGCAGACAGAGCAACCAGCATTCTAGTTTGTTCCTCAGGAATGGTTCCAGCATACAACGTGTGATGAGGACATCTGCAGTGGCATGCTTGAAGTAGCAACCTCATTCCAACCTGAGGTAATCAGGCTCCTGAAGATGATCATCCCCAAGCTGGCTACTGGCTTTCAGAGGCAGAAGAGTAATATATTCAGCTTTACAGACTGTGACGTGTCTGCAGAAAGTTGTCACTCAGATGGATCCAAAGATGTTGGAGAAGGCACCAGTCCACAACCTGAATGCAGGGTGCAGTGTGAGGTTTGTTAACTATGAGCTGTCAGGAAGGGCTACCAAACAGCTCGGGGGTGCATCTGCAGCACAGGTGAATGCCAAATCTTCAGACCTCATTGGCCCAGGACAACCAGGGTCTTTCAGGAACAATGGCAGCATGATCAGGAAAGGAGGAAGGAGGCCAGAAATCATGCTGGCATAACACAAAGCAAGAGGAACTGAAGAAGCAGGGCTTACAAGACAAGGAGATTGCTAATGTAGCGGTAGATCGTCGGAGAAACAAAGACCTTGATATACCGAAGGGAATGGGAGGCCCTTTGACATCAGCTGCTGGAAGTTGATATGTTGCAGCCACTGACATAGATGAGGGCATCAAGGTAGGACGGCTCTACCTGGAGGTTCGCTATGCCCGGGACACATCACTCTCCCTCCCAAAGTCCAGTGATCTGTTCCGGTTGATGAAAGACCGCAAGAAGCTGCCAATGAACACGTATGCAGCCAATCTTAAGCTGTATCTTAATAACATTACCTGTAATGCAGAGGTGACCCTGAATGACTTTAGTCAAGCCATGGACACAATTCTGAGCCAGCAGAACTAACTGTCTGTAAACAGGCTATGTGCCATGACACAAACTGTGGACTTCGACTCCCTCAACTCAACATTATGGACTTAAATCCTAGCATTATTCTATCTGAAATGTATGTTTGCTGTTAAGAACTATTTTGCTGTTTATGCCTACTGTCTCCTGTAAATAAAAAGCCATATATTTGGTCTCCTGTGTTGGATTTCAATTTTTACGACTATCGGGAGGCGTTTTGGGAGGGTAAAATGCTAAATTTGGGGGTCCACATATCAAGAGATATGTACAGAGGGTTAGACTTGATTCTTTAGTCAACCAATGCTATTTCCTCACTCAGACAAACCATCTCCATATTTTAGAGGGGGTATTTGAAAATTATGGAACACCACCTCCTACCCAACCCCGATCATTATACTAGTAAGCTATTTCCTTCTGTCCTAGCTTTTCCCCTTCCTTCTGACCCCTACAGTTGGCCACCAAGTACAGCTCCCTATCTGTTTGTAAAGCTGGGGGCAATAATGGATCAAAAAATGGCTGGGTAGATAAACAGGAAGTTTGACAGAAGAATAAACGGACAGCCTGACAGACAGTCTGATAGATACAGAGATAATTATGCTGCAGTGCTCCTCTGTGCAACTGACTTTTGTGTCTGTGGCATTTCCTAAACCATCCTGGGATACAAGGGCACTCTATCATCTGGGTAACCACACAACTTTCCTAGGTACTCATTTTACCTTTTGTAGGAGGAGGCCGTAGCACGGGCCGAACAGGGTAGTACTCCCGAGGGGAATGGGAATGCTGGTGATAGGGAGAGCTGGAGCTCCTGTTTCACTAGCTATCTAACCATCCCCCTTTGCTGACCTTTTCAGTGTGACAGTAACATGGAGAGTAGACCAGCATAGTCTCCCAAACATTACCTCTAACTATCTATGCACTACACCACATGCACTTTACATTTCACACAACGTATCCCACTACGTTACAGGGGTTGGCGCCAGCAAGGGCATGCGGCCAGAAAACTTTGCCCCCGCTACCTAGTGGCGGACTTCTGGGGGGAGGCGTGGCGGGGGTTCCGCCGGCATAGATCATGGGTCCAGGGCGAGATGGGGCTCGGGCCTGTGCTAGAGGGTACAGGGCATTGCGGTTCCCAGGCTGCCGCTTCCGCCCAATAGAGAGGGGCCCGAACCTGGGAGTAGCGTCCCAGGAGGCTGCCCTATCAGTGGGTGTATAATGGCGAGATAGTTCCAGTGCCAAGACGCGCTTGGAGGGTGTCCCTGCAGCTGTCCTGGCAGGGTGCCCCGAGGCCACTACCACAGCCACTGGTAAGCTGGTGGGCTAGGGGTCCCAGATCCATTGCCTGGACCTGGGATTGTGCGGTGAGTGGGACCTGTGCTGTGTCTGTCCCCATTTATTAATACTGAAGATGACAAAACAAAAAAGGTTTCAAAGCAAGCCTGAGGACAGTAAATCACCCATGGGGATGAGGGTGGGTTCATGGAATGTGGGAAGTTTGAGGGGAAGAGCAGGGGAAGTCGTTGAGGCATTCAGTAGGAGGTGGGTGGACGTGGCGTGTTTGCAGGAAGTCCGGTACAGGGGTGGATCAGCCAGAAAGATTGTTGGGAAGGACTGTTGCTATAAGTTGTTTTGGCAGGGGAGGACAGATGGATATGGAGGTGTTGGTGTGATGGTTGCGGAGAAATGGGTGGAATATGTTATGAATGTTTTGAGAGTAAGCGATAGGATATTGGTTGTGAAAATTCTGTTGGGAAGAAAGATAGCTGTCATTATATCGGCATATGCTCCACAGGCAGGATTGGATGAATCAGAGAAAGATAGATTTTGGGATGATTTAATACGTGTAGTGGGTGGTATGCGGGATGATGAGATAGTGATTTTGGGAGGGGACTTAAATGGTCATGTAGGTGAAGCAGCCCAAGGTTATGAAGGAGTGCATGGGGGCTGTGCATATGGTCTAAGGAATGCAGAAGGGGAAAGGATACTCGAGTTTGGGGAGGCAACGGACATGATTGTGTGCAACACATATTTTAGGAAAAGAGACAGTAGGTTAATTACGTATGAGTCTGGGGGAAATAGCAGTCAGATAGATTATTTTCTGGTTAGGAGGGCCGATAGGAGGTTAGTGAGGGATGTTAAAGTTATAGGAAGTGAGGAGTGTGTGCAGCAGCACAAACTACTGATTTGTGATATGGTGCTTAAAGAACAAATGATGAAAAAGAGGACTTATGTACCTAGGAGGAAAATATGGAAGCTGAAAAACCAAGTAGTAAGGGATGCCTTCTATAGCGAGTTGAGGAGAGTGGTGGCTGAACAGGGAGCTGTAGACAGAGGCGTTAATGAACAGTACAGAGCCCTCAAGAACAATTTCTTGAGAGTTACTGATGTAACATGCGGCTGGACAAGAGGACCACCAAGACATAAAGTAACTTCATGGTGGGATGAGGGTGTAGAAGCTGCAATTAAGGAGAAAAGAAGGCTTTTCCGGGAATGGAAGAAGGGTGGTAGCAAAGAGGAATATTTGGCTGCCAAGCGTAGGGCTAGGAGAGAGGTATACAGGGCAAAGTCTGATTCACAGAGACAATTACTTGATAACCTAAATCATGGGGAAAGGAAAAATATATTTAGGGTGGCAGGTCAGGTGAAGAGGGATAATCGGGATATCATAGGTGAGCAGTGTGTGAAGAATGATGAAGGAAGGGTAGTGGTGAACAGTGAGGATATTAAAGATGCATGGAGAGAGCATTATAACCGGTTGTTGAATGAGGAGTTTGACTGGGACAGGGAAGGTTTGGAGCCAGCAGATCCAGTGTCTGGCCCTTGGCCTTTGATTGATACTGCTACTGTGAGTGAGGCAATAGGCAGGATGAGGGTGGGGAAGGCAGCAGGTGTGTCTGGGTTGACTGCCGAAATGTTGAAGGCCTCAGGCGATATAGGGGTGAGTTTAGTCACTGACCTGATAAATAGGATTATTTATGAGTGTGTTGTCCCAGGTGATTGGCTGAAGAGTGTAACTGTAAATGTGTATAAAGGGAAGGGTGATGCCCTGGAAAGAGGGAATTATAGAGGTATAAAGCTTTTAGATCAGATAATGAAGGTAATGGAGAGAGTTTTAGAAGGTATGATTAGAGAAAGAGTGAATATTGATGAGATGCAGTTTGGGTTTATGCCAGGTAGGGGGACCACTGATGCCATATTCATTGTTCGACAGCTTCAGGAAAAATATATTGGTAGGAGAAGGGATCTTTATTTTGTTTTTGTTGATTTGGAAAAGGCCTTTGACAGAGTCCCTAGAGAGGTGGTGAAGTGGGCAATGAGAAAGCTTGGCTTGGAGGAGTAGCTGGTTAGGGTGGTTATGGCCATGTATGTGGGTGCTCACACCCAGGTGAGAGTGAATGGAAATTTGAGTGATGAGTTTTCCGTGAATGTTGGTGTGCATCAGGGGTCAGTCTTGAGTCCCATGTTGTTTATCATGGTACTTGAAGCCCTTTCACGTGACTTTAGAAACGGACTCCCGTGGGAGTTGTTGTATGCTGATGATTTGGTGTTGATTGCAGAGAATGAAAGGGAGGCGGAGGAAAGGTTTAGGAAGTGGAGAGATGGTATGGGGCAAAAGGGTTTAAGGGTAAATGCAGATAAAACAAAAGTGATGATATCTAGGGTTGGTCGCGGTACTGTCAAAGACGAGGGAGAGTGGCCATGTGCAGTTTGCCACAAGGGCGTGGGAAGTAATTCCATCTTGTGCGGTGTGTGTGATAAATGGGTGCATAAGAGATGTAGTGGTATCAGAGGTAGACTGCGAGATAATGCTGATTTTATGTGTACGGCGTGCCGGGGTGAGCAGGTGGAGATCGTCAGACGTGAAAGAATTGAACTTGCTGGTGAATCTCTTGAGTGTGTGGAAGAGTTTTGTTATTTAGGAGACATGTTGTGTGCTGGAGGTGGGGCTGGAGCTAGCTCTGTGGCTAGGGTGAGAAGTGGTTGGAAGAAGTTCAGGGAGCTCTTGCCTCTCCTGGCATTGAGGGGGCTCTCCCTACGTGCTAAGGGGTCTTTGTATGCAGCGTGTGTTAGGAGTGTAATGCTGTATGGCAGTGAGACCTGGGCAGTGAAGGAGGAAGACATTCGCCGGCTCAGACGTACAGAAATGACAATGATTAGGTGGATGTGCAGTGCGTCCCTGCGTCCAAGGCCTGGAGGGGCTGGGTTTACAATGGAAGAGTTGAGAGGTAGGATGGGACTGGAGTGTATTGGTGTTGTGATGAGGAGAGGTAGATTGAGGTGGTTTGGACATGTGGAGAGGATGGGGGATGATAGTTGGGTGAGGAAGGTGAGAAGTGTTAATATTGGGGGTGGGGTTATGAGGGGTAGACCGAGAAAGACGTGGGACGAGGTCATTAAGTGTGACCTTAGGGTTAAGGGACTGAACAGAGAGGCTGCAATGGATCGTGCAGCATGGAGAGCCGCCATTAGGTGACCAAGGCCGACACATGCAAGCATGTTGGAGCCTTTAAAAACGAAAACGAAAACGTATTATTCTCTCTCTCTCTCTACCAGTATTGCTAGCCACTCTGCTACTCATTCAAGAAAAATGTATTGAGGGGTTTAAGGGAGCACCAAAATGTGCCTCTGATGGCAGTATATAAGGAAATGAATCAAGTAAATAAAAAAGGGCCCTGGTGATAGGAATAAATGATTACAGGGCAAACAGGGCAGAATGGGGACAGAAAAAGTATGAAGGACTGTTTTGTGATAGACTGGTGTTCTCTCTCTTTTTTATGTAAGGAAGAAGGAACTAACGGCTAGAAGCTCAACGAAAATAAGATATGAGGGTCAAATTCATGATCCGTTCATTTTGAGATAACTGGACACAATGAGTTTAAAAGATTAGAGGGATGCATTCTTGGGGTGGCACTCTATAACCTGTCAATTCCACTGCCTGGCTGTACAAACATCCCTCAACTCCCTACCTATTTCCCTGACAGGAGGGCCACTTCAGCCTGTAGTTGACTGGATGCACATTTGAGATAAGCCTAGGTCTACAACTACTACTATAACTATACAGACCTTGGCAAACAGATTATTTCAGTACACAAAACATCATTATTTGCTGAGATTATTTATGTGTAATGTGTCTGTACCAAAAAATCAAACATGAATAAAGAACAAATGCTTTAGTACTTTCCCCTTTGTCTCTGCTGGCCAAAGGGAGATCAAGTGTGTGTGTGTGTGTGTGTGTGTGTGAACAAGATTTTATCCGCACGTGTATGGTAATGAATGCCAGTACACAATGCTAGAGCCTTCTTGATCATTCATAATGTCCATGTGCTGTGTGCATGTAAGGTTTTATGTATGTGTACATTTAACAATGCACTACATTACCAGTCAACTGATTTAGGTCATAACGTTATGTATTTTACCTTTAAAGACGACAACACAGTGACCTGGCTCATGTATTCCTCTACAAGAGTGGACAGAACAGTCACAGACTCTTGTGTCTCTGCAAACAACGGAAAAGTTCCCATCTGGAGGGAAGAACTACTGCTTAGATCGAAAATATCTGATTCTCCAATATCTGCCATGCTGCTTTGCGTCGTCTGCTGACCGGGGTGTTTGTTTACATTCGTCAGTACGGCTCGAGTACAGTTTTTGCGGGGTCACTTTGGCTTAAGCAAAAGAGCGAAGCCAGGCTTGAGCCTCACGCCTCACAAACACGCGCCTTAAGTTCTGAGCATGGCCTATAGCAAGAATTGTAGCAACACTGGGAAAATTCCATTAATTTAAGGCAGTTAGTAACAGGGCCTTTGCTTACGTAAATTACATGAGGCTTCAAGTATCTGGCCATAGGAATTGATGACCTTATTTTGGTTCTTTTATTAACACATTCCAAAACTTTCTTAGGATTTTCACGGATTTACTTAAAAGGGAATCTCCAAATTCACTAACTGTTATGTCGAAATCTCCATATTCATTTAGTGACGGACATAGATGAAAAGAGGAATACTAAAGAAGTAGAGGATAGAGAAAGGTTACATGCTAGGTATACTGAGCAAAAGAACAGGGTCCAGGAATTAATCAAAGAGGCAATTAGTGATCATGAAAGGAAAGTAACAAGAGAAATCAGGGAAAGTAAAAATAACAGCGAAAAATTATGGGACCACATAAACAAGTTAAAAGGCAAAGAGTTAAGGAGGGAAAAAGAAACAGAGTTATACAGTGCAGAGGGAGACAAACTTAATAGTAAACAGGCAGGCCAAGAGCTGGAACGGTTTTTGAAAAATGTATACCATAAGCATGATAACAATATAGCTAAAGTATGGAATGAGGAGGAGAGGGAGAATTTTAAGAAGAACAAAAAACTAAATGTTGATGACACAGAGCTAGGAGGGTTGCTTTCCTTTCCAGACACAGTAAGAGAGCATATGGATATGGCAATAGAGGTAGTAACAGGGGTAAAGCCAATGGACAAGCCAATTTTTAGACTAGAGGAGGTAAAGAGATGTTTGCAGAAATTAAAGGATAAGAAAGCAGCAGGCCCAGATGAAATTAAACCGGAATGCTATAAAGCGCTAATAAGAAGTCAGGATTGTATGACAAAAATAACAATGTTTAAATAAAATAATTGAAGAGGGGGAGTTACCAGATAACTGGAAAAAATCTAAAACAATTATGATACCAAAGGTGCCTAAACCATCTGCAAAAGATCTGAGACCGATAGCCCTCACAAACATATCATATAAAATTTTCATGAATTTAATAAAGGAAAAAGTGGAGCAGCAGCTCAAAATCAATAGGCTAGATAGTGAAATGCAGGCAGGCTTCACTACAGGCAGAAGGGTAGAGGACAATCTACTAATCTTAAAATATTGTATAGACACCAGCTGGGTAAATAAAACACCTTTAATCATTGCAGCAGTGGATTTCTCAAAAGCATACGACTCCATTAAAAGAGAGAAAATTATAGAGGCACTAAAGGAAGTAAAGGTCCATGAGAATATAATAGACAGCATCAGCAAAATATACCAAGGAGACAAAACAATGATAAATTTAAGCAAAGACATAAAAAAAAAAGGAGATAGAAATCACTAGTGGAATCAGGCAAGGATGCATAGGATCAACAACACTTTAAAATTAATAACCTTCGTGATATTAAACCACCTTGAAAGTGTAGGCCTTGGCTATAGAGACAACAGAGTTGAAATCAACACCTTGTTTTTTGCTGATGATGGCCTACAATTTTCACAGACAATAACTGAGGCCAAAGCTAACATCAGAAGGTTAATAAATATTAGTAAAACCTGTGGACTAGAAATAAATAAAGCAAAAAGTAAATTCATTATATTCAATATGAAGGAGAAACCAACAGAAATAGAGGGTATAGAAGTGGTAAATTCAATTAAGTATTTGGGGGTAACAATAGTAGATTCTAAAGACTGCTTTAAAGGACATAAAGAAAACATCATTATGAAAGCACAAAGACTAGCAAACTTAACCTACTCTGTTATGGCTAGGAGCTGCAATAAAATTTTAATTGGTAAAACTTACTGGAAGAGCCTAGCACTCCCTGGAGTTCTGTATGCATGCTGCAGGAGTAATTGATTTTAATAAGGAAGAAATAGACAAACTACAGAAAATAGAAAATGGGGTGTATAGAACAATGCTGGGAGGTAATATAAGCACTGCAGTAGGCTGCCTGAGGGGCAAAGTAGGGGCCTCACTAATGGAAACAAAAATAAAGAGGACAAAGCTTCAATATCTCCAAGGTATTTTAAAGAGATGAAATAATGCACTATTAATGGAAATTGTAGAAGAGCTGAGGGAACGCAAGAGTAAGTGGATGAGGGAATGTGAGAAGGTACTAAAAGATCTTGACCTAAATAAAGAAGGGTTAAAAAATATAACAAAAGATGAACTAACCAGGAAAATATATGATGAGGACACAAAAAGGTGGAGAAAAGACATGGAAAATAAATCAAGCTTAGAAGTATATAAAAAATGGAAGAAAGAAATACGGTAGGTGGAGTAGATGAAATATATGATAATACACCAGCCTTCATAATCCTGTTTAAATGCAGATCTAATACACTAAATTTAGCAAACAGAAATAGATTCAAGGGAACTGAGACAAATTGCCCAATGTGTAATGTAGAGACAGAAGACTTGATACATTTTTTATTAGACTGCACAGGATATATGGAAGAAAGAACACAACTGGTAGAATTACAACAGCCATATATTGAGGAAAGAAATAATATACTTGGGAACCTCCTATTTAATACAAGTGGTATTGAAAAAAAGAAATTAATAATATTTAAATGCTGGAAAAAAAAGAGAAAGGAAAGTGAAGGAGCTCAGAAATTCAGGCGACTGATTATAGCGTACACGTAGTAAGAGAAGAGGAGGTGTGACCACAGAAAGACATATAAAAAAGAGAAAAGAGAAAGAAGGAAATCGTTTAGAGGTGCCGTTGTAAAGGCAATACCTCAACAACATCACATCACAGGAAATCCCCATAATCACTGATTGTAACCGACATAGAAAAAGGAAATCCCTATATTCAATTATTGCAACGGACATAGTAAAAGGAAATCCCCATATTTATTGATCGTGAGGAGCATAAAGTAAAGCATCTACCACTGGGCAAATCTTTGAATGCCCTGCAGTGTTACCTCCATTGATATGAGGACTTTCATGAAAACTTAGGGTTCGAAGATTCCTATCGGTGAATCACGAAGAGAATATTAAGAAAACTTACAGTTGTACATTGTACTCAAAGACGATGTTTACCTCACTTTATCCTAAACAGGTGGTAATATACACAGGTAGTGTTTGCTCTAGTATATCAAATTAGAGACTAAACATTAGACTGGACACAAACTATGATGAGACCACACATCAGAAGCAATAAGCTAGTATTTTTTTTTTTTTTTTTAATAAATACAATCTACATTAATGTTAAGGCCCAGTACTGCAAAAAGGTAGAAAAATGTTATTTTCCAGGCAGTCATCAGCAGGCAAATTTTTTAAACGGCCTTGCCACTCTGCAAATTTCTTACTCGATTCTTTTTGCAAATTTCCCCAAAACGTGCAGAGAAAAACATATTACTGTACTTAAATCTGGACCATAAATGTCATCAAATAATTAAAACACGCTGGATATGTGGATAATTAGCAAATCGACTTTAGTTAATTCCCATAAGGAACAAATTGTTTCATACTTGCAGCAAAAGGAATATAAAGACCACTGCGACTTCCAAAAAAACACATTATTTCACAAATAACCCTTGAAGTCGTGGGTGTATTTGCAATTTCTCTTGCGATACACTTGTTTTCACTGAGCTAAAGATCATATGTTAATAACCACAATGTCCTCCCGAATTTTTGCAAAGTTTAACCAAATCAAAATGCTAGCAACGTGAAAACAAAAGAAAAAGAAAAAAATCGTGTGAACAAGATGAACCCAAACAGAAGGAGCTGATTTGTGTAAGACTGGGGGGAATACTTCCCCAAATTCCTTTACCTCATTGACGGTCGCAGCTGACTGCCGGCAAACCAAGTCCGGCTACCAATAATTGATTCGTTTTTCTCCTTTGCTGAATTGCAATTTTTTTTTTTTTTTTTTTTTTTTGCCCACTGCCACCATCCACCGCACCAGTTTAGAAACAAATAATCATTTTCTGCACTGCAGCTCGTACTTTGGCACTCAAAATTTATGAATCTCAATTTCCTGACTACCAACACATTCCATACCACAGTAGTACCACAAACCCTATCTTCTTCGATAGAAGGCTGCTGTCACGGGGTTTTGTGGATTTAAGAATTTGAATAAGGGTTATGTTTTGCTTGAAAATAGGGACAAAGAATTGACTTGTGAAATCAAGCAGTAAGTTGTACTTTATGCCAGCTTACATTGCTGATTCCCTAAGGATGAGAATTTATAAACTTTCTCAACAGTACACAGCAGAGACTAATTACTCACGAGTGCTGTTTGTAGTACTGTTAGCCTCTCAAGAAAGTAACTCCACCCAGTGTCGTCACCAGGAGTCAGATTTTGGGGGGGCTGTAGCCCTGGTGTAGGTAGAAGAGGGGGGGGGGGCAAGCGAAGCGAGCCTATGCAGCTGGGGGGTACAGGGGGTCGCTGTAAGCCCCCCCGGAAAATTTATTGGAAATTGAGAAGTTTTAGGGGCATTTTTGAGGCCTATAGATGAAGAAAAAGTAAAATAAGGTCTCACAAGCTATTAATAAGAAACTTATAGGACACATGAATATTGATGGGCCTAATACCAAGTATCAGTAAGCCTTATGATATAATGTGTACAAGGTAATTGTATAAAGCTTTTTTGCAGATAATAATTTTTCTTCAATTGCTAGTATTATGTGGTATCATAACTGTTTCTTAGTCTTACCATATTAAATCTGATAATTCAAAGAAGCTCTTTATTCAATGTATATAGATATAATTGCCAAGATTTATCTTCCATTACCGATACTGTGATAGGAAAACAAATCCATTCACAAAAAAACAAAAATTATAAAATAGATCTCGTGCCGGTTCTTCAGCAGGTATATCAAGGTTATCACTTGCGCTGGGCGGTGGCTAAAAAAATGAAAAAATATAATATATATTAAAGAGAGAGAGAGAGTTTTAGCCTACTTTCCCACTCTATGTTTAGGACAATATATTTGCAACGATGAGAAATAGCCTAGGCCTAGCCAATTTAAAAATAAATCAATAAAAAAAATCCTGGCCTAAGCTTCATAAAATGACTACTGAAATAGTTTGATACAGGGCTACTTACACATGTCTGAATGAGTTCAGCTTTGGGGTTATCTGGGGTTGCTTCTGGTACCTCATTCCCAATAACAGCCACTTTTTCTTGGCATTCATCTGAGTCATCTTTGATGGCGCGGGTGAGAAAGAATTTCCTTATGTCACCCTGTCCCTGAGGATTTTTAAATGACCTTTTCATCACTTGAAGGGCTGCTGGCTGATATCCGCAAATGTATTAACGTAGAATAGCCTATAAAAGGGAAATGACATTCAGTTCTGACAGTCGAGTGTCGACTGAACCAAGTACTGCTCACTCTTTGTATAGAGTATAGGCTAGATCTCATATCTGTACCCGGTAAAAACAAAAATAAACAGGTAAAGTGAGGTGGCTAGCAATATACCGGAACGTAGTAATGTCTATACAGCCACTGAAACCAATACATTCAAATAAAACCGAAAACAACACAGGATTTAGCCACAGTTCACAGACCTTCTTCTTCTTCTTTGGTTGAAGGGTAGAGAAGCAATGACGCTTATACACCCTCCCCTGGTAGAGTTGGTACGCCAGGAGGTGAGGCTTTGCAGGGATGACTATGCACTGGTGATCAAGCGGGGTCTTGAAGAAAGCAGGTGAGGCTCTTCTCACTAGAAGAGATCACAGGCGACGAAATTGACCAGTGACGCGGAGGATGATCACAGACACTTCTCAATGTAAACAAACATTCCGAGTTCCGATACTCTGAACATTCGAATTTGTGAAAAATTGCATAGATCAGATATTTTAGACTGCATAATCCAATTTTAACGCTCCGTGATTAATATATACCACATTATATATTGTAAATATATAATAAGTCTGATAAATGTAATACAATCTTGCATTCTTTGTGCAAAAATATATTTCAAAGAACACCAAGCTTGGAAAAAGTATATGGGAAACTAATATATTATAACTATTATGATTTGAGTCATAGGTTTACGTAAATTGTGAATAACTAATCACATTATATAGCTATAAATATGGGAGAAATGGAGTTCCCCCGAGCCCTGTATTGGACTATATAGCCCCGCTAGGGTTATAGGAGGGAGCTACCCCTCCCGGCACGGCAGCCCGGGCGAGGCTCGAACTTGCAATCCCCCGATCACAAGTCCAGCGCGCTACCACTGTGCTACCGCGCCCCCCCTGAATTGCTATAAATAACATTGTATTAAACTAATATGGATGCACGAATAAAAGTGGATTGGCGGTAGGGGACTGGGGGAAAGCTAGGTGGGTCAATGCCGAACTGCAAGCATACTATGTAAGCTGGTGATTTTTTATTATTATTATTATTATTTGGGGGGGCTGCAATTTTGGGGGGGCTGAGTCCTTGATTTGGGGGGGCTAAGCCCCCCCTAGCCCCCCCTGGTGACGCCACTGAGAGTCTCCACCCCTGACAATCAATAACTAATACTAATAGTAATAAACAGGGTCTTGCCGGTGCATTAACTCCTGGTTGACACAACGGATTTAAGCTTAATACAAAAGGACTGGCCTAAGTACCAGTTATGAATAATGCAAAGCGTTTATGCAAACTAGGAGCGGCAACTAGAATATGCTTACTGTGGAGAAATAAAACACGAGTTTAATTACACTAAGCTCAAGGAAAAAGAACTGTAAACTTATTAATTACAATGAAATAAATTTACGTTACATAAGTCTCAAAATGACTTCAAAATAATAAGGAGAATACACTCACTCGCTCATTCAAACGCTAACACTTAAACCTAGGAAAAACGAAAAAAAATACTGGTCAGTAGAGGGGGCTAAGCGGAATGACTGGGCGTCGATATGTAGGACGGACGCTGCAATACGCTGAACCCTCTTCGCTGATTCACTGCTAGGTGGAGATTTCAGGAACTCGCTGTACACGGTGGCTGCTCCACTCTGGCACACGAACCTGCTCTCACGACGATCCAATTCTTACTAAGTTCGAATTATGGAAGAGGGCGAGTGCCAATCGTGCTTGCTCCAACGGTCAACGAAAATAAAGTGAGCGATACACACTCACAATAAATCACTCAGCGAAGTCGCTAATGTCACCAAGGGGTGGCTGGAGTTTTATTGCTCACGTAATGCCACTCAGGGATGAGACTGGTCACTTTCATCGTAAATGTCAGGACCAACTTGCCTAGCCCCGGGCTCCTACGCTTCTCATGGGGCAACACAGGCTTGGATAATGGATATATATATATATATATATATATATATATATATATATATATATATATATTCCGATATATACATAGAGAGAGAGAGAGAGAGAGAGAGTAGTGATACTTTCATGCTGTGGGAAGCGGAATTTAATGATGGCCAGCAAAACCAGCTTGATGACATTAGATTTATTGGTGACGTTTCGGTTTATACAAAAACCATCTTCGGACCTAAAAGGACAATAAGAAAACCAGCATATAATTTTCTTAAACTTGTCAATTTCAATCTCAATTTAAGAAAAATATATGATGGTTTTATTATTTTTCTTTTATGTCTGAAGATGGTTTATGTATATACCAAAACGTCACCAATAAATCATGTATGTTATCACGCTGGTTTTGCTAGCCATCATTTTATATATATATATATATATATATATATATATATATATATATATATATATATATATATATATATATATATATATATATATATATAAGGGTTCAGATCTGCAACATTATGGAGATGCAGTTGAGCAAAAATGATTTCTCTCATAAACTGCCTATAAGCTCATCAGTAACTGTAGCTCATTAAGAGTTGAGACTTGGACCATTGTTGATTTAGTATTTTCTACTTAGAATTCCCTCATCAACCATTTTATGTTCTTTCCTTCTGGGATACCCTGCATGTAGAAGGGCATACTATCAGCACGCACTTTAAATGCCTGCCATGGACAAGTTTCAAAGTCAAACCCTGGACACTACAAAACGAATGGCAACATGTAATACTGTGCTATATCACTGAGTCACCATGGCTCCTCTTAACTGTACTGTACATACCAGAGAAGAAAGCTTCTATAACATTTGTATTAGTAGTTGCAACTCCTAACTCATCTGAATGTGAACCCAGTGCACTGCAGGCTGAAGATGCCGTCCATCTGCAATCTACCATCCTTCATTTAGGGGACAGGAATGGAAATGAGGGATGTTTGTATAACCAGGCAGCTCCATCACCAATTTATATCGATGCCTTCACATAAGGCGCCTCTCTGCACCACCAAACCTTTTGTATATCCTGAGGCTAAAGTTTAAAATTACCCCACAATTGAACAACCCACAAAGCATCACATGCGACAATGTACATGAGAATGGAGCCTTGCAGAGGAACATTATCAGATATTGTGTTAGATGAACTGGCAACTTCAATACTAGCAAAATACCATTGCTCTTGTTCATATTCTATATAAAAAAAAGAAAAGAAGAATGCACGAGTATTTTGGGTAAATGCAGAAAATAACCCCACATCTCCACAACCCCCGAAATTAAAATATCTTGACAAGTGTGAATGAAGTGGCGCAGATTAACATTATCAGACTTTATCATGTGAGGTGATCAGACAGAATATGATGACGAAGAAGAGGAATATTTGGTACACTACCAGAACCTTCCTTGTGCTGGGTTGACCGTCTCCAAGGGAAACCAGTGCAGCTGAAATAAGGAAGGGGGATGAGAAACACATTAGATGTTATATATACTCTTTTACTCTAACTTAGGCTAAAACGGCCATCTCTCCACCTTGAATGCAGAGTTGTAATAAAAATTAACAGTGGAATGTGCTGCAACCTGCAGTATTGTTTTCTGGAATAAGCTAAGTTAGAGCAAAAACAGTATAGTATTTATCATGCAGTACTGTTATCATTATCATCATCACCGTTATCACTACGGGAAAGAGGAAGGGAGTTTAGTGTCTTCCCAGCAATCAGTATTCATTTTTAAATATTATCATTATCTCTTCTGCTATTACACCAACCTGCGCTTTTTTTCCCATAAAAGGATTGGATGAAGGAGGATCCATAAACAAAGAAAACGCTCAGAGGTGGGAGAACTACCAACAGCATATCCACTGAAATAGTCCACACAATCATTCGCTCATCACTCAGACCCAATGGTAGCTCCACTTACCAAAACAATCTTTTTTTTTTTCTTCCCAGATGCTTTATACATATACCCATTCGCAAGCCATTCCACAGCTTTTAACAGAAGATGAACAGAGGAAGGAAAAACAAATTACATAAACAGTTATCAATACACAAGATTGCAGATGTTTTCCATTCATAAAAATAAAAGGGGGGATGGAAATAGAAAATTGGAGGTGGAAGCTTATGAGAGTATGCCAGCCTGCTCTCTGTGTTAATGAAAATCTGAAAAGGTTGAGCTAATGAAAATCTGAAAAGGTTGATCAGAGGGAGATGGTCACGAACAGGTCCTGTGGGCTGGTGAAAAGGGAGCTCCCTGTTCCCACCTTGCCATCCACCTCGGCAGTACCGCCCTGTTCAGTTGGAGCTACAGTCTAATATCTATCTATCTATCTATCTGTTTATCTATCCATCTATCTATATCTATATCTATCTATCTATCTATCTATCTATATATTTGTTCCTGACCATCTCCCTCCGCTGAAACATTTCAGTGTTTTCATTAATACAGATAGTAGGCCGACATACTCTCATAAACCATTACCTCCAATGCTCATCGCTGTAAATTTTTCTTGCTGCCACTAGACAATTGTATCCTTAGGATATGCCTTTCGAACTGGTGTTCATATTATGATCTTCATTAATCCTTTAGGTATGAAAGTCTTTCCTAAACTAAATAAAACTGTCTGGTGATGGCAGGAATAAACAAAATTTAAATGACGTCTTAGGGAAAAGGGTTAATTACCTTAACAGAATAATGACGACTAAATTTATGGAAGTCTAATGATGCATGGAAATGAACCCTTTAGCCCCCTACAATGATATCATTTGTTATAAATCGGGCTGCCATCAAACGATGGGAGGAAGGGATTACATTAGACTATGTTTAACAACTCTAGTTCGAAATATCGTTCTTAATTTGAATAAAATTGTTTAGAGATCCCCCCCCCTCCAAAAAAAAAAAAGGCGTCATTGTAGCGTAGGGTTTAATGGAGGTAGCTAGGACGCTCATTATTATTATTATTATTATTATTATTATTATTATTATTATTGTTATTATCATTATTCACTACTTTTTTTACCCACCAGGAGCCAAGGGGCACGATGCTAGGTTGGTCAGTTCCAAGATTTAAAACGAGGAAAACCAGCCTCACTCGTCCCTGAATGGCATTATGTGAGCAGTAAATTCAAACCACTATGATGGAAACCTTTACGAGCCCCATCTATTTGGAGCGCCTTAACCCAGTGGGCCACCAGGCGTCACGTGTTTATATGGTTACTACCCAGCATAGTAAATGGTTTTCTAGGTTACAGAAAGCCATATGGATTGTCACTCAGTGCAGCCACCTAAAGGCAGGACTACATCGAGCGAATGGATGATGGGAGCCCTACCACCACCACCTCCTCCTTCTTCTACTACTACTATTACTATTACAGTAATACAACTATTACTATTACTGCTTCTACTACTACTACTGTTATTATTATTATTATTATTATTATTATCATCATCATCATCATCAATCATCATCATCATCATCATCATCATCATGATCATGATCATAATAATAATAATAATAATAATAATAATGATAATAATAATAATATTATTATTATCTATTTATAGCAAGAGACCATAATCCCGTAAGGGGTGGCCATTTGCCTTTGAGTTGCTTGTTTCACAGGGAGGGGCACTAATCCTTCGCCAACCCACTTGTTGACAAGTAGGGAACACATGAGTTGGTTATTACCACTCAGCGTTGAAAATGGTTTCCTGGCTTAGAGGAAACCATTAGGCTTGTCACTCAATGTAAAGCCACTTGATACAGAAAGAACAGTAATTAAAAGTGACAGGAAAGATGAGAAAAAACAGGAAGGTGAAGGAAGAAGCAACACTACATCAAAAGAGTGGATGATGGTCGCCACCACCATCCACCATTATGATTATTAATTTATATGTGCGAATTAATACAGTGTGACATCTAATCCATCAACGGACTTCAGTGATAGCTCATACCATATTATTAGCAGTCACTTCTGCACATTATTGTATTCTTTAAAAATGGCCAATCAAATGCAGTATTACAATCACTGTTTATTTTTAGCTTTTTTATACATCCTGTATATACAGCAGTATATCTTTTACAACAACATGAGCACTGAAAATTTGGTTAACGCTTTGACCAGGAATTTGAGATTCTGAACTTTACTCCGACATCCCATCGCAACAGCAACGTGGTTTCTGTCAGACGTTAGCCCTCAGGCAGCATATTTTTACGATATTCTAGTATGTAATGAATATAACCTCATATGTTTGATTCTGAAGTTATTGTGACAATCGCAAGACAAATTCTGAACTTAAAAGTAGAAGTAGCATTACAACTAGAGCTTAAAGCATGAAATAATAATTACATACTTTGGAAATGTTTGACCAACATTCATCTTAGCTTCAACATTCAAAACTCTAACACTATGAGACAAAACATAACCTATGTACAAGTCAGCAAATCCAGAATATTAAGAAAACAAGTGAAAATAAATATAATAAAATTTGGCCTTATGTAATGATGCACATCAGTTTTGGCATCACCACAGTTGATGCTTCAAAGCAACTTCACCTTTATTTTATTTTATAAATGCACTCCTCTCGTGACGACACACAAGCATTACTACCAGTGAATGCAACAAGAGGACACACTGTACGTCAGAGGCACGTCCAAACCATCTCCTGTTGTCATATTGCTTCTCATCCACCCATCACGGCATATATGATCTGGATAGTGTCAACATATAACGAACATATATTAAATAAAAATACGACTGAATTTAGACAGTGAATGTGGTAAAATGCAGAAACCAATGAGACTGAAATGACTGAATGAGTAGTAGGTAAGAAGACCTGTCAGGTGAGTGAGTTGGGTTAGAAAATCAATGATAGCATGTTATTTGATTAGGAATTCTGGAGAGTTCAAGAGCTGTTACGTATATGCATTTGATGATAAAGAGAGTTACATTATATGAGATGCTAGGTGAGAGGGCGAGTGGGTAAGCAGAACAGTGGGTGGGTGATCAGCTAGGAGGTAAATAAGGCTGGTCTAACTTCAGGTTCCTCTGCGCGTTCAGTGGTGGCACTCAAATGTCACAAGGTGCCTGGAATCACACACAGCCACCAGTCAAGCAGTCATTCACCAGATACAGTACGGTACCTGGCCTGTTAGTTATATACATAATTCTTGGGTAAATTTGGACTATGGTTACCTCCGTGTACATCCTCCTGTCGAACCCATGCCGTCCTTTATATCAAGAACTCGAGGGTCAAGACGGGCAAGATACGACCAAGCTCAGACATGGAAGTTGTACTTGGCTATAGTTTCTGTGCAGGGCACTTGGTCAGTCGTTACAAGCCTCACCACTGTAGCGTCCAGCTTGAGCACCAAGGCTAATTTACTACTGTGTGAGATCCTCTAAAATCACTCGAACACACTGCCATGCCTTCTCGCTATCACATACCACACATACCATTTTAACTATATAATTTTATTTTCATTTTCAGGAGCATACGCATACCAGTTAATTCCTTGAAAAAATACATCACACAAAAGCACATTAATAAATCCTTTTTATATATATAACTTTTGTAGAAGAAAATAGCTTTGGGATGCCACTCAGGTATGAACGTTAAAGATGAGGGTGAAGATACTGAGGAGCGGCTTGGCACGGTGTGTGAGGCGGGGTGGGACGGCTCAGTCTGGTGTAGGTGGAGGGCGGAAGGCTGGGGAACACACACCCCAACACCACCCCGTAGGGACTGTCCACCTCAGCACAGCGGGTTTGGTCATAATTCACAAATATAAAGCTTCACAGTGTCTAAGGTCATCAGGAATCTGAATCTTATACCAATAATAGTAATAATAATAATAATAATAATAATGGAAGTCAGTTTGTGGAGTTCTTGAGAAAATTGGAAGCGTTAGGTTGAATGTGTACAGGAAGACTGGGGGTTTATAGTCTTAAATGTCTAGGAAAGAAAGTGAACAAACTGTCTACAGTAACTGTATCTCTAAATGCGTTACATGTATTTGTAAGTAAATCAGGAGTTTGAGCTCTATAATACATGAATATACTGCATTACCAATACTGTCTGAGAGTGGCTAGGAGTATCTTAGTTTTATTTGATAAAAAGAAAAATACACTCCCAGGAACTCACTGGAGATACAAAGACGATTTTAAAATTTTTCACCATTAATTAAAGTTCTACACAATGAAGAAGACATCCAATTTGATTGTCCTATTATACAGATAAATTCCAACGATCAATACTGTCAACAAGTTATCACAAACAACAATAGAACACAAATACTTCCAGTTGCAAGAACTGTGGATAATATGTACCGTAATCTAAGGAGTACTCCCACTATCCAAAACAGAAAAAGTATAGGAATTTTAGTGAAACTGTTCCCGAAGCATCACAGTAAAAAGATTGTGACCTAGAATAACAAGATTAAACATCACATTTTTTAAAGATTCACCCTTTGCAAGATAAGCACCGACCTGCGTGATAAAAAGTAAACTGGCGTCAAAGTAGGCAGGAAAAGCAGAAGGTGCGATGTAGATGCTAGGCATCTAATGAGTTACAAGTCTTTCGGTGAGGAAGGCACGATGGAGAATGATCCCTTGGTCAAGTTCTGATGGAGATGATATGAACAGTGAAAGCAGGCAGTTTAGCAATATGGTTCATCAAAAAACACTGTCCATCTTAAGATGACCTGCCTGGGGAACGGAGAAACTTCTCAAAGTTATGGACACCAAGTTACAATGGCTCACGAAAGCAGAAATAATGCTGTGTCGGCCACTCCATACTGTGATGCCTTCTAATTTGACACACTATCATAGCACTTGCAGGTTTGAAAGCACTCATAAGTAATCTCCATGAATCACACTACTCAGTAACTAAATAATAAAAATTATATTACAGTCGGGTCTTGTGCGGAGAACAAGTACAGGTACAACTGGCTGGTTACAAGAACTCCTGCGCGAACAGTGCGCAATGACAGCCTTGTGCAGCGACGCGCAGTGACGCAACAGCCGGGACTGGCGAGCTCCTCCACACCTCTTGACTATACACACGTACAATCTAGTCTAAATGCCCGACAATAATGGCATACAGTATTTACAAAAATAAAATTATCAAAATAGATCCCACTTCAACAGTGGAATATTCCCTCCATAATAATGAAGATACAGCCATTTAACAAAGCTAAATTTGTATATACTATAGTTTTTTTTTTTTTTTTTTATAGCATAACTAACATATATGCCAGAAGACGACAAATCCGCCATTCATAATAATTTTTCTTTACATGTACACACAGTTGGTGGGCAGCAGGCAGCAGAAAGAGCGCGGGTACATGATGACTGCAGGGCAGGCATCCTCCCTACAGTCAGTGCTGCCCCGCCTTTGATCCCTCTGCTCCTAACGGTAGCTGGGAAGGTGGGCAGCAAAACTGGAGCTTCAGTCATCGTCTTTCTTCTCAGGCTTGAGATCAACCATGGCGTGCAGCTCTTCCGGTGTATACCTTTTGTGAAAACATACGATATTTAGTATTTCTTCCACAAATGTTATTTATGCTGCACAAACTGAAAGGTGTAGTTTTCATCTATCTATCTATCTATCTATATGAATTTTGCAGGGTAAAAGTTGCAAAGATTGGCTCAGTCAAGGAATTCGTGGAGAAGGTTGGGAGAGGCCTTTGTTCAGCAGTGGATGTGTAATGGCTGAATATATATATATATATATATATATATATATATATATATATATATATATATATATATATATATATATATATATATTCAGAAACAAGAACAGAAAAGTACATAGAGAACTTTCAAGAGCCAAAAGAACCAAGTAAAATTAATCAGATATTAGCTTATTTATCTTCAGAGCCCCTCAAGAGTCTCGACTTAATCCCACCGGCATCAGCTTCACCTTACTCACTCTCATTACACTTGAGCGATAGAGAACATGTCGACTAAAAAAAAAAAAAGGCGCAATCTTTGTCATATATATCTCTATGCATTCTTTAATCATCCATTTCTCGCCCTCGTCGGCTCTTTTGCTTCCCTCTCAGAAATCCGTTTATCATATTAAGTTATCTTCTCAGCATTCCATGCCTCTCCCCATCATTAAAATATAGCTTATACATAATTTCCCTCCTCACCACCCGAGTCATATCCATTCTATATGGCCATACCTCAGGAAGAACATTGCGGTACTATACTGATAATACAGAATATATAATCTAAAACAATCTTAAAGTCGCTCTAGCTAATAACTGAATGTATGCGTACAAAAGAGAATAAAAAATGATCAAATATTTGCGCATATTTCATTTACATGCAACCTACCCGAGAAGGGACTGAAGGTCGCAGACAAAGCGGTAGACATATCGTTTGCCAGCAGTCTTGTGAATGATGTTTTTATCATAGTAGTACCGTAGACCACGGGAAAGCTTCTCGTAGTTCATCTTGGGCTTGTTCTTCCTCATTCCCCACAACCGTGCTACTTCGTCCGGATCTGTTAGTTTAAACTCCCAGCCATCACCCGTCCATGAAATGTGCTGCTGCTGTTTCTTGTCTGTGAGCAGCTCAAGAAGGAATTGCCATAATTGGATAGGACCAGATCCTGTGAAGCAGGGGCCGGTTCCTGTCTGGTAGCCCAGTGTCGCAGAGCTAGGGCCCAGAAGGCCTGGAGGAGGCTTCGTGTCCGGTGTGGCCACATCGGTACGTGCTGGTAAGTAATGGGGAGGGAGAGCACCAACTCCATTGTTAATTTGCGACAGATCGTGCCCTTGTGAGGCTGCTGTTGACCATGGTTCTAATGCTTGGGGAACGGTTTGAAACTGTGGTGGGTCATAAGGCGTTGAGTAGCCGTCGGAGTACTCGTGTGGGTACCTGTGTGTAGGTGTGGGCTGTGGGTACTTGAAGTAAGACAAACGATACTTGTCATGAAGACTGTAGAAATCGTGTGCTGATGGGTCGAGGTAGTGGACTGTTGGGTGATGGGCATCAGGCAGGGTGTGGTAGGGCTCTGGGTCGGCCTCTGGGTAAGGCTGGGGTACAAACCCTCCCGGTGATCCCTCTGACGGGGGCTCACTCACGGCGCCCATACTCTCCGCGCTCGGGTAGCCACCTGCCGGCGAAGAAAATCAGTATTAGCATTAGACTATAACCCACAAAGCAATACATTCGTCACAAATATATAAATATCATCACGCTGTAGTTCCAGACAGTTTTGACCGTTTGAAAGAGGATGGTTTCCCTCAGCTAAATAAATCGGTGGGCGTTTACCAAGATACAATCGTTCAGTGGTGCACAGCAGTTAAAATGTTAACTTTCCTTGATTAAATGCCTGTAATATTAAGACGATCATTTGCACTTTTAGTGACTCGGTCAGTCATGGTAAAAAAAAAAAAAAAAAAAAAAAAAAAAAAAATTGTGAATAAATGAATCAGTCAGTTATAAAAGGTGTTAAAAAAGTCTTAGGCTAACCGCACTCACGCATACACTTGCTCACAGTCGTAACTTCTTCAATCATTTGGTTGTAATTAGTTGCACAAATATGTTTCTGTCGCCTGTTTAAGATATACTGGTCGACTGATAAGACAGAACATAACTCACTATAACCGTGACGAAATTGAGGCTTCACTCCATACAGGGTCCAACAGACCATGTTCTTGATAACACCGCCACTAAACTTGTGGCACGGTAACTCGAAGTACAAAGTCGATCGTTATACGTTTCTCTAAGCCAACTCTGACATCTGAATTTTTGATACTATTGCTTGCACATGGAAAAGGGACACTTTTTTATGAGTGTACAACCCAGGTGGTGACTGGAAGTGGAAATGGAGGTTGAAAGCCCTCGCTCCAGAATCCATCCACTACCGACTCTTCCTGGATGACGCTGAAACCCAACTGCCACGACTTGCGGCCCCTCACTCCTGCGCACCCCATCGCCCACACCACCCTCCCCGCTCACTGAATCCATGCCCCGACCACCCTCACATTCTAACTCAAGCCTTTTGAACCTCTGGCAGAAGGGCGAACCTGGGTCATGGGTACAGCCGTTGGTTATGGACCCCGTGACTTCTTCCCAGACGTAATGGCAGCTTCTGAGTACAAGAAGAACCTACTTCCCAGTCGTTTCGCTGCCACTTTGACCTTACGACCTGTGCATTTTCTAATCTGCTAATTGGGTTATGACCTCTGACCTATGGAGGTATTGTGCCGGCAACCATTCCCGAAAGTTACCACCTCGCAGCTCCCTGGCGCAGCTCAAAGCGTTACCTCCACTCTCACTCCATGCTACGGTAACGGTATGCTCAGACACATAGGCATAGTCTCACGGTAAATAAAGCTTTTATCCATATACAACTTGAGTGTTCAGATTATTGTTCTACGAAGCTTTGACTCACTGACGATTCGCACCGACCCATACCAGCCATCATTACAGAAGCATGCCCGCCGCAACACTGCAATTCAATTGTTTGACAGAATTACATGCGATAGAGTCTGGAGGTTCATCACTTGAGCTAGTAAAAGAAAAAAGTTACAGCATGTACTTTTACTGGGAGGGGAAACTCACGAAGCCTGACTAGCTTTGATATCCAACTGTCACTTACATCTTCTTGTATTGCTATCAAAACCAAACGCCACTTCATTGCACCCATAACTAAAGTAAAATTTATATGGAGAAACTTCTATTAGGTTTCTAATAAAGGGAAGCACGTGGACGAGAGAAGTATAGTGATTTGGCTTCAACTACCGCGAATAACCTCCAAACCATGAATTTTATTGTTGCTGACAGTACAGAACAGTAAGTGGTATCTGACGGCTACGTCCTAGACATATTCCTCTATAAAACTGTCATTTAAAACTAAGCACATTATATTCTGTTCTAAAATTGAGTAGAAATGATATAAGTTACCAGGAAATCACCTGAAGTGGCCGAAATGGGATTTTCGTTTATATTAATTCGACATTTTATCAGTGTGACATAATGATTACGATACTGTCCTACTATTGCTACTACTATCACTCCTACCACCGCCGCCACTGCTACTGTCAGCGACAACAGAAATAGAATAATAACGACAGAAAAACTGCAAATTCTTCCATGTTAATGTTGCGGGCGCATTACCGCCTCGTTACATTTAGTTCTGGCTGGGTAAATCCTGGTTACTACACACACACACACACACACGGAACGATGATAAGCCTAAAAGAGCGACCTGAGAGGAAAAGCAATTTTCACCTCAAACCTAAAAGGATAGAGAGACAAAAGTCTTCCCTCACAAGGAATGCTCTGCTCGGGGCGACGGTTGGCGCTGAAATCCATTTGACTGATTGATTTGTTAAGATTAATTGTGCAAGCAGCTAGGGATCACAGCTTACAAGACGAGCCTATGATGATGATGAGAGAGAAGTGAGGGGAGACACAAGGAGGAAGACAGTGTAGTGAGAAGGAACACACTATTCATATCTGATAATCATGGAGAAATAATGCTAGAAGCGATTTACACAGAAACATAATGTTTACATAGGAGACAGAGTGGAATACAGTGATGTGAGGAGGCACATACAAGTTAAACAAGAAGGCAGTTATACGGACACAATAAGAAATACAGTGCAGTGGGAAGAGACATTTACACATACGCAAGGGAAATGCAATTTATACAAAGACACAATGAGGAATACAGAGCAGTAAGGAGGTATTCAGACGGAGGCACGAAGTGGAATATGCTCTAACCAGAGACACAACGAGGAATGAAATTTACATAAACAAGGCGAAGAACAAGGAACGTGGGAGGATATTAAGAGACGTGATAGAATACTTGTGGCAACAGTACGAGAAGTAAGGGTAATTGGTGACGATGTGAGAGAGAAGGGAATTATTGTGGTAGCTCTATGAGATATAGCAGAATAATTATGTGGCAGCTGAATGAGGAGTGAGGATAATTGGTGATGGTACAACAGACGAGAGAATTATTACGGTAAATGTGTGAAAAATGAGAAAGTAATTACAGTAGTTTCATAATAAATGAGAAAATAATTTTGGCAGATAAGTGGGTGAGAACACTGTAGAGCTTAAATCACAGGCATCTCAGTACATCGATTGGAACACGATAATGATTTCATTTGCATAATTCGTAATGAAATATCTGCCATCCGAGAAGGGCATTCTTCAGAGCAGGTGTGGTGGACATGAATGGAGGATGGAGTCATTAAATCCTTAGGTAGCTCCATAGCAGTTAATCTTCTCACTTAAAAAAGGCTGTAACAAGATATCGCCCCATCTTTTCGTCAATTTTGAGATCCTTGAAACAAACTAACAGATAGGAGCGAAATCATGCCCTTCCATCACACACACACACACACACACACACACACACACACACACACACACACAGAGAGAGAGAGAGAGAGAGAGAGAGAGAGAGAGAGAGAGAGAGAGAGAGGATGCTGGCATTAGAAAGTCTTACAGGACAAAAAATGTCAACATGGCAAAACCTAAGGTGAGTCGGGGTATGTGAGGCAACTGCATGATGGAAATGAACTATCCATCTGGGGAAGATGATGCAGTTCTGCACGGCACACAACAGTTAAGCGGATACAAAGATTACCGAGGTTTTGACGTTCTGGTCACGAATTCGTCATTCACTGTAGTAACAAAAGTATCCCTGGACCGCCCTTCATGTGAGAAATAATGAAGAACAAACGAATCGTAACTAATTTAAAAAGAAAAGAGGAAATAAAATGCTAGAAAACAATTACTTTAGAACAAACACCTGTTTTTTTCTTGTGCGATTCACATAGTCAATATGCAGGCGACTGACAAGTGTCGATGATCAATAAAAATTTTACTGCATGTAGAAATAATAATGAGAAATAATAAACTCACACAGATAACAAAACAGTCCTATCATATCCAAGACGGGAGTCCTCAATAGCTTACTTTCGACCTCGTGTCGTGGAGAAGTAAAAAGTAGTTCCCAGTGATAAAAACAATAAGGACAAAATGAACACTGACAGAAACACACGTTGCTGTCATGCACTGTTATCGACTTCGATGAAAGAGTTTCCATGTCTTTCGTTGCATATATGTATAGTGCAGTATGCATGTATCGTAACGGCCATCTTACATGCGTCTAATATTAGCAGGCAGCTCAACTAGACAATCTCAGTGTTTTTCGGGTCATCAAGGGCGACTGATTCGTATGTATGGCCGAAGGACACGCGTCCTGTCAATGAAGAATTTAACCGGCCCCTCTCCACACCACACACACGGCTATAGGCTTCCGGGAAAGTAGTGCATGCGAAAACGTGATTTTTGGAATGTGGCAGAAATAAGTGACGGCAGTGAGTGGTGTAGTGGAAATGAATTGTGTGTTTGTAGTAAGTAGTGAGCTGTGTGGTGACAGTGAATGGTGTGGTGACAGTGAACGGTGTGGTGACAGTGAACTGTGTGGTGACAGTGAATGCTGGTGGCAGTGAGTAGGGTGGAAGCAAGTGGTGTGGTGGCAGTGAGTAGGGTGGAAGCAAGTGGTGTGGTGGCAGTGAGTTGTGTGGTCGCAGAAAGTTGGTGTGGCGGCAGTGGTGAGCGGCGGGTGGCACTTGAACGGCACCAAGAATCAGCACTGGAGTTCTGAGGGCGGCGGGGTCACGAAGGCGGCACGAGGGGTCAGAGGTCGTGCCCCAAACATTATGATACTAACCTAATTCACAGCCAATTAAAGGGAAACTACCGTGTAAGGCACCGACTCGCCTCTCGCCGGCCGCCATTCCCTCTCTCTTATGCTCGTTCATAAAACCACCAACACCAATTGAAAGTCGGTGGTGGATCCAAGAGGAAGGGGAGAGGAAGGGGTGGGGGAGGAGAGGCCAATGACCTCCTAACAATATATGAATATATTCCAATATATTAATTAGTACTGATTACACGCCCAAAGACAAACACTACGACAGCTATACACTACAGCTAGATAAAAACGCTCTATGGAAACGTGTTTTTCAAATAAACTGCTTAATCACTGGCCTACATTTACTATTAAATACTGTATTTCTTTACCTAAGTAATCTAGAGTAAACTAAACAATGGACTCTTAAAAGTAGATCTGCTCAGCACAAATATACGATAATCACCATGTGTGAAAGACAAACTACAAAAAGTACAAAAGTTCCTTATTATTAAAAATAATAAAACTGCAACTTCCACGTCATACAGATCACAGCAGTCGGCACCCCGCACCTTCACCGCCCATCACGCCGCCTCACCGCCATCAAATCCACAATGATTGGCTCTGCTTTCCTCCTCCCAGGCATGTCAACTTTCTAAACTGGCTAATTGATTGGGTGGGTCACGAGGGGTCGAAGGCGGGTGGCGGGAGGTCATGCAGAGAAGTGTGGGTGCCTCGCTGTCCCTGTTACGGTGGTTGCTTACTGCTCCGCCTCACGCTAACACCCCAAAGGCCATAACGAGACGGCTAGCAATTTTACTTAGAGACTTTAAACAAATAACAACTTTCTTACGCGAATATGTGATCATGTGGCACGCGGCTATCATAGACCTAAAAAAGATATACAAATTAACGGCTGAATTACACTCTTGAATGTTCAGAACGAATATACTGGTGAATATCACCAACTTGTTTCCGTATGTCTTATTTCGATTGCAAACTTAATTTTCTCTCAGGATTACCTAACCGTTAATACCTACACAAAAACGTTTAAACCCTCGATATACAGATGTGTCAGAGTACTGGGTTTTCCCGTAGTCTGTGTCGTCATGCTACAAGTGGAGGGCCTATGAGGAGGTCTGGTGGTGCCGAAAGGTAGCTGTGGCAGTACCCGGGTCCCTTTCATCATCCGTCTGGCAGATAGAAGATGCCGTTACTCTCACGCCTGATGGCAGGTAGTCGTACCTAAGGCTGCCGATAACGTGCCATGTCGTTAAGCGGTTCGGAGGAGTTGATGCCAGTAGCAGAGTCGATGGTGACTCTGCCTCACCTAAGGTTACCATGCCTTTACCGCACACACCTGTGGCGCTGCACTATTATCACTCATTATTAATAATACGTTTACTTAAAGGTCTACTTATTTTTTACTGAGTAAAGGACTGCATGTATTGCTTGACATTTTTATTTGCATTTTTAACATACAACACGCACACCGCGCCTGTTTCAGAGTATTCTAATACCGAGTTCTCTGATGCACCTTCAGTATCTACTTTTGTGGTGATGTCTATTTTCTTGTTGTGCAGACGTTGACGCAACACACACACACACTCGCTGGTGCAGTGGTAACGCTCTCGCTTGCCAACTGGTGGACGGGAGTTCGCGCCTCGCTCAGGTTGCGAAAAGTTTCACTGACGAAGTGGGTGGTTACTGTCCCCCTTGAGCAAGGGGACGGGTGTGTGCGTGTGTGAAGGTCACAGCCTTGCCCATAGATCGGACTATATGAGCTCTCAGCTCCCTTCCGGGAGGGTAAAAGCTGACGATCACGACCATCAAGTGATCCTGACCGACCCGGTGAATTACACACACACACACACACACACACACAAAATATTGAGAGAGTTCGGTCATGTGGAGCGATCAGAAAGTGAGGCACTACAAGATGTTACTCTCTTGAAAACTAAGGTCATTGGAACGAGAAGGCGGGGGTGACTAATGACACGGTGAAAGGATAAATAATGTGTGTGAGAGTATGCACGATTATGTTGGGGAGAGTGGTAGGTTGTGGGAGAGGGGATCCTTCTGTCGAAGCCACCCCTGGCAGGATGAGGTGTCAGACAAAAAAGATAGATGGATAAATAGATAGACAGACAGACAGATATAGAGAGATAGAGAAACAGATGGATGGTGATAGATACAGATAATAAAACGTCCAGTACAAACATCGAATAAAGAGGTACTGCACGATCCGGTGTAGAGATAGGCACGTGGTGATGGTGGGTAGGAGACGATTAAGGCAGAGGAGCACTGTTTCCACTACGCGAGGTTACGACACTACTGTAAATTTGCGCTGAAAAGTCGCATCAGGGGCTGTATTCATAGACTTTCCCGAGATTATGCTGGGTATATGATCGCATATATTTTTATCTTCACTCAAGCAATTGCCTAACACTTCGTACCAAACTAGAGTGAATATTATAGTGTAAAATCCAACCAAGCATAATCATTCTTGATAATAAATCACTGCTATGGAGGCTTGTTTGTCGTAAAAACTGGTCAAAATCCTTTATGAATACTTTTCTAGTTCTCTGCTTTCCACTCTCCTCAGTAAGTGTATCACGAAGTCTGAGGATAAGTACCTCCTGGATCCACAAAGGTAACGGCTAAGTGTTCTTGGCCTCTTAGGGAATGTATTGTCATAAAAAAGTGAGATTAATAGTGTTAAATATATTTTAATTCATGCAGTCCGATGATATATTTTTTACTTTGCTTTTCCTCTAGCCAGATGGTTTTATTTAACTTAGGGCCGACTTCTAGCGGTGAGGGGGGGTTAATGAAGGTTACATCTAACTTTTCCCGTTTGACAAGTCATTCCAAAGCCTAATAAAATTAGCTGATAGTACTTAAGAGTATACAAAGTAGCTACGACATCCTAGTGAAGGGATTATTACTCTTCCTACAACTGAGTTTTCTCATCTTTATTTCTGCCTCCTACCCAACCCATATATCACTGGGAGCTAAAGTGATGATGATCACCAAGTAAATAGTGGTAGTAGGTGTCTCCCCACCCTATGTACTGTTCTGGGAATCCCGAGGGCACAAGAGCCGGGGCAGCAGTTTTCGAGTGGTGTGTGGCAGCACAAGCCTCACACCTGCACGTTACAACACTCCGATAAACCCGTAAAAGTTGTGATACTGTCCACACGTCAAACTAACACCTCACTGCACCAGATATCACGTTGGCTCATTTCGGAACATAGTACGTGGGATATCTGAGCTATATAACATGCCAGTCATATAAAGTAGCATAAGCTAGTGACATTAATAATAAAAGATAAGCAGGATGGGTTCGGCTTATTTTTTACGGCATATAAAAATGATTGACCAAAATCTAATACGTACAATACAAAGCGCTTTCTTCTTCTGGAACATATCTCAATTTACGATTCTACTTTGAAACTACAAGAATAACTCTCAGGCTCCTACGACTCACTCAGCTAAATACACGCGTCCGGCGTTACCTGGGATAGAATACTTCAGTTGTTAAGACCATTAAAGAGTTAATAAAGTACAGTTTTCTGTCTAAATAAATATATCGAAATCATTTTGCTCCTTGCTTGATAGATCCGGAATAAATTCAAACTCTGACATTAACCATCTGTTGGTTAACTGAAGTATCATATCAAAATACAAACAATGTATGAAGTGAGCTACTGAGAACAGAGTTCAGAATGTTATTAATATACCAGTGTATATATAAATAACGCTGGTTTATGACTGAAAAAATTACAACTTAAGGCTAGGATCTGACTCTGCCTTATGACTTTTTACCCTGTAGGTAAGCCACTTGAAAACAATTAACAGTGTAATTTACTTTCATTTTTGTAATCACAATCAGTTATGGATTGTCTCTTAAGCCATGTCACATGGAGCTGGCATGCAGATACCCGAGGGACCTTTACACCAGCTTACGGAAAACTCCACCGGATGTTTTGGTAGCTCCGTGGCCGACGAATGATAATGTGGCTCACAAGGACGATATTTCCATGCTACTGAAGTGGAGGGTTGAGCCATCCTGCGGGGCAGCGCTTGAGAGGTCTCCCTCCACCCGCTGGTCAGACATAGCACAACAAAGTCAAGGGGTCCTGCTTCACACACAAAACACTCGGATTGTTCAGATTTATAGTGATTCACGGTTTTTTTTTTCTTTTTTTTTTTTAACCACTACACGCATAATTTAATTTTGGGTAAAGCATATTTTCAATCACTGAAGGAGAGCTTACATTTTATTAACAAACTCTATGAGCACTCATAATTATGGCAGAGTATTCTAGATCCCCATACTGTACTGTTATACCAACGTACTGCGTTATCGCTGCAGCGACAGCAACCTCTCGCTCCTACATGACCTGAGGATCGCGACTGTCTTGCGGTAGGTGTAAATATTATTCCACTGAACAATTTAGCACTACATAACAACAACAATTTAGCACTACAAAACACCAAGGAAACAAATTCTTGGCAATCGATAACAGGTCAGTAGTCCACTCGCGTAAGTACAAAATAAGGAGCACATTTGTTGTTCTAGCACTTCACTCGTCATGGCGCAATACCCTTACTCATCCAGTTACACGCTCAATAAATATAAAAAATGTCAAAGTTGCTAATAACATAATTTTAAAAGACTCACGAGCCAAATGATGAAGAACAACAACTACCAGAGTTGCAAGACAAAGTCATACATAACAAGCACAGTCCATCCACAAGGAAAAAATTACTTTTGATTTAACAACTGACTGCCCGGCGAATTTGCTACTAGTTCTACATACTCCATCGGGGATGCAAAGTTACTAAGCTTTATGATTCCCAGTCCCACTCCCTCATACACCCACTACCACCCCTCTCTAATTCAAGCCTCCCAATACCCAGATAACGAGCGGAAGTGACGCTACTCCTCACCGGATATCCTGCCGCTGGAGTGTCGCAAGCGGGAGTACAGCCGCGGCCGCAAGGTAGGGTTGGGTGGGTGGGGCTGTGGTGAGAATTGAGCTGAGGGGGAGTGTGGGAGCAAAAAAGGGCGAGAGGGGAAGGGGGAAGCAGTGAGGTGAAGAGTGGAGGGGAGCAAGCAGTGAGGTGAACAGTGGAGGGGAGCAAGCAGTGAAACAGGAGGGGTTGGAGCAAGGTGACGCGGAAGGGGAAGAGAGGAAACAGTGAGATGGGAGGGGAAAGGAGGAAGGAGTTAGGTGAAAGGGGAAGGAAAGAGGCTGTGAGGTGAGAAGGGAAGGGATGGCAGAAAGCAGTGAAGTGGGAGAGAGGAGAAGAGAGCAAGCACTGAGACAAATGAGAGGAAGGCAAACAGTGGTGACACAAGACAGAGGCAAAGGGAGAAAGCAGTGAAATGAGTAATAGGTAAAAAAAGAAATATGTGACGGGCGAGAGGTGCTGGGACACAACAAAGAAAGAGGGAAGAAGTGAGAAGGAACAGCAGAGAGAGAGAGAGAGAGAGAGAGAGAGAGAGAGAGAGAAAGAGAGAGAGGACAAGGAATGGGAGGGTGAGAAGTGCTGCGAAAAGCGAATAAAGGTGGAAGGAGAAAGATATGAGGGTATATGAGTACAACGAAAAGGGTAAACTGTAAAGGTAGAGAATGAAGGGGAAGGAAAGCAGGATGAATGAGAATGGAGGTAAATGTTGTGAACTGTGCAAAAAGGGGAAGAAGGAAGAGTTGAGAAGGTGAGATGAGGCATGAGTGGGAGAGGAGAAAAGGAGGAAAATATGAAAAAAAAAAAAAAAAAGCGTGAAAGGGCAAAACAGATCAATGAAACATTTTAGGATAACTGTAAAAATAGCCAAATGAAGCATCGTCTGTATCAGGTATGCATTCAGTAAAACATATGACACACACTGAAATGACACGTGAAAACAATTCTTGGGACCTCAAATACATACGATGAACAGTGAAGGATGTTCAGCGAGGCGTAAACACCATTAAAATGCAAGCAGCCAAGGAAACTTACCCAGATAAATGGCAGGAAAGCACACTAATTCAACTGTATGACGCTGCTCTAACATAAGATTTTACTGAAAATAACAGAAAGACTAATAAAGAACATATTATTTTTTAACGCATTAAGGTAATTTGAACAAACTCTTACTATAATCAAGATACGATTTACATGCCATATACTAAAATAATCGAGAATACAATTTAACACTTCTGCATTCGTGACGACATAAAGCAAAAATTATACAAGACTGAGAATGAACAAACGGAGCAACGACTGACTCTGGGAAGGAGAAACAAGATGACCACGAATGAAGATATGAATGAAAGTCGGGAGGAAAAAAAAAAACTGCAGGAGGAGGAGGAGGAGGAGGAGGAGGAGGAGGAAGGGAGGGAGGGAGGGAGGGAGGGAGGGAGAGAGAGAGAGAGAGAGGGGGAGAGGAAGGATGCGGTGAGGTGCGCCCCGGATGTCCAAGTTTACGGAAATCCTTCGGAAAATGATGGCGGCGAGTTCCGGCAGGGGCAGGAGTGAGGTTAGGAGTGGCAGGTGAGAGGTGAGGCCAGGTGAGAAAACGCAAAACAAACAATTATATATCTATTTATTTATCTATCTATCTATCCATCATATACACACACAAACAGGCACATACACACAAAGAGAGAGAGAGAGAGAGAGAGAGAGAGGGGGGGGGAGGCAGGCCTGAATGGGTGATGGCAATCTTAACATGAGGGGGGAGGGAAAGGCTCGATTAATGAGAAAAAGAGGTGAGGAAAAATGAACCACATAGTGAATTAATTAAACCGAAAAGTAAGAAGGACATGGGATCAGTGTGAAGTGTGAGTGTGAGAGGTAGGAGAAGCATGTAACTTAAGTCTGATGGCATACTTTTTATTTGTTCAGTTTAAGAGAGACTTTTCAACAGGTGCGGCAAAATATAGCATTTATTTAACCATTCACTTCCAGGGTACCCTCTTAATTTTAATAGTTTTCCGGTTGCAGTAACATTTAAATAAGAAACAGGTCATAGGATTAAAGTGGTTACGGCGAAAGACGAATGTGAAAGGTAGTGAAGATTATTTGCGTTGAGGGCGGCGTGTAAAATAAGTTTAAAAAGAGTAAGCACAATTCATGCAACATTAATCCTGATTCTGAGAAACACACTAAAATGTATGTCAGCAGAACCTTTCCGCCCTCTGACCGCTGGAATTTCTCTCGGTTGAACAAAACCGTCTGGTGAAATTATGAATAAAATATCTGGTCGTGTTCACTTTACCGGTTAACTGAGAGAGGTTTTAATATTTTTACTACGAGGGGTCTCCCAAAAGATCAAGAAACTGTTTGATTGTAGAGTCAAATATATATATATATATATATATATATATATATATATATATATATATATATATAGATAGATAGATAGATAGATAGATATATATATATATATATATATATATATATATATATATATATATATATATATATATATATATATATATATATATATATATATATATATATATATATATATATATATATATATATATATATATACATATATATATATATAATATATATATATTGAAATAGACGCTAAATAGTCCATCTGCCCCATAAGAAAGAGTAGCAACAAATCCTTCCGTGAACAGGTGTCCGAGGCTTAGATCAAGTATCTAATTATTGCTGACTTTTTGGAGGGTGGGGCTCCATTTAGGCGACATTAGAATGTGGTACGTGCGAAGACTGCTGGGCCTTAGGGAAAGGATTATTAATTCTACCGCCAGATAATTCTGTTCAGCTGAGAGATACCCGTGCCCTCGAGAAAGTCAGAGTCAGTCTCGACCAATGAATCAGAGGGCATGATTTCACTTTAGTACTTAATTTTAGCTGCCACTCGACGATATTAGTGATGTGAGGGAAAGTCCTGCCATCTAAACTTTTAAGGGTAGTTGATTGAAAAGCCTTCAGTCACCACTTGGAGATGGAGTTTATATGCGCAAGGCAAGGCGTCATTCTTATGTAGCATTCTAACCACTGGTCCACCAAGCGCCTACACTCAAATATATCAACGAAAAACTATATACCGGTAATGCATGCCGGGTGCGGGCGGCAGTGAGTGCTGGGAGTGCAGGCCAGTCTCGCCGCCGCGCCGCCGCGCTGTTGACTCGCGGGAAACGCTGTGTTTTTCATAACCACAGGAATTTCACAGTTTTCATGTCAACAATGTGGTGGACAAACGGGGCTCTCTATTTGTCCGTCAGCAACTCTTAGAGGGGACCATAATCGACCGCGACCTAATGCTGACTGTTACACTTGTGCCACAATCACATATCGCTATACGCTATATCAACGATAAACTATATGATTCATATCTTATTTTTGCTACCGTTCGAAGATTTCATTCAGCTTAAGGGAGCCTTTCAGATATGAAGAGCTTAGATTTTGCCTAAATTCACTCCTTCACTACTAAAGATCTTTCCAAAGTCAAGTAATATCGCTGGTCATAACATGAATATAGTAGAAAAAATCGTCATCGCAGTGAAGTGACACCATTTCCAAACGAAAGGGTCTTCCTGAGCATTATAAGTCGTTTGGTAACAAAAATGCACTAGAAAAATCATCAATAACGTCGTTGTGGTAATGGAGGTTAAAAGACGCCCTTCTTGAGCTGTATCTAGTCGTCAAGTGATAACAAGAATATCTAAGAGAAGTCTTCGTTGTGTCAAGGAAGTTAACGCTATTGATGTCACAGCGACGTACTGTAATAATGCTACTGTATAGAAGTATGTAATGTTTCACTACGATTTCATATTGTTACTATTGTTACACCCAGACGATGTTATTCGGCTTTCAGAAACCCCGTAGTGAGAGGATTGGAATGGTTCAGCCAAACACTGGGTCGCATTCTGGTTAGTTTAGGAGACACCAAGCCAGCACCTCGTTCTGGGGTTACTTGACTGCTGCGGTCAGTCGTTAGCTTGTGAGCCTCCACACCAAACCCAGTGGCAGTCAATGGGGTACGAACCCTATTCAGAACTTCTCCCGTATGTGACAACATATGGCAAACCGACCCAGCCACCGATTCGCCCTCCCACTCTTTTCCGACTATTTTGCAAATCATAGGTTAGTAGGAAGGGAAGAGATTAGAGAAGAACGGCAGAACAGGTGAGAAGACTGTGGTAAAGTATACGTTTAACCAATAATAAATGCATTTTGTAAAGTGTACAAGATTACATGACGTAATTCTATATTTACTTTTGCAGTTCCCCGACGATTTCATTCAGCCTGCGAGTTAACCTGATCAGTGATGGTGTCAATGAATCTAATCCCTCTAAATCGAAAAGTCTTTCCCAAGCTAAATGAAATCGTCTGGTAATACCAAACACAAAATAAAAGATATCGTAGAGAAGTTAATACTCTCGTGTATGTAGAATCTAAAAAAGACATATTAAGATGTTAAATGAAAAACATACAGTTAACGAGAGAGTTCCTTGGAGGTCTACAAAGCCAACGAGAATACTGTCCATTATCGACACGAAACAACTTGCCCAACACAACACAACCCTCCCGACACGACACAACCAGGTGAACGACAATGGACCCAACCCCCTCAGCACTCTTCTCATCACCTGTTGCATTCGCAGTCCAGGGACAGTTCTCTCGTCGGCTTAGGGGGCTTTCTAGCATGTGTTTCTTAGCGATTTATAGCGTACAGTACACATCAATATTCTCCTCTCTATTATTGACTGGATTACAATTTGCATAAATACCAAAACGTGAATAATAACGAATAACAAGGAGAAAAAACTGGTAAGGAAAAAAACGTACTTATAGTTAGTTACCCACATCGATACTACCTTAGAAGCAGTATTCGCCAGGGCTCGGCCGGCTTTTTAACACATACACCTTCTACCATATTATCGTCTGCATGTTATATACTAATATTCTATTTAATGTTGTTTGTTTTATTTTTTACACAACAATAATTTTTGCATTAATAAAGTATGGCTCTACGCTAATGTGTTTGATGAAAAATAAACCAGTAAGGAAGAAATCTAAGATTCCTAAGGTGACGAAAGCACTGGGTCAGGAGATACTGATATTCACCAGAGTTGAAGGTATTAACGAATGTATTTCCTTTATTTACTGGAAGCGAAAGTGAAATAAACTATCATATTCCCATATTTGTTTGTGGAGACTGCATGAGAATACCGTTTATCACCAAGCCGTCCATGACTGATCCAACAAAAAAGGAGCGGGCGGGCAGGAGGGGGGAACATTTTTGGAAGTAAAGGGAATTATGTTCGTACTCAGAGGAGGACTTGACCTGCTAACGTAATTAGATTAACATCTGCAGTGTGATAACATCTTTATTTAATTTAGTTAAATGCCTCAGCTTATGAGACTGTCCCGAGAGTGACGGAGATAGGAGACAATGTGTACAACAACCCTTGCAATACGAGGACTTCTTACCCTACTATAATTTTGCAGCGCATGACGATTTTCTTAGAAGAGTGTCATGGGAGTGAAGAGGTCAAGATCATTGTCCAGTAGCTTATGCAAGCATGACAGCAGCAGGGCGGTGAGGGAGGCGGCACCCGTGCTGTAGCTAGCATATCGCGGCGCAGCGAGGCGGGCAGGGGCGGAGAAGAGAGGCGTGGGACGGGGCGGGGCCTCACCACCAGCGGCTCAAGACGGCGCGCTTCTACATAATTGAGATGTTAAGCAAACACAATATTAAATCCTCATACACAGTCCGTTTATGATCGAAGGTTTTGATATCCCATTGAAAAAAAAGCGACACTCCAGATAGGGATTAATACATCCCTTCATCGCGAACGCTTGGGTCCTGCCAGGCGTGGTGTAAGGCGGGGACCAGAGCGGCCCGAGTGTTCTGTGGCAGAGATGTCGTTCCCACCCTTGTGTCCCGGGCAGGTGGGGTGCAGAGTTCGGCGCGGGATACGCCCCAGGGGCAGAGGGTGGGCGGCCTGTACGGGAGCAGTGGAGCATGGTGAGCCCTACAATGGGGTTTCCGGTGAGGTCCTACCTGTTGCCCTTCATCACGCGGACCCGGCTACCTGCACCCTCGCTCACCTCATGGTTTACTATCCTCAGATAAAAAGATCAGTCTTAACATTATTGTCCCTAAATTTCGAGGAGCTACCGATACCCGGCCCGTCGGACCTGTTCTCTCCTCCCCTCCAAGGAAACACCACCTGGGCACAACCTCAGGTCCTTACACAGATTTTTTTGGGGGGAGCATGTAAGTGGGCTCACTCTGTGCTTCCTACTCACCACGTATATTCATTCACTTGAACCCATCGTACTTTGGTACAATATTAACTCATCCAAAATTTACCTTGGATTGTACAGAATCCAATACACTCTGAAATCAAAGAAGATGCATTCTATTGTATTATGACAATGATAAAGAAAACCTTAGGAATAACAGTGCCAACTTTCCGGCACGGCAAAGCAACTCAAGGACCAAAGGGTGTGTATACTGGCTACGCAACGCAACTCTGTATCGCACCCACAGCGGAACACTGCAGCTTCAAGGTCAAAACTACTCAGTCTTCAGCCATGATCATGCATCCTGGATGGCTGCTATTATACGCACGCGTGAGGGGCCACAACACTATTGCTACTTTTGCTGCACCTTTATATAAACTGTGCTATAGTACTTCTCGTTAACTTTTTATAAAGAGATGAGTTTCCTTCGCAACATGCAAAGACAATGTTTAATATATACAAGACACGATTATTCATGGAAATGAGACAGAATAAAAAATCACAGTATGTATGTAAAAATCCTACGAAAAAATAATTTGTAGTTTCTGGAAATACCTCTGAAACTTACTCTGCGAATACTCTCTGAACACCGTCACTACACTCAGTATTATATATATATGCAGTTTCCCCTTAAAACTGTGCATGACAGGTCTAGCATTCAGACAAACTATTAATTCAGGAAACTGAAAGGGGACATCAACACTCACATCATAAAATATCATACAGCTGGTTTTACAGATGAACAATATAATACACTACAGATGCCAGCTCTATATACAAACACTTAGTTCGTGCTAGTACGAGAGAAAGTATTACTAAGCACTGGTTTTCACTCAAAACTCGTGCTACAGAACAGTTAAAAAACATTCTCTACATACATTAGGCAACAAGTCGTTACTACAGGTCGTGCACATTCCACTGAACACACACACACACACACACACACACACACACACACATATATATATATATATATATATATATATATATATATATATATATATATACATATACACACACACACACACCCACACACACACATATATATAGATATATATATATATATATATATATACACACACACACACACACACACGAATACTACATTAATTTTATTGTGTTAATTCGTGGTGACTGGGACAAGGTTCTAGTGTGTTAAGACAGGCAAAACAGCTACACTACACGACACTGCTACACTCAGCTTACCATTCCTGCTCCACGTCCTTCTTCTCTCGTCTGAAAGTCGATACGAAAAGTCTTCAGTGAAGTTTATATAAGTTTCGCACATTGTTACTGGCTGCTACACAGTGATGCACAAGAGAATAATAATAATAATTCAATATATTTTATTCTGATCCACCACCAGCTTGTGTGACATATCGTCCACCAGCGTCAGTAATAACAGTAAAGAGAGATCGTGGATAATTTAGTGTAATATATCTTGGAGTAAGACTCAGAAATAAATTAACTTCATACAGCACGTCAAACTCCTTAACTTGCAGGAGACACTAGGCCATCACACGAACAGTGAGTCGTCACAAAATCAGAGTTCGATAAAAACTAATTTCGTTTTAACTTTCGCTTTCGTCATCAACGGGTAATTTACAAGACAGCCCTCTTCGTTGCGTGCAGTGGGACGTGAGGTGTGAGTGGCGACGAGCGGAGGGTGACGACAGAGACGTGGGGTGGCGGTGGTGGTGACGGCGGGTGCGGAGACCAATAAATCAAGGTGTGGGAGACCGAGAAGTTGTGGCGAGCGGGCGCGAGGTCCCGGGACGTGTGATCCCGCTCAATTAATGCTTTTGTGTGACACGCGGACGACCAGCAGACTTGTACGCGTACGCGGTTACCGGTTAGGGACTTCCGTCTGCCACTTCCTCTCTTTTTTCCGGTAATCAGGCGAGAGCGAACAATTGTAAGGCTGGCATATATTGGTTATTCATGGCTCCCTTGTGAGATAAAAATCTTATCTTTGAATATTAATGATGCACTGAATGAAAAGAAAGATCTACATGAGGCAGCGGCAGTAGATTACAGCGTTGTCAGTCATTGGGCGCGCGCAAGAGTGACCCCGCAGGAACCCATGACGTCACGACAGAAGGGCGGAGCTTCGCACGGGAAACAAAAGGCAAACGGGAGAGTGACGCACCTAGTGATAACGCGAGTCTATGTTTTACGGCCTCTCTGTTATAGGAGAGCGGAATGTAAAACTCTGTGTAATGCTTCTTGTACAGGAAGCCAAAGACAGTGGAATAAAGAAGAGGACACAAACTGATGTGGCTACGACTAACAATGCTTCACCAGTTCAATTAAATCATCTTTCTTGTGAGGCTTTGGTTGCGCCGCCGCCGCGGGAAGACGGGTGGGGATGGAGGCGACAGGAAATTAATATTTTAGCATGGTGAAACGCGAGCAATAAGTGGCACTGGCGGGAGAGGCGGTCAGGTGAACACGACACCTTACACACGTTTTTCAGGGAGGCTTGGGGGAAAAGAGGGAGACGGAGATTATATATATATATATATATATATATATATATATATATATATATATATATATATATATATATATATATATATATATATATATGTATATTTAAAATCAGAGAGAGAGAGAGAGAGAGAGAGAGAGAGAGAGAGAGAGAGAGAGAGAGAGAGAGAGAGAGAGAGAGAGAGAGAGGATGGAATGAAGGGTGAGAGATCAGGAAAGGAACGATGCAAGAGAGGAGGATATAAACGAGATAGACAGAAAAATGGGAAAAGGAGAGAGAAATGTGGTAACAAGGAGTGAAAGATGAGAGACATGAAAAGAGGGACTACGACAGGTGGGAGAAAAACAAGGAAGAAATGAAAGGGAACGCTGGAGGAAACGGAAAGAGAATGTAGTAAAATGTAGTAAAAAGGGAACTAAAACTGAGAAAAAGTGCGTAAAGAAAAATATTCAAAGGGAAAAGGAGAAAAAAATGAAAATGAAAGGGAATATGGGAGAGAAAAAGAAGCGGGAGTGATGGGTGATTAATTCAGGAATGCGGTGCGGGATAGGAGAAAAGGACGACAGAATTTTGAGAAAAGAGAAACAAGAGTGTAGGACGTGGGAGATGTGTGAGAAAGAAATGAAAAAGATAAAAAAAGCGAAGACGAGAGAGAGAGAGAGAGAGAGAGAGAGAGAGAGAGAGAGAGAATCACCAGCGCTTTTAATCACGGCTTCAACTGTTTTTTTTTTTTTTTTTTTTTTTTTTTTTTTGTTAGTAACGATAAATGACTCAGAATTTCCCACTTCGGTAAGAACGCATCCCGGGATCCTCGTTTTGTACCCTCCTCACACCCGGCCACGACAAAGCCTAATTACAATACAATTAACGGAGAACACGAAATCGCTATGAATTCCACAAGGACAAGCGTTTAGGGGATGTGAAATACTGAATATGAGTAAGTTCCATCGACAGACTCTTTCCCCAGCCATTTTCTTCGTACTTTAATCCTACCATCCTACACCATCATAGCTTGAATATTCCTGACTGTACTGTCTTTTTCTTTTTACAGAAATAGTTAGAGTCTTAAAACGACGACCCTATTTTCTAAGCTATCCCTTCTAGATACCAAACGGGCACTTATCTTCCTTTGTATTAGTGGTTTTTGTTATAAGACAGGTTTCCCCTAACTTTTACCATTTTCTTCCAATCATACATTTTCCCTTCTAATTCTGATTCTTTGCTCTTGTTCACAGTTTCATATTTTGTTTCAGTGTTATCCTCCCATATCTGCCTACTTTCACATTCAGGGCCTATTCGTCTCTTCATTTTCACCCTGCACTGGCTCTGTTTTCCTCCACTACTATTTACTCAACATTCTTAATTTTCATGGTTTTATCATATGCATCCACCTCTCCTCCCATTCTTCCCACAGTCACCAAACAAACTCCCTTAAAACTAGTTCCACCTCCTCTTCTCCATGTCCATCCAGCTTCTAAACAGTGTTGCTCCGTCAGTGTTCATTAATCTTTCTGTTCACCACTGTACATAACTCTCTGCATTCCCCATCAGTTCTTTCTTCCTAGCTACCTTCTCTGTTCTTCCCACCACATTTCTTTTCCCAGCTGTTCCCTTTCTTTATTGCCTTCTTTCACACTTTCTTTCTCTTTCCATCCCCTCTCATTTCTCGCCTCCTACCTTCTCACTTCACCTTTCTCCCGCCGTCTCTCTCCTCATTTCTTCCCCTACCTCACGATCTCTCACATCTCATCTTCTCATCATACCTCTCCTGTTAAGTCTCCTCTTCTATCACAACTTCCCCTCCCTACCTTCCCTTCTCATTCAAGCCTCTCTCTGCTCATCTTTCCTCTTCCTTTTCCAACCTCCCTTCCTTTCTTCTCTTACTACCCCACTTTTCTTCTCTTCTCTTCTCTTCTCTCACACTTCCCACGCTTATTCCGCTACCTTTCTCTTTTCATCTCTTCTCTTACTATCTGCCAACTTTTCACTACTCTTCTCTTCTCTCACTACCTTTCCTCTCTCCTCATCTCTCTCCTTCTGTCACTATCATCCCTCTCTTCTCACCTCCATCCCTCTCCCTTTCCACTTCTCCTTTTCCCTCACTACCTCCTCTCCTCTCCTCCCTCGCCCGTTTTTTCCGGTCGGCTGATCCGGCTTCCGGCGATTCTCATGGCTTAAAACCGGCACGCCCATCCCAGCCGGGGCTCGTTACCTTCATTATCACCTTCATCACCATCACCATCATCATTGTCTCCAGCACCATCACCATCATCACCACTATCATTGTCTCCAGCACTATCGGCCTCCCCATCACCACCACTCCACCTCTTGTTCTCGTCAGTCCCCCTCTGCCCCAGGTCGCTCACCCACACGATAAAGGTAAAAATATTTCCCCGACTGCATTGTTGGTGTCAGCTGGGTGACTGTAAGCCACACTTTCTTTTTCCATACTTTTCTTTCACTTCATCAGGGCTGGCACTCCGATGACATTTTTTTTTAACATTATTTCTACTTCCACCTGGCAATTTTATTAATCAGTTTTACTCAAGTGTAATGGTGGACGGGATAACTAAGGCAATATCTAACACTTACTTTCGAAAAATCTCTTCAAAGTTAATCAAAACGTCTGGAGATAGCAAGAATATAAAAAAATGCGTCTTCGGAGTCACGGGGTAAGTATCATAATTTTCACTCCCTCTAACCCTGATGTATGTATTTGTCATCGAGGTGGCCGGTCATCTTAGGCTACCCATTAAACTGATCTCAAAACTAAAAAGGTAAAATCTGTTTCATATGCTTTCAACCTTTGTACTGTGTTACTGAGAATAGTTACCCATTTTGTGCATCAATCCACTGTTAGTATTCCTACCTCCTATAGCCATTATCTTCAGTGCACAGAAACCGAATAATCCACATGCCACATTTTTTCCAACTTTCATCTCTCCATGCATTGCACCTCAATACACAGGTTTCAACACGAACAGAAAATTAGCTCCCAAGCCCATTCTAAATGACTGTGCAGTTTTTCATCTCAACTTCTCTCAGTCAATTAATGCATACAGACTCACCCTTCTCTCTAAATTCTACAGACAGGCTACACTCACTACTGCCTGACAGCTCTCCTTAGTCTTAACGCAAATCTAAGACTACTGTTCTGTCTTAGTGAATAATGCATCCAAGCTCACTTCTCTCCCTCAGCTCTCCACTCAGACACTGCATCTAAGCACACTTCACTTTTTCAGCTCTCCAGTCAGACAATGCATCTAAGCTTACTTCTCTGCTTCAATTCTCCAGTCAGACAATGCATCTAAAATCACTCCTCTCTGTCAGCTCCTCTTAACACAATTCTATCCCACCACCATCCACCCACAGTGCGTCTAAATTTACTCAAGTAAGCTTAGTACACAACCAAACTTAGTCCTCTCCCTCATCTCTCACTCACACTGCACCTCAACTTCTCTCACAGTTCATCTCCACTCATTCTTCTTCCTCAGTCAAACAGAAAATAATCTCTCTCTCTCTCTCTCTCTCTCTCACACACACACACACACACACGCAACCCCCCCCACACACACGCAACCCCCACACACACACACGCAACCCCCCCCACACACACACGCAACCCCCCCACACACACGCAACCCCCCCCACACACACACGCAACCCCCCCACACACACACACACGCAACCCCCCACACACACACACACAAGCACCTCCCCCCCCCAACACACACAAAGAGCACACTTCAAATCTAGGCTCACTCCTGTCCCTCATCTTTCAACTCACTCCCAAACTACATCTCTCAGCCCTCCATCTTTTGCAGCGTCCCGGATGTGCTTACTTGCTCTCCTCTTCCCTCCACGTCATCACTGTTTACCCTCCCTCACCTCACCGCCATCACCGGGCCTACGTCCCGTCTCCTTCCCTCACAAATCCCAACATCTCACCTCCCTCCCACGGCATGCACCAACACAGACGCTTTTGTTTTTTTTTTCTTTTTGTCTACTTTCTCCGTGGCTCGAGTTTATCTTTATACATTCACACCTTTCTGTTTTTTCAGGGCCTGTTCTTTTGCTTCAGCACTTTTTTTTTTTATACTCCTGGAACGCTTTTAACTATTTACACACACGCTCTCTCGCTCTCTCTCTCTCTAATTTTCTTATACTTGGTTTCCTTCTGTTAGAACATCTCCCATAAAACAAGATGTGAACTTGGACCGCGCCAAAAACTGTCATTATGGGAGGATTCAGACGAAGATCTAATAACACAGTGGTATCATGCGGAATAATAGTCTTAACAGTGAATCAAATGCATTTCAAATCCGTCGTTTTTAAGTCAGAAACCCGATCGGTGCGTTTAAATTTCCTATGAACAGCATATATCACTTAGGGATTTGCAGTTTCAATTATCATTATGTAGCACACCTGTAAATATTATACTATGCCGCATAACTGTATATATTAAAGCCATCACATCACGGTTGCTTTTAAATGATATTGTATTTACATTTACCCATAAATTTATATGAGAAACACTATGACAAAGCACCACAGCAAATGACTACTTATAACTGCGTCGAAGCACGAAGTACATTTAGCATACCTTACCCTATTTGATAATATTTAACTGTAATGTCTTTTCATGTCGCTTCTTATGTCACTTCTTTTAATATTTTAAGCTTTCATACAGTGTACTTTATAACCAGTAAATAATGAGTAACAGCTGTACTGACAGTTTTTCTTTTGGGGGGGGGGTGGAGACATGCTCGTTGTTCCAGACATGCCGTTGATTTTTTTTTTTATACGAAGTCCTGTGATTAATGATCTTCCTTGTAATTACATATCCAACAGAAACTAATTATGCTAATAATAATTTTTAATGTAATATATCGATCATGATAAGACGCTCATTATGAAATAAATGTAATTCATTAACCACTTCACTGTTACTCAATGTACAACCAGTAAGAAACTTTCACACACAAGATCACTCATAAATACAAGTCAACATAAATATTTAGGAAATGCAAAAAAAGTTTTGTGCAATATTATACTAAATACTAATCAATAGATAACGTTTTGAGCACTGTATGAAGTGAGCAAACTTGTATATCAGAAAGAAAGTACAAATGACAAAAATTTACAGGATATAGAAAAAACAAGAACTGTAAGAAATAATTTCACAAAGACGGCTGTGATACTGACCGTCCAGGTACTGTAGCGACTGTGTGGGAGTAGGGTGAGGGGTACTGGCAGATGTGTTGGAGGGTGAAGTAGTGGTTGCAGACGACGAGGACGACGCTGTAGAAGGCACTGCTGGAGGGAGGGAAGCGCTAGGCACGGTGGCAGGGGGCGGGGGTCCGTGCGGGGTGGATGACGAAGACGAGGTGAGGACGGGATTAAGGCGGTGCTCGGGAAGAGGGCCCCCATAGCCTTCCAGAAACTCGTTGAAGTCGGGGACGTACTCGTGGAAGGTTGGCGGCACGGAGGCCAAGGCGGACTCTTCCTCCACGTCTGTGGAACAACACAAGGAGGTCTGTGTTAGTCCATGATTTTCACAAACGGTGATGACAATAATCTCTGATATCACTTATTTCTGTGGGTGAAAAATATTTCGGTGGCCTAAGGTACAGTCCTAGGAAAACAAAACTGAGCTTATGCTCAGTACAGTAAGGATTACAACTCTTTCTACAGCAACGGAAATATATTCTAAGTACATTAACCATACATGACAGAAAGAGAAGAAAAGCTATTATGAAAACGTACAACAAATTGTATACATACACACACACACACACACACACACACACACACACATATATATATATATATATATATATATATATATATATATATATATATATATATATATATATTACAGGCAAACTGTGAAATCAGTCATTTCATGAAATGTCTAGTCAGTTCGTGAAATGAGTGTAAATTGGGATGCGTTAATTTAGGTTAGATTAATTTAGGCTGCAGTTAGGTTAGGCTGGAATAATCTAGGTTAAGCTTGGGTTAGGTTAGTCTAGGTTTGGTCAGATTGGCTTAGGTTAATTTAGAAGAACGCTACGTTATGTTATGCGTTCATCTAAATTCATCTAACCTAACTTAACAAACCAAGCCTAACCTAACCTAAACTTAGCCTAGATTATCCCAGCCTAACCTAATCGTACCTTAATTTAACCTAACCTAAATAAACCCATCCCAATTTAAATTTATTTCTCTAAATGACTAGGCATTTCATGAAATGACTGATTTCACAGTAACATATATACACTACTACAACCATCTTCAAAGCAAACCACCAACAGTAATTATATTCCAAGTGATATTAAGGTCACTTTAAAAGCCACTGTGAATTATGAGTGCGGTAGGACCAAGAATCACACTTAGATACCTGAAACTGGAAGGCAATAGCAACAGCACCACACTAACACCATCAAGTACAACGTCGCAATAAACATGACAAAACAGCACTGTAGATGACAAAAGTTCTTTACCCGCTTCCATTTCTTCTATTCGAACTAAAATGGACGGTAAGACAATCTTGTACTGAGGAGGATCAGGAAGCGTGCATGAAGAAGAGGGCACGAACTGGAAAGCACTGTCATGAGGAAGAAGAGAGGAGGACGCTAGAGGAAGGAGTTTTGATTGGGCAGACATGATTACAGTGTTTTGTTATGGGAGTGTCGCGCTAAACGAGCAGGTATGAGCGAGGAAGTGTATACGACATCAACAATGGAAAAAAAAGTTAATCTGTGTAAGGTAAAAGGAAACACTGCATAATGTTAATATGCAAAATTAAATATTCTACCTTTTGCAAACTAATGAGCCTCCGATATCGACAGTGTTGATAGGGAAGAGAAGACGTAGACTGAGTGGAGATAAAGTATCAAAAGAACGGATAGTCACTTTTCAATGAGTGATGCAGGTATGGAGAGGACTGAAAATTGCATGCTAATTATCTGTAATCAAAATACGCAGAAGAAAAACAATAATAATATTAAGGAAAAACTTCGAAGGTTAAAAAAAAAAGAGAGAAAGAGAGATGAATGTGAGGTGATAGAAGGGATATTAGAAAGGGGTGAGGGAGGATGTGGGTGAGTGGGGACCTTCAGCATGGTAACCCCGACAGTGAGCGGCCTCCATGGCTCTGCTTGTCACCCCCACTACTTCCTGGCTCCGCGCACCGGCACTCACCCGGGAGCGCTGATGGTTGCCTCGCGGGTCACACCTGCTTATGTAATAATGGTTAGTGGTTAGAACGCCCCGGTCGGAGTGACGGCCTTGCATAGGTTCGATCCCCAAGAGGTGACTAAATGCTTTTCGATCATGTACTGTAGTGCCTCTAAGGGAACTGAACTGGTTATGTAACCCTTAAGTGTACTGAAGAACGACAGCCTACCTTCTGGCCCCTACACCTCGACAGAGTATGATGGGACTGACTCATACAGCCTTTACTATACTAATTAATTAACCTTCTAATATATGATGAAGTTGTAGCTGCATATGATAATACCAACGGCAAAAATAAACTCTTGCGAATGATGGGATATTGTTTCTTAACTAAGAATAACTGTCAAACTAAGGATAAAGTTGGATTACACAAAGTGCATTTCTTCTAATGTTTCCCACTCACTAATATTTCCATCATACACTGCAACGAAAGTGAGAAAGAGTGAGGGACAGGGAGAACAAGGAAGGGGAGTGGAAAGGAAATAGGGACAACGAGGGGGAAGAGGAAAGGGGAAGTGTGAGTGCATGACTCTACGGAAGGAAGCGGAGGTGAGACAGTGTGAGGGTTGAGGGCAGCACAGCAGCCTTGTCTCCACTCATGGTAGCAATGGCACAAAATCTGCACGGTCACCAGAACCAGTGTCAAGTCAAAGCAGGTTCTGGAGGGCGCGGTAGCATTCACCCTTGTTTAGAGCTTAACCAGGGGGTGCGGGGCGTTCCGTGTGCCTGGGGGAGGGTCAAGAGGTGTTCTGTGAGCCTGGGGGCAGCGAGGAAGCAAGGAAGGGGTCTGACTGTGGCGGGATGGGGTAGGGGGGGAACCTGGGGGAGCGCTGGTGTAGTGTCCCAGGCGTGTTCCCCTTCAGCGACTGCCCTTTACCCTCAGCGCCTCCAGCCTCCCCCCGGGCGGTGTTTCACCTTGAGGCAGCGGCCGCACCACCAGCCCCCTCCCTTCTCCTCCGTCCCTCCCTCCCGTGGCTCATGCACCCCCGCCCGTAATTCACACGACCCCCCTTCCCCCTCCATGCTTCCTCGCCCCAAGACTGGCGCGGCCGTGTATGCTTCGTGTAATGCGTGGTGATGAGCGGCGGGGTACGGGGGAGCAGGGGGGCGGGGTATGGGAGGGGAGTGTTAGTGGAAAATTAAATGAACTGCAAATAAAGAAGGTAACTAGTAATGTAAGTTTTGGGGTTAAAAAGTGATGATGTTGAGTTACAGTTATGAAAATTTGTATACAGTACTTACCAATTTTTCAAGCCAAAGACAACGACAAGTTTCTAAATCATGGAAATATATCTTGGTTCTGTACAAGCTAACTTTCACGACCAAGACCCTCTCCCTCCCTTTGTGTTTCAGCCACTGGAATATTTTACACGGCAAAAAGTGCAGCCAGCCAGGGTGATATATTTGGGGGCGGCGCGTGAGGCGGCGGCGGATCACTTCCTATGGCCCGGCGTTGAAGTCACCAGGAAGTAAACAACTTCTACGGAACACCACCCAAATCCTCTCTTACACTGTCACGACACTCTCCAGACAAATGATAAAGATACACTAGCTAAGGATGACGGGAAATGAAACAGATGAGGATAAGGTAGGAGTGGTGGAGAGTGGGGGAAGTTTGGTGGAAGGGGGCGCTGGTGTGTTTGTGGCAGCGGCTGTCGCCCCTCGCTACTTACCCCCATCATTTGGACTCACCGCCCGGAACTAATGACAAGGGTAAGGCACGGAGGGGGGGATAGGGGGGCTTGAGGTGCGGGAGAAGGGAAGACGAGGTGGGGGAAGGTGGCCGCGGGGTATTGGAAGAGAGAGAATGGGATGGGGGGTGGATGGGGGTTAGCAAGGAGGAGAAATAGCTAGAGAAGGAAAGGTTTAGCTTGGAGGGGTGGAAGGTGGAAGTGGATTTGATGGACTGCTGGGAGGGGGAATAGGGTAGACTTGAAACAGCAATAAAAAACTGGACTGGAGGTAAGGGGGCGAGTTCACAGTCGAGGGAAGAGGGGAAGGAGAGAGATAAGACTGGAGGAAAGAACGTAAGGAGGAAAAAAAAAAAGCTCTATACTTGATAAACAACTCCCTAGTCATACATAAAAAAGAAAAAACAGCCAGACAGAAAATGGGCAAAAATAATAACGACCACAATTCAGACCCAAATTACGACGAGATCCTGATGTCAATCACAAACTCAAAAAAAAAAAAAAAAAAAAAAAAACGCAGAGTTGCTTCGCGACGAAAAATAAAGAAAATGGGGGTATGTCCTAAATTATACGACCGCAGTAAAGAACATGAGACGCCTGTTTATGGATTCACTTGGCGGAGTGGAGGAGCGTGAGAGTGTCGGGGAGGTAGAGTAAGGGAGGGGGTTTATTGGAGGGGGGGAGGGAAGGGAGAGAAGGAGGGGGAAGGTTAAGGGGGGACTAGAGGTGAGGAGGAAGAGGGTGTGGAGGAATGAGATTGGAGAGAAAGGGAAAGGAAAAAAGGAGGGAACGTGGAGAGAGGAGAGAAATTTGATGTGAAGGTAGAAAGTGATTAAAAGGAGAGAGATTTATTGAAGGAACAGAGGTAGGGAGGAAGATTTAGATGGAAAACAAGAGGGTGTGGAGGAATGAAATTGAAAGAAAAATGAGAATGAATAATAATGGGGGGGAAGAGAGAGGAGTAAAAGTACAATGGAGGGTATACAGCAGAAAAGAGAAGAGAGGATAAGAAAATGGGAAACAAAAGAAATTGAAAAAAAAATATATAATACAGAGTGAAGAGAGGAATAAAAAGATGGTTAGACTGAAAATAAAAGAGAAGCCAGAGTGAGACTCTAAGCAAAAAGCTAGAGGAAAGAGACCGGGGGAGGATTAAACGTTTGGTGGAAGTAACAGAGTTGGAGGTAGGAAAGTAAGCAATTAAATGGGAACAAAGGGAGAAGAGAGGGGATGGAAGGAGGGTAGTGCAGAACAAGGAAATAAGAGGGAAAGGGAGTAATTAGGTACGTGCATGACAGGGTTTACAAGAGGTATGGGTAAAAGGAATGATAGAGAAGGTTGAGGAAAGGAGAAAAATCATATATAACTGGGAGAATGGAAGGAAGAATGAAAGCAAGAGACCACGGGAAGGAAGACAGTAATATATGTGGTTAAATGTTTAGCTGAGAAGAAGTGGAAGTAACGGGAGATGAAGCAGAGAGGAAGCAATGGAAAAAAATATATAGTAAGGCATAGACAATGGAACTATGGAGACAATAAATGAGGTAAAAGGATGATGGAATGCATAAACTGGATAAGGAAACCATTCAGAGATAAAAAAAAGACAGATGTAAAAGAGACAAGAATGGCAAAGTGCAAAATGAGGTGTGGAAGAGGGAATGGAAGGCACATAAAAAAAAAAAAAAGAAAAAGAAAAAAGAAATTGCACTGACGGGGAGTGAAAAAGAAAGCAGACTGAAGACAAATGGAAGACATTTGGAGGTGTTAGTGAAGAAAAGGGGAGAGGATGGTGTCGTGGTGGGAGCGGAAGGCAGACGGGAGGAAAAATGCACAGACGAAGAGACGGAAAACACACACACACACGAGAGAGAGAGAGAGAGAGAGAGAGAGAGAGAGAGAGAGAGAGAGAGAGAGAGAGAGAGAGAGAGAGAGTTTTTATACAGGGGAGAGGAGATAGAGGTGAGTGGAGGGAGTGGATAGGAAGTAACGGGGTCCTGCAGCACAAACAACAGTGCCCCGGTACAGGCAAACCCCGCCGCCACGATACAACAGCATGGATAAATAGAGTTAACACCGCTCACACCCTCCCTCACGCACCTCCACCTCCCACTCAGCACACAGTCAGACCTCTGAAACTAGGACTGTCTACATTAAAGACTTACTACACTGTGTAACGCATTAACTGTTCGATATGTAATACAATTAATCGAATTTGGGCCTGCAGCTATAATACGAGGTAGGTCATTTAGGCTACGTTTTGATTTGCTCTTTATACATAGCAGACGTGACTATACATAATTGCTAAGTAAACAAATGACGCAAAATATTTATGGGAGAAATATAATACACTTTTTGATTTGCTCTTTATACATACCAGAAGTGACTATACATAACTGCTAAGTAAACAAATGACGCAAAAATTTGTGGGAGAAATATAATACACTGGAGGAAGAGAATGGCTCTAAATCAGGTTTTCTCTTCGTTTTTCAAGGAATTTTGAACTCGAAAAGCTGGGTAAATGATAAATGACGTAATAAAAAGGTAATGAGAGTGTGTGGGGCCACAAGATTAGGTGGCCGGCGGCGTCTTCTGTCACGGCGAGCATTGTTTGTGCGTACACATTCTAACGAGCGCAAACAATCCCACGAGCGGGGCTAAACCAGAGCGTGAAGAGCAAACAGTTCAGGCTGTGAGGTCCTGCCAGTCTCACACTAGTCGCCTGTGTCCTTAAACTACATTGGGTTTTACGTCGCTTCCTCACAAAGGTTTAGGACTGCCATGCACTACAGTGTAACTATATGTGTTCTGGAAGCAAAGTCAGGCCCCATAACTACACTGGATATGTACTCGTATGCTTACTATGGTGTTACAGGTCTTATTTTACTGTGATAAAAGCTTTCATACATAATTTTCTCTGTGAGCATTAGATACAGAGCGGACTGTTAAAGCACCGCTATGATGCCCTACATGCAAACAGAACACAACTATGAATAACAAATAAATAAATAATTAAACATATATTGATCTAACTCATTTAATGCGATAGTGCGAATTAAAGTCTCATATATATATATATATATATATATATATATATATATATATATATATATATATATATATATATATATATATATATATGTGCGTGTGTGTGTGTGTGTGTGTGAGTACCTTTTGTGTTTACAGGCTACAGAGATTAAAAAAAAAAATCTTCAGCCAAACACTGAGAATTACATGCTGCCTTTATGAACTAATCATCTAAAAGGGAAACATTAACAAGATATCATGCAAATATAAACAAGTGTTTCTTTAGGTAATATACATAATTATCTTGTAACTGTTAATATAATCGAAGCAGTTTAACACTCATGTTCACGTCACGACACAGCTATGAGTACACCACCTGGCTCCAGCTCATACGTTCCCCCGTTACCGCCCAGTCTCATTTCCTTGGCCTTTCCTGGTGTTTTTCCGTGGCTGTCGTGTTGACATGGGACGGGTCGGGTCGGGTGAGCGTGACGCGGGTTATTCTTCTGTCAACAGTCAGGCCCGCACGAGTCCCTCTCCCTCCCTCGCTCGCCCGGGGGATGGGGACACGCCGATGGAGTGCATGTCCTCCACACCTACACAACTCAGGACCGTACTCTTGGTGGAGCATGACGTTCGTAACACCTCTTCCTCAGCGAATTACCTTGCATATTACACCTTTCTATTCTTTTATACGTTAATGAAACAAATATGTCAACAGTATCTATATAAAAATCAAGGAAGAGATTAACCAGGTGTAATATGCATAATAATTTGCTAAGAGAAATGTGTAACAATATCTCCAGTGCCAACTGGAATACGATCCCCAGCCTCCAACCACACTCGGTACTGTCTCACCAATTTAATCCTTTGACCGTTAATTACCTACAGTGCATTATTTCGGTTAACGTCACACCATTTTACTGTACTCCAAAGATACCCCAACGCAAAAATCACTCAATCACTCAATCAATCAATCAATCAATCACAAAGCCATAGCCCAGGTGACATCATGTAGGAGATGGAAGCGAGTTCTAGGTGGCATAGGAGACTTCGTACCACCACAGCCTAGACGATTTATTCTGCATATCACACCTTAACATTCCCTTGCGTGATATCATATCATTTTAGTATTGACATAGTCTGCATTAGTAACATACACAAGATACTGGCGGACAATGTACGGCATAAATCGCCGAGAAAGAGGTGTAACGAAATCTCCAAGCCACTTAGATTATGACCAGTTATCTTTCTCTACACACTGCCAATACTGTCTCACCAACTTAACCCCCTAAAACCAAGGAAGTCCTTTTTTATTTTATTGTAGTTACCACCAGACGATTTTATTCAGCATACCAACGATGAGTAGTACTGAATGGATGAGAAACAAATTCCATGACTATCTTTCCCATGCTAAAAAAGCAAGAAAGAAAGAAAGAAAGTGTGAAGGGTACAAATGGCAGTGGTTAACCCGCTGACTGAGAATGTACTACTCAGCATTCTATTTCACCAAACATTAGGTGATTTTACTATGCTCGAAAAGAATCCTTGGACACTGATGTTAAAAAAAAAAAAAATACAAATAATGTTCTGGCCCATAAGTACAGAATTGGCATTTCATTCTAGCCTACGACGGATAATTTTATGTAACTCATGGAGAGTCACCACAGCCGAATGACTAAGTCATAGAGAGCGAGAGGCCACTCCAAAGTTGAATAATATCGTCAAGAGACAGCAGTAATTATTAAACATTTATACTGTCGTTAGAGGACCACTATAAACAGTCTTTAACCACAGACGATGAGATGCTATTCCTAACCTGAACACAATCGTCTGTCGGTAACATGAACATTAAAGATTTCTGTCGTCATCAGAGCACTGAGGGCGAATTCCGTATGTAGGGTACATGCTAGAAAAAGACTAAGTAAGTACGATCCAACAAGTTCACACCAAAGTTCCAAATCTCAACACCATGAAGAACACTATTCCTTTCATGTACAAGATCTACAGAAGTAAGGTAATCAGACTATAACGTGTATGCTCTAACCTGAAAAGACTCCCTAACCCCTTTTAGCTCAGTTGTCGGTTACGTGTAGTCAGACTGGAGGGTCGGTTTTATTAGCAATATGGACGACTAATTCTTACCTCATAACTACAACTCATGGAATTTCATGTAACCACTACCTAGTGTGTGACCCAGTTCCGTCTGGTGAAAACAGAATGACCATGATAACTGATAACATTTAGGATGATGATAAAGATAATTCACTTATATGGTGAAATAGTTTCGTGTTCATGAAGGCCAAGATTTAGCCTGCGTTTTGATGTCATAATGCCATGAACTATTCAAATGGAAGAATTATAACTGCATTTGGAAAAGTTGCATATCCAGAAGATATCTGAAGAGGGTCCAGGTCGGGCCGAATATTTACTATACAGCTTTACCAAATGTGGGTGTAACTTTCCTATGATATATGATTGCTGATGGCGAAGTTACTGGGTTGTTCCTGAGTAAGGAAAATAGGACCATGAACAGCGATAGCTTATGGTGTTACAATCGTTACTATTTTCAGTGTCATGAAGCCTTTTTAAAGTACTTTTTGCTGCCGCCAAACGGCAAATTTCAGTTTTGGGAAGATCATCTGGTAGTGAAGGTCTGATAATAATGGTTTGTAGCCACGACAAGGGTCTCTCTTATGCTGGATAAAATTGTCTAGTGGTAGCAAGAAAGAAAAGTGAAGCTGTCGCCACAGTCAAAGGGTTAAGCTGAGTCAAATCAGGAAAAGTATTTATGGGAAGAAAAAGTAACTCACACAGGCTTGCGATTAGTTCAACCACACCATCATAATGTCCAGGACAGCGCAATCACGTGATGGAAATACCAAAGAACACAAACCAAAAGGAGAGTTACAGGTTATAAGGCATTACCATAGGGCCAATGGTAGTAGTAGTAGTAATAGTTGGTGAGGTGGGTGGGGCTGGAGTGGTAGAGACTCATGGTGTCACGATGCTTCTCCATTACAGTAGACGTCATCGGTTTGGGTTATTTTCAACAAGAATGAACACTGAAAGGGATCCAAGGAGAAACCCCAGCGGGTTGACAGACCCTTAAACAAAACACCATGCAGACATTCACTAACACTGAGAGGTACACACGTGCAAGTGAATGTTCTTTTGTCTTAGTTTGCACAGACACACACACGCCAAGGAAAGTTAAACAGGACATGCAGGGGATATAAACAATTCGTCGTGTTTTGGCTTTTCAGATGACGATACACATGCTTGATGTAAGGCGCTCCCGAAGAAAAAGATAGCAGAATAAAAATCACAGTTGAAACGTACTGGAACGGTGAAGAAGGAGGTGGTGGTACAAGAGCAGCACTGGGGAGAAGTTGAATGACTGTGTGGTTAGGGCTAGTGCAGGTGTGGTTACTGGATGAAATTAAGAAAGGTCTAAAAACTAGCTGAGATTGGAGAAGGAGTAGTGAATAAACGACTGAATATCCCAGCTTTGAAATGGTTGATGATACAAGTATGAAGACGTTGAGGGAAGGTCAGGATTACGTGACCCGGCAGGAATAAAACTGGTGGGTGAACGTGGAATTTGGTAGTATAAAATGAACAGGCAGACAAAGAAGAATAGCAAAAGATAAAGTAAGCGTAATGATGGATCGCTAGTGGCGTGTGTTGAAGCAGGATAGAACAATAACATGAGCCAGATTTTAGGAGAGGTGATGACACTGTACGGTGAAGCAGAGTATGTCTGCGAGAGGTGAGGCACAGGTTGTAACAATGATGGTGAGGCACGACTGATGATGGAGCTCTACGAAGCACTCCATGTCATGATGGTGAAGGGAAGATAGTAATACGATGCGCAGTACAGTAGGTCGGAGGTGGGATGACAGCAGTGAAGATGGGGGTGCTGAAGAGGACAATGAAGATGGGGCGTTGAAAAGAACTGTAAAAATGAGGCGTTGAACAGGACAATTAAGATAGCGCACTGAACAGGACAATGAAGATGAGACGCTGAGAGAGAGAGCAAAGACAGGGCGTGTTGTGTCCAGGCAAGAAAAAAAAAGTGGCACTCAGCGGTCGGGCCCAGGGCTACACTGAGGCACTCCAGGCTGGACACTTGTCGGCTGGCACTCCCTGGCGCTAGTGTTGCCACAGAGTATTTACTTTATCTCCTCTCTCCTCACCATCCCTCGCTCCACATATCACAGCTCTTCTTTTTTTCTTTTACAATATCAGATTGTGTCCACGAATAAATACAGACAAGGCACATACGAAATTTTCTCTCAGTGTTCAAATTGCTGATATCGTATTACAGTTACGCTATATAATACTGTCAAATGAAAAACTGTAATATCTTAAGCATTATATTATGAATACATCTTTATTTATGGTAACACATCAAGACATGCCACGGTAGACAGGTACACATTTAACAGAATATTTTGTAACTAAAACTCTCCTCATTGCAAATACGTGTTGGTGTTGTGGTATTAGGGACGGGGACACTAAATCTGAATTACGAATGGCCTCAGAAGGATTTCGGTTTTCAGGTAAATTAGAAAGAAAATTTTATCATTGGAAAATACAATGTGGGAACACTGTGAGAGATACTACTTTCTGATTAACGCATGGCTACAGATAGGCTTCACTTTTCAGCTAGCATAGAAAATTAAAAAGAAGACCAGAGCAAAACAGACCATAGAAATAGCGTTAGTAAATGGAAAAGCAAAGAGGCATGATAAAGCCAAAAAGATTATATGAAACAGTTACATATGCTTATAGGTGACTATTATACTTTACCTTGTTTTTCGATTCTTCGGTGGGTAACGAAAAAAATTAACAACTACCATTAAAAGAAAGAAATACTAAAAAAGAACTGACTGCCTTATCTTTTTCTGACTGACTGAGCTAACGTTTGTCGTCTAGCGTTTCCTGTGTCGCTATCGCTCATAGCACAGATTCTAGCAGGGTTTCTTCACCAAGTCGATACTGTGGTGATAATGTAGCGATAAGGGGGCTGGCGTTAAGACAGGATGCTGGATGTCCCTGAGGGTTGTCCAGATAACAGCCCTCAGCCCCACCCTCAGTAGCCCTCAGCCCCTCCCTCAGGGGCCCTCAGCCCTTCCCTTACTAACCCTTAGTCCCTCCGTAAGTAGTCTTCAGCCTCTCTCTCATTTATCCTCAGTCCTTCCCTAAGAAGCCTTCAGTCCATTCCTAGGTAACCTTTAGTTCCTTCCTAAGTAGCCATCAGCTCCTCCCTCAGTAGTCTTCAGACCCTCCCTAAGTGACCCTCTGACTATTCTACAGTATCCCTGAGCCCCTCCCACAGCAGCCCTCAGCCCATCCCAAAGTAGCTCTCATCTTCTCCCACAGTAGTCCTCAGCTCTTCCTACAGTATCCCTCAGCCCCTCTTTCAACAGCCCTCAGTCCTTCCCTCAGCAGCCATCAGTCCCTCCCTCAGCAGCCATCAGCGGCCCTTATTCCCTTCCTTGGTAGCTCTCAGTCCCTCTCTAGGTGTCCCTCAGCTCCATTCTCGGTTGCCCTCAGCCCCTTCCTCAATGGCACTCCGTCCGTTTCACGACTTAACCCTCAGCCCCTTCTACTGGTAGCCCTGAATTCCTCCGTCGGCAGCATTCAACTTCTTCCCCCCCTCCCACTGGCAGCCCTCAGCCCCTCTCTGTGTGGCCCTCACTCCTCTCTCTCTGCCTCTTATCTCTCCCTCTCACTTATCATCGCCCTCCTGTTCTCTCTCTCTCTCTCTCTCTCTCTCTCTCTCCTATTTTTCTATCAGCCATGTTAGTTCGTCTATCATTAATACAACCACCACCTACCAATAAATAAAATATAACCTTTTCCGATTATCACATTTGGATTTGCGTCATTTAGTGTGGAGTTTCGCCTATTTTTAAAGCCCTATTGTACTGCCCCTGTTGTTGTTCCTGAGAGGGGTGCCGCAGGAGTCCCCCTCAACCCCTCTCACCTGCCCACCCCGGAAGAGGCCCGAGAGGTCAAGGGAAGCTCAGGATATCCGGCCGGTTGTGGTCAGACTCTGCGATTTACCACCACCGAACGGGATCTCGCCTCTCCTCTAACCCCTCCCCCCATCCCTAATCTCTCTCTCTCTCTCTCTCTCTCTTTCTCTCGCTCGATCGCTCGCTCTTTTTTCCTGCTTTCTCTCTCCCTTTCCACGTACTCATTCTTATCCCTTATATTCATTTCCAATCTCCAACTCTCTTTTCCTCCAACTCCCTGTCCCATTTCACTCGCTCTGCCTATTGCTTTCTCTCCTCTTGTCTGTGCTCGGCCTCTTTTCTCACATTATTTCTTCTAATCTAGGCCCTCTTTTTTTCTATTTTATTTCTGCTTTTTATCTCTCTATCTGTATTTACTCTTCTCATCCACCCTCTTTTTCCTTCTCTCCGCTTGTTTTTGCTTAGTCTCCACCTGTTTGTATTCATTCTTACCTTCCACTTCTATTTTCTCTTTCCATTAGCTATCGTTTTTGCTTTCTGCCTCCTAACCTGCGTATATTCTCTGTTTTCTTCTGCCTTTTTCATTTAAACCCTCATCTCACCTCTCATCCAACTCCAGTTCCACTTCTGTTGTTCATATTTCTTCTTTTTCCTTGCCATGTCCCGTCTCTTTCCTCTTCCATCTTCTGTTCTACCCCCCACCTCACTTCACTTTCAGTTCCCCCCCTCTCTTACCTCTCACTCTTTTTCTGCTTTCGTGGTGCTAGTCTATGTTCAGTTTCCGTCCCCTTCTATATTCTTCCGTTTCATTCACGATCTTGCCTCTCTATCAACCAACCCTGTCTTCTTTTCGCTGCTGTTCCGTTTCTCCTCTCCTTGCATGTGTTCAGTCTCCCTCCTCTATTTTTTTTTTTTTTAAATCTTCGTACGGGTACTTTCCTCTTTCTCCTTTTAACTGTTCCTTCTTCATGATAAGATTACTTGTCTTCCAGTTGCATTTTTAATATCATGCTACCGTTTCCTTGATAACCCTAAAAATAAAGGCGTCTTTTCACTCAGGTATTATCCTATTTTTCTCCCCTCTTCATCGAACAATATACTTCACCCCTTCATCCATCACACATCTTTTTCCACCTTCGCTCAAACATTTATATACTCCACCTCTCATGCACTCCACTTCACTCTCTCTCTCTCTCACACACACACACACACACACACACACACACACACACACACACACACACCTCTTCTCTGCTTCTGCTCCCCCCCCCCAACTTCCGCCACCTGAGGGAAAGGCCACTAACTACCTCCGGGTTCATCTCACTGATAATTTCACAACCTGTCCTGATAAATTTTCATTCTCATGTTTGCTTATCCTGTCTCCTCTCATCTACCTCTTCTCTTTCTGGTTTCAGTCTCTCTCTCTCTCTTCCTCTCTCTCTCTTTCACACACACACACACACACACACACACACACACACACACACACACACTATCAACTTCTCCCAATATATATTCAGCCTCCCTTTACAATCCCATTTTCTGTTCTCCACTAGCATTCACTTTGTTCTTCTCCTGTCATCCTAATCATATCTTTACTAAGCAGTTTTTTTCTCTCTCCCATATATATATATATATATATATATATATATATATATATATAGATAGATAGATAGATAGATAGACAGATAGATAGATAGACAGACAGATAATTACAATATAATAATAATATGCTATCATACTGAAAGTGTTTATCCATTCTCCCCTCACACTCCAATTAACTACTGTCTATTTCCACACATTCCCACTTCCAAACGCCCCTGTTCCCCACATACACGTCTTCATCACCCTTAACTTTTTCCACACTCCTCTCACCCCTTCAATTCATCTTCATCTATTTTCTTACAATCTAATTTCATTTTCATGCACACTTCCCCAGCAACTTCCATTCTCCCCTTTCTCTTCAATCATCTTATTCTCTTTCCGACACCCCGTCTCACTCTCCACGTACTCTCCACTTCACCATCTTGTATTCCCACTTCACCACCTTTCACTCTCCCTCTTCCTATATTTCACTCTCGCACTTCCACCTCACCACCTTCACCTTCCCCTCTCCCCCAGTCCTCCACTTCCACTAGCGACGTGAGCGCCACTGTTGGCACTTCGAGGAAACATCTGCGTCTCAATCACTAACCTGGCTTCACTCTACGGGGTCTAAGCGCGTGCATTGAACACACACGCATACGCCCCATCACAGGCTACAAGTTACGCTCTTACTGCTGGGATATTCTCAGGAAAACAAAACAGTCTCCTATCAGCATGAGTAAATGCTTAGGTCTATTTGTAACAGCAACCGAGTCAGTCGGGATAAGACTATAACCTTTTGGCCGCTGTGATAGTTCCGTACTTAACAACAGCGTCTGTTGTGCCCTTAGATAAAAGACTTAAGTGCACCCAAAGCAAGAAACTTCTTAAATGAGCTAGTTTATAACATTAACTTTGCATTTTTTGTCACGCTTTTTCTACGCTGAATAAAAGGGCCTGGTATTAATACGAATAAAGCACGCGAGTGTATCCACAGCAGCGGAAAAGCCTACAGGATCAACTAAGTTGTAACTGACACGGAATCTGTTATATCAGCTTATTAATGTCCTCAGGAGGGTATCTACGAGTACATTAATAACTGCGAACACACGCACACACACACACACACACACACACACACACACACACACACACACACACACACACACACACACACACACACACACACACACAGGCACGCAGACAGACGCACACACAACGGGAGGGGCGGGAGAACGGCGAAACAAAAGCAAATCATCCCATATGGGTCTCGTACCTGGAAGCGGAGAAGTGGTTTATATGGAGTGTGATAGAGGACGGGTCAAACGGTCTAGTGGAGGGGTGCGGAGCGATGGAAAGGAGGGAGTGAGTCGAAGGAGTGAGTGGAGGGAGATGAGGGAGTGAATGGAGGAAGAGGAGTGAGTGAATGGAGGGAGACGAGGGAGTGCAGAAAAGGAGAGGAGTGAGTGAGAAGAGACTGATAGAACAGAGAGGAGTGATTGAGTGAGCCGAGAGGGAAGAAACACTGACATAAGGGACAGGAGTGAGTGAGTGAAGGGAAAAGAGGAATTACGTGGAGAGAATGGAAGTAGTGAGGATATGAAGAGGAGTGACTATGTGAAGGAAGAGGGGGAATGAGTAAAGGGAGAGAGGGAGTAAGTGAAGAGAGAGAAAGGAGTGAGTGAAAGGTGAGAAGGGACTGAGTGACGAGAGGAGAATGAGTACTGGGAGAGAAGGGCTGAATGACGGCAGAGGAAGGAATAAGTGAAATGTAAGGAAGCAACTGAGTGTAGGGTGGCGAGAGAGTAAGTGAAGGGACAGGGGATGAGTGAAAGGAGAGGAAATAGTGAGTGGTCAGGGAGGACGGCTGGAGAGGTGTGGTAGGGGAGGGGTAAAGTGGAGTCATGTGGAGTGATGAACCAGTTAGGAGTAAAGAACCTGGGAGCGAATCACAACCCACCAGTGATTAATGTCGAGTGATGGATAGAAGAAACAAACGGTAAGAGGGAAAATACGAGAATAAGGAGAGAAATGGAAGGAACTGCATGAAGGACAGCAGAAAGGAATGTGAACAAATTATTTAATATGGACAGCTAATTCTAAATTTACGCAATATCATATCTGATACATCAGGGTTAATAGTCGGTGAATTAGGAACTGATCCTCGGAAAAATTCAAACCTTCTAAACCCAAAATAATAATTGAAACGTAAGTCTACAAAGTACAAAATGATAATGTATATGTACCGTCAAGTGGCACCAAATGAGCAAACTCATGCAATTATATCAGTGTCTTGTAAATGTAAGCATGAAAATCGTATTGTAAATTGATCTATCATACACGCGTCACCCTCAAGTGACCCCTGCAACCACAGTTATGAAGAGCCATGTCGTGTTGTTCCTTGTGTCGCAACGCAGATTGGTCACGTGGGTGGGGTGGGGCTGAGGAGGGGAGGAGGTTATGCTGGGTGGAAGTGGGTGGTACAGGACTCGGTGGGAGGGTTAAATGGGGTGGGAATCGGCAGGAGAGCTGAAGCGGGTGGAAGGGTGGAAGGGTCTGGGAGTGGGAAAGAGGGAGGGCGAGAGTGTAAGGGATGTGAGGGTGTGAAAGAGGGAGGGTGCGAAACAGTGAGAGAGGGCGTGAGAGTGCAAGGTAAAAAAGGAGGCTTGAGAGGCAAGAGAAGGATCGAAGGGTTTAAGAGTGCGAAGGAGGGAGGGAGTTAGTAAGGGCAGGAGGAATGCGTGTAAGGAAGGAAGTCATCACTATGAGGGACGGGAAAATAAAATACTGGGAGAGAGGGAAGAAGGGAGAATGTGATGAGAATGAAGGAAAGTGATGAAGTGCGGATGAAATGAAGTGAGGATGATGGTTCTGATGATAGAAAGATGTAAGTGAAGAAGTGGTAAATTGGCAGAAGGACGATGTGAGGGTATTAAGCAGGCTGGGTGAATGTGAGAGAGGGAAGTGAGTGTGTGGAAAAGGGTGGGGAAACAGTGGGAGGAGCGGGAACGTAAAAGAAGGTAGAAGGATGTGATGAGGGTGGAAGGGAGCAATGGTAGGTAGATGGGGGAACGTGTGACAGTATGAGAGAGGGTATAAAAGGTGGGAGGGTGTGATGTGGGTGTGAGGGAGCAATAGCAGGTGGGTGGCGAGAGGGCCTGTGAGTATGAGTGAGGATACGGGACGGTGTGAGGGAGGGCTAGAGGGTGTGAGTGAGGGCAGGAGGGCGAGGCGGGGGTCACCAACTTTTCACAAACATGGGTGGAGGCCCCGAGTCCACATCCGGCCCGCCACCAGTGCTGTTAGACGCGATGTAATGGCCGTCACGTGGGACTGAAGGTGGGAGTTGCCTCCAGCACCTGACACACCACATGACCTCTGACCTTACCTGGCCTAGTATGCTGCCTGGTCGGAGAAGGACGGAAAGCAAAAATGACCCAGCTCTTCCTTGGCTCTTTCATTGCCTATTTTTTTTTCTTTCTGTGTCTCTTACGGAACTGATGGTGTTTCCCAATCTTAATTAAAACCCTTCACAGCAATGTCAATCTTATTTATTTTTGCTATCTCGAAACAATGTCTTTCAGTCTAGAAGAGACTTTTCCAGCTGGAAGGATTAGATATACCTTTCCTTGTCTCCCCTACGGGGAAGCTCTCCTTTGCTGAATAAAATTGCCTGAAAAAACAAAAAAACAAAAAAAAAAACAAGTGATGTGGAAAGGACGTCATGGTACTGAAGATACTAACACTTTGACTGCAGGAGTTCTCCGTGATGTGTAAAATCGTCTGGTGCTGAGTAAAAAAATAATGGCAATACAGTATGTTTTAGTAACTCTGAGAAAGAATCACAAAGATTGCTTTTATCCGAGTACGTACGACTAATCTCTGCTGAATAAAATCGTCTGTAGTTAGTGTACATATATGTAGAGTACCGCAATGGGTTTACTACTGAACAAATTAATAAATTATAATCACACTGTAACATAGGTTACAGAAGCTAGGTATAAAAATCTATATAACTTCATTTCAAAGTACGAGGCATGTAAATACAATGAAATTTTTATTCTGGAACGACCGTGACCCTATACACAGACGAAAGAGTACAACAAAAGTGTTGGCAATTTATCTGCCAAGGAAAACATTTACGAGCGGAAATGCATGACCCAGCCCTCTGCCGACCCCCCGCTGAGTTTTCCTTCTGCCTCTCCCCCCTCCCACCCCAGCCCACCCTTCCTTCATATTAACCCCTTCCCTACTACAGTCTTCATCTAACACGAATAAAGTGGTCTGACCGTGGCAAAGAAAAAAAGAAATGTTATCGTACGGGAGTTAACGGTGATTGTCTCTGGCCCTTTTAGTACGAAGTCTTTACTGAGCTTATTACACATGTCTGTAGGCAGCAATATAAATTTAAAAAATACTTCACCATAACCAAGCAAGTGAGGCGAAGGACCTCACGGAATGGGACTCATATTCATGTGACAGACAAACATATATGTGCATAAGAGTATTTGCACTACATTTTAAACTAAATGAATTAGAAGTCATCAGTATTCACATGACACTACTGGGGAAATGACAGCCAGCTATCCTTCCATTGTTATGGTTTTAGTTTAGTACCACAAATTTAGAGACTGAATCAGCTGATATGTGATTCGTGACAAGTTATGTTGACTAGTTCCCCGAATGGAGGCTTAGAATTACAGTAGTTACCAACTTTTTTTTTTTTTTCCGGGAAGCTGTATAATCAAAATTTGCTATTCAGGATAATTAATCTATTCCACGAAATATATCTACCTGGATCACAGGCGTAACATTAATGAACTGGATGTGCTTTATATTTCCATTAGGCTTTAAAAAGTTAGACTTTGTAAACTGGGAAAATTTAACGAGATACACCTTTTGCCATGGTGGTCACCCGATTTAATACATATTCAACAAAGGCTGCTGACAGGATAGTTCCATAAAATTATTTGGTGGTGAGAATGCTCTATGGGTGGGCCAGTCGGGATAATAGGCTTATTTGTAGTGAAACAAGTGCACCCAAAGGGTTAATGGTGAATATGCCATGTATCACGAGGAAACGGACTATGAGTGAAGAAAGTAGTTCACTTAAATACTTGTCTGCAAAAGAGACCGTAGCGCGTCCTCGTTTGTGACCTGTTCTGAGTATTACACCTTGACTTTCTCTTATATGATATTTATATCTTTTTAATATCTAAACAGCTTGCACCAGTAATGTACAGTACAAGAGGGTATCAACGTCTAACAATGTATATCACTGACGAACAGGGACTAAGGCGCTGCTTAATACGGCTCTTATGCACACACACACACACACACACACACACACACACACACACACACACACACACACACACACACACACAGTCAATCGATAACGTAAGGAGAAATCTAATTACTCTGGTCCAGATACTTGTCCGCCGTGAGACAACAGAGGGGAGGCAGATATTATGAGGGTCTAATATGGGAATTCCTGAGATGCTGGAAGAGGGGATGGAAACACACACACATACACACACACTATATATATATAATGTACAGTTGACAGTAGAAGTTCTTCAGTCTTCCCTGTATTTGCCTATGATCTGATAGTACTGTGTGGCAAAGAGTTGACAGATGTGCTTTATATAACGATACATAATTATCATTAACTGATTAACTTACCAAAGTTCCTGTATACAGTACACCAGCAGGCTCATATCATACAGGGAACCTTGAAGGAAATTTATTTTGTCTGCTGCGCATTCCAATATACAGTACACATCACGAGTGGAATAAAAGGTAAATGTCCTCTACAATGAGAGAAAATCACGATGCATGAAACCTATGCTGAATGTAATTTAGTATGAGAGTGTTGTACAGTGTGTGAGTGAGTGCAAACCAGGATGAGATAATGACCAAGAAGAACGTGATCTGAATGTCCACAGTGTGGCACCTGACCTCGACTCCAGTTTCATATATCTCATACTTCTAGGGGCGGAGTGACCTGCGGCGACTGGGGATTCTCCTTTCACAGCTAATAATCTGTCGAGTGGTGGACACCGACTCCAGCCTCTGCCTCAATACTCTCTAGTCCACTCTCCTTGTCCTCCTCTGTTCCCTCTCCTCTTCCTTCTTATATCTTCTCTTACATAACTCCCCATTAATAATTTTCTCTCCGTCGTCCTTCTTTTTTCCCTCCTCCTATGTATTTTTTCCATTGTCTCTTAATCCTCTATTTTCTCTGAAATAGTCTTCACTTCATTCTTTCTCCTTCGTTTTTCCCCTGATCAACGTTCTGCCTCTCCTGTATTATTTCTTACGTTATCTCCTCCCCATTTTTTATCCTGATGTCTTTCCCCTCCTACTTCTATCCTCTATTACATAATCCCGTCTGTTTTCTCCGTTGTCTTTTGTATCTTCCTTGTTCTCCTCCTGTCTCCTCTAACTTTTTTTTTTTTCTCCTATCGTCTCGCCTCTCCTGACTAATCTCCTGCTCATTTCTTCTGTATCAATTCTTCTTAATTTTGTTGTCTCTCCTCTCCACACCAATTTTCCTTTCATACTTCTCCAATAATACCTCCATGTCTTTTAGTGTTGATACTTATGTCTCTCTTCCATAAAAGCGAAGCACAGAAATTTAAAAGTACACACGCTCAAACATACACTCGATTAGTTAACAGTGCACAATCTCATATACACACAATAAGACGAATACAAGGAAATTCATGTCACACACACACACACACACACACACACACACACACACACACACACACACACACACACACACACACACACACACACACACACACACTTACGTATTCCCTTTTCCTGTTTTACAGGCACACACATCCACAAATAAGCAATTCACACAACATGTTCTCTCTTACACATACAAGTTTTCCTACGTCCCTTTCACTCCCCTCCTCCCTCTCTCTCTCTCTCTCTCTCTCTCTCTCCACACACACACACACACACACACACACAGATAACCTGTGTGTGTGTGTGTGTGTGTGTGTGTGTGTGTGTGTGTGTGTGTTTGGCTTTGTTTACTTGATCCTTGGTGGCGGGGTGGGATCAAAAGGCGCCGCGCGGGCCCTGTTTACGCCGTCACGGTCTCACTAAAGACACGCTGGACCCATGGCACAGCGGGGACCTTGAAAACCTCCACCACAATATAATGACCACTACAGAAATTATTATGAGGACCTAGTACATAAAAAGTTACAAACATAAAAAGACCTAATAACTATGTTATCGATAAAGTATGACCAACACATAAAGGACCAGTGGCACAGGGGGGTACTTTGACCACCTCCACCACAAAATAATCACCAAGAAGGAAATTACTATAAACACCTACTGTATAAGGAAGCATTAATACACAAAAAAAACCTAGTACGCAAACGATAAATTATGACCACTACATAAAGGACTACTGGCATCGGGTGTACCTTGAACGCGTCCATCACACAGTACAGTACTGACCACTACAGAGAAGACAAAAAAGATTTACTACATAAATACTCCCGACTACAATGAGCCTCACTGCCACAGAAACCTCCACTTCTACATGGACTCACTGACATAGACTCTCTGCTGAATCCCGACTACGTAACGATTCACTACATACACGATAAGAACTTACAAACAATATTAAATGACATCCATATAAACGAAAAAAAATGATGAGCACACAAATGAAATACACGGCTTGCTAACTAAAAATAATGACTACAGTTCTTAGAAATGACGAAAAGGACCTATTACATAAAAAGTTTAATACATAGGCTATGCTCCACTACATAAAGACCTAATGTTGTATAAAGATTCAGATGACAAAAAATTACCTCCATGTATACCAAGCTACATAACAACTCACTACTAAATAAAGACCAAGATGACAGAAGGAACAACCACATAAATCCCACGAAAAAGACTTATTACTATAAAAACCCATTTCTATTCTAAGACTCACTGAAATAAACAAAGACCACTATATGAACAACAACAAAAAAATGCTACTTAAAGACCTACTGCAACGTAAGGACATACTTCTACTACTACTGCTACCACCACCACTACTACTACTGCTCTTTAAAGAACTATCAGTGCATAAAGACCCAAATCCAATTAATATGAGCACAACAGTTCATAAACGAAGACTTAATGATCACTCTACACACAACAAACAAGACCTATTACGTAAACTTCACGACAAGAAAGAACAACGACAAAAAAGAAAAACAGTAACCTTGATCCCCCTACATAAAAACCCACCACTGCATAAAGATCTTCTATCATATACACTGAATCCAGCAGCAAAACCTACTATTACATAAAGATCCATTACATAAACGACCATAAGCTTACTACGTAAAGACCCAATAAAACGCTGCAATAAAAATCTCACTATCCAACACATAAAGAACAAAATAATTAATACAGAATAATAAAAGGACCCATTACAATACTCTGCTACGTGACAACCGTCTGCTATATATATAAAAACTCACTGCTGCAAAGGATTCACTGTATAAACCACAAAATAATGACCACTACGAAAACGACAAAAAAGACCTACTGCGTTGACGACAAAAGAGAACCACGGCGTCGAGGAGAAGAAGAAACCACTTCATCATCATCATCATCATCATCATCATAATCATCCCAACCCTTACTCCCACGTAAAGGCTAGGTGAGAAAAAATCATCACTACAGAAACATTAAAAAGACGATTACGCACAACCAAAAGATTACTACAGACATGACAAAAAAAAAAAAAAGTAAACACGACGCCTGCATAAATGACAAGTATATACATGACAAAAGAACTATTGTATACATGACAAAAATACTACTGCATACATGATAAACAGAACACTCTGTTCACGACCGGGCCACTACGTCGACTAAAAATGTGAAAATCACGGCAAAAGCGAAAAAAAAAAAAAAAAATCACTATATGGGACAAAAAGATCACTGTATATACAAGGACACGGCCATTACATAAACAAAGAGGAGAATTATCTAAGCGAAAATGAGCACTACAGTGACGACAAAAGCTATACATAACACTAAAGAGAAACAGAACCAATGAAAAAAAAGAACCTGCCAAGATAGCCTACTCACCCCATATAATACTAATAATAATAATAATAATACGAGTAAATAATGAGGAGACAAGATCTTATACTATACTGAGGTGGACTTATCTGGGACTGTCATGCAAGAAGTCACATGAAGCAAGAGCAGTAGTTACCAAACGTCACATGAAAGTTAAATTTCCCCTTATTCAGTAAATATGAACATATCAATTACCATTCTAGAAATTTACGCACGTAACGATAACTAAAATTTATTTCAGTGGATAATCAGGCATCACAGTATTCTTCATGTAATGCATATTCTGCAAAGAATATATACCAGCTGTATGATGGGTAAAATGCCCGGTGAAGACCAGTTTTAAATGGAACATCCTGCTAGTGACACACCCACCTCAGAAATAATCACACATCAATTACCTTCACACTGAATATCCTCTGTAGATAAATAGGATTTCTTACACAGGAATCTTGTGGTAGATATGGTGTCCTACAGATACACCTTTTTTCATCCCATCTCCCTGCAGCAAACCAGGCTTCACGTGAACATACCTTTTTGGAGGAATTCTAGGTGTTGCCATAGGATGTCCCCCATGAAGGGCGGGGTCCTGGCCAGGAAGGAGTCTCTGCCCATGCCCACCAGGTCACGTCCCTTCATCTGGAACTCATGCACCGACACACCTTCCAGGCTGAAGTCCTTGATGGCCCACATGAGCCACTGCCGCACGTGATCCTCTGACCACTGTTTGGGATCTGACGAAGGCAAAAGGGAGCAGGTTACGTTTGGAAGACATACGCAAAATTATGAAAAATATTCTGTGCACGAGGAAAGTAACTAACAATCAGAAACAGTTCTTCTACTGAAATGATGTTATATAATCAGTTTTCACTGGATTATACCATCAACATTTTTATATTATTAATTCACTTATTCTTCCAGTAAATGTCCTGTAAACAAGCAAATGAGAATCCAGCACTACAAAGCTAAATTCAGGCGTGTTATAAAACTAACTGATAGCAGCGAATGATAACGCGTAGCGACCAATTAAATTTACTGCGTACTATCTGCTCATATCAACACTTTCCTGGACTGGGACACTGAAGGGACAGACAGCTCTAATAACAGGTGGAAAATGTACGAGAACTTTCTGCTCACAACGTGAAAAATATTAGTGGTTTAAATTTCTCATTTCCCAGAACTCGTAAAGCAAGGAAGACTCTCTCTCTCTCTCTCTCTCTCTCTCTCTCACTTCTGTAATTCACCTCTATTTTCCCCTCCTTTCTTCTTCGCTGTCACTCTCCTAATCCCTTTCCCTCTGTCATCCTCCCTCACTGACCTGTAACACCTTCTCCTTTTTACGGCTCTCTGCTGCCTTTCTTTCGTCTCTACTTTCTCTCCCTTTCCCTTTCGCTGCCATTCTTCCTCTCACCCTTGCCCTTTTTCTCCTTCCTCAGTGATTCTCGCTCCCTTGGTTTCTGTCACCTTCTCATTCTTGCATCCCTTCCTCCATCTTCCTTATATTTTTTCTCCTCCTCTTATTTCCTCTCATCTCCCCCGCTCCTAATCTCTCCCCCACTTCCACTTTCCCCCAGCCTTCCTCTATACCTCCCTCCCTTTTCCCTCTTTTATCCTTCTCTCTCATTTTCTCTCTCCCGTACGCCCTCTCACCGCCACCCATGTCTTGTGTGTGGGGAGAGGGGTTGGGGGAGGGAACAAAGGAGAGGGTAAGATATAAGCGAGAGAAGAGACATCGTAAAACATTTATAAAAAAACAAAAGAGAAGGTAAGAGAAGGGAGACGAAGAGGAAGAGAAAGAAGAGAGAGGGAATGGATGAAAAGATGGAAAGGGTGGGACAAGGAAAATGAGCGTTACAGGAAAGGATGAGAAAGAAGGGGAGGAAAAGAAAGCTAGATGGGAAAAGAAAAGTAAGGAGTTTTAGTGTAAGAGGATGGAGAAAGTGAGAGCGAAGAAAGTGGGAACAACAAAGGGGAGGGTAAGAAAGGAGAGAGAGAGAGAGAAGGGAGAAGAGGATGAGAAGGGAGAAGAGGATGAGAAGGGAGGGGAGACGAGGAGACAGGTAGGAGAAGGAGAGGATAATAAAGTAGGGGGTAGGATAGGAAAGAGAGAAATGAGAGTATATGAGGGGTAGGGATGGTAGGGGGGTATAGGATCAGCAGGCTCCCCCACAGTAATACCGTCGATCACTGAGCCGCCAAGCTGTGATGAGATAATGGTGCCGCTCCCTCCACTCACCGTAGTGTGTCACCATCGCATCATACACTAAGCCGCTCACCACCTTATAACAAACACCAGCATTCACCACTCTCCTCACGCTTCAAGCCGTATTTCACACACTAGGCCGCTAAAATCTCATAACAAACACTAGCATTAATAATCATCACACTTCAAGCCACACTTCACACACTAAACCGCTCATCTCTTTCTAACGAACATCAGCATTCAACACTGTGAGTACACGGCATGCCGTATTTCACTCACTTTTATGAACGAAGTATTACCCTCAATGCCAAAGTGCAATTCGAACACAGTTTGCTTGATGGGTTTACCGGTAATTTCACTTTCCATCACAAAATGTTATGTTTACACGGATAAAATTACCGCTAATATTAATTACTGATAACAGGGAGCCAAATTTAAAAAATATTCTTCAAGGAGTGTTACAGACACATGGAAAAATAAAAATTTATCTACAGTTTGTACAAGCACTATCTCCCTCACCACGTAGCATTGCCGCCATACCAAATCCAGTCTGAACTTGTATTACACAAAGAATAATAATCATAACACGATTTATGACACGATTATTTGAACTACTCTTACATCAGTACAGAAAAATGAAAAGGTCCATAAAATTCCACTTCAGTGTTACCTGCTATAATCATTCTTTTTTTTTTTTTTTTTTTTTTTTTTTTTTAAATCGAGGCGAGGATGCACTTGACAGGTTGGTGATGACTGCCTGAATGCAATGTTACTTCATAATCTCTTTACTCGTTAGCAACATATATCTGACAACATACATTTGAGGGGGAAATTTTGGTTAGTAAATGTTATTCGCACATGTTGCATTCAGCCAATCATCACCAACCTGTCAAGTGAATCTTCGCCTCAATTAAAAAAATATATATAAATAAATAAAAAATAAATAAGTACAGTCTCTGACCACAAAAAGCTTAAATTAATCCCACGACACTGTCGCTGCGACCACTGTATTTAGCTTTTTATATCAGCATTAGTTCACATCTGATGATATCATCCGCTATTATCTCACGAATAACATTGCCATCTACATCATAACGAGTGACATTATTATTTTCACGATTATCACAGCAATATTACCACCATCAATCACCATCACAGGCAGTTATCACCACAACCACTTTCATATCTTCTCTCAGCAGCTTCACCATCATCACCATTACCATCAATAACAATATACAAACATCATCATCATTACCTCAATATGTTCACAGCAATATCATCAGCATCAGTCACCATCAAAAGCAGTTATCACCACAACTACCTTCGTTACTTCTCCTCTACAGCAGCTTCACCATCATCACCGTTATTATCAACAACAATAAACAAACAGCCTGGGCCACTCCTGCTCAGCTGTGTGATGTGGGCAGTGGAGGGAGGTGGGGGGGTCTGTAGTGGACCTGGACTTAACTACTGCACTTGTCTCATCCCATTCCCTCCCCTCCCCCTCATTCTCCTTGTCTCTCTTTTCTCTTGTTCTTCATCCCCCTCCCCCCCTTCTCAGAATTCTTCCTTTCTCACTCACTCTTTGCTTATCTAATTTTAACTACTTAACATTACCGGCACGACAGCTCTTTTTCCTTCCATTTCACTGTTCTCTTAATGCATCACAATCTTTTGATAAAATCCCTTTGAATTCCACTGTACCTTCTCTCCCTACCCTGCTTTCCCCCCCTCTTCCCTTCCTTCCTGCTTACCCCTTGCTCCTCTGCCCTCCTCTCATAACCCCCTGCCCCGTCTCCCCCGGCCCTAAATCACCCCCTGCCCTGTCTTGCTCACTCTCTCACTCTCATCATGGCCCTGGTCACCCCTAACCCCCCCTCATCACCCGGTCATCACCACACCGCCACCTGCACCGACCCGCACCTCCACACCGGCGCTGCATCAGTCAAAACTAAGGACAGAGTGAACCAGATTACCCAGGGTACAGGGGCGCTACTGGGCTTTGTTTGCTGTTGTGGCTATGTTTGGTTAAGCCAAGCTTGACTTCGCTGAGCAAACTGAGAATAAACTTTGGTTTATGATCAAGCCAACTCAACTCGGTTACTCTAAACAACTTAAACCTTCTCAGATCAGACAAATTATGGCTAAATTAAGTGATATCAAGTTATACTATGTTAAATAAACTTCACTGTGATATGATATGTACAATAAAACTCAATCAAATTACATTAGGTATTATCAAGATTTACTTGTAAGTTTACAGAGTAGTTCTACCCCTCAGGTGTCGAAAAAAAAACTTAATCAGTTAAACCATGTTAATATAGATGCATTCGCCCGTCGGGTGGATGCCAGAATGCCGAAGGGATAAACATGAGTGAGGAGACGCGAGACCCGTTATATCGCTAAGCACTCTGAACATGGCTCTCCTAGCGTTGTGCTTCCTTTTTTCCTATTTGTGGATGGTACCCATCCAGTTTTGTAATATGCTCTTGATAACAATAAATAATTATACAGATATAACAAATAACATTCACAACACTTAAATCACTATGAAGTAAACAGAATTTAGAATGTAAATAAAAATGGTTGTCAGAATACACGTTAACGACGATAAGAAAGTGGAAAGAAAAATGATCATCAGACTACGAGCTAACATCGATAACAAATAACTGACACAGAAAACAGATCATCGAAAGAAGATATGGTGCAGAAAAAATATCAGACTTATCCAGAAAGAAAAGAAAAAAAAATCTCGATGTTGGGGTGGACAATATTAATAATGAAGTGTCTCTCGGCCAGCATCTCCCACGCACCAGCCGAAACGCAGCCCCCTCCCCCCAGCTGCAGTGGCTGGCTCTCACGGGGGGGGGGGGGGGAATCGAGAGAAGGGGGAGGATATGGGAGAAGGTTAGGGTAAGAGAGAAAGGAAAGGGTAAGACAGCCAAACAAGGTGAGACAGAAATAAGTGGACGAATAATGGAATAAGGTATGACAGGAGAACGTGTGACGGATAAGGTAACAGGGAACAATAGGAAAGAGTGACAAGTGACAGGGTATTTGAGAAAGCAGAGAGTGATGAGTAGGGAGAGGGTGTGAGAGAAAGGAAGGTGGGACAGGAATGAGAAGGTGAAGCAAAAGACAGAGTGAGAGAGAAGGCAAAAGGAACGGGTAAAAAAAAAAAAATGAGAGAAAGCAAAAGGAACGGGGAGAGAGAGAGAGAGAGAGAGAGAGAGAGAGAGAGAGAGAGAGAGAGTAAAGGTGAAAAATAGTCAATGGAGTACAGAGATGTTTAGGAGAAACAGGAGGAATGCGAAATACGAAAATAGTGGAAAAATATATGGGACCATCGGAGCCGACTGTGGGCATATGAAGTGGGTGGCTCTCACGGATGGGGCAGAGGAAGGGGAAAAGGGGGGAGAGGGAGGGGAAAGATGACGGAGAAAGAGGAGAGAGGGAGGGGGAAAGAAGGATGAGATGGAGGGAAAAGAAGGACGAGATGCAGGGAAAAGAAGGGAGGAGAAGGAGGGGAAAGAAAAAGGAAAAAGAGGGGAGAGGGTCATGCGGGCCGCTCCAACACCCACGTATGTAAATGAAGGGAAACACAACCTCGCTAGTACAATCACTTTATTTTATTTTTTTTACCCTCTCCTAATAAGCCGGCCAGCGAGATGATCACCCACTACATCTCAACCAGGAGGAGGAATAATTAAGGCAAACATATCACATATGAAGGAAAATGAGGAGAGGGGAACGAGAGGAATTAGAGTGGAGAGAGGAGAGTAAGTGGAGGAGAGAGGGACGTAGGGGAACTTGCATATTATAAACAATAGGAGTGGCGATGTGGTCGGATGGGGTGCTGGTAGAGCTACAGTGGCCGGCCATTGTGTACTTATTGTAGACTGTGGGGGGTGGGAGGGGGTGAAGGAGGGAAGAAGGGTGGGGGAGAAAGGAAGGGAGGGGGGGAGGTAAGAAGGGTGGACAGAAATGGGGAGGGGAGAGGGAGGGAAGAATGATGGGGAGCAGAGGAGCAAGGGAACGAGGGAGTAAGGAAAGAAAGATGGGAGGGGAGAATAAGGGGTTAGGAGAGGGAGGAAGACGGTGAGACAGGGAGAGAGGGAGAAAGGAAGGTAGGGAGTAAGTAGTGAGGGAATGAGAGAGGAAAGAATACCAGGGGAAAAGATTAAGTGCAAAAATGGGGTGATGGAGATACATCAATGCCAAGGATAAGGGAAACGAAACACAAACATAAATCAGAACGCAATATGATGAGAAAAGGATGACAGTATGAAGGGAAATGCAAGGAGAGAATTGTAAGGACAAAAACAAGGCGGAAGCGTGGGAAGGGTGACACGTAAGAGGTGAGTGACTGCATAAGTGATGAAAAAGTGATTTACTGTATGTATTACTGTATACAAGAGAATAAATATAGACAGGGAAGAGGAGAAAATGGAGAAATGAGATAGAGGAAGGAACGATGGGAAAGCATAAGCGGCGGAAGTTGCTGTTGTTCAACCCCAGTCTGTCTGGCCAAGCAGACCCATCAACCGCAGGCAAGAAATCGTCCCCTGCAGGGCCGTCCCGTGGGGTGAACTGATGTTCCCAGCGTGGGGAAAAGTGTGGAGGTATGGTTCCTGGATGGACGCCGCATTTGTCTTTCTCCACCCGGTTAACAGGGGCACCACAGCAAGCTCCACTTCACTTAGTAATTTGATCATATAGTTAACACCTAGCGTTGTAGCTAGTTTCCATTAGACTTGCCATTCAGTGTAGAGTCACTTGAAGTAAAGAAGAGTAACAGAAGGTAACAGGAAAGAAAGGGAGAAGTGGGAGGAAATGAGGGCAGACAGAGATAGAATGAGAAAGAGAAATGAAGTAGGAAGCATTATATCAAGTGAGTGGATGATGGTCGCCACCACCTACCACAAAAAGGCTGAAGTAGAAACAGAAAGAAAATAGGGAAAATAAGAGTGGGAGGATCGTGTTGGAGGGAAGAGAGAGGAAAAACTACGGCAAAATGACAAGTAAAGGTGACTAGAGCGGAAGAGGAATAAAAGAATTGAAAGAGACAGATTTGCTGGTGGAGGGGGAATGAGAGACAAGGAGTGAGGAATGGAGAAGGGGTCTTGAGAGACAAGAGGAAAGCGAAGGAAGGGAAAGTGGAGGTAGAGAGATGAGAGAGGAAAGGGAGGGGAAGGAAAGAGGAGGCAGAGCTGAGAGGGAGGGGGAGGGAGGGAGAGAGGAGATTGAGAGATGAGAGAGGTAAGGTGACGAAGTGAAAGGGGTGGTACAGAGACGAGAGATGAAAGGGGAGGTAGAGATGAGAAAGAGAAAGGATGGGGGGGAAATGGGAGAGAGAAAAGAGAGAGAACAGCAGGATGAGAAAGGGGAGGCAAAGAGACGTGATGGAAGAAGAAGAAAAGATGAGGGAGTAAAGAGGTGAAAGACGGATGAGGAGAAAGGGAGATGTAAGAGGGAAGGGGGGGGAGGGAAAGGGGAGTAGAAAAATGAGGGAAGGGGAGGGAGGGAAAGGGGAGTAGAGAAATGAGGGAAGGGAAGGGAGGAGCAGGGGCGGTAGGGTAAGGTCAGAGGGCTGGGAAGGTCCACCAAGACTCACTAATTATGTCCCGTGATTTATATACGACCAGGACTCTCCCTGCTCCCTTGTTTATCACTGGGATTTTTTAGACGCTTTTTTCTATTTACATTTATCTGTCAATATGCAGGGCTGAAGGGGGGGGGGTCGGGTGAGAAGGGTGAGAAGAGGGTGGGGATTGAGGAAGTGGAGTGTCCAGTGATTTACTACATTATACGGGTGAGGAGAACGACCCTTATCTGATTAAACATGCACAAAGGCAGCACAATGGGAGTTAAGTGGCGGTCAGCTCATACGAATATTTATAACGCCTCAAAACCTAGCTTGGGAAATCAGTCTCGCCGCAGAGATCATATTTTTCCCATGCCGAGTCTAAATACGCAATCTTATATGGCTTTTAATTAATCCCTTCAGTACGGTGACACCTTCCAAAAATAACTCCTGCCACCATCATGCAATGTTATTTAGCTCTGGGAGATCTCTTGGAGTGAAGAGGTTAGAAATAATCTCTGTTCATCCCGTCAGCACGATGATTCCCATTTATTTTTAATATTCGTACCAACAAACAAATTACAGCATTAATGTTTTGGATTATTTAATACATTACAAGAATCGCCATTAAATTCACCTCAAGAATTTATATACCCAATATTATTATTTTCCTCTCTTTTCTATTCCGCCTCTACCCAACAACAGAACCTCCAGACTTGTACCCAAAAGTCAAACAATTATATGCACTTTGCGTTCTCACTACACCTGCACAGGAATGCCAAAACCCGTGGGAAACACTACACATATTTATTGCTGGGTAGAAAAACCTTTGTGGCGAGGGAAACAAGAACGCCACAACACATATACCGACGACTGAACCGAAACACAAGAGAGAGGCTGAAAAGTACAAGGAGAGAACAGTCACAAAAGGCATTAGGGAAAGAGAAACTCGGAAAGGATCTGTGTGTGTGTGTGTGTGTGTGTGTGTGTGTGTGTGTGTGTGAAAGAGAGAGAGAGAGAGAGAGAGAGAGAGAGAGAGAGAGAGAGAGAGAGAGAAATATAAATATATATATATATATATATATATATATATATATATATATATATATATGCAGTCTATGAGAGAGAGAGAGAGAGAGAGAGAGAGTATAGAGGGGACAATGAGTGAGTGGAGGGCCCATTCATTACCACAGTCCCCCTCTTGAGCCTCATTAAGACAATCAAACAGTTACAATTGCTCCTGGAGGGCCATCAGGACGAGAGAGGGCGGGGGAAGGGGGGGCAGGTCCGAGGCGACGTGGGCATACAATACGACGTGGAGGCCTCGTATTACGCACTTATTATGCGAGAGCTGGTGGGGGAGCGGCCAGCTTTGAGTGGGAGAGTGAGATGCAGGGAGTGTATGGGAGAGTGAAAGAGAGAGGGAATGTGTGGGAGCTAAAGAGAGAGAGTGGCAGTGAGAAAGAGGGAGTGTGTAAGACAGCCGGAGGGTGGAAGTTTGAGGCAGAGAGAGAGAGAGAGAGAGAGAGAGAGAGAGAGAGAGAGAGAGAGAGAGAGAGAGAGAAGAATGAATATACTTACTATGATGCTTACATACCTTACATAATTAACGTCTGTAAGTGTGTGAGGATAAGGCAAAGGGAGGGAGTGTTAGGGGGAGGGTGGTAAAGGATGATACAGACCGAGTGAAAAAAGACTATGGGAGAGAGAGAATACTTTGGTGAAGGTGAAAAATACTACCATAGTGTTGCCGAGATGACATGCATTGTGAGAAAGAAAGTAGGAAGATTACAGAGATGGTTGACTGATACGGAGATACAGATGGGAGGTGGAGGGAGATATAAGTACCCACAAGATTGCGGAACATAATATGAAAGGACTAAAGATTCAGAAAATGGAATAATGGGCTTAAACTTCTAAAAACTTTGGATAATGTGTGTGTGTGCGTGTGTGTGTGTGTGTGTGTGTGTGTGTGTGTGTGTGTGTGTGTGTATGTGTGTGTGTGTGAGAGAGAGAGAGAGAGAGAGAGAGAGAGAGAGAGAGAGAGAGAGAGAGAGAGAGAGAGAGAGAGAACTGTACGAGTATGAAAAAGGAAGGAAAGGAGAGTGAAAGAAGGAGAGGGTGTGGAAGAGATGAGTGGCAGGAGCATGGGAGAGAGGGAGAGGAGAACAGTGGGAATGTGGTAAAGCGGGATGGAGGGATTTAAGAGATAGACATGGAGGAAGTGTGGGAAAGAGGGATAGAGAAAATGAAGAGTGGGATGGAAGGAACGTCGGAGAGGGATTGGCAAAGGGGGGAGGAGGATGTATGTGGGATGTGACAGTGGATGGCAGGAAGGTGAAATATGGATTGAGGAGGAGGTAGTTATGAAACCAATGAGTGTGAGAGAGTGTGTAGTGTGCACTGAAGGGAGTTCGAATGGCCTGGAAAGAATGAAAATATGATGAAGTGTGCGAGAGGGGTGCGAATAATGAGGGAGGGAGCTGTGAGAAACAAACTGGGCAAACTGCAAGTGAAGGAGTGGAAGATAGTGAATACAGAAGTGTGAGAGGGTGAGGGAGAATGATGGAAGGGTTTGCATAATGAATCTGTTAAGATAAGGAAGAATATGAGAAAGTTGAGAAAAAATATAACAAATGGTAAAGGACGCACGCAAATCAATGAAAATAAGAAGCTTCAAATATCAGTGAATGAAGAAAGAAGAAATTATACGTAGCAATGTGACTGTGAATGAGTGAAGGCCTACAGCGCTGCGAGTGAGTGAGCGAGTGAGGTATGTGAGAAAAAGAAAGAAAGGCTTTTAACTAAGAGGTGAAAGAAATATGGTGAAGGAGGAAGAGTGTGGGAAAGACGAAAATGTGTGTGGGAAGCAAGACCGGGAAGTTTGGCGGCAGAGAGAAAGGGGAATGTGTGTGTGTGTGTGTGTGTGTGTGTGTGTGTGTGTGTGTGTGTGTGTGTGTGTGTGTGTGTGTGTGTGTGTAAGAGAGAGAGAGAGAGAGAGAGAGAGAGAGAGAGAGAGAGAGAGAGAGAGAGAGAGAGAGAGAGAGAGAGAGAGAGAGACTACATCCTACGAAAGAAATATGAATAAAATAAAAAGCCAACATTCACAAGACGACCACCACAACACACACACACACACACACACACACACACACACACGTTTGTTTTGGCGTGGAAGTTCGGGTGGGTGGGCTCCAAGTGACTCTCGCAGGCAGTGTTGTGGGAGAGGGAGGAAGTCGGGGCTCGAGAGAACACTGATGCAAATAATACGCTATGGTCAGTGATGTGAGGGGCGGCAGGGGTGGGAAAGGTGAAAGGCTGGCAGGGAAGGCAAAAGAAAGAAAGGAAAGAAGAGAAATAGACTGGCAGAGAGAAAGAAACAGACAGGCAGACTGACATATACTGATATACCGAGCAAGAGCTAGCGATGGAAGAGAGAGAGAGAGAGAGAGAGAGAGAGAGAGAGAGAGAGAGAGAGAGAGAGAGAGAGAGAGAGAGAGAGAGAGAGAGAGAGAGAGAGAGAGAGAGAGAGAGAGAGAGAGAGAGAGAGAGATGGGCGTGGGGTGGTGGGTGGCAGACTAAGCTGTATAATTACCACATGAATAATAACACGCTGTAGCCTCGATGACAAAGAGAGGGAGTGAGAGAGAAAGAGGCACAATACTGTTCATTCCAGGATCATGATACACCTCACCCAACGCTGTCAACGAAATATACCATCATCATCATCATCATCATCATCACCACCATCATCTTCATCATCATCATCATTTTTAACACCACCACCACCATCATAATTTTTATATCAACCTCATCACCATTTCTATTCTTTCCCCACTCTGACACTGTTACCTTATTCCACCCCAGCTCAGCATACTTGAGGCTTTCACCCCTGTATTTTGTACCCTGTCTGCCTCTTCCACTGACCCAATCGCTGAGTGCTGCTCTTCCGCATGATGACTGTTAATCTCTCATCTGTTCTACAGATGACGTGTCCTGCCCATAATCATATACTCTGCTTCTTAATTTTGGTGAAACATGTCAAACCTCCCAGAGTATTCCAACATAGGTTACTTCTTATAACAATGGTTCACACAAAATTCTTAGCTTTTCAAATACCATACCAGTTGATATAAAATAGCTACTCGCTTTATTCAGTACCAAACCACATAACACAATGCATTCTAAAAACTTCTTTTAGTAATGTAAAAAAATGCGCACTCTAACTCTGCAATTAGCGGTAACTCCAGAGGTAAATATATATCGAGTACTGCATTATTTTATGTAAATGTGGAAAAGTTGCATATATTATCTTTAATGCAGCTATGGCCTGTGTGTATATTTTTTTTTTATGTGCGTTTTGTGTTTTGAGAAAGTTTGTGTACTAATCTTTGCTGTAAGGCTAATTGTCCGTTTCCACAAGAGACTAAATTAACTTCGTTGAGCGCGTTAGAATAGGCACAAATTTTCACTACTAAATCGCAATAAAAGTCTACGCATCTCAACCACACACATTAAGGGTATTCTGTATCTCTATCATCATCATCCCAACCCTACTTCACACCATTATGAATGAGTTGGGAAGGATCCAGAACAACTGAAAACACAAAACCGGAAGAACTACCGTCAGAATGACAAACAAAAATTATTTACACCTCCATTCACTCATCACTCAAGTCTTCTAACTTCCTTGCTATATCTCACAGATAAAACCATCCACACAAACATGCTTCACTTGATTAAGCCGCTCAGCAACTCTTGAGAGATAGAGCCATTCCGTTGACTGCCAGACTGAGGGGAAAGCATAAATATATGCACTCAGTAAAAGGTTTATCCCTCATTATATCTCTCTTCACCGTGCATCTTGCGGACAATCTGAAGCATATAAAGAATTCTGAATACTGCACTGTATGGTAAAACAGCACAACGGAAAATCTAGTGGAAGCGAGGATAACGCTTCTTAGTCAGTTTTTGAATGGTTCTTAAAGCGTGAGTTGGAGTCATCGAATCTTCAACAAGCATCCGAACTTTACTTCTATCGAAACAGGTACCTAAATTGTCAAAATGACATCTAAGTATTTAAGATTCTTTGCATACAGACCTACAAACTACAGTAGGGTACATACATGATTATCTCTGTTTTGATGGGTACGATAACGATAAGTAAGCATCTCACACAACACACATCAGACACACAGACAAACACTTATCCAGGTACACCAAACATACATAGAGGCACACAGAGTATTAAAGTCAAACACACAGACAAGCACACACTAAAGCATGAACACTCACACAAACAGGGATACACATACACTCAACTACATATAACTACACTCAAACACAAGCACACATTCAGAAGATATAGAACTCAATACGGTCAACAGGCAAACTACACAAGCAGGTCCACAGGTGTTTGGGTATGAGCTGGTGAGGGGGGTTGAGGGGGGGGTATGAGGGGAGTGTGAACAGTCGAGAGGAGTGTGGGAGAGGGGAATCAAGAGGGGAGAGAAAAAGAGGGGAGGGGAAGGAGAGGGAAGGGATGAGAGAACGGGGAATGACAGGGGTGGATGGGAATGATGAAGCGCATGAGAATGATGATGGTATCGAAAGAGGAGAATGAAGCGCATGAGAATGATGATGGTATCAAAAGAGGAGAATGAAGCGCATGAGAATGATGATGGTATCAAAAGGCTAGATATAAAGCTATGTGATCGAGAGGGAAATGTGGCGGGGGATGACGAGGGGTGCACAAGGGGTAAAAATCAGATGAGGGAGAGGTATCGAGAGGGAAGCGTGGAGAGAAAGGGGACGATAGGGGAGGATGAGAATGATAGATCGAAAGTGGAGGTAATGAGAAGCCTGTGTTGGAAAGGGAAATGTGGAAGAGAGGGGGAAGGGGAACTAGAGAGGAAAAACAAAGGGGAAGGGATCAAAAGGGATAAAGAAGGATGGGAGGGACAGAGAAATATATGTGGATTGGGAGATGACAGAGGGGAAAGGTGAAACTGAACAAAAATGACTTGTGACCATGAAATGGTGAAAAGAAGACAGAGGAAAGTATTTAAGTCTGGATGCAAATTTGAAAGAGATGTAGAGAGAGATTATATTTTTACGAGGGATGTGTTTGTACGTATGAAATGAGGAAGAGAGGAAAGAAGCAGCTACGCGGAGGTAAGGAAGATAAGGCCAAACTATTCTCTCTCTCTCTCTCTCTCTCTCTCTCTCTCTCTCTCCAGCACCCTTTCTTTTTCATTCCTTCCCACACATACTACCTCCCCCTTCCCCTCCCCTCCCTACTTCCCTCTCACACCTGCCCTTCCTTCCCCTCACCCACCTCCCTTCTCTCCCTTCCTCACCTCCTCCCTCATCCTTCATCCCCTCCCTCCACTCTGCCTACCGTCTCTCCCTGCCCTCTCCTCCCCTTCCCACTCCCCCCCCTCCTCTCAACCATTTACCACCCTCCCAACTGGCCTTATTTCGCTCAGTTTATTCCAATTGTTATATATGACAGTCCTAGATGACGAGCCAAACCACGTGAAGGAACACACACACACACACACACACACACACACACACACACACACACGTATACCATCAATAAAGTATCCGTATTAGAATACAGAGAGAGAGAGAGAGAGAGAGAGAGAGAGAGAGAGAGAGAATGTGTCACTGTGTGTGTGTGTGTGTGTGTGTGTGTGTGTGAATGAATGAGTGAGGTAGTTTTTAAGTGAATGAATGAGTCAGCAAGCATAAGTGAATGTGTTAGTGGGTAAGTAAGTGAGTGTGAGTGAGGGTGTTTAAGTAAATGAATGAGTGAATGAGTGAGTGAGTGTGAGTTAGGGTGTTTATGTACATGAATGAATCAGTAGGTGTAAGAGAATGAGTGAGTAAGTGAGTGAATGTCAGAGGAATGAAGAAGCAGGGACCGGCGCTCCTCTACAGGAGTTTCCCAAACATAAGTGTGAGGTTACATATATGAAAGTTGATTATTTCTCCCTATGTCAGGCCACAATAGGCGGGTTTTCTGTGTTTATTCCCTTCCCTAATACACACACACCCACACACACCCACACACTCACACCCACACACACACACACACACACACACAACGAAAAAAAGTATCAACATGTGATAGCATGTCAAGCACCTTCTGTACAAGGAAAACAAAAGGGCAAATATAAGCAATTTAAGCGAGAGAATAATAACATGGACAGGTTAAGACTTTGGTATACTGCATCAAACATAAGCTGCTTAATTTTTATATTACACATTACATAAACTGCCATTATGTTGGCCATTCTGAAAAGGGCAATTCTATAATTTTACAGATTTTGTAAATCATTTACAGTATTGGGTATAAACAAACATTCAGATTAAAGTGTCATAATATCGGTATAAGACATAATTGTCTTTACAGTAAATTCCCATAGTGTCTTCCTTTCCAATATTTTTCAGTTCGTGTCCTGTTGTCCTTTCTTAGCGACTCCCTCCCTGCCCCTTCATCATCCCTTTACCATCCTCCTCCTCAACCCCTCCCTCCTCCTCCCCACGCCCGGGCATCTGGTGGCGGAGGAAAAGTTCGTTAATACATTCAATTGTTGAACGATACTGTCAGCTGGACAGTAGACGGCAGCGGCAAGCCTTCGTGAGGCAGGGTACGATGGCAGCCCATATACCTGCGTTCTGTCTCACTGCGCATGCCTGCCTTACTGGTGCTTCTGTCATCCTCATACTGACCAACTCTCGAAATATACACAACCACTGAAGGAAACGGTCGTTACAGGAAACTGTTACAAGTCAGAAATGAGGGATATAAGACGCCGAAGCCCCGAAGACAGTGACGTGGGAGGTGCAGCTGGCAGGGGTGGGAGAGGGGGTCGGGGAGAGTGGCCAGGGTTCGTATTTAAAAAAAGACCCGAACCAATTAACAGGATAAACAAGTCTCCATAACAGTCAACTAGTATCAAAGATTTTTTAAAGCGTCATCTTAATATTTACTCTAATATGTTCATGAAGAACGGCAGCTGAATGAGTGAAGGCAAAAGTATAAATAAGCACTCTTATACACTTCTTAAGCTTATGAGAGTTCATAAATACGGCCCAAGATGAGTTCCGAAAAGGGATAAATTCATCTTGACCATCGCAGTCCAAGCCCTCTTACCCCCTGAATTTTACACAATCTCTCACAAACTCAGAAGGCTACAAGTCTCGCAAACTACCAACGTACACGAAATATAATTTGATATGACAGTTAAATAAAGTGATAAGGGCGTGATGAGGTGTGTCTGTAGCATCAAGACAGCGAGGGCGGCAGCTGCGGTCAGCATGTGTGCGCGGCAGCTGGCAGGCACGTGTCTCCACCGACGGCAGGTGCGCGGCAGGTACACACGCGCTCAGGGAATGGCGTGCACATATTTTTGAATACACGTACATGACATCACCCCATCCAGGGACAGGAGGAGGGATGCGACGGGCCAGTACACAGCTGCTCACTGATCTCATATATATTTCATAGACGTTACTTAATATTCATAAACAGATACTGGAGGCGGAAACGACATCTTAATAATTATATATGTATGATCGTGTTGACATACATCATACTGGCTGTCAAAACGGTGTTAATAAGAATATTCACCGTGTCTTATCGTACCTTCCTTCCCTTTAGTTTTAATTGGAGGTACTTCTGTATCGAGTGTAAATAAAGTCCATGATACTTTTAAAATAATAACTTCACATAGTCTTTAGGAGTCTATCTGGTTATAACTACTGCTTTCATCTAATTAACATTCTCCTCCATTCGATCAGCAACTTAATCTACCCTAGAATCCAGTCTACCTCAACGGAAGATGCTAATCCACTTAGATAAATGTTTTTCATTTTACCTTCCTTCACAGGACACACTTGGACTGGGCAGGTGTGAATGTCAGGGTGAGGAGGTGAAGAGTGGGATGAGAGGAAATAGGACGAATGGAATGGGGCAGCCTAAAGTAAGGTAGCCTACACGACGAAATTCACTGAAGAGGAAGGGTGAAGAGGAGGGGAAAAAACAAGGAAGAAGAAAGGGGAGAGTAACAAGAAAAAGGGAGCAAAAGGAGAAAAGGTATGGGGGGGGGGATGAAAGGGGAGAAGGGGAAGGAAGGGAAGGAGGAGGGTTTAGATGAAAGAGGGGGCACTAGGACACGTTATCCCAATTTTAAATTGGAGTCTTCCATCTCCTAGGTGGACTGCTAACCATGGCTAATGAGCTCCATCTGCCCTAATACAGGACCAGTGGCTCAAGAAAGAAATAATTTATATATATATAGCCTATATACACTCGTATACATGTGTGTGTGTGTGTTCATATTGACTAGGATGGTGTAAATGACAGGTTGTGTTGATGCTTACAAATGTTGGCATTGGAAATAATGTTTCTGATGTTATATTCTAACCACAAAACACAACTGACTTGGAGAATAATCATTAGGAGCATGTATTCGAAATATTACACTAGAGTTTGCTCTCAGACGGCTCAGCCTATAACTACTGTATTAGCTTTGTACTTTTTTTCCGCAAAAATTCTCTCTCTCTTTTTCTTCCTTCCCCTTTCCCTTCCGTCTGGCCCCTCCTCTTCAGCGGTCAGCACCCAGGAAGCCCCATAAATGATGACGATAACGGCGAGGTTCCGTGTAATTGCCACCTTAATTATAATCATCAGCTTAGACATGAAATTAAAATTGGTTCTTCCTGTCGCCCACAATGAGCTTCGTTTGGCATCGCTGTATCTCGTTTCGGCTAGCTGCGTCTTGCCCGAATAGCAGATACTTCAACTGATATATGGGTAATCAGTAAAAAAAAAAAAAAAAAAAAAAAAAAAAAAAAAAATGCAACTGTTTCAGGGGTATACAAGAATAAAGTAACGTAAAACACATCGCATTATATTCTGAACCAGCCACTTAAAATGTTTATACGATTTTCATGATTTTAAGCGGGAAAATGCCTCAGGACACTCTAACGGCAAAGTATGCAACTGGATGATTGTAGTACTAAAAAAAAAAGTACACTTCCAGTATATTCATAGCCCACTTCTGTCGTTTGTCTTTCCCAATATCACTGTAAAAGAGTAGACTTTCAGAATCGCTCCTGTTTCGGAAGATTGATGAGCAAATTCATTTTTTGTATTCCCCGTAAATTCAAGAAGTATCTAGCCCTTTCATTCTAACTCTCCGTACGATTACACTTTTCCACAGTTCCATCCTTCTTCCACGCAAGATCAAAATTATATTTTTCATTTTACCTTCTCGTTAACTTCACTGTGATAATATCATTTTATTATTTTTAAAAGTTTCATCATGCTCCATCAAAACAGTTTTATTCATCCAGGAAATGATCTATTGAAATGAAGCAGTTAAAAATTCCCCTAGTACTAGATGTCACTCCTAAATTAAATCAAATCGTAAACTTCTTTCAGGATGTCCTTTGTGGTTAGACTTGCTATCTTCATGAGATTTCATTCACCTCAGGAGAGATCTTAAACTGGAAGGGTTAGATGCAGCCGTAATTAACCTCTTCGCTGGCCGGGTGTTCTATTAAGATTACTAAAATCTCCTGCGAGCAGGAATAAGTAAACCCAGAAGACGCCATGATATGTAAAAGGTTACCTAAAGATTGTCGAAGTCGGGCCGAAACTGTTGTGTCTCGCAAGTAAACAACTCCAAACGTGGGTATAATTCTTCCATTTAAACCACACCCTTCTCCTTTCACCCACTCCCACAGCGGTCGGCTACTCATTCACAGGCTCATTCGCCCTGGGATCTTCAGCAAACACTCATGATCTGGACCTCACCAACCCGACCTCCCAGGAGACCCCAACTGTCCCAGCGGGTAATTTAATCTGACTGATGCTCACTGCTGGGGGTCATTCAGAGGCACACACACGGACGGGGCTGACCGGTGAATGAGTGATGGGCGAAATCTATGGATATTTCTATAGGTGCGAATGTGTGGACTGTTGTAAAGGGGGAATAAATGCTTGGAATGTTGTGGAGGTGGTGTGGATGCTGGGAACGTTGTGGAGGAGGAGTGGATGCTCGGAGTGTTGCGGAGATGGAGTGGATCTATGAAGTGTTGTGGAGGTGGTATAGATGTATGGAGTGATGTGGGGGTGTAGTGGATTAACGGAGTGGTGTGGAGGTGGAGTAGATGTCTGGAGTGTTGTGAAGGTGAGTTGATGTATAAAGTGTTGTGGAAATGGTGGATGCATGGAGAGTTGTTGAGGTGGTGGGTGCAGGGAATTTTATGGTGGTGGTGGATGCATGGAGTGTTGTGGACGTAGTGGCTGTATGTATGGTGTTGTGGAGGTGAAGTGGATATATGGAACTTTGTGGATGTGTAGCGGGTTCATGGAGAGTTTGGGGTTGGTGTTCTGGACGTGCGGTGGGTGTATGGAAAATTTGGAGGTAGATGGGATATACCAAATATTTTGGAGATTCAGCGATTCCAGGAGGTTCTAAGGATGACTGTCCCGAGACATGGCTTTGGAGGCTTTATTATCAAACTGTGTGATCGAGGACGTGCCGCCTTCCTCACAGCACACCACCTGGCACCCACAAGGCCACTTGACACCAGATACACGTTATTAAGACGGACCAAGGCAGAACCCGACCTTTGGAAACAATGGCAGTTTTATCTGCATGGTTTTTGTTTTCGCGGTCATAAAAGCATGCATATATGAATGAAATATAAGCATTCAAATACATTAAGGTAAAACGAGCTGTGTTTCAGCGTCAGACAAGAATCATAATAATGCCACGGACAGTAGTGTAACGGCTCTGGTTGTTCTATTTTGTGTAAGAAACTGAGAGGCATTTACAAGTAAAAGAGAAAAAAAACAAAGTGAACTCCCCTGAGGTCTGGTGTCCGTGGCAGGCAGGCGGCCTCTCTGAGGCTTATCCGTGGAGGAGGTGTGGAGGAGCGCCGTAATTAGCGTCACCTTTATGCCGGCTAATTGGTGTATTTACCTGAGGATCCCAGGTGCTCGCCCACTAACAGGCCTTCCACTCAACCGCCCTTCACCTGGGCCTCCGCGCTCGCGGTACTAATCTCTTCTCTCACCAGTATCTCAGCCCCTAATATTTGCAGTATCCGCCGTGCTACAGCAGGCAATAATGAACAAAAATAAACAGATAATGTGAAGGACCACGTGCGCCTTGAGATGATGTGGCACGTCCGCCATTTTGTTCTGGTCCAGACGGGCGAGGCGGCAGCCGGCTGGAACATTGGCCGGGCCTCCCCTCCCCTTCCCCTTGGTGCCCTCACAATACACTCTCTCCTCTATCCCTATCATCTACGTTATTCTCTCTCACTTAACCACACCGTGACACACCAAAAAGATATGAAATTGCCTCAACTATGAAAGACAAACAAGAAGAGAAAGTGTACATTGATGATGAAAGAGTGTGACTTGCGAGGTGGCATTGCGGGGCAAGCAAGGCACAAGACCAGTTCCCACCCGCCAAGGCTCAGATCCGTCTGGAATGGAAGCAGGCTCGGGTATCCTTAACTCTCCCCGTGAAGAGAGAATATCTCGCGGAACAAAACCTGGATGTTGTGTGTGTGTGTGTGTGTGTGTGTGTGTGTGTGTGTGTGTGTGTGTGTGTGTGTGTGTGTGTGTGTGTGTGTGTGTGTGTGTGTGTGTGTGTGTGTGTGTGTGTGTGCGTGCGTGCGTGCGTGCGTGCGTGCGTGCGTGCGTGCGTGCGTGCGTGCGTGTGTGTGTGTGTGTGTGTGTGTGTGTGTGTGTGTGTGTGTGTGTGTGTGTGTGTGTGTGTGTGTGTAATAGGCTTACAGTATAGGTCGAAGAAAAAGAAAGAATACAGTTGAGTCCCAGTGAAGAAATCTAATTCTTTCTATACAAATTTTTGACGTCACCAGTTCCACTGTCATCGGGTATTTTTGTAAATTGTTCTTACTACCGAATTTTCTTTCAAGTTCATTTTTTTTTTTAAATTATTTTACAGTTAAGGTATCCCCACCCCCAGTTATAATAAGAGTAGGTACTTCAGCATTACGATCCTTTGGTAACCTGGCCAGTGTCTTTAACAAGCTCTTTACATCCCGGCGATAAGTTGTCAGTTCAGTCATCAGGTAACAGTGTGTCAGAGGTTTATCGACATCTTTATGACTCCTAAAACAAAACTACTTGTGGCAGATCTTTAAGATCAATCTAGCACTCACGACTCAAATGAGACTCTAATAAGACTGATTAAGAACCCTTCCCAATGATGCCATAGTTTGCCCGAAAATTTCCAGCATCAGTTATTCACCAAAATAATAAGCACAACTGGTATATTCTTTAATTCAATTGGTCTTCCAATTCCAGTTAACTAAAAAGAATCTCACTAGTATGCCACATCCACCATCTGAAGGTCATTATACAGTACAACCATTAGCTATTAAGCATCCAATTCCCTCTGTTATAGTCTGGCCAGCTGCTCTGCTATAATTCATTCATTCGTTTACAATCACTAACATACCACAAGCTCCAGTTGAGGCGGCGACGTTAGTAAAGGAAAATGGTCTAGTCAGCGTCTTACTATCTAGTCAGCACCAGGCCACCAGACGGGACCTGACGGGAGTAATCAAGACGGAGGTATAATGAGGGGCGGCGCACGTGTCCCACCAGGCGTCCCTCTACCCCTCCCCAGCCCACCCACCCCACCAGACCCCTTCACACCACACATCCCTTCACTCCCCTTCAGATGCCTCTTCACCCCACCCCTCTCCAGCCCTGTCACAGTCCTTCCTCCCCTGCAAGATTCCACACCAAACAACCTTTCACCCTACCCAGCCCTGACCCAGTCCATCGTAACATAAGCTTCATTTTATCACACACCCCTTTCCTTCCCTTAAGGTGCCTCTCAAGCGCACACTGAAGTCTCTCGACCTAGCATATACCCTCCCGCCACATCCCTCCCAGGCTATAATACTCTCATCAGTAGATACCATCCGGACGTACTACAAGACACATCAGCTCTCCTAGACAGATTCCCCTTCCCTCTTTTATCAGGCACTATAACTTACCCATCCCTTGCCACCTAATACTCCCCTCCACCACCAAACCTCTATTCAGCCAGTCCCCCCAGCATCCCTCCCTCTCCTCTTCCACCTTCTCAGCATCCACCCCTCTCGTCACCAGCATATCCACCCTTGCAGCTGGCTCGTGTGTGTGTATTTGAATCTAAATGCGTTTTTTTGTAAATGAGAGTATCTCAGTAAACGAAACCATGTGTGTGTGTGTGTGTGTGTGTGTGTGTGTGTGTGTGTGTGTGTGTGTGTGTGTGTGTGTGTGTGTGTGTGTGTGTGTGTGTGTGTGTGTGTGTGTGTGTGTGTGTGTGTGTGTGTGTGTGTGTGTGTGTGTGTGTGTGTGTGTGTGTGTGTGTGCGTGCGTGCGTGCGTGCGTGCGTGCGTGCGTGCGTGCGTGCGTGCGTGCGTGCGTGCGTGTGTGTGTGTGTGTGTGTGTGTGTGTGTGTGTGTGTGTGTGTGTGAAGCTAAATGAATGTATGGGTGACAATGAAAAACGGAATCAGATCCAATGAGAGCTATGACAGACGACAAGATAAATAGGAAGCAGACAATACTAGCAAACGAGGGAAGCAAGACAGTACAGAAACCTGTCAGTGAATAGATCAAAGAAGGAAGGAAATATGAGTGCAATGTATAATGAATAAATAGAGAGAACTAAAAAGGCTTGGAGGACGCGTATATGAAGAAGTCAGACACTGAACAGGCAGGGGAATGAACAGCAGGGAATGGACGAATGGGGGTTTAAAGACGAATGGATGTGAATGTGAGTAAAGAGAAGACATGTTACAGAGAGATGAGACACAGCACAGGGAGAGACAGACAGAAAGAGGAAGAAAAGAACATATTTGGACGAATGAGGGTGTATGTAAATGTTTCAGTGCGTGAGTGAGTGAGTGGAGAGAAACTACGTGTAAAAGGAGTAAGACACATCAAAGAGACAAGTAGATATAGTGAAGGGCGAGGAGAGGAAGGAAAGAGCATATCTGGGAAAATACGGGTGTATGTAAGGAGTGCAAGTGGGTGAGTGAGAGTGGAGGGAAACTGCGGTAGAGGAGTGAGGCACGGGAGGGAAACAAAGAGAGAGGGAGGGAGAGAGGGGAGAGAGGGTGCACGATGACCTTGGTGCACGTACAGTGGTCCACCGCGTGCTGGCTCAAGCCCCTGGTGTCAGTTCACACACACACACACACACACACACACACACACACACACACACACACACACACACAATTTATATATATATATATATATATATATATATATATATATATATATATATATATATATAATGAATAAGTTAATAATAGTATACATTCACGAATAAATATAAAATACATCATCATTATCATTATCCTTATTCAGATCCCTCCTATACAGCACCCAAAGCCATCCCCCAAGAAAAAACATGGCTATAAAAAAAGGAGGTGGGGGGAGGGGGAGGCAATTAATAATCACACTCGAAACACGACACACATATGTATTCAAGGACACTCACACCACGCAAACAAACACAAAGGTATAAGCGCTATGATTCAAACCGAGACCTAAACAAAACCTGAAACATACAAATAAACATCCAAACACATAACACATCCTCCCTGCGAAAAAACAGACATTGGAAACGACACTAAGTTAAACGCATACGACACACTGCTCAATTAGATAACGAACCCTGAAGCAATGAATTTTGCAAAAAAGAAAAAGACTGAAGGTGATTTCTAAAAACAGACAAGGCTTACACACGACAGGAAACTAAAATTCAGGCGAACTGTTCTTAATTAGAGGGAGTGCAACTAGGGTGATACCTCATTCCGGCCAGAATTATGAATAATATACTGTAGTATGAATGCAAAACTACTCGACTTCGACCCCTTCAGTACGATGACGCCTCTTTGTCCTATTCTTTCTGCTAAGGTAAGACATAATAAAAGAGTACAGTACAATGAGATTGTTTGTAACTACTTAATTACTGAAGGTTTCCAAAAGCTGAATAATATCGTCTGGGGATTGGAAGCATAAAGTAAAACGACATGATCGTGTTGAAGGGGTTAACAATGTAAAATGGGAACGGTGCTGACGTTTCCAAGGTCTGTTAGTGTGTCTGTAAGCGAGTTAAACTTATCCTGATCTAGAATATGTAACTGGTTGTGCAACTGGAGGCTCCAGGTGACATGGGCATACTGGGCAGCCTAAACACCCGAGTGACTGCAGGATTTTATTCACCTGTATGATACATTACATGGAACTATGGATTAGGGATCGAGATAAAGAAATCATACCCAGTAAAAGGGTTAACTCCACCTGTACGATTATGTATTTTGCCATTGCTTTGGCTAGTTAACAGGACGGTCATATATGTAGGCTTACAACTTAGGAAAGGTCCCCTATACTGAACTGGTTAATGAAAGCTGTGTCTAACCCTTCCAGTTAGAAACCCTCTCCTATGCAGAAAAAATCGCCTGGAGGTCACAAGCATTAACTACAAAATTACGTCACCGAATTCATTGGGTTTAAAGCAACCTCTACAGCCCTTTCACTGCCATGATACAACTTTGGTACAGAATTCTGGGTAGCTCGGTGGTTTTATTCAGCTGAGTGAAATCCCAGAGAATTAGGGGGTTAAGGATGATTACGTATGGTTCGACATGTGAGTCGAGTCTGGAATGCTTCACAATTTCAGACCTTGTGTCATTATTCCGTGCTACACCACCTCTCGGGGTCGCGCTCTCTCCTACATTAACCCGTTCAGTCCGACGACGTTAGTTCTGTTATACTCTTGCTGCCGGCATACGATTATATTCAAGAAATTACGGAGTTTTTGAAAGAGATACCTAAACCCTTCGCTTCAACAGTTCCTCCCTAAGCTGAATAAAATCGTTCGGACATATCAAGGAGAAACTAAACAAGACGTCATCGTGTCAAAGGGGTTGAACTCAGCCGCCACCACAACTATGTCTGGATCATGCCCGCAGAATGTTGATGGAGAAAAAAAAAAATGGAATGGATCAAGGGCGTGGCCTGTGCTATATTCGGATTAAGATTTTATTTCGAGGGTTACACTCAAGGAAAATTATGGTACACGGAACACTTTTTGACAGGACCCCATTACTTATTCACTCTAAATTCATCTCTTGGCCCTGAAATCACTTCGAAGTAGATCAGTTACTTAAAAAACAGTATTATAAGAGACAGAGTATGAAAACTGACTACCCTTAATATCAGGACTTTCAGAGACCGACAAAACCATCTACTTTCCTTGTTACCGAGGCGACACGACGGACATTTTTTTTCTTTCTTTTTTTAACGTCTGATTTAACGATACAAATGAAACTTGGTACGGTCGAGGTAAAAAAAAAAAAAAAAAAAAAATCGCCTAATATTTTACCTCTTCTGCCTGTCATTTTACTGGCTAATATTCTTAAGCTGAGAGAGGTTCAAAATGTATCTTAGCCCACAGATGATTTGTTGTATTACGGACTGTTAGGTGGGAAAGCTGCGGACGCTCCCTAAGTGTGATGTGTACGCAGTAAAAGAGTAAGTACACTTTTGTCCTTCATTTCACATAATAATATGCACTTTTAATGCAGACGCTGAACACATCTTTAGGACACTGTGCTGGTGGTCCCTAAATGCTTGGTGGCGCATTATAAAATCATGAGGGGCACCGTCAACATCAGCCGCTTGTACAATTGTCGCCGCCGCCTATTGTTTAGACTACCTGGTGTTGCCTTAATTAGCCGAGTGCACCATGCCGCCTCTACCTGGCCCGCACGCTGCCCACCTGCCGCATCCCCGCCGCCCCTGCCTCCTCTGTCACACCCCTCACACCGCCCACCCCTACCCTGCATTTCCTTTTCCTTTCCTAGCCTGCCTTACCTTGTGTTAGTATAGCCAGGAGAGGCATTTGTAAATCCTCCTAAGCTTACGCTGTGTATAAAATGTTTCTTTATACTTTTGTCTTCATTCTTACAGGTGCGAAACAGTTAATCAGAGTAAATGCTAAAGTAACAAAGGAAAAAAAAAACTCATTACGGTGAACTGCAAGGAAAACTTATCGTGTTAAATTATTAAGATCCTAGATAAATACGAACGCTACTCCACCTTCCATATCATTTTCCTGCTCGGTCTCTCCCTTCATCATCCTATCCTGCCTTGGCCGCGCACTTCCTTACCCACAACGGAGCACGTACTTTCCTTTGTGCTGTTTCTTATATTCATACTATACCACTCACATCTGGTACCGTAATCGCGTCAGCCTGCAGGACGTTCACAAGTAACTCTTCCTTGCCAGTTTATTTCTGCATATAGCACGTTTGTATTCTTCGTTTATGCCGGTATATGGAAACTGTACATAATACGAGAGGGACTATTAAAATGCAACATGCTGGATAAACAGCTAAGGAAGAGGTGATAGAAAACTCCGTAACTGCATAAGAATACGGCTCCAAGAAACCATCCCTCACCAACCCAAACCCACGCTCTTCCTCATTTTCAAAAGATTAGTCCAAGGTGACATTTCTCTGCACGTCGATATTTCCAGTAGGTTAAATTAACTCTCTTCAAAACAGATTCAGTAACCGTCATCCACCCACACAAACACTCTTCATTATGCTCCAACAATTAGTCCGTGGTGATATTATTCCGACGGCTGACATCTCCAGTAGGCTACACCAACCAGTCTCAAAATAGCCTCCTCTCCACCGCACCCCTACAGCGGCCCGACCCCAGATGTGCTGATAACGTGCCTCGCTGACCTTCCCTCGGGTGCAAACTGTCGGCAGGGGTTGGCCTGTTATAACGTAACAACTAAATCAGATCTGTGTTGTATCCCGTATAATATTTTGGACATTTTGTGCAGTACCAGTTGTTAACAGTTCATACAGTGAATATTTGATAAAAATTTCTTATGCAAAGGGTCACGGAGATATCAATACTATAAGCCTGTGATGATACAAGTTTCCTTTTGCTGCTTTTCTCTAGATAATTTAGTAAATGTATGAATGTACCGGTTACTCGATGCTCCATCAATGGATCAAATATCCCGGTGATGTATTACACCAAGTCGACTTGAATTCAAAGGAGGAGAGTTTTAAAATGCCAGAGGGGTTGAGTTACCGAGTCTGGGATGGAGAGCTTCAGTGCCAGATCAGGATGAAGTGGGGAAGTGGTGGAATGACAAAAAAAGGTAGAGGGGTAAGTGCCTCGACAATGAAATGGATGGTGAATTGATGGGATAATATTTAACCTCTTCTTTACGATTATGCCTACATTATTCTTACCAAATTCAGACGATTTGATTCTGCTCTGGAAAAACTTTTCGTAATGCAAGGTTTGGGTTAGATAGTGTCGGGTATTAAAAGTGTCGGGACCTACATACTACATTACTAAAGTATGAGCTTGGTTTGTGTGGAAAATACTGTACTGTAAACTGTGAGCGTCTGTATGCTACAGTATTCAGTATGGGCGTGTGTGTTATAGAGTTCAGGCACACGTCAAGATGGGTGCCGTGCGCCTGCTGGGGCCCTGTGTCACGTTTGTCGTCACCTTCTTTGTGGGGTAAGTGTGTGGCGCGAGGAGTGGTCAGTCAAGTGCCTGCACGCCCGTGTTCATGTTTATTTACCCTTCCTCGCACGCCACCCTGGCTCCCCTCACCCAGCCTCCGTTCAACCCTACACTACCTTCTGCCTTCATCCCTTACACAAGTCACCTCCTCGGCTCGTCTTATTCATTCCCCTTCTCACTTTCCCCTTCCCCAACGTTGCTTCCTCACTACCTTTTTTATTTTTATTTTTATTTTTTTTTATTTTTTTACCCTTCCGATCTCTGCTTCACTCTCCCCATTTCAGCGTCACCCTCTGTATCTCTTCTCACCTTCAGCACAGCACAAAAGGGTAAAGTCATAGTGAAGTTAAAAGGAGGGCAGGAAATACAAGGCACATACGGTCAGCACTACAGTACCTGCCTTACCGTCCCCAGTCAACCCCTACTCGTACACCCCAGCATCCCTTATCCAGTTTCCCCTTCCCCTTGCCTCATGTCGCCACCTTTTACATCACGCTGCAGCATATCAGCAGTCTGCTGAATTACACCCCCATCTCACACTCTAGCATCCGCTTATATAAATTATTATTGCAATATTACTTACTTTGCGTTTCAACTTCAGCACCGCGTACATTACGTGTTCACTGCAATTTGTTCACATGCTGCAATTATTGATTACGAGCACGCTCTGATTTATAGTACTTTCTGTATTCTTTCCCAGTTCCAGACTCACACATCTGCATAAACACGTCAATCAGCGAATACTTTATCTGGAAGCACATGGACTGTAGAAGAAGATAAAAGGGTACTAAGACGACTGATGGCTTTATATGAACTTAGAACTCTGATCAAGAACACCGTATTATGGAAAGGATACCTCTTAGAATGGAACTAACAAATCTCATACTATATTTTGTGAAGCAAACTAATACCAATAAGTTTGTACAAATATGTGGCGATTTAGCATACATAATTAGGCAGGAAATGTAGGGTGGGAGTGGGGAGGGCAGTGGCGTGAAGCCACAGCTTGTTGAGGGAGGCGGGGCAGCGGGGGTACCTGGCCGCCACATTGTCTAAGGTGTTTTATGGGGCCTCATCACCGGGGTGTCTCGACCACACCTCCCGATACCCTCACAACCAGACTCTCATAGGGTCACCCTTCACGTTTTTCCTGTGTTTTAAAGAGTACCCTACAAACTTGAGAGGGACACTGCTAAAAATGGTTTACAGAATATGGTGTGTGTGGTGGTGGGTGGGTGGTGTGGTGGTGGTGGTGAGGGTGGTGTTGACATCTGGCTGTCCCTGCCACCACCACCATCTTTATGGCACCACACCCTCCATGCCCCGTCTCTCCCCTGCCCGGCCTCTCCAGCACTCTAAGCGACACATGAAGCTAGGAAACATGAAGAAGTTGTAGCACTGCGATGACCCCCGGGACCCAATGCGTGGGACCCTCGAGTGTACTTGAGAGGACGGGCTAAGGGTCGCGACATTACCAGAAGCCACAATCGGCTTAGCTGGCCACTGTCGTAAAGTGCTGACCAGCACCTCTTCTCGCCCACCACGCCACTCACCCTCCACTTGAGCGTCACCAGCACGTCACAACACATAACAAACTCTCACAAACTGTATATATCTTACTGTCTACGTATGGACAACATACAAACACATTCTCAATTTAAGCCATTAGTAGCGTGAGGAAGAAACCTTATTTCCCCTTTCTCGTGTGCACCAGGGAGGGTGGTGTCCAGATCGGGCCAGGCTTGGGGGAGGCGGCTACCCAGCTCACCAGGGAGAAGTAACTCAACCGACCGCCAAAAAAATTAAAGTTTCTAATCCGATTTGTGCGTGAATGGCTTAGTCGGCGGGGAGGCTGTTTTGGCCGGCCCTCTCGTTTATGTGGAGGTGTAAAAACTGTTGTTCATTATGTCAGAGGGACCCGCTCAAGCTAAGCAGGTTATGGGTACCCAGTCCGGGTTCTCCTCTCTTCCCTCTACTATTCACCTGTTGGAGGAAACATTTGTGCCTTTTTAATGTCTTCACTCTACCTGCATATTCCACTATTACATACAGTCAAACAATTCAGCAACCTTTCTTCAACAGTCAACTTCACCCATGCACTCCGTCCAACTCTCGAGTAACTTCATCAGTCAGCTCCACTCTACGACAAATTCTCTTAGTCAATGCTAGCAGACATCATCAATGCACACCACCAACCAAACTCCACCAACTCGCTCCATCAGTTTATTCAATCAGGTCGCACCACCGGTCAATTCAACCAACTCATTCCACAAACCAGTTCAACCAATTCCCCACGAATCAAGTGCAGAATGCCATCGATTTATTTCATCAACCAACCTCATCATTTCACTCTGCCTCCCAACTCCACCAATTCACCCTCTTAGTCAACTCCATTAATTCACTCCACCAGTCAGCTACATTAATTCACACTATCAGTCAACTCCACTAATTTGTTTTATCAACCAAGCACTGAAATTTACTCCAACCAGTTCAATCAAATTACTACGTCACTTAATTTCATCAGTCACTGCACCATCCAGCTCCATTCAGGGGATAAATAATTATTCACTGCACCTCCCATCCTCACAAACTGTCTCCGCCACAAACTCTACCAATCCTCTCCACCAACCATCTCCACCTCTCTTCTTCAGTAACTCAACGATCCCACTTCACAAAGCAGATCCACCACAAGACTCCACCAGGTTCCTCCATCTCTCTACCAAGGGCATGAGGGCGTGAGGGCAGACCGTTGTTGGGCTCCAGGTAAGGAGGGGAACAGCAGGCGTAACTCCCTGCATTAAGATGTCCCCACCTGCCCTCGCTGCCTCACACAATTGGCATTTCCTCGGCGTAGGGCAGGAAGGAGACGATAGCAACAAGAGTGGGATAACAAACAGACGATAAGCCGGCACGAGAAGCTAATGCCGTACAATTCAAAGCAACGAAGAAGTGGCAAAAGGTAGCATGATGAGAATTGTCCAGAAGAATAATATAGCAAAGAGATAAGGAGCCAATCTAAACAAATAGAAGATGCTGTCGTGGAGAAATGTTCATCATTAATTATAAACACGTACGAAGTGAGAGAGCAGCAAAATAGAACTCATCATTATACTCTACAGTATACCCCACGAAGAAAAGGGTGGGCAGGATTTGGAAATAGGAAAAAAAATGAAATACTTTAAAAAAATGATGCAAAGTAACAAAAAGGAGTAAGGATATATTTGTTACAAACTGTCAAGAAGAGACATGATTAAGAACAACCTACTTAAACTTGAAAACGTGAAGGGTTTGAAATCCTAGCGATACTACTCTATCTAAACACTGAAAAATGAGAGGGTGTGTTCTGCCCTGTCCAAAAGTCATGTTCGGAGGAAAATAACCCAGAACGGTAAAAAATTATGTTGGTCACTAATGCTACGTAGCGGGTGGACAGCAGTTTGTGGGTGAGTGGCGGGCGTGTGTGTGTGTGTGTGTGTTCCGCTACCCAGCTGACGCCCAGGAGCTGCCCGACCCACCATACCCTACCTCCTTCCACCACACCTACCCACCTCCCTACCACCCATCTCATCCATCCATCTGCCAACCTACCACTCTTCCATCAGATCTACCTACCATCCAGTCTAACCACTAATCATCTACTCAACCATGCACAGTCCAGTCTAACCATCAATCATTAATTCTACCTTCTATCCAGTCTACCCATCTATCATTCAGTCAAACTACCTACTATCCAGTCTAACCACCCATAGCCTAGTCAATCCATGTACAGTCCGGGCTAACCATCAGTCGTTTAATCTAAGTACAGTCCAGTCTAACCACCTACTATCGTATCCAGCCAACTCATCAATCATAGTACACAACCACCTACCATCCAGTCATACCATTCACCGTTTAGCCTATCATTCACCCATTAGTTTAATCGTCTAGTAAATTATTCACCCAGGCTACTAACCAATTCTTCTCCTTCTCCACTTCTCTCTCTCTCTCCTTACGATCACCCCATTATTCTCACCCGCCTACAAATAGACCCATTTATCAACCACCAAACCCATTCACCCACCTCATTCGACCCACCTCCCAGAACACCAGACGCCCACTCAACTACTCACAATCTTGTTCTCCTTGACTTGCTTCTTAATTCATTCATAACTGGTCCTGAACATGGTGATAAAAGAGCAGGGTGTGTGTGTGACGAATACTTAAGGCACAATTTTATGTTGCTTAAAAGTGTATATATATATATACACACACACTGCAAAGAATATGCTCTTCATTTTTGACGAGCGGATAATAAGCTGATTGCTGTGATGGAAGAGGAAAACTGCTGATACCAAGAACGATAAATAAAAACCAGGAAAACAATGATGACCAGGAACTAGTCATCTGTGACCCTGAGCACTGATTATCCCTACTTATATAACGACAGCTGCACCACCTCCACCACTTATATGACGACGACTGTACTGCCTCCATCAATTATTACCTATATCCATAATATTTCCACCCCTTATATGACGACGACTGCACTACCTCCACCACTTGTATGACGACGACTGCACTACCTCCACCACTTGTATGACGACGACTGCACTACCTCCACCACTTGTATGACGACGACTGCACTACCTCCTCCACTTGTATGACGACGACTGCACTACCTTCATCACTTACGAGTATATGACTACGACTATACTACCTCCACCAATTACTGTATATGGCTACGACTATACTATCTCCACCAATTATATGACTACAACTGTACTACCTCCACCCATCATATGATTACATGACTACGAGTATACTGTAGTACCTCCACAAATTATATGACTTCAACTATACTACCTCCACCATTTACATTATTATGATTATACTACCTTCACCACAGTCACTTGTATCACCGTACGACCTCCATCTCAATCACTGTCATTAATCGATGACGGTCACACTAATAGCCCCTACTGACAACCCCATGGACTATCACCATAACCCGCACTGCAGACTTACAATATCTCACAATCATTATTATAAATACCAACAAAATTATTAATCTTTAAAAAATGAAGGGCAATTCCTAAGCTTAATAAAATCGTTTTGCGGCAGTATGAGTTAAGCTGCTAAGATATCTGTTGTTGTGAGAGATTAGTAGAGCGTTATTAACTCTTAGATGACGGTTGGCCAATCCTATGCTGAATAAAATCGTCTGGCGATAGCTGGAATAAGACAGATAGGATTTCTGTCCTTTTTACGGGGTTGATTTCTATCAGCAGCTGAACGAGCCACTAGCAAGATCTAATCAACTACTCACAGACAATCACACTGTCTACTATTGCAATCATCACATCTATCACTAACACCACACCCAGAACCATCACCATCACACACAAACATGGTGGTAGGATCAGTGCAGTCTGCTGTGGTGTGATAATGGCGCGTTGGATAATTGTTGGTGGTGTAGTGGTGGTATGCAAATTGGAAGATGATGTGCGTCATACCTTTCGCTGTAACCCAGTCTGGTGGCTGGGAGTGGCGGTGGTACTGTGACGATGGCTGTGCGCGTATGATATTAATAGCTATTACTCAAAATTTGGTACAAACACTGCAAGCAGGGGTGATCCTATAGATCATGGTGACTTAGAGGGAACAAGTTATAGTGTTGACGTTGAAAACTGACGTGGGTGGAAGGAGGGTAGAAAGGCAGGCCAGCTGGTAGGCAGTCTGGAAGCCTCCCACCTCAGGCACACATCCTCTGATATGTGTACCTTCTCCATCCACTACATTATCTACAACCTCAACACGACATGGATATTTTCGTACAGCTTCACAACAAACAATCAAACAAATGAAGCTACCTTGTACTAATATAAGCATATGACGCAATCTGCATAAGGGAAGTTAACAGGACTAACAATGACATAGGATGGGCAAGAACGTCCGTTTCTACACCTAAACATCATTACTCCAACACCTCCTAGTCTGCGTTCTATGGAATCCAGATGGACCCAATAAAACACATTAAGCCTTACAGTTTTCATTATTTTCTAAGACAGAGAAAGAGCGACGTGAGGGAAAGAAAAGACGCGGAAATAATACCGTATCGCTCACTTCCCAAAATGTTCGGCCGCTCACCCTCACACATCCTATTCACGTGAGCGAAACCCCGCGATACCCTGATGGTCGTTAAGAGAAAAAGGGACAGCATATGCCAAGCGCTGGGTGAGGAGCTGAAAACGCCAGTTGGCTGATACCGAATAGGATAGGAATATTGTTGTTGATACTATAGCCACTCGACGGTAGGGGGATGAGGCGTGAAAATGACAGCACAGTTTGGAAGAATTATACGGACAATAAAAACAATTTCGGTATGTGGGAATAATTTCTCCTTCTAAACTATTTACGGCATTGTAAAATCAAGACAATATGGGAAAATTTCTTTCCAATATTAGGCTATATTTATACCACTTTACATTTCATTTCTCTGCCAAGATAATACCATTATTATTATTATCATTATTATTATTATTATTATTATTAAAGAGTAGCAGTACCCACACCAGCTGTAGCTGTTTCTTATCATCATCATCATTATTGTTATCATTAGCATCATATTACCTAAACTTTATAAGCTGTCACTAGGGTAGGCAGAATGCACACACACACACACACACACACACACACACACACACACACACACACACACACACACACACACACACACACACACACACAAAATAGTTATTAATACACATTACCACATTTCCATTCACTCTAATAAACATCTTGGAGAAAAAATATTCATGATTTCCTAGCCTGCTGTCACTCACGCTATCACCCTTCATGCTATTATCATATACGTAGGTTTCTTTTCCTTAGCATCATTCGGCGTCTCTTCTCCCTGCTCTCCTTATCCGTACTCTCATCCTTTCATTACAAATACACCTTATTTAAATTGTCCACATCCATTATCGCACTTCCTGAAAATCACTGAACACTTTAAACTCTCTCGTTTCGCACACAGGCTTAAGAGACCAGAATAAAGGATGTTAATTGACCGTCGAGAAGAGTTTGATGTTCTCGAGCAAACACACTAAGGCCAAAAAATCCACGTTTCTGGAGGAATTTTCAGATCCATTAGACTTGCCATGTGTGTAGGAGTTGTGGTCTGGGAGTGACTGGTCAGATCCACGACAGAAGAGGGCCCTGGACGTCTCGCTCTGCCCTGCCCTCACGGTAAAATGACCCAACCTGCACCCTTCCTTACGGCACCATTTTCCCTGCAGGTCACGTCCGTCACACCGATTTATATTTGAGACACGGCCGTACATTATTTAAAGTTCACAACACCAGCTTTAGCGATGCAATGACTTCTATTATTCGGCAATAATCATAATAGCCTCCTCGCAATAATCATATAATAGTCACCTGTTTCAGTTACTTTCCTGTTGAAGTAGTGGCTGTCTTTAGGTGCACCACCCACAATGCTGTATCACCACCCACACTCCCGTTCTGTACCACCCACTCTGCTACCGTACCACACATGTTTTTGCCAGCCTCCCCCGTGCCGCACCACCCAGGTCGCCGCTGAGCCACACAGCAGGGCCGGCATTGTCGTTTGCCGGGGGCCAGCACGAGCCTCAGCCCTGAAGTCAGCACGAGTCTCAGCCCTGAGGTCAGCACGAGGGCAGCGCCCCGGGTCTGGCTACAGCCTTAGGGCATCGTCAGCACGAAACTCACCAGCAGCAGCCAGGCTGGAAGGCAACTGCCAGCTCAGTCTTTTAGGGTCTAATTTCACCGTGCACTACGGTTATATCATTAACGGTGGGCACGTGTGTCTCGTCGCCACTTCCTGCCCAGGAGATCTGACCCTAACCAGGTCCCGGGACCCATCTTGACCCACCCAACCGACCTAAATGTCCTGCTGGACCCACACCCCACCTAGCTTTCATAACTAGATAACATCTTCGCTACACAACATTGTGAGTAATTTGGGAGCATAAAGCTTCTTCAGACATCTTACACTTTTCATCAACAATCACGCTAGTGCAGTGCATGCAGGTCCTTTCACAAAGGCAAAGATGTATATGACAAATATAACACCATTATACTGAACGTAGGGCCTATTCTGTCATGCAGCCACATAAATATGAATGTTAACGTTACCTTTGGTGATGCTGTGTTTTTCGCGCTCCTTCTCCCACGACGCGAAGGACGCCCTGAGAGCATCCGTCATCTTCTTGGTGGTGCCAGGCGTCAGGGGAGGCACCGGGGCCGGCAGGTCTGGAGGAATAATGAGCAGGTTAATAACATCACCGTCATCTAACACACTGAAACTATTAGCCGTACACAGGTTATATTTTAACTAATTGAGCCCGATGAAATAATTTATTCTTGCCATCTCAAAGATTTTATTCGGTATGGTACAGAATTCAAGCTCGAGGGGGTAGGTATAGCCTTGAGAAAACCCTTCAGTATAAGCGGCCTTTCCTAAGCTCGACATAATCTTATGGTAGCAGCAAGACTAAACTGAAAAGAAGACACCCAGATTCAAGAGGTTTTAATCTAGAATGTAATTTAATACGTGCGTTAATTTTCATGTACCTACTATACATATGTTAAGTATCCGAAATAAATTATCCAAAAGATAAAAAGAACAGCTTAATTAAAAAGGCGTACAGACAAGCTTACGACTGGTGACCTTTAAGTGACACATCCACGACAAGTATGGAGTTCCCGGCGAGTCCATGGTGTCCCCACCTGGCCTCAACCACACCACCAATACACTCGCACTCATAATTCACGCAACACAAAAAAGTAACACAAGCCAAAGACAACACACAACCTGATCCCCTCACCCCTCACACGAGCCAAAACCGTTAGGGGCAGCATCACGCCCTGCCTTCCTTCCGTCCTTCCTTCCCGTCCTGGCCCAGCCTTCATGAAGGAGGGAAAAAAAGGAGGGGGAGGGAGGGGAAGGAAAGCAGTGGAGGGGGAACGGAGGGATGAGAGGGGAGGAGGAAGGTGGAGAGAAGGAAGAAGGGAGAGAGAGGTGAGGCAGATGAAGGAAGGACAAGGGAACGCGAGAGGGAGGAGGCAACTGAAAGAAGGGGAGGTGAAAGAGAGAGAGAGAGAGAGAGAGAGAGAGAGAGAGAGAGAGAGAGAGAGAGAGAAGGAGGGGAAAGAATAGGAGAGCATCGAAAGAGAGAGGGAGAGGCAAAAGAAGGGACGAAAAACGAAGATGCGGGACTGAAGATGAGGAAAATGAGGAAGAAGGAGAGAATACAGGCTTCAGAGAGGGTGCAAGTATTAAATATGGAAGGATGTGAAGAGAGGGAAACTCAGGTAGGAAGGGGGTGAATTTAAGGAAAGAGGGAGATATGAGGAAAGTGAGTGGGGAAGTAGTTGGCAAGGCAGGAGGGAAGATTAAATGAAGGAAGGAACGCGGGAATGGGGAAAAAACTGAGAGAGGAAGGGAAACTAAGGGAGAACGAAAACCGATGAAGAAGGACGAGATTGGGGAAGAAGGGGGATAAAAAGCACAGGGAGGAAAACTGAAGGAAGAGAATAGTACAAGAAGGAAAAAACTGAAGAATGTGAGAAGGGGGAAGCTGAGAAAGAAGGAGGGAGCTGAGAAAGAAGGGGGGAGCTGAGAAAGAAGGGGGGAGCTGAGAAAGAAGGGGGGAGCTGAGAAAGAAAGGGCGACCTGAGAAAGAAGGATGGAGCTGAGGCAGGAGAGAGAGAGAGAGAGACGAAGGAAGGAGGGAAGGGCTGAGAAAAGAGACAGAGTCTGAGGAAGGAGAGGGGACTGAGGAAGGAGCGAGAGGGAGACTAAGAAGGAGGGAAGGAACGACTGATGAAGGTGAGGGAGAGGGAGGAATGAAGGGAAGGAAGTGAGGTAGGAGAGATGGGGGAAATCTGGAGTGGGAGGGGGGGGATCACTGAAAGGAAGAAGGGGATATAGAGGATGGAAAGGGAGGGAGAAAAAAAAAAAACGAGTGAGTGAAAAGTGAATGAAAGTGAAAGGCAGATGGGGGAGCATTAGGGAGAGAAAACTGGAGTGGTCTTAGGCGAGGAACACAGATAGTGAAGGAAAAATATTGACAGAAGAATAAAGTAAAAGTGGGGAACACTGAATAAGGAGAAAGTGTAAACATTAAAACACAAAAACTATAAAGACGAATCCCAAGGAAAAGGAAAGAAAAAGGAACAAGAGTAATGAGTTTGGGAGAATGAGGCGGGGGTTAGTGAGGGAGGTCAGCAGTAAAGACTATAAAATAGTTGGCCTTAAAAACACTCTCCTGTGACCGCAGAAGACGTAAAAATATAAAAAGTCTCAGTTCAAAATGCCTTTACACTGATACGCATCACATTCTTTAGTTTGGCCAACATTTAGAATAAATCTGCGTGGAAGATGAGGACACACAGAAGATGGGACGGAACTACGGGGAATGGAAAGAGGAAAAAGGGAAGAATGTGGAGACGTCACAGGAGTGCAACGGTCGGACATAAAACAAGGGGAAACGCGGGTAGGCACGGGGGACGAGGGGAAACAAAAGGAGGGAGAGACGCATGAAACCTGACTACCTCCCGCCCCCTCTCTCTCTTCCTTCCATGTCTCTTCCTCCCTCCCCTCTTCCTTCCCTGTCTTTCCTCCTCCCTCCCCTTCCCTGTCTCACTCTTCCATATATTATCTCATCCCTATCTCTTCTGTTTATCTCCCTGTCTCCCCTCTTCCTTCCATTATTTTTCCTCTTTCTTTTCCATCGTCACCTCCCCTTGTCTCTTTCTCCTATGTTAATCCCCCCCTCTCTCTCTTTACCTCCCTCTCTGTTCCCTTTTTATCTCCTATTCCTCTTACTTTCATTTCTCTACCTTTATTCTTCTGCCTTTACACCTCTATCCGCACTTTCTTCTGTTTTATCTTGTTTATCTCCCCTCTCTTCCATAGCTCAGCCTCCCCACCCTCCCTCCCTCTCTCTTCAACTCTTTTATTTCGCTTCTTCCCCGCCTTCCTTCATCCTTATAACTGTCTTCCCTTTCATCTCTCTATTATCCCTCTCTATCATCAGGCTGTTTGTCTTTATTCTTCTTGTCTCTCCCTATTTTCCATCCATCTACCTTCATTTTCCTCAGTTTATCATTCATCATATTACCATCACTCGCCCATCATTTCAGGTTTGATTCCCACTCTCTGCTTTCTTATTGTCCTGTTATCACTTCCCTTGCCACGCAGCCTACCTCCCTCCCTCTCTCTGCCTTCTCCGTTTCTCCTTCATTTAAAGTCACCCTAGATTTTACTTCCCATTCCCTGTCATCTCCCATCTTGTCATACAGCCTAACTATGGTATCCTCCTCTCTACTTCTTCTGTCCCCTTCTCTTTATTTTCCTCTCTTTTCTCTTCTTTCCATACAGAGTACCACCATCCTTCTTTTTGCTTCCTCTGTATTTTCTTCCTTTTTATTTATTCATGTTTCCCTCTCTCTGTGTTCTGTCTCTCCCTGCCATCCCTCCCCTTCCTTTCTTCCCCTACCCCGGGCAGCCTTGATCACCAGAGGTTCGCGACTCCGCCACAACCACGCCAGGCACTCAACCCACACCACAAAAAGAGCACCACCACGTCAAGAAAGATGACAACAACCCCGGTAAGTGAAGGAGGATACCCATGTGCAGCACTTAGCACACTCCAGAACGAGAAACAAGTACTCAGCCCTCAACGTGCAGCCAGTCATAATGCTGTGATAGCTTCAAGGAATAACACCATCACACACATCAAAACAACTACGTCATACAGATAGGGTCATTTAGTATCAATGGATTATTCAAATTACCAAACAATAACGATAACGTCATACAGTTCATGTAGGTACATATAAATAATTAACGGGGAGGAAATTTCTAAACAGTTATAAAAAGATATACAAAACGAAGGAAAATTGTCAAGAAGAGATGGAAGATATGTAAAAAACTATAAAGATGTAGAGTGAGTGAGAGAACGACGGAATGCCAGAACGAGGGAGGGGAGAGAATGCATTTACTGACCCACAAACGACCAGAGATTTCAAAACAGAGGTAAAAACTAGGGTTCTGTGGAAAAGGGGTTATCGGCGGTAATCTGATCCCACGACACAATAACAGTGGTGTAGGGGAGGCTAGAGTGCCACGCTGCCGTGCCACCACACTTGAGGGGATAGCAGTAGCGGAGGTGGGATAGGAGAAAGGGTATGTCATTGACGGAATATGGAAGCAAAGAAAGCAAAACTGATGTAGGGTTGGACAATAATGGCGGTGGTGCGACAGACTGATCGTGGGGCTGGGAGAGTATATTTGTGACGACACCAGTGGGAAAAAAAGGAAAAAAAAAAAAAAGAGAGAAAAAAGGAATGGGTGGCATAACTGGGATAGACGAGAGAGGGTGCTGGGATTGGAGTAGCACTGATAGAATAATGATGGCTCCTGGAGGACAGAGGAAGCTAGTAAATTGGTGATGGTAGTCCTAGGGCGTGAATCAGAGGGTTATGTGGTAGAGCTGGTATAAAAAGACAGGCGATATTTGAGGAATATAAGAAAGATTGTTTTCATATACCGGCACGATAGAGATATGGAACCTCACCCTATATTTTCAGGTGGAGATACGTGTTGGAAATATAATGACGACGATGATAATGATGATGATGATCATAATGATGATGACGATGATGATGAATAGAGATGGTAATTGGTAGGATGCTGCTGGAACAGAGCAATGAGGACTATTAGCCTGGCCCCATAGCACAGCCGCTCTGTGACAGGAAGGAGAGTGGCAGGACAGTAGGACTCTAGTAGGATGCGAGCTAAGGTGCCAGGAAGGCTGGGTGGCGCACGCCGTCATCTGACACCCCGCACATGCCCGCCCACACATGGCACCCGCCCGCTCCTGTGACGCTGCCGCCGCCCTCTCCTACCCACCCTCACCCACCAGCCATCACCTTCCCATCTTCACCCTCCTTCATTCTCCACTCCAGCCTCCTCTCCAATTCTCTTCTTCCTTCATTATCACATATTTTCACACATTCTTCCAGCAGATCATCCTGTAGTTTCTACGGTAGCTCGAACTCACAATCATCTCTCTTTCCTGTCCCCATTCATTTTCACGCATACTTGCATTCATTTTCGCCCCGTTCAGTCTATAACCTCTCCATTTTTCTTTTTTCCTTCGATCTTACACTCTACCAGTCGCCTCATCCGCCCATCCAATTTTGATATCCCAGTACCAACGCCAACTTTCTCCTTTCCCCTAGCTCTCCAATCATCACCCTCCTATCCCCATCCCTCTTCATTTTTTCAACTCCATCCCCCTCCATTCTTTACCGTGCCATTCTTATCAGTATTTTCATTCACCTATTCCATCCTACAGTGTCTATCTCTACATTGTTCTGTATTTCTCCTAATCTCACATTCATCTTTCCTTCTGTTTCCTCGTATCATTAGTACGCATTAGTAATTTCATTCATTTATTTTTTACTCTTTCTCTCTCTCTCTCTCTCTCTCTTTCTCTCTCCAACGACCGACCTCCTCCCTTCCCCACACTCTCACCCTCCCCTGTCACGCCTACAACTGTCGCCACTCTCCCACCCTCTCACGTTAAATTAATGTCCTACTTTCTCTCCGAGCGACAGTTCCTCCCACATTTTCCTCCCCTCCCACTGCTTCACCTGGCCCTCACCCTCACCCTGCCCCTCCATCACTCCCCTCAGATTCCCTCACCCTAGCCCTGCCCCTTAATCACTCCCCTCGGATTCCTTCATCCTCATCCTCACCCAGTCCTTCCATAACTCCCCGCAGATTCCCTCACCCTCACCCTTACCCCGTCCTTCCATAACTCCCCTCAGATTCCCTCACCCTCACCCTTACCCCGTCCTTCTATAACTCCCCTCAGATTCCTTCACCCTCACCCTTACCCCGTCCTTCCATAACTCCCCTCACATTTCCCCACCCTCACCCTCACCCTGCTCCTCCATCACTCCCCGCAAATTCCCTCACCATCAAACTTACCCTGCCCCTTCATCACTCCCCTCAAATTCCCTCACCCTGCCCCTCCATCACTCCCCTCAAATTCCCTCACCATCACCCTCACCCTGCCCCTCCATCACTCCCCTCAGATTCCCTCACCCTCACCCTCACCCCGCTCACCCTGTTTGTACACCATCCTCGCAATCTGACATGCAGTCGTGATGGTTAGACGCTGGGAACCTGATACTCCTAATAAACTACCACACACACACACACACACACACACACACACACACACACACACACACACACACACACACACACACACACACACACACACACACACACACACCATGCGAATACTCGTACTTAAACCCATTCCTTGCGGTTAATTCCATTTAAGCTGGAAGGCTGAATAACACATGAAGCTCCTTATTCTCGGCCAAAACGTTAATCAAGATAGTTTCAAAAATGTCAAGTGCCCTGCGGTTCCCTTTAGAGTAGTAAAATCGTCTGATGTTAGAAGTAAAATGGTAAGTCGTTAGTATGCGGCTAAAGGGTCAACTCTGTGATGCTGCTAACCATGCCAGTCTATTATTAGGCACAACAAATTGGCAACCTTGTTCTCCATTCCACCATGACACAGTAAATGATAATCGGCGTGGGACTAACGTAGCCATCTGTATCTGCATTAGTCCATATGAGGTTCACTTCAAGTCCAGATAAGCTCTCAGATGGGGTGTTCGACAAAATTAATCCTTCCTCATGCTGGCAAAGTGCGAATCAGGAAGAGGTATCAACAACGACAGTGGTGTATGTGAAAGTGGAAGTACTGACCTGGCTATATTTGTGTGTCCGTGTCTGTATATGTTACTGGTATGAACTGAAAAGGCGCCAACATAGTTATACAAGGACATACTACCAGCAACAACGTTTAAATGACCGCCATGGCTTGAGTTTCTTCTTCAGATAGGAAGATTAACGCTGTAACCACTGAGTGACCAAGGTTCCATGGCAATTATCACTTTTATAAAGTTCTAATGATAATGCCATGACAGTAGACAATGCATCTTTTGTTGGAGAGTCCAGCAACATTCCCAGGTGAGGGCGCGGCGACCCCACCTACTACAGGTCAGCGCAACAGGTGGGGTGAGAGTGAAACCTGTTGTTGGTCCAATACTGCTCCACCACGTGCAGACCAGACGGGCCAGCTCGTGGTGACGCGCGTGGGAAACTCCACCTTCTTAGGGATGGGTGTTCAAACTGCGTGACGTGTCACATGTTGGCCTTCTGAGGGTGCAGCTCTGCCACACCAGGGTTACGGACATTCAAGGTGATATACTGGCGCACACGACCTCACCACAAAACGTGAAAGACTAAGCATAAGTTAAGCATTAAGAACAATCCTCTACCTCTTACGCACATCATAAGGCACATGGGAATGTTTAGCGCCCTTCCTCTGGTGTAGGAGTTGAGACCCGCTGGTACTCAAGCGTTCATTCTCGTCTCCTCTGATGTCTGACTCCACAACTCATACCTAGTTCTCTTACACGGCTTCTGTTCAAGACATCTAGCGATGTACCGATACTGCCATAACTCAATAGACGGAGACCGACATACCCATTACTACTACCACGCTTTAGGATGAAACAGATGTATATTTCTGAAAGTTACAATGGCAAAAACAAAAGCATATGGTAAAACTACTTCAGGCTACGCCGGTTCCTCGGAGACAATGTTTCTAGGGAAAATAATTCCACTAACATCCCCTCGCTCCCACACAAACTTTTCCTAAACCTCACAATTTCTTAACTAAACCGCAGAATCGGAACCCTGACCGTGACCTCTCTGGAGGCCCCCAAGAAGGCTCTGTCGAGTCTCCACGCTTCCAGAACTAAACCAAAAAGCGTAATTGTGACTCTGAGGATAATTAAAGCGACGGTGAGATGGGCGAGAGGAGAGGGGTGAGAGGGAGAAAGGGGACACAGCTGCCTGGGAAAGACGCGACACATGTGAGCGTGGGCAAGGATTGAGGGTAGGGAGGCAGGGAGGAGGCTGGTTCTCATGGGAAGGAACCCGATGTCTTGGAATCTGATACACTGTTCCTTGGAATGCATTCCCTCTGCCCATTTCCTGTGGCTCGATTCCTACTATACAGTAGGATGTCTTCTTCCGTATCCTATGGCTTTCAAGATACGGCTACGGATTATTGAAGGACCTCCGTGGAAATCAATGATGCGAAGCCAACGAAAACCTGTTTTCTGAGTTATTTCGAAAGAGCAAAAATTTTCATGATACATATAAACATATACTAGCATTACATTTATATATCTACTGTATAACAAAAGACTAATATTTTTTGAAGTTTGTAATAAAAATTTTGATATCAAAGGATGCCACACCAAACGAGGAATCGGTATGCTGAATTATTTCGAATTAATATGATTTTCAATGTTTTCTATAACAAAATTTGAAGCATGATTTAGCATTAAAAGAATGGTGTACGACAAATGGAAATTTTAAATAGTAGTTTATAATAAAGGTTTTCAAGTTTAGCCTTCTTCTCTGGCTCCAAGACGACTCCACACGTGTTGACGCCACCCCTTACTATGGCGTGGTGGGAAGATATCGGGTGTGACCAGCGGAGGGGAGGAGGAAGGAAGGGAAAGAAGAGGTGGGTCGGCGATGACAGGCGCAGGTCAGCTGGCCGGCACCTGTGTTCTGTGTCCTGCCTCCCCTACTCTGCCCTGCCTTGCCTTGTCTTACCCAGTCCTGTCCTGTCTTGCCCTGTTCTTCCTTGGTTTGCCTTGTCCTGCCCTACCCTACCTTGTCCTGCCTTACCAAGCTCTGCCGTGCCATGCTTTGCTTTGCTTTGACTTGCCTTCCCCTGCTCCGCCCTGGCTTGCACTAACTTGCCTTGCCTTACAATATCTTGTCCTCGCCTGCACTACCTTATCCTACCTTACTATATTCCATCCTTCCTGGCCCTGCCCTGCCTGATTCCATTTTTGAGACAATGCCCACCAAATGCATCCCACGAGGGTTCTCGATATATACACACAAGTACGAACAAACCAGGGCCCTGATTCATATATACAGACGACAAGAAGACACTAGTAAAACTATGCGCTAAATTCTTGATATGGAGCTCCCACACTATCCTAGAGCACACGCCGGTTATGAATATATACATACACTTTGCTCCACCACGGAAACAAACAATTTCGTAGTATACTCACAAAAACAACGATATACGTATAAGATTATGCGTCAAGCGTAAAGTGACCGCCAAATACACCCTGCACAGGTTATAGGTACATACACATAAGCACATAGTCAAACCTAGTACACCTATACAACAGCGAAGGCACACACGTAACATTATGCTCTGTCAACAAGCGCACCGTCCCACAAATAAACTTTATAAGCAGACACATATTCAAGACAAGTACCATTTACCAAACTTCATAATTAAGGTTCTAAAAAAAAAGTACACAAAACGCAGAGAAACCACAGCACAGATTCACCTATTGTACGTAATAAAATTATATACATATATATATATATATATATATATATATATATATATATATATATATATATATATATATATATATATATAACTGCATGGTAACTATCTCATCACATGCAATACAACAATTATGAAACAAACCTGGGCCCGGATTCACCAGCAAACTTATGATCAAATCTATCTCGAAGGTTAGATTTTGAATTGCAATAAGAACAACATACTTGCTAAATTTTTGCTCTCTCTCTTCCTTGCCTCTCCTGCAAAAAATAATAATCATAACCATGATATCTTTTTCTCCAAAATGATTTTATTTATTATAGAGAAAGATCAAGAGCCATGGGAAGATTCTACACTCTTCTACTTCTTCCTGTTAAAAAAAAAAAAAAAAAAAAAAAAGTGATAAGAGGCAGTTAATTGTCAGTCTGTTCAGGAATCCCAACTCTGTGCTGTCCTCGCCTCCGCTCACCAGGAACTACCGGGGCTGAACGAGGAAAACAACAGCACATCGCAAGCGAGTGTAGATAACTAGGGAGGAAGACAAAGAGGCTTCGGATGACGGAGGTGTAAAATGGCAAAAAGTGTACGTTATAATCAGCTTCTGCCGGACTGACACAACGCAGAAGTGTGGAAGAGATCTTCCACACACACACACACACTAAACCAATCACCCATCTATCAATGCACAGCCACTCACAGTCTCCTCAGATGTCACATTTCTTTGAGTAGCGAGGGTATGGTGGGCAAGCAGTCATACCTGCCACCTTTATCAGTACAAGGGGCGGCGGTAATGGCATAGGGAGGTGGCTGTGGCTGTGTTAGGCCCGTCACCTGGCGTGTAATTTGCCTCGCCAGGTGACCATCAGAACCCCGCCGCTGCCCGCTCATTACCACGCCACTACCATCTCCCCGACCTGCACTTACCGGAGAAATGAGTTATACGAACCACTGACTAAATTATCAGTTAGGTTTATCCTCTGCTAGAATATGGAACGTACGTGATCAATTAAGGAGCGGCCAAGAGATCATCAATCGGGCATATGGCGGGAGACAGGTCATGTCTAGGCCTACACGTCCCGCACGCACACCCGCCGCAAGCAGTGCCTTAACTACCACCTGTTACGCCATGGGGAAAGCAGTCGAGTGAGAGTCAGGGGAACTCAGGGAAGTGTAACCACAGGATTATGTAGTTTACGGGTTTCTGTGCGACCGATCCCGCGTCCCGCCGCAGAAGGCTCAATCAGGCGCACAAGCGTGAAATGGAAGAGTAGTTTCACGCTCTAATTACGATCACACTAATGACCTATAATTGCAGCACTAGTTCAAATAAAGAAAAGTATTTTTAAAGAGCGTCTTTGGCTATTATCTAAGAGCTATGTTTAATTCTATATATACTGTATATATATATATATATATATATACATACACACACACACACACACAACAACAACAACTTTACCAAGCTATAAAAGAGATAGTCAGTACTGTATTTCAAAACTATACGGTTACCTGCCACTTATCACGTGAATTTCTGAAATCTCTTCTCTGATAAGACGCAAGTAACCTTACAGTGCCCTCATTAGGAGGGCGAGGGAGCGAGATCCTGAAATTAAGCCCCGGTGGAGGAGGAAGCGAGTCAGCCGTTACCATCAAGTTTATCTCTCTGCACCCTAACCCTGCGACCTGCCCCTCACTCGGGCAGGATGTGCTCAACTCGGGTTCTGGGAGTAATGGACCAAATGTAGCATAATTGAGCACTTAAGCGCAATAATTAAATAGTTAACCTTGCATTTACAACCCTAGCATGAATTATCCGTGGGTGTGGGTCTTTCCCAGCCAAGTGTGAAAGGTCTTATTCCACGGGCAAACGTAGGAGCCCCATGCACAACTCCCGCCATTTTCTTTCCCAACACGGCCTCTCTCAGGAGTAGGTGAAGGGGGGCGGGTAGAGCAGGGAGTAAAAGGGGGAGGGGCGAGGAAGGGACAAGACGCGCTGGAGAATGGCCGATGAAAGATGCATGAAGGGAGGGGGAAGGCAGCGTGAAAGGGGTGAAAAGGATGACGAGGGAAGGAGGGGGGGGGGAGGGCAATAAGACAGTTTCTACCCATCGCTGCACCTGGGACTGTAGAGACGAATGGGTAAAGTTTATTTAAGAATTTTATGTCATCTTTATTTTCAGTACCACTGGAAAATTTGTTGAGAACTTACACGTACGCTACATGATTTAAAGAGTGAATAGATCGAGGAGGACAAAAACGCAGTCAGCAAAGGGTTCGTTACTTCGTTAGCATTTGGGGGTTGAAGGATGGGCGGCACCTCCCTATGTGCTCGACCTTCGCTTGACAGACACTTCCTTTTTATTGAACTGTCCGCATAATGGGCAATCGGCTACTGTTCTCCATCTTTCATGTTATCGTGGATCGCTGGGGGCTTGTGTTAACGTTGTGGCCCCTGCCCTTCATTGTTGCGGCTCTCTTTACACCCTAGATCTGCCCCTACAGGCTCCAGGGTTAAATAACATTTGAACCATTTCCCCCCGTAACTAAGATTTGTTTTTACAGGAAGAACAAGAAAGAAGGAAACCTTTCTACTCTCCCTTCCTTGTCCTTCCTACAGTAACAGATCTTACCTACGACAGGGAATCTATAGCAAATGTGTCTGTGAATCTAAGTTACGTCTGGTTTTTCCGCCACCAAAGGCTTCAGCCCGCCACCATGAGTGTTGGGGGAAGTTGCGCAGGCGCTGCTGATCACTTGGGTTACGCAACACTCGCGTGACCGCCCTGATGACGCACAACCCGTCCTCACCATAGTTATATTGTCTAAACTGAATGACAGAAATGAAATATACCATAAAATCTGACGAAAACAGTGAATGAGTACAGAAAAAATAAATTTCCTTGACAAAAGAGTTGCGAGGGGGACTATTCTACTATGCAGAACTATGAAGACGAAGTAAAGTCGCCAGCATAGCCAGGACGCCCTCAGCAGCCAGCTACACACAAACACCTGAGTCTCCTGCAGGTCACCAACCCCTGAACCCCGTATTCAACACAACGACGGCAGCAGTCATGATCGTCCAGCGCCGCCCCGCCGGCAACACAAGCCAACTACCCACCGGAAGCAAGTAACTGGTTGGTCTGGATGAAAAAAGACCCAAGTTAACCCACAGAGCACGTAGGGATTCATATCAAACCTGATGTGGCGTCACGACCACAACGTAATTCCTGTTATCAATTTAAAAAGTATACAAATGCATTCCTGTCAGAAATTATAACAATTATGACGTTTGATGCATAAATATATAACATGTAACTGTAATTTGTGTGGGAGCTCTGGCTGGGACTGTTGCCCCTGCCGACCGGCCGCGTCATGAGGCTGCCGTGTAGAGCAGCCGCCGGCGGTACCTCTTTCCGGTGAGGCCAGAAGCGACTACTCATTAATCGTCCTCACTCACGGCCACCAGTCGTAATACCCGGATCACACACTCGCCACTGAATAAAGCTCAAAATACATCCCATTCTGGTGTGTGCGACCTGACCGATAAAACCCCGTCAAAGTTGAAGTCTTGATTCATACGCCCCAGTTTACTCATGATTATAATATCATACATCGTCAGTATATGCATCCCGAGCTTCTACAGCTTTTCGCTTCGAGTTGCTCCTTGCAGCTTGCAACTAATTTCACAGAGGCGTTAGTGACCCGTCTGGACACCTTTGTACGCAACGTGGCGAAGAAAGCTTGAAAAACTGGTATGGATTTTCAGGTCGCTCTTCCAGATCTCTTCCAGGTTTCTAATAAGCACGTTTCGTGCTCTAATAATCTTTCCAGAAAAAAAAGAACTCAGCTGGTCTTAAATACAAACATACGTGTATAGCTGTAAGAAATCTTGTAGATGTGTATGAGAAACACTTTGCTACATATTAAGCTTTAATTACTACAGCTCCCTGATCATTCATTTATACACAAATATTAGAAACGCTAACCATGTTCTTATGAGTAACATCAATCTATATCAAAGTAATTTACAATCTAACCCTGATCTATTGCTCAATGTCTTTGTTGTATCCAGCACATTTAGAAAACTGCGAAAAAGAAAAAAAAAATCGGATACTCCCTTAACAGAGGCTGAGTATTACCGTAAAGGTCAGAGCCAAGGTGGAGTGACAGTGTTGGGTGTCGCTCTCACCACTCGAGTTTTAATGAGACGGCGATATAAGCGTTCCTTGGAGCACGGTAATGATCAAGAAAGAGCCATGTAGTAAGAGCTGGAGGCGGAAGCGACTCAAGTGATGATGAAGGTGGAGATGGTGAAGAAAACGGATGAAAGAAGTATGATCCATTAGCATGATAAATCATAAAAACGTGATGGAATTAGAAGGGAAGCAGTACCTGCAGCACCGTAAAATGCAGCAGAAAGACACTGCTTAACAACTAGGCAGGAATGATAAAATAATTGCAATTTAAGGGAATGGTAGCGTATATTAGAACAGGGAAGGGAAGGGTCGTGAAGGAGAGAACCAGGAAGCTACCATACAAACAAGAAGCGTATGGTATAGCTAGGTACGACTGAAAAGGTAATGACAATACAAGATTAGAAAGGGGAAGTATAGAAGTGAAATAGAAACTGCATGATTTGTTAAACCGATAAATCCACAATATGAATATCAGTGGCTCAGACGACCTCGGTGCAGCACAACGTTAACTGTTTTAGACCGAACCACAGTGCTATGGAATTAACGACGCGTTCGTTTACGCGATAACCATGCACCTGTGGTTCTGGCGATTGATGATCCCAACAAGGAAAAAAATTGATTAAAAAAGACTGTTCTAGAAATAAGCAGCCAAGCAACTGAAGGACTGAATCTGCAAGTTAATTTTTCACTTCGAAAGTTGAGCAAAAACAAATGACTATGTAGAAAGCCTGTCATTTATGCTGTCCAGAATGAAGTGCAAACAGTAGGAGGTTTCATTAGATAGATAGATAGACAGACAGACAGAGACAGAGAGATAGATGTAAATTGATAGATGAGAGAGAGAGAGAGAGAGAGAGAGAGAGAGAGAGAGAGAGAGAGAGAGAGAGAGAGAGAGAGAGAGAGAGAGAGATTAATGTCACGGGGAAAAAATACTGAAATAAAAAAAAAAAAAGTAAAGAGAATGAATGACACGAAACACCTATTCTTCCATTCCATCATTAGGGAAAGAATATAATGAACAAGACTCACCACCTGCGGACCCTCACCCTAGCTGCACACTCTCCTCGGCCTGTCTCCCTCTACTTTCTGACTATGATATAAGCTTAAGATCTACTGTAATAACGGAGCTATGAGGTACTGTATTTTGCTAACATAACACCGGAACTTGTATTCTGGCCGGCATACTCTTCCGGCACTATTTTCCTAACTTAATGTTGTCTCGATATTTCTGGTCTGTGTGTGTGTGTGTGTGTGTGTGTGTGTGTGTGTGTGTGTGTAATGAAATAGGCTGAGGAAACCTTTATGGATCTTGGCAGTAATCAACTTCTTCCCATTATTTGTGCTGCGAAGTATGATTAGTCTTGTTCTACTTTATTTTTTAAGTTCTGCAAAAGAAACTTACTTGAACGTGTCTGGATCTGTACATTTGCTTAGCAAAAACAATCTACTTACTGTTCGTCCGCCTTCGTTACTCAGCACTTCTCTGGCACCACTATTCCGTATCAAGAACAAAATTGTTTAGAATTCAGTGAGGAATCAAGCGCAGCATGTAGGGCAGGGTATAGCAGGGTAAGGCAAAGAGGGACAGTATACGATAGGGGAGGCCAGGAAAGAGCATCGTGTATAATGCAGGACGAGGTAGAGCATGGCGGAGAGAATGTAGGGCAAGACACGGCATGAGGGGGCAAAGTATAGGAAAGAGTAAGGCATGGAGGACTGGAATGTAGCTATGGTTGAGCAGGACATGAATAAGTAAAGTATATGGCACAGAGGGGCCTGAAGGAGCTGAGTGTAGGGCAGGGCAGATAGGGACAGTTAGGACGTGGAGGGGTTGAATGTAATGTAAGGCATTGAGAGGCAGAGTATACGACAGGGCAGAGGAGGGGTAGAGTGTAAGGTGATGCAGGGCATGGAGGGGCAGAGCGTAGGGCAGATCAAGGCATGGAGGTGCAGGGTGTAGCAAAACAAGGTATGGAGGGGCAGAGTATAGGGCAGGGCAGGGGGCGACGAGGGCCACCGGATGCAGGGTAATGAGCGTGGACCAGGCCGGTATTGTGACACGCACCCACCCTATACTTTCTCCCGCACACTGCCTTCATCTAAATTATAATGGAGGGTGTGCGAGACAGGAAACTGTAACCTGCTTATGGTGATTGTAATGGGCAGTATGTGAGGCTCTGGAGCGCACAGGTACTTGGTGACTGAGATCCTACAAAATAATACAATCTTCTTAGATACTAGTCTTTACATTTCACCAAAACCTACAACCGAACCATTTCATTGATTCGTATCTAATCCTCTGAGATGCCCATTGTTACCTTCTTCCTCAACCTCTACCAAGCTCACGTAAAGTACATTCTGCATTGAACTTTGGGAACACAGTTAAATCAACACGGTCGGCGAGTGTGTGAGTGGCGGTGAGGTGAGAGAGAGGCCTGGTGACTGTTCCCTCCCCTCGAGTAATGATGTGTGCGATGATCGGTGTATCAGATGCTGCCGCCGATACTGTTGACTGGACGTGACCCCTGCCTCGCTACCTCCCCTCTGCACCCCTCACACCCTTCCTGCACCTCTCACACCTCCCTTGCTACACCCTTCGTGGACACACACACACACACACACACACACACACACACACACACACACACACACACACACATACACCTGACTGTCAAGATGTAAACTTTGGTTACTGCTGAGGTGCAATGACTGATTACCACAGTGTTACTGTGCCACAGGAGGCTCCACCTTCCATACCAAACACGTCTGACCTACACTGCAACAACAGGTGGTCCTTTGTGAAACCGAAAATCTCATCCTTTATTTTGAATTTCAAAGTGTATCAGAGCAAGGTTGTACCTCAACAGTAAGAAAGATTTTGAAAAATATGAAACAACCAGTTTAACATATTCTGACTTTAGGATGCGACATACAGTAAGACAGGCAGTTGAAACAGGTAAGGTGTGGCATGTCATTACGGTCCCGGTGAGCGGTGTGGGTGGCATCATGAGGGAAGATCCGCCGAACTAGCCATTACCTGCCCCCGTCAGGAGAGTATTTGTTGGACGTGTCTCTCCTGCAGTCACCGCCGCCGACAGCCGCGCTGCCTTTTTCGCCACTGATTATTTCGATCACGCTTGGCGATTCCCGAGTCAACACTGGGAATAATTACGCCATTCACACCGGCGCGGCTGATCGGTGGCTGATCCCCGCCACTGTGTGATGATGGACTTTAAATGCCTGTTTACATGTCAGAGTCTACCATGTATCTTTTATCCTGCCATCAGTAACAATGTCGTGATGAAGTTTACTTGTCGAACGGACGATCATGACTAAGATCTCTTTATTCTTTTTCTGAATCTGACGAAGCGTTTGATGAATGCAGTGCATCGAATAGCGGGTCGCTAATGATTTTTTTCCATCGGTGTACCAGCATGAAAAGAGAGCAGAGTTGGTTGAGTAAAGAAAGGTACAAGTGAGGTCGGTGGTTACTCAACGTGACTGACTCCTGGGGTTTGACAGGCGTTGTGGAAGACACCTCCATGTTGCTATTGGAATAGAGTAGCACGTAAAATAAAACTTCTTTGTGTGTGCTGCTGTGAAGGGAAAGAGTAAGGATGATTCTTTATGCCCCAAGGAGGTCATATGAAGTTTTTATGTAAGTTAGCTTGAGGGAGTGTGGAGGTTCCCAATGTGCCACGGAAAGGGTTGGGTCACTGTCAGGTCAAAGAGCATGGGAGGAGGCTGGAGGCGGGGAAGGAAGAGGGTGAGGAGTACAAGGGAGGAAGGAGGGTGGTGGAGGGAGATAGAGGGAGCGGGTGAGGAGAGGGGAGAGGTGAAGCAAAGGTTGTGGGAGTTGGAGGGGAGGAAGGAGGAAGGGCTGTCAGTGTGGTGAGAATGGGTTGCTTTGTGGCTCACTTCATCATCTGAATAGCGTGTCACATAAACAATCACCGGAAGCTGCGACCAGCGACACCGGCGGCCAGGACACTGGACACCCGAGACACCTCACACACCCGCACTGCCCTCAGATATACAAAAAAATTAGATTCACTTCCTTCCCCTAACTATGATTTTATTTTGCATGAGACAAAAGACGTAAGCAGACTCTACAGCCGTATTTTCCTATCCTTCCCTCACAAACAAAGCATAATTTTCACAAGGAACTGATCGTAAGTTTGTGGTCTACGTCCTAGAAAACCACGGCGTATCTGCGAATGTAGAGCAGCATCTTCCGTTACCGGGTGGTAGGGCAGCGTCCTCCCGAGCGTGTGTAGGAGCGGGCCAGCACGTCTCCCAGGCCCCGCAGCTCCCGGGTAAGGGTCGGACTGGGGTCACAGGAACTTTGCCTCCGCGCGTACAAGTAGCCGCAGGGTAGTGCGGGTGCTGTGGTGGCAACCCTCACCTGCTCATCACTGTAATTCCCTTTATTCCCACACCGTTAACAACCCACACAAAATTACGTTCCCAAGTGATCATGTAGTCTCTGAAGCTAAGCTGTGCTTTAATCTTCGCATATAAGTGACCATGCTATTTACAGCACAGAAACTACAGTTCTAGATATTTACTCGCCCTTCTTGCCGAAGTCTGGCAACAGAATCCTTCAGGAGATAAGCTAGGGGGGCTAGGATGGGTTGTTGGGCCGGCGCGGTTGCGGCCGCCGGCAGGAACGGGGCGGGCGACGGCCTCTGGGCATCGTCTGCTACACTCGTTTTTTGGCCACTTCCTCCCAGGATTCACCCCGTTACTTGAAATACATTTTCTTTGTTTACTATTAAATTTGTTAAAGTTTCTAACTCGACTGCGAGATCGTGCGTGCAATACGGTTGGGTGACGAAAAAAAAAAAATGTATCATGTCAAGGAATATTAACACTGGGAACTATTAACCGCCAGCTTATATCTGGAGTGATAAGAAACGTTTACTCTTCTCTAAGGAGCATCTTGTTTCTACTTTATATAATAATCACAGACTGATAATCAGTTGCTTTAAAACTGTTCACTTTTGGCATATGGTTATGGCAGCTCCTCCAGACATCGCATTTTGTATAGGCTATGTACCCTTGTAGCTCCCGTGATAAAGGAGTAATATGTGGAACTGGGCCGTCTGATTTAGAGTACTTGTATATTCCGAAAGAAGTTAAATAATGGAATACAAAGGAAAGCATACAGCAACAGGCCCACTGGTCCTTTCCAAACCATTTCTTATAGAACACAATACCGGTATGACTATTTTATGCTATTAGTAAAAGCCGAAGGAATTTTAAATGGATGGATGAAGCATGTACGGAGATGCAACCTTTTCTGTACCCATATACTGTAGTCGACGGAATGATGCCCTCCTTCAGTATGTGAACTGCGTCGGTAAAAAAAGAAAGTGTACAAACAGTTTTGCTCGTAAACTGGAGTCAAGATATCGAAGGTTTCAATGATGTTTGAATGACTGTGACCCAAACTATGCTAGCTGACAGTTCTCTTACTTTGTCCCGTCTTTGTGGATCTTACCTCACCCACCTCCTCGGTGGATATTTAGTTTTTGTTTATTGTAAAAACCAATGTCTAGAGCCTCTAAATCTTCTTTTTTAAACTAAATGAATAAAAGAGGAAAGCCATATAAAAGCTGAGATGATGGTAATAATTATTAAGATACACCAGCAGAGCATGAAGACTCATCATTATCATCATCATCTTCAGTTTTACGTCGATTTTCCATGTGCCTTAGGTCAGACTGGCTCACCTGATCCCGTTCATCCCTCTAGGTATTCTCTGCCAGCTTTACAGTAGATTAATACCTTTAGATCTGAGGTCACTACACACCACCTCGTCCCAAATCTTCCTCCCTGATGTAAAATTCCCTGTTCCACATGAACACTAGAGACACCTTTACATGATAATAATGCAAAGAGAAATTTCTGCTGTCCTCAGTTTTGAATTGGTTTACCTGTTCACCATCTTCACCCAACGCCACAGCCTAGACTACAGGTAGGGGCACAAGTGCTAACATAAATTATGTGTCAACTGTGACGATGTTACATACATCAGGATCAGATCGTCCCGAGGGCCATATAAGCGATTTATTAACTGGAAGCTATTCATGGTTGTCAGCCCACATGGAGGTTCAAATTGAGCGAAGAGAATGGAGGGGAAAGGCCGAAGGGACGGGAACCCCAGTTCGGCCAAGCAGATGATGCGCAGTTGTGGGCAGCGCTGCCAAGGGACAAAGGTCTGTCAGGCTATGAGAACAAGTGTGGCCAGGGATCTTGGAATGACACTAACAATGAAGCAGGTTTCCTTTATAAATGGTAGTCACTTCTGTGGGTGACGTCCTCGAACGCTGTTACATCACATCACTTTGACAGCTCATATGAACAGAATTAAGCGATTTGAGAAAAAATATTTTGAACATCAGTCGTACGGTTAGTTAGTTTGGTGTTCTGGCAAATGTGGGATATGTAAACTTGTCAAACAGATATAATTCTATGAACATTACCGTTCCCCTCCTCCTCCTCTTCAACATTATCATCATGACTTCCTTTCCGACCTCAGGAAGGGGTGAGGTAGGGTCTAGAGATCAAGAAAAAAAAAAAAAAAATTCAAAAGTCCTCCCACTTAAATGGGTCACACTCTCATTCACTCACCGTTCAAGCCCCTGGAATCCTAACCACCTCACAGGTATAAATATCTACAATTGGCGCGTTTCATATTACCTATAAGCTGCAGTCAGTCTTAAGATCATCTGGTCACTTCTATTAACTGCAAGTCAGTTGCAATTATTGTGCTGAGATGGCATGTGAATCACTGTAATTTGTAGTGAAGACGAAATATATCTGGCAGCGCTGTCTTTCAGTCCCATATTCTGGGCTTCCGTCTTAAGTCACGCCGTAACCCAACCCGGGCCCAGGTCTCACACAGAAGAATTAACCAGCCAGCTGTGGAGGACGTCAATATCGTCCCATTCGAGAGCTGCCCAACATCATCTCGTGCCCAAATCCCGCATCATACACAATAATAAATAAATATACGATACCTACTTAAAGGAAAGAGAAGGGATCAAAAATTAGCTCTCAAGAGACCGTCGGAACCAAAGAAGAAAAGCAGCCAGAGAGGAGGAAGAATGGCGGTCGACAATAGCCGAATCATCCGGGCAGCATGGACTGAACACGAAGAAAGGCGCTGACACAAAGAAAAGTTAAAATGTTCTAACTCTGAGGGTTTACTCTGGAGAAAGGAAGAAATTTAAAACTTGACCACACAGTTTAGAGGTTAGTTGTTGTGCGGTGACCAGATGGAAGTACTGTAGAGGAATGAGGGACATACTGGAAGGAAACGAAGGCGAAACTGAAGGGAACAAAAATAATGGATGGCGACTGTGAGCAGATATTGGAAGAGTTACGTAGTTTAAGTATGAATGCTTGTATCATTTGGGTGATTACCAGATACATGCATACACAATTAAAAAATATATATATATATATATATATATATATATATATATATATATATATATATATATATATATTATATATAGACAGACAGATAGATAGATAGATAGATACAGATATAGATAGATAGATAGATAGTTGCCAACAGAAGATATTTATCTATTTGCTGATACAGTACAAAATTTCACGAGTTAAGACACTACGGTAATGAACACGAAACATTAACTGAACGACCGTCAATAATTTAGTCCAACTGCAGTGTAAAGATTCATTCCGTGCTCTCTCTTTCTCTCTCTCTCTTCCTCACCACAAGGAATATTGCACCGAACAGCAAAGGTGGTTTCGGCGCCTTCTACCCCTTTTTGACCACTTTGCATGGAGGTAGGGCGCCGCTCCTCCGTTGGTGCGCTGGCCCCTCCCTCCCTGCCACCTAGACCCCGGATGACACCCATTACACTCCACTGCTGCCACATATACGGTAAATCACACACTTATTGGTCATCGACCACGAAATATGAAACTTTACCAAATGTATCTCGTTTCTCATTATCAGCCCTGGATGTCGATTCCATATATCAACAAAATACACATGATGCTAATGATACGTACCGTACTGTATCAAGACAGGAATCATTAGAACCACAGGGACATATATAATATACTCTGACATTACCTAGTGTTAGGAGATAAGTTTATGTGACAGGGCTGAGGGTGGGATGAGGAGAGGCCTGGCAGACGAGGGGAAGCGGAGGGGGAGGGGGATGGAGGCTGAAACATGACCTCCCGTGGGCCCTCGCCACCGGAAGAACCCTCTGCCGCAGAAATAAAAGATGGTAAACGAGCATCATTCGAGTGCTGAGCTTAGCATCACCTTCTGCATCATGTTCTACATCTCCAGAACTTAGTTTGAGATTAATAACAGTAACTGAAGCTACGGTAGTCTTTGTGTGTATTTTACAGGAAACCGTTTAGAAACTACAAAATATGACTATTAACGAAACTCCTGTCCACAACGAAAGAGATAATAATACGTTACAATTTTCTGACAGAAATCAAATTCAAAACATCCTAGATGTGAGAAAAAGTGGCGGGTGTAAGCTCCTCCCCCTGGGGACGCCAGGCAGCGCGGGACTGTGTGGGCGGAGCCAGGCGGTAGGAGGGCTGGAGCACGGGGTGGGGGAGTTCGCCGGAAGTGCTATTTTTCCATGTTTTCCCAACTCCACACACACTCCTTCCTCGTCTTGACCATCACTCCAGAACTCGAGTACTCATTTGCCTGCACTTCTTGGCTGTTTCTCACGTCTAGCGACTACAGTGCTGTTAGAATCCGGCGACGAGGGGAGGTGACTACAAGAGAAGAGATGAAGCGACGGGGGAGGGGGCGGCCGGAAGTGGGGGGAGGGGGCAGAGGTTACAGGTAGCGTCCCGAGGGAGGGGGTGGCAGGGAAGGTGAGGGGCTCCAATACCGTGCTGGAGGCTAATGTAGTGCACACTACGCACTACCTCCACCATCACACTAAACTATAAGATACATGAACAACTTAATGTTTGTTGGTTGCAGGTTATCACTTCCTTCTGACAAATTCACATGAGAACTCTACAAGTTTTGACAGCTCTGTCATATAGTATGTGACAATCAAGAATGAAAATGGAATAAAGGCTATAAGGCACACATCACCATCACTATGTAGCACACACCGCAACACTGAAAATGAAGGTCTTGAAAACTATTGTTCCTTTTTTGCTGGATTTCCGAGTACACTTCTGGTAAACAAACACGCTGAGAAGGGGCAGTTGATGCACTAATAGTAACAGTAATACCATGCACACCAACAACAAACTTGGCTTACCTGACTTAGTGGGCTTAGTAAGCGTTTTGAGTGACTTTATTCCCATTTTATTTGGCGGGGGTAGGAAATCCACGTACATAATTCAATAAATAAATATAAAATCTATGTTATAATTGGTTGGGAGTGACTAGATACGTGACTTGCAGACTTTCCTACAGTAGCACCTGCGTTGAAGTCGCTACAATTTTCTGGTCAAGGGATAACTTAAATAATTATTTAGTTTTGTGTGCCAGGGGCTCACTGTCCCGTCTTTTCCAGAGGTTATCGGTTCCACTTCGCTCTTTTGCTCTCGAACCAGTAGTTGTCACTGAATACTCCACCGCGGACGTCAGCAGTAAGGTTATCTTGCACGGGCACCATACTAGATCCTTGAATAAACATGACCCATGATGATCTCTCCCCGGGGTATACGTCCACTACCGACCGTGTCCCAGGATATACTAAACGCGGGACACAGTCGAGCCTCCACAGCTGACCCGCGAACTGTTACCAACGACTGTTTTGCCGGGAACCTTCACTGCACGCGTGACAGAGCCCCAGAATAACTATGGTCTCGTACAAATTCTTCTAAAACCAGCAGATCATCTAAGCTATACACCATATGAAAATAAGAGCACTAAAAGGAGCATAGGATATTACATTTACTACAATTAAAATACAAAAAAATACAAAAAAAATCATCTCCCGATCTGGCAATGATGTTGACCTGCGAAGGGGCGGGGAGTTGAAGTCGCTGCGGACACCTGGCAACTCCACCCTCCTCCGCCCGTACCAAAACTCGATTGTATGATCTCGTTACCGCCCGATCTCCGGCCACGTTGCCTTCTTCTCTGTGTTATTTACTGAGCAAAACTTTTCTTCTACACAAATTAGGAAAGAATAATGCACTGACAAGAAATATTATATGGTTCTCTTTAGTTCTGAGATGCGAGACGATGAACTATGAGAAAACTGTGGGAAATGGGCACTACTTATTTGTATAATAACTTGGTTGCAAATATGGGTATGGTAAAAACACAGATGTGCCGATTAGTTTACTTCGCATAATTTCTGACGACAACTAGAGTTTAGGTGATGCACTTACTTTAAAAAATGATTTCGAATTCCAAAAAGCGCCAAAAGGCCAAATCACAAAATAGCTCTCGAGTTGCAGATATTGTAAAAGGGACCAAGGGTACGAATGTGTCCAAAACAAACACATAAACAAAGGATAGACCACAGTTAATATAAGTATTTTCGGGGGAAGCAGCTTTGTTACTGGGGCAGTTTTTGTAGTGAGAACCAATCTGTAACACGCTCATCCAGAACAAAAGAGATCCTCATTGGAGTCGCAACAAAGCTCTCACAAAGCCCTCAAAACGCTTTCTATTTCTCACTCCTACAGCTTTATGATACGGGATAAAATTTTGCCAGCATACGAGCACTATTGGAAGTCGTTTGTGAGAATATCAGATACCTTTTGAAATGACATCGAGGTATTTCATAAGAAGCTTGTATTTACATATAAGAAGCATATATCGACATAGTCTCTCTCTCTCTCTCTCTCTCTCTCTCTCTCTCTCTCTCTCTCTTAATGTGATATATATATATATATATATATATATATATATATATATATATATATATATATATGGATAGATCGATGTAGATGGACGACAGATAAATCATTATTTGCTCCGTGGAGTTATCCTGATGCCACTTCAAACAGATTTTCCTGTTATCACAACAAACTTTCAAGATAAAATTCTAATATGTTTGTTCCTGCTGGCAGTCCTCGGATGTAATTCCTTGACAATAAACGACAATTCTCGCCGCCACCATCTTGCCAGCATACCTGAGAGACGGCCTTGGCGACTGACATGCCTCACAGCTGACGAGAATTTACCTATGATATCGATAGGTGACAAGAATTAAGATGGATAACAAAGAAATCGTCAAATAATAGTGAGTGTCGCCCTGCTAAATGGCTGACAACAAGACCCTACTACAACTTGCTGACCACAATGAAGTACCCACTTCTACAACTTTATTCCTGCTGCTGCAACACGATTTTATTCATCTTAGAACACCCTGATAGGGAGGTGGTTAATAAAGACTAACACATTCAGTTCGAAAAGTCTCTCCTGAGCCGAATAAAATCGTCTGAAGACAGCAAGAATAAATCAACAAAAGACGTCATCTGATTCAGGGGGTTAATCCTCTCATGGCCGGGACCACTTTAGTACTGTGTTCCAGCTAACGCCAGACCATATTATTCAGCTAAGAGTCACACTAACCTGAGTGTTCATACTGGCACCATTAACTCTCTCATGGATGGGACAATTATTCCAACTAACTCCTGACGATTTTATTCATGTACGAGTGAGTCAAAGGAGCCTGAGTGTTTACAGGCTTATCGAAAATCCGACCGAAATACTAAAATGCGGCCACAGTTACGGGTGTATATACTGTGCATTAGCTGGAGTGACAAGCCAGTGTGCGGGCTAACTGACAGGCTGAGGGACAGTGACGTACGTGCTGACTAAGTGACTGATGATGAGCCAGACTGACGCTACTTGGAAGGGTTATATTAGGAGGAATGCTCAGGAATATTTCTTCAATATTTTGCTCAATGACCTAATTTGAGGCAACGACTACTCGGTATGATATGACCTGAATACCTAATTAATATCTTGCTGAAAAGTTAGGACTGGATGAGCTTTAGTGATGATAGGATGTGGTCAAATGAAAGAATGCTTTTTTGTTTTTTTATCTGTCCATACCCAGACGCTGGGATTAAGGCGTCTAGTTATATAAACAGGCAGACAGACAGACAAAGACAGACATACAGAGTGATAAATAGACAGACTGACTGACTGATGGACTGATGGATACTAGCCAACTGGATAGACAGAAATAGACAGACAGATATTTTTAGGGGAGGCTCAAACGGAAGCCGAATGTTTAGTTTTGGTGTAAGGGACTATTTGAGGGCTGAAGTATATGATAGGATGTGGTCGACTGAAAGATGGCTAAATTTTTCTTTGGAGTTCAATGTTCATGACTGGTGCGAGGAGCCTAAGAGAGGGCTGAAGTATATTTAGGACTATTGGGCTTAGGGCTGGTGGCTGGGTTAGGACTAAGGGCTGTCATGGAGGGCCTTGGAGGTGAGGGCTGGTGGGCCAGGCTGGTGTGGACTGAGATTTATCGTGCCCAACTTTTACTTCCTTCATCACTACCAAGTTTATGGGCCGTGTCCGCTCACCCACCTCCTACTTCACTGTTCCTCTCCCTCCTTCAATGCTCCTGTTTCATCTCTCTCTCTCTCTCTCTCTCTCTCTCTCTCTCTCTCTCTCTCTCTAAATCTGTCTTTCTGTCTGTCTGTTTATACTGTAGAGGAAAAAAGAGGAAAAAAAGGAAAAAGTGAGGGTGTTATCTCCATCACTTTTTTCCTTCTTTTCCATTACTGCTCCTATTTCATTCTTCACTGCTCCCTGTCCCATTTTGTACAGCTCTTTTTTCATCATAATTTTTCCCCATCCCCTTATCACTGTTTCCCTTTACCTTTCCACTGTTTTCCCTCCCTACATCACTTTTCTCCTTCTCTCATTCTCCTCCTTTTTCCATCAGTTCTTTCTCCATTGCTCCTCGTCCCTCTATCACTTTTACCTTTTCTAGTGCTTTCCTTCATTCTATTACTTATTACCCTTCCTCCTTCACCTCTCTTTGCTCCATTTTTGTTTCTCTTCATCCCTCATCATCATCATAAGTTACGTCAGAGTATTTATGTTCCACTTCCCTCCTGTTCCGAAAGTCACGATTTGAGCATCGTTACTCAGCTTATTTCAAGAAGCAATACTGATAATAAGATACAATGTGTTTAATGCCAATAATACTGTCTCTGGAATGGAGTGTAGTATTTCGTAATCTTGAATGATGAATGAATGAATATGTGGCATACTTTACTGAACACTTGATAACTTATAGGAGTACGTTTGTTTTTCTGTCATTATTATTTTTCCTCCTAAATCATGCGCATATATACATGGTGGGAATCTGGGTGGTGGTAATATTCTGACATACGAGTATTTGGGGCCAATCAGAATACAGAGTGCTAAATTCAGAAAAATTGATAACAATTAATTCTACAGAAGCCATTGCCAAACTAACTATACTGATTATATTCTCGCCAAACATAACCTAATGTAACTGTATTCAGTCTTGCTGAAGCTACATAATGAATACAGTAAACAAAGCTTAATTTAACCTATCTTATCTAATACAGGCAAGCAGAAACTGAGGAAGAAGTCGAGGCAGAGGGAACAGCAGCAACAGCAGCAGTAGGAGGAGGGAGTGAGAGTGCGGCGGGGCTGTCAATGGTGTGATTCTAGCTGGGATGTTGATCTAATTACTGGTATAGAGTTGAGTCTCTGCCTGCCAGCTGCTCTGCAAGTCCGACCCACTAACACCACCACACCACCACTGCTGACTCTATCATCACTATAACAGTGATAACCCCACAACACTGCTAATACCATCAAGAGTGTTAACTCCATCATCGTTGTTGACACCATCATCACTGCTAACTCTATCATCACTATACCACTGCTGACACCACCATCACTGGTAATTCTGTCATCATTACACCACTGCTGACACCACCATCACTGCTAACTCTTTCATCACCATACCACTGCTGACACTACCATTGCAAACTCTATCACCACCACTATAATTACCTTTACCATTACAACTGGCAACATATATTTATTTCGACACCATCACAAAAAACACTGGTACCATGCCCACAACTGCTAATGCGAATGCTACACATTCTGCTGCCTTCACTACAGCCGTCAATATAACTCTCAACATTATCACGACCATTGTTATTTATCAGTTTCCTTATTAACTGTATATTCATTATTTGTAACCAAGACTGGATATTCTATTCCTTTAAACCAAAAAATTTTAACTGTCACCAATTTTTTTTTCCAAATTATTAATAAATAACGTATGTATGAATACTGCACGTGACAATAATTTGTAACCTTAATTAACATTTTAAAAATTCAATACTAGCGTGGAAAGAATAAATGTGACTAACTAGGAGAGGTTACTAGAGAGTTTTAAACATTTGGAGAACGGCAGTTTTTCCTAAGGAGATTAAAATTACCTGGCGCTAGCCGTTGTTTAAAAGTTAAAAGTCAGTTCGCATCATTAGTATCGTGTATACATATTCAGTGGCATAAAAAGTTTCGGGTATGGTAAGTCTCATTCATTTTAGGTCCTTGCCATCTCATTCACTCACACTCACTTCCTGCAAAGTTCTTGGTAAAACTCTCAATGTGCCCTTCATTAAGTCAGCCACCAACACCCAAGAGAAAGAAGGTGTGATGTTCCTCCCGACTCAACAATGCTCGCAGCCTCCGCCCTCACCTCTTTGTTCGGGTTAAAGCCATGCAGTTCCTCTCTCTCTTCACTTCATCCACACTGTTCACCTCTTCCTTTCATTCATTGGAGAGATATATTCAACTTTTCACGCTGCCTCTGCTTCTGGCCTTTTGGATTTGGAGGATGGACCTCCTTTTATTTTTACTGTGCTTAGAGTTACAGGTTGATTACGTAATTTGTGATTCTCTTCCTTTGTTATTGTTATCATCTTTATTCTCTTATACTCTGTCAGCGAACTGCCAAGTATCTACACACAATAAATAACACCTAACGAAAGAAGTTACTGTGTATTCTAAAGCTACTTTTGATCTCAGTGACAGATTTGTAACATCAGGGATGCTTTTAATCTTTTCTGCACAATGACGCATTTTTCACTATCTTCCCGCGACCTCAAGACGATTTTATTCAGTTTAAGGGAGACATATCGAACTGGGCGGGTTGTGTATTGCCTTCAGCCCTTTCATTACTAGGGGGCTCCACTAAGACGATTAGATTTGTCTATTAGAGTTAATTACACAAGACGTCATCGTAGTGGGGAAAATAACGGGTCGTGGGAGTGGGGGAACTAAGGGGTCTTGAGGGTGGGGGAAATAAGGGAATCATCAACACCAAAGTAATACTATCCACGCATTAGTAGGAACGGATCTGCAAGGACTGCGGCGATTTTCCTGCACAATAAAGACAAGCCATTCTCTTTCATGTATCTGGGTCCATAGTGTCGTGAAATGTTTAAAGGAAAGAATAATACCCACACACTGATACTGTGGTTAATGTGAAGAGGATACAAGTCGGGACTAAACTGTAACATCCTCATTATATAAACAATTTTAGTATAGGCTACAATACATCCCCTCCGTTCTCAGTTAGTTCTTCATTTGTATTCTTTTTTCGCATTCCCTCTTCTGTTTCCTTCTCATACTTTCCATGTGGATCATAGTACTTCCTCTTCGTCTTCCGTTGGTCTCTCTCTCTCTCTCTCTCTCTCGTTTGTCAAATATTTTCTCTTTCCCACTTCATTAATATTGTCTTCTGATGCTTCTCTTCCGTTTATTTCCCCTTCACAAGTTACTGCTTTCATTGCCTTGAGATATCTTGTTTTCTTCTTTCCAGTTCACATCAAAATATTCTCGAAAATTTACCTATAGTGTTCTTTACAGCTCAGATAATCCTGCTCATGTCTCTTTATATACCGGTATATACTTAGTTCATTAGTTTCTCATCTTTCAACTACTCACACTTATTCGTTCTCCTCTTTCTTATTGGCTGTTATTACCGTTTCTCATATATTTTTTCTCAAGGTTTCCATTCTTTTTTTATTTTTATTTTTTCAATCTATAGACGATTTTCTTCAGCCGAGACGACATTACCATAAACGGAAGGGTTAGATATAGCTTTCAATTACCCCAAATAAGAATAAATATATAAACGTTCATGTCATCAGTGCCTACGTTATTCTTCTATCTTATCTCCCTTTCTTTATTTGGTTGACCTATTTATGCCGGCCATCTTCAGAATTGCACCATCATCCACTCCTTCCCCTTCTATTTTGACTCTGCCTCTTACTAGACAGCTACACATCGCTCACTTCCTATCTCTCATTTCCTCCTCACTCGCAAGCATCTATTTCCTCGACGCTCACGCTCGGTTATTGCCCAAGTCTGTCTGTAATGCCTTATTGGGTCTTCCCTCCCTTCTCTCTCTCTCTCTCTCTCTCTCTCTCTCTCTCTTGCTTTACTATCCTTATTCTTCAGCATATAGAGTTAGATCTTGTAGTCATAGTCTACTCTGTAACAAACAGCCTCGAAAGGATCATAAGATCCGTTGCTGTTTGGTTTCCTTTGTACTCCTTTGTACTCTCTCTCTCTCTCTCTCTCTCTCTCTCTCTCGTTTTCACATTTTTCGGGGGGGGAGGGGGTTCTTTCTCATAATTGTCGTCCTTTCCCTAATGGATCTCGCTTTTGTCAACAACCCTCTCTATCTGCCATATTCGCCCCTTCTCTTTGATTTATCTGCTTGTCTATCTGTCTGCCTCTTCTCGTGTTCATCTTTTCCCTCGGCATCACTTGGTCAGCTCTCATCACCTCCTCCTGCCTTGCACCGTCCTCGCCCCTCTTAACCATTGCATCATCGCCGACTCGTCCTTGTCCCAACTTCCTCCATGTGAGCTTGCCACCCCTCACCCCTTCACTATCATGTCTCATCTGGTTTACCCTTACTACCTCCAGACGATTTTACTCAAGATAGACCTCTCGTACGGAAGAGGCTCATGAAAGCTATATCCTCGGGCTGAAAAGGTTGTATGGGCTGGTACCTTTTAACTCCTTAATTACAAGGGCGTCCTTTTATACTTGCTGCCTTCAGACGATATAATTCATCTTCTGAAAGACGCAAGGGGTTAGTGAAGCCTGTACCAAACCCTTTCAGTTCAAATTTCCTGTACCAAGATAAGAAAAGTAAACTGCCTGGAGATAGAAAATAATAAATGTCAATGGGCGTCATCGTGGTGGAGGGGTTATCCATTTACCCCTTAGGTATGATTACTTATTTTTTAACTCTTCTTGCTACTGTCATGCTGATCATTTTATTCAGGTTCCGAGGTCCATTCGTAGATAATCTGTAAAAAAAAAAAAAAAAGGTGTCCAATAACGCCCACATTGCTAAATATCGGCCACTGAGCTAAATAAAAAATCTGGCAATAGTAGGGATATAATATAAAAGGGAGGGATATTCTGTTGTCTTTATTTTCACTTTATCCATATTGACAATAAACGTCTTTTGTGTTCTATTTTGGCAACCACAACAAGATTAAATTAGACTTTCCAATCTACAGAAATTAGTTATAACTTTCACTCGCCCCTGCACAACAAGACAGTTCCCTTAACCAGGATTAATTCATCTTTTCTATAGCCAGAATCAAAGAAAAAAGGACATCATCGTACTGAAGAGAAATAACACTCTCCCACTGTTCATATTCCTGTCTTCCATCCTCTCAATTTTCAGTGATACTTTTCGTGTATTCAGTTATTTCTCCATGACTCTATTTTCTTCACCTCTTTCCACTGGTGTAGTTTTTCATCCAGTCAATGAAAATTCCCGCTCTCCAAACGCACTCCTCCCCCCCCCCTCTCTCTCTCTCGCAATATACTTTCCTCAAGTCCCTGCCTCTCTCTCTCTCTCTCTCTCTCTCTCTCTCTCTCTCTCTCTCTCTCTCAATACACTTTCCTCAAGTCCCTGTCTCCCTCTCCTCTCTCCTTCTTTCTCCCTCCTCTTCTCCCCTTCCTCCCTCCTCGGCCGTGATGCGTGACCGCCAGAGCCCCGCCAGCCTTGGTTTTGTGAATGGGGCGGGTTTGGCGGGGCGGGGGAGAGGGGGAGAGGGAGGCAGGAAGGGTGAGAGGAAGAGAGAAGACAGGAGGAAGGGAAGGAGGAGAGGAGAGGGAGGGAAGGAAAGTGGGAGGGAGATAGAGGAGGAAGAGAAAGGAAAGGGATGGAGAGAAAGTGGGAGAGAGGGAGAGAAAGAGGGAGGGAGAAGAGGAGAGGATGAGCGAAGGGAAGACGGGAGTGGAGGGAGAAACAGGGAAGGAGGAAAAGGGTAAGAGAGAGAGGGAGAGGAAGGGAGGAGGAAGAAGAAGAAAGGAATGAAGGAATGGAAGGACGAAGGGATGGAGATGGAAGATATGAATGAAGTGAAAGGGATGGGCGCAACTGCTGGGCAAATGAATAGGAGGAATGCAGAAGAAAGGATGGATAGAAATACAGTGTAAGGCAGAGAGAAAATGGAAAGACTAGGAATGGACGGAAGAAACAGATTTAGGGGAGAGAGAGAGAGAGAGAGAGAGAGAGAGAGAGAGAGAGAGAGAGAGAGAGAGAGAGAGAGAGAGAGTACACAAAGAAAAGGTATGATGATGTGAAAAGGAAGGAAATTAGAGGATGTACAAGAGGAAGAGCAAGGAGAGGAGAGGAAGATGAGATGAGGAGAAAAGCACGGTGGGGAAGAGAAGAGGAAGGAAGACATGACGAGAAGGAAGTGGAGAGGAAGGAAATGAAAGGAAGGAACGAGGAAGGAAGACATGTCGAATAAGGAAGAGGAAAGAAAGGAAATGCAAGGATGGAATGAGGAAGTAAGACATGGCAAGGAAGGAATGCAAGAGGAGAGGAAAGGGAGAGAGAGAGAGAGAGAGAGAGAGAGAGAGAGAGAGAGAGAGAGAGAGAGAGAGAGAGAGAGGGAAAAAGAGTCTGGCCTGGGATGTGATACTCCTGCTTGGAAACGAGGCGGAACATGGCGGAACAAGGAGGCTGAGGAATTGCCAAGGAAAAAAGGAATGACAAGGAATAAACAAAAGGCAAGATGATAAGCAAGACGTGGAAGAGAACCACAAGGAATCAAGAACACGGTCGATGGCAGATAAAAACCAAGAAGAACGGAACGACAAGAAAAAATAAGAGGAAGAGAACAAAGAGGACCCAAGAACAGAGGAGAGGAACAGTAAGAGAAAGAAGAAAACCTTAAGGGAGATAGGAACTGACACAACTAAAAATACAGTACGATTATATAATTACAGAACTAATCAATATAAACAGGGATGGGCAGACAGTTAAGAACGCAAAATAACGAGGTATGACGAAAAACAGCGACATAACGAAGGGCATGTGGTGAAAAGGGCACGAGGCAACAAACACCGTAAGGATGCATTATGAAAATACCGATGATTGGGTATTAGAGAAAGGAAAAGGGAACATGACGGCGGCAGAGGGAGAAAGAAACATAAGTGACAATGAACAGTACAAGTAGCAGTACGGAAAAGTGTTCACCACTCATCTTTTCCTCTTTCTCCTCCATCCCTCCTACTTCTCTTTCTTTCACTCTTTCCTCCTCCTCCTCCTCCTCCTCCCATTACCACTCTTCTCTCCTCCTTCGCCCACCCTTCCCTTCCCGTCCTTCTCTCATCCTTCCCTTTTACCTCTTTCACTCTTCCCTCCCTCCTCCTTTTTCTTCAATTCATCCCTCTCCTCTCCATATCCCTCCTCCCTCTACACACTCTTCCCTCCTCCCTCTACACGCTCTTCCCTCCCTCCTCCTTCTCCCTCCGTCTCCCATTCTTCCCTCTCTCCCTCCCTCCCCCACTCCTCCGCTACTCCAAGGCAAACACTCGCCTCATTGCTCTCATTCATCTCACTTCGCGGAACAAAGAAGTGGATCCGATTAGCCGCCATGATCGAGTTTGTTGTGATAGGTAGATAACTGGCAACAACACCCAGGCTACCCCAGTTACCAGCCTAAGGTGTCGGTGTCCACTTCCCCTCCACGGTAGGTCCAGTAGTAAACAAGCTGAACGCCTAAATTAAGCCCAGGAGCAAGTGTTGGTACTCGAGCTGCAGTGGGGGGATTTTGTGAATGAATAGCCTCGCTACCGGGCCCCGCCGCCCAGCCCTCCGAAGTGTTTCGCTCAGCTCGGCTCTGACGCAGGAGACGCTCGCCCCCAGCCTGCTCCTCGGCCCGTCCTCCCATAGCTCCTGCCTCCGGCAACTTTTCGTTGTGTGTCTTGCCATAATTACCTGTACCTGAGGGAGAAGGGTATTCACTTCCCACGGCAGACCTCTGGAGTTATGAACGACAATGAAAACCACAAGTAACAGTTGAAAACTTAATACCAGTCATTGAGCCTCTGGGACAGGATGAAAAACAAGCCGGAACAAGGAAGTTTGGCACTTAACGCCCAGAACGTAAGGTTCATATTACTCCTGGTCTTACGGGCATCAGCTGGGCACTGTGAGCACTTTCAGAGCACAAGGAAATTGGGCCCTACGATACCGGTACACAGGGACTGGTTTCTCGCGTTACTAGCGCCAGCTAACTTGTTCCCTAATGTAAAACAAGTGATCCCGGCAGGATGGAGGCTTCGGTTGTTTCATTGGAAATTTATGAACCAATATTTTCAAACTAAGCTTTGAAGTCTAACAAAATCTTTTTCTAGCTGCTGTCAGTACTTGGATGAACAGATTGACTTTGTAAGAAATTGGTTAGAAAGCTACAAGACTTTCTCATAAACGGCCACTTGCATGCTGCTACAAAAAATACATATGGAGAGATCAAGTTACGCCCAGCCACCTGGAATCCCAAGTCTGAGCCCTGGGACACCCGGGCACAGGGGCGGAGGTGGCGTGCCCCGAGCCCCGCGAGTAAAGCTCCCGGGGCAACTCGTAGTAAGCTCAGGATTTTGTGAATGGGCCGAGAAGTAGGTCTGTGCGGCCACGGGAGAAGGATATCTGGGTAGGTGTTACAGCGGTAACGAGGTGGGGGAGACCGTACGAAACCACACACCTGTCCAACACGTGTCCTGGCTAAAATCCCAGACTAGAGCACTTCACTACCCATTTACGCTGAAATCTGATCATCTGCTAAAGCACTCTTCGGTGTCAAACAAAGGCCGACTTTTCTGAGCACTTCGCACCTTCCCCAGATCTCACAAACAGTGAAGTGAGAAGTAGAAAATACATAGATATAACTGGATGCCCTACATCCAACATACATAGGTGAACGTCCGGGTAGATTAATCAGTACAAAACTGACTCCATGAATCAGATGACGTATTTCTTACATTTGCTCCATTCAAAGACTATTCAGCTTAGGAGAGACTTTAAGAGCAGGAAGGATTAGTGTTCATTAACCCCTGCATATGTGGTTAGAGGCTAATAAGCTGAATCAAATCGCCTGTCAGTAGCAAAAGTAAACTACATATGACGTCCTGGGAGTGAAGGGATTACGAACAAACTACCTGAGTAATTGAGTCGGCGTGAGGGTCGTGCCTTACCTTTACCACCCTCACCCCCACAACAACACTTTCAAACAGCAACAACAGGAAGAACGCTGGCTGAACGCCCACAACAAGGGCGTTCTCCTGTTTACCAGAGCCGTGGACACATATACACACAGCCACATGCATATACAACGACACGAAATTAAATGAATACACATGCAGCCACACGTCTGTACTCAGTTTCATGCAGATGAAAAACAAGTTAAGACTTTAAATCGGGGACATAATGTATGCCATAAAATAATATTTTTGTCCATGCACAGATACTGGCATATTATTGTCTCTATCCAACTAGAAATTGCCGTCTCATGAAGTAAGCACCAAATATATTTGCACTTTCTCTTAAGCCCACAAACACCCTCAGGCACTAATAAACATGCCCACAATTACGCCACACACACACACACACACACACACACACACACACACACACACACACACACACACACACACACACACAAAACAAGCCCCTTCACAAAGCACGCAGGCACGCACAGGCAGACTTCATACAGCACATTAAAGCCCAGCACTGCCGACACACGCGGCCTAAACACACTTATCCGCCTTTCACCTCTTGGCACCAGCTTGCGCAAGAGGAAACTGATTTCATTATAATTACACATAGTTTCCTGGCGGTCCGTGTGCGCTCACAAGTCACCTCATTAGGGCTGCTTAGAGTCTGTCGTGTCCCACACCCCTCCCCTTCACCATCCGACCTCTCCCTTTCTCTCAGACGTTCTATTTTATTTCCATTTATCATTTTTAAACATACATTCGGCTCTTATACTTGTCACCACTCATGCTTTATTTTTATTTCCGAATATTACTGATACGTGATCTTCCAGAGTTCACGGGATATATATATATATATATATATATATATATATATATATATATATATATATATATATATATATATATATATATATATTCATTCTGCTTGAGGTTTTTGTGTTGTCCTCTCCCCTTCACTATCCAACCTTTCCCCTCCCAGGCTTTCCATTTCTTCCCATCAATACTAAACCGTTCATTTCTCATCTTCCGGTCTTTATCCATGCAGTACCTTTTAGGTGCCTTTAGATATATCTTGAGTGGCACTTTTTTTTTTTGTTAGATTCGTTGTATGCCATCTCCCTCGCAGTCACAATCAGCTATCTATTTCTTCTCATCTAAAGTATATATATATATATATATATATATATATATATATATATATATATATATATATATATATATATATACATACATACATACATACATACACAGGAACACCTTTTTTTTTGTTCGAGCTTGTCGTGTGCCGTCCTCCCTTCACTGCCAGCGTGCCCGACCTCCCCTCTCCCAGACTTTCTAATTTTTCCCATCTATCATTTTATACTGCGTCTTTCTCCACTTGTAACTTCCTTGTTTGTACTTCTTCGTGCTTCCCATTTTCGTATCACAATCCAGGTAGGTATTCCTTCATTTTCAGGTGCATAATATTTTTTTTTCAAAGGACATATATGTTTTTTTAAACAGTATTTATTTTAAAAATCTACAATTGTCTTATCCATTTATTCATCTAATATCATTTCATATATGTTATTAATTCTTCTTTCCGCAAATCATGCATTCATTTAATGCAAACGGTGCCTAGCTCAGCTATCACTGAACAACATTCTTCTTATCGAACGAAGCTAAATTTGAGAATGGAGAAAATTATAAAAAAAGTACACTCGTAAAATCTACTACAAACTGTTTCTGTAATTATAGAAACGATTAGTTAAGAACGGGGTACATACTGTAAGATGGCGCATGAATCAGTGAGCACTAGTGAGGTGGAAAAAGTAGACACAAGAAAGTACTGAATATCTTTGTGTGTACATTTTCGAAGAAGGTATGGGATGAAAAGTTAGACAGCCACTTTCACCTTTACGTATATATAATGTTAAAGAAAAGTATATGCCTTCCTTTTCAGTATCCCTCAGGCCTTCTTTCCATAATTATGTAATTTTAGTTTGTTTATCAGTTCTTATCCCTTCCATTGTCTGGCAATTTTAAACTCAATCTTGTCTCCTTTAAATCTTTACTTATATACATAATTATGATCATTTGTTCTGAATTGCCATACCTTATAGGTTTTAACGTCGTTATTAGTCCCTCAAGCAAAAAATAAAATAAAAATGTTCTCTGACTGAAGGAGTTACTGGAGACTGTTTCTAATTCTGGAGTGGTACTTGGTATTTGTGAAGTGTGAGGCTTGAAGTGGCAGCCCTCACCCTTGTATTGGCAGCCCTGATATACCTAGTAGTGCTCCATCCGTCCCCCGGGGCTACACACTTCGCTCTCCCCACAGCTTTTACTGCGTCAGACCGGGCATGGTGTTAGCTTAGCCCGTCTTAGAAACCTGCCACTCCATCTCTACTTACTCTTACCATCAACGCTCCTTACCTACCTACCTCACACACACACACACACACGACGGCTACTGGGGAATAAATACACCCATGATGGCTACCGAGGAACTGGAGTGCTAAAGAAAAGTCGCCAATCAACCTCTATTTGCATAATTATATGCCCCGACTGCTTGGTACCGACCCAGTGGTTACTCAGAGTGCACGTACTTCTATCCTGGCTGTTCGGTATACACACACGGCTGTTACTGAAGATCTGAAGTACCACAATAACAATACATCAGTCAGCCTCCATTTGCACGTTTATCCTCACTGCATGGTTTTCACAGTCAATTATCCTAACATGAGGATACTTTAAAAAAAAAAAAAAAAAAAAAAAAAAAAGAGTGCTCCATGTGACGAAGATGAAGCAAGTGAAAAAATAAATACTGAAAAGTGAAAGCCAACGTTAAATTTGGAAGTACCCGTATAAGCCAGAAATTATATCTTTACGTAACTCTGTGCGGATAATTTTTGCTCCTACTGCAGTACCTTGTAAACTGGGAGAATATTTGTACCATTCTGAGAATATTTTAAGATATGCATTACAATCTCCTCACAATTACCAATACAGATTAAGTAGAGATGAATCAACAGAACGAAGAGATAATATACATGTTAGACATATCTTTTTTTTTTTCTTCACTACCCTTTATTTCTTTCTTCTCTCTCTCTCTCTCTCTCTGTGTCAGTCCCTCCGAAACCATAATTCCTTTCCCTCTCCATCATGCCCCAATCCCTCCCCTCCCCCCCCTCACCCCCGCGGCCACCGGAAGAGCGGGGGGGGGGGTGAGAGTGGTGGGTGCGGGCTGAGAGAGAGAGAGAGAGAGAGAGAGAGAGAGAGAGAGAGAGCAGGAGGGACGGAGGGGAGGAAATAGAGAAAGGGAGGAGGTAAAAGAAATAGGAAAAGTAGAAAAGAATAAATGAAAAGGAAAGGGCGGAACAAGGGGTGACTGGAAGTGGGAAACAGGGGGAGGATGAGGTAAGGGAGATGAGAAATGAAGGTGTGGAATAAAAGTGGAGAACAAAATACCTTAAGAAGGAAGGAGGCAGAGAGAAAAATAATCGACAAGAGGATGGATATGAAAAGTAAATATTATGATGTGGTGTAGCAGTGAAAACCTTGAAGTGGGTGGAGTGAGAGGTTGATGAAGTGGACGAGGGAAGAGAAAGACTTTACACAGTGGAAGAGAAAGTTGAAAAAAAAAAAAAATAAATAACTTGGGATGTTGTAATTAACCCACCTATAAAATACCCTGACCCCCAATCCCAGACTTCATTCTCAGTGACAGAGGAGATATTGCTTCAAGTTCCTCTATCATCACTCCTTCCCATTTATCCAAGTCGTCATCTTTGCCACTTTTTTTCTACTGGACTCTTGGTTTTCCTCTTCACCCCAGCAGATCCACGTCTCTCCAAACAACACTATTCTTTCCCACAGGACTAAAGTGGTGCTGGATTGATTCCTCGCCTCCCGCCACGAATGTACTATGGAGGCTGAGACCTTATGAGGTATTAATAACAAACCGCAGTAATTTATGGTTAACCTTTTCTGCCGGAGATTATAACCATCCGTCAAAAGCCTTCTTTGCTACAGCTAGGTTTTTGTAATGTAATGTTATCAGGTACGACAAACATAGTAAAAAATTAGCCAGTGAGCAAAGAAAGTAGGTCGACACAATTTTAGTGCCTTGGCATGGTTGGCCAGCGTGAGTAATAATGGCCTGCAGAACCTGAGAGGAGAGCAGGATCACCTTGGAATGCATTTTTGACGTGATGAATGACTGTGGTATGTGGGTGAGTGGTAAGAAAACAGAATAAAAGAGGGCAATGGGAGGAACAATGAGGAGGTATGGGAAAGGAAAGGAAAGGGTCATGAGGAAAGGAGGGAGGGAGAGGTGGGTGGGTATGGGGTCACACGAGCAAGAGCCTCGGCTGTCTCTCCACCAGGCTAAGAAACATGATCTATTCTTTTTATAGGGTTCAGATACTCCCTACCCCCCACTCCATCTTCCCTCTAGCCCACGCTCTCTCTCTCTCTCTCTCTCTCTCTCTCTCTCTCTCTCTCTCTCTCTCTCTCTCACCATTATGCAATCTATTATTATTATTATACATCCGTTTCGCTCATTTTTAGTTCTACTTCTTCCCCGGTTCATTTACAGAATTATTTTTTCTTTCTACTCCTGTTCTTATCTATTATTTTTCTTCTTTCTATATTTTTGCTTTTGCCACCCCTCTCTCTCTCACCCAAGGCAAATAGTTCTCCGTTTTTCTTTCATACAGTATATTCTTCCACTCTCATGCGCTTCTTTATCAAAACCTTATCAGCTATCCTCCTTTCCCTCCTTAATCTTTCATCTCTTGCTTTATTTCTCTCATCCTTACTACGACGTGTCCTTGGCCTCTCTTCCGTTTTTTTCTCCTTGACCCTTCTCGTGTTACTCTCTCTCCCTCTCTTTCATCATTCCGCTTCACCCTTTCCTGTTCTTTCTCTAGCTGTTCATTGCCCGTTTCATCTTCTGTTGCTAGTACCATATTTGCACCTTTTTTTTAGCATTCCTTCCCTTGTTCCTTCTTCTAGAGCTACATCTACCTCTCACCCCTGCTTAGCTTTTCTTCATTTACTCCTCTTCTTTTATACTATCAGTTTTACATTTCTGTCATTCTTCCTCCCACTCCCCTCCCCACTTTTTTTCTACTCCCCATTTTTTCTCCCTCTCCTGTCTTTTCCTCTATTACAACTACTTCTCCCTGTTTAGCTTTCTTCCCTTTGTACATTTTTTCCATACTGATATATCTACATACCTCTCATTCACGACCTCTTTCCTTTTTCTTCTACTCCTTATTTTATCTTCTCTTCTTTTTTCTTTTACTATACTAACTACCTTTCCTCTGTCTTACCTTCCCTTCTCTTCCCGTTTCCTCAACAACTAGTACAGTACTACCTTTCTCATCATAAATTATTTTCTCCTCCTTTCACTTATATACTTGTGACTATGTTTGAATCCGCCTAATTTCCTTCCTTTTTCTTGCACCGGCACTTCAATATTTCACCTCTTGCCTTCTCTTTCCTTGTTTTTTTTTTTTTTTTTTTTTTTAATGCTATCACTACTTTTCCCTCTGAATTTTCTAGCTTTTCCTCTCTTCTTCTTCTTTTTTTTTTTTTTTGGTCGCTACTACCATTTTTCCCTTCTCAATTTCCCTTGCCTTTACCTCTCTTCCTACTGTTCCTTTCCTTCTGTAGGTACTACTAGCACTTTTCCTCCCCATCTTATCTTTCTTCCTTATCTACCTCCATTTCTTTTACTGCTGCTATCGCTTTTCCCTCCTCCTTACCTTTCCTTGCCTCTCCTCGCTTCTTCCTTCCCTAGGCAGGAAGGAATGTGTGCTGCCCGAGTTTCAGTGGCGGCCAAAGTCTTTATAAACACCGACTGTCCTTTTTCTTCTTTTTTTCCTCTCTTTTTTTCTTTCTTCGCCGAGGTTTACAAAAGACGGGGGAAAAAAATACCGACTTTATTCCTGTTCACCCAAAAGGAATTCCTGGAACGCCTCAGAGTATCATGTTATAGTGGCCACTTGCAAAACCTGTGCTCACAATAACAGGAATTTAAATCGTCCGTGAATGTGAACTGAAGGAATGGTAATTGGAGGCGGGGGAAGCATCGCCTGTCTATTGAATTAATGTGTGTTTAAAGATAACATGAGGTTATTATTATTATTATTATTATTATTATTATTGTTATTATTATTATTATTATTATTATTATTATTATTATTGATGTTATTTTTATCATCATCATTATTATTATTATTATTATTATTATTATTGTATATCCTACGCAGAAAAAAGCTGGTATGGAGGAAGTGCCAGAGAGCCTCTTAAGGCAATGGGATAAGGGCATAGAAGCTTATGATATTCACTATCGAAAACCCAGAGGAATGATGGTGGATTAAACAGCTATCGCATAAATCTGATACTGTTTGGACGAATGAATAAAATAGTGGATGAAAGGCGGCAATGGTGAAAAAAAAAAAATGGCAAGGTGAATGAATGAATGAATAAATGAAAAATAAATGACTGAATGATTTGAAGGATGACCAAAGGCAGACAGTGAAAGAGAACAAACTACATGGTATGTTTTGAAGGAAGGGGTTGCGTTCCGAGGCGGCCGGCATGCTTGTGAAAGGCGATAGGAGCATTCCATAGCGAGTCTCCTGATGCCTTGTCACGGTGACGTATTGGGCGGCATTACGCGGTGTACAGTGGCTCCGTGGCAGGATCACATTGCCACTCAGAATAATATAAGTACCCAGACTAAAACGTATGACAGTGACTAGCAGCTTAACCCTTTCAGTGTGATGGCGCCCTTTTGTTACTCTGCTCTTGTTTACCTTGTTATAATCAATCTATTTTATTGGATCATCATTTTATCTATCTACCTACTTACCTATCTATCTATCTGTCTATCTACTTATCTACTTCTCATGCTATCTTTTTTACTATATTCCATTTACTCTACTTAACTATGGCTTACTCCGAACGAATTACTTCAGATCAAAAAGGACGTCTCTGGATGGAGGGATTAAAAAGGCCCTCCATCCATCCCCTCAACACAGTCAGTTTTACTTCCCCCTTTTTGTTTATAATTTTCATGCCCCCACCCAAGAATTTTACTAAGCTCAGAAAGAACCTTATGAAGTAATGACAAGAGAAACTTTTAAATAACGTTTTTATGATAACTTCCGGCACACTATTTTACTCAGGATAAGATAAGTAAACAAAATGAAGAAGCACAAATCTAGAGTAGAAACAAAGAATGGCTAAACAATATGACAAGTGAAATAATGGAGTAAGGAGTAAATGGGAGAGGGAGGAGAGCCAGGAGTGGAACAAGGGAGGGAGGGAAAGGGGCTGGGAAGAGGGAGGAAAGTAGAGAAAGCGGGGGAGGGGGGGAGGAGGGAGGTTGGAGGGACAAGGGGAGAGGAAATGGTGAGACGTCAAAATAAGGAAATGCGATGAGGGGGCGGGTGTGGACAACAAGAGGGTGGGGGAAGATGGGGGGTGGGGTAATATATGAATATGGTGGCGGGAGGGAGGGAGAAAGGGTGTAAAAATGATGGAAAGGGAGATAGAATGAGGGAGGGAAAGTTGTAGAAATACGGAGGTGAGCTTAGGAGGGGAACAAAAAAAGCGGGAAACAGAAGGAAAAAAGAAGAAGAATGAACGAGCAAAAGGTGAGTGAGAGAGAGAGAGAGAGAGAGAGAGAGAGAGAGAGAGAGAGAGAGAGAGAGAGAGAGAGAGAGAAGGGGCGGGGAGTACTGGAAATATACTTAAGGTGGAAGATGAAGAAGAAAGATGAAAGGGAAAGAAAGGGACGAAGAAGGAAGGAGAGACGTAGAAATGAAGAACGGAGGTAAGGAGGCAGAGAAACAGGGAGACAGGGAGAGGGAAAGAAGAAAAAGACTCGGAGTTTACCAAGAGCGGAAGATAGGGAAAGAGAAGAGGGGGAAAAAATGATAAACGGAAAGAGATATAGTAATAAACAGTGGGAATAAGGGAGACAGAAATATGGGGTGATAAAAAGGGAGAGGGAGAGATGAGAGAGGGATGACTGAAGTGAGAGGGGTAGGGGACTTACCGATGGCGGAAGGCAGAGAAAGGGAAGGGGAAAGGGAAGGACAATGAGAGACAGAAAGACAGAAATAAAGAAAAAAATACATATAACTGCGATGACAGAAACTGAGACGAAAGAAGACAGAGGGAGACGCGGAGGAAGAGGGACAGGAATTTCAGTGATTGCAGAAGTTATGAGAAGGAAGGAGAAAGTAAAGAAAAAAATATCAGTAAGGGAGGGGTAGATGAAGGAATACAGAGATGAGGTAAGGAGAGACAGAAATTTGGTGACGGAAAAGTTAAAAGGAGAGAACACTGAGACAAGGTAATGAAAGGGACAATGAATTTCAAGACGGCGGAAGGTAGAGAAAAGAAAAAGGAGAGGAAAAATCAAGGAAGAAGAGACAGATGTAGAAATAAGAAGGGAGGTTAGAACTGACAGAAACAGAGGGATAAGAGAAGAAAGGAAATGAACAAAGAAAAGGAAAGAAGAAAGATACAATGAATGAAAAATGGAGAAACAGGGAAATACAGAGGAGAGGACACAAGGAAAGGAACACAGGAGAAGGAGAGAGGAACGGAGAGACGGGGTATTTACCGACAGCGGAAGGAAGGGAAGGAAGAGGACAATGAGGGAAGGAACAGGTCTTGGGAGCAGTGATGACAGAGGGAACAGCCAGTGAGTGAAAGTGGCTGGGAGTTTCCACAATAAGAGGGACATTTAAATAGTCAGGAGGGCTTAGGGAGAGGGCTAATGATGGGGGACGTGGCGAGTGACGAGGGGAGGTCATGTGAGGTGAGCTGAAGAGGGAGGTGAAGGAGAGAGGGTGGTGAGGAGGGAGAATGAGGGAGGTGAAGGAGCGAGAACTGGAGTGGGAGGAAGGAGAAGAGGGTGGTGAATGAGAAAAGTTAGGGGAAAAGAAGGCAGACTGTTATGAGTGAAAGGGGAGGGAAAGAGAAAGTGAGATGCTGGAATGAGAAAAGGATGAATGAGAATGGATATTAATGAGTGACGGGCGGGAAGAGAGTGAAAAATGGAAACTCTGGGGATGAGACACGTAGCAAGAACGAGAAAAAGACCAAGAGGCTATTAAATATAAAAGCAGAAAAAGGAAGGAACTGAGAAAGAAAGATACATGTAGCAAGAAATGAAGACGTATAAAAAAGTAAACGAGACAAGAGAAAGCAAGACCAGCCTCGCCCCTCAAAAAAAATAAAAAGAAAAAAAGGAAAAAGAAAAACGAAATTCGGGAATGGCAAAATTTTAAGGAAGCCTCCGAGTCTAAAGAAGAAAGGTCCATAAAGAAGGAAAGCTGGAAGGGGGAGGGGGGTAGAGAGTCGATGGGTGAGAGGAGCTATTGGGACGGAAGGAAGGAAGGAAGGAAAGGAGGGGGGAAGGAGGGAGGGAAGGAGGGATGGTGGTCAAAGAAAGAATTATAAACCTGGCCTGGACAAAGGAAAAGGTGAATTTGTGACAGATTACCGTGGATTAAAAAAAAAAAAAAAAATGCAAAATGGACGGTCGTGAGACAGGGAGTGACAGAGTGACGAGGAAGTGGTATGACGGGATAATGCATAAAGAAATAAGGTAAGCGGTAAAGGAAGGAAAAGATGTGGAGGGGAAGAGAACGGGAAAACTGAGACCGGAAAAAGTGATGGAAGAAGAGCAGTGAGGAAGGAGACGGGAAAAGGGAAGGGGAAAGAAACAGAGAATTGGAGAAGTACATACGACACGAGAAAAGTATGTGCAAAGATAACGAAAAATGAATATACTAAAGTACAATCGGATAAATGAAAGACACATGACAAGGAGTAAAGGAGGGCAAATACAGAAAGGAAAGGGAATAGAAAAAAATTAACAAATATGAAAATGAGAGGTAAGTGAAAAGAATGTAAGGTGGGAATGAGAATGCAGTAACTCAGAGAAAGCTGGATTAGGGGAGACCTTAATATAAGAGGCTAAAACAAGTAGAGTGGAAGAGAAACGAGGTCAGATGAAGAGAATGAGGTGGAAACGGAGGTTGGGAAATGCAAGAGAAGACAACGCAAGAATAAGTCGCAGGAGGAAGAAAATTACGAAGTAAGGGTAAGGAAAAATGAGGAAAAAGAGGCACATATAGAAAAATACTGCGAATGAGAGATTATACGGATGAGAGAAAAGAGAACTGTGAGGTAAAAGAAAAGAGATAATGTGTAGTAGAACTGAACGAAGGTAAAGAGGGAAATATTGCGTGAAGGAAAGAAAGGATTAAGGAAAAAAAAAAGACAGCAAGGAAGGGGGTTGAAGAAAATCAAAATTTGGATACAGAAGGCGTGGATGATATTGCAAATGGAAGACAAAGAAGGATGAAACATAAGAAGAAACGTAGAGGCAGTGGACGAAAGGGAAGGAGGAGAGTGAAAAAGAGGGAGCAAATGGAAAAAACAGAAGGCGCCGTAGTAAAGGGCTAACACAACTCAAGAAAGAAACACAACGAAAAACGTAGAATTAGGGTAGGAAAAGGAGCAAGGAGAGGGAAAGAGAAAGAGAGAAAGAAAATAACAAAAATGGAAGGCGTGGAAGACAAGAGCAAGAGGAAGACAAAGAAAAAGAAGACGCAAGGAGAAACGCAAAGGTAAGGTAGGAAAGTGAGGAAGGAGAGGAGAGGGGAAATGAAGGAAGGGGGAGAGGAGGAGAGAGGGAGGGGAGCGTGGGGTCGTGCCAGGTCAGGTGAGGTGGGGGGCCGGAAGCCACGGATATAGCGGCGTGGGAAGACCCTGTGTTGACCTCCTGACGCTGACCTCACTCGTCACCCTACACCTGTCACACACCTGTCAGACACCAGAACGGCGGAGAACAAGGCACTCACCTGTACCCTCAAACCTGTCACTCTACACCAATTAACCAACACCAGCCAAACCAACGCTCTCTAACTTGTATCTGCACACCAGTCACTCCACGCCTGCATCCTCATGCAAGTCACTCCACGCATGCATCCTCACACCAGTCACCCCACATCCGTATCCCACACCACTCATGCACACAGCCTCAAACCTTTCATTAACACCAATTAATCTACACCACAGGTGTACCCCCACAACAGCCAGTCAGCACCACTTGCTACACTTGCAGCCCACACCAATCATCCTACACCAGTCATCCCGCATGGGCCAGACACTTATATCCCACACCAGTCATACACCTGCATCACCACACCAGTCATCCCACTTCTGTCATAAACCTGCATGCCCACACAAGTTATTCCATATTTGTCAAACATCTGCAACCAACATCAGTCGCCTCTCACCGGTCATACACCTGCACCCCCACACCTGTCATACACCTGCACTGTCACACCTGTCATAAACCTGCACTTCCACACTTGTCATATATTTGCATCCGCACACCAGTCATTCCACGCCAGTAATACACCTGCATTCTATACCAGTCATCCCACACCGGTCATACACCAGCACCTCATACCAGTCCTCTTACACATACACCAAATTTGTTACCTTATACCTATTATCTCACATGTCACACACCAGACACTCTATCTGTCTCACAAATGCCGCAGCAGACAAGCTATTTCGCACCAGCAACCTCCACACTTCGTGTCCATACCACATCCAAACCCAGTTTTCGATAGCCATACAAAGCCGACGTTAGAAAATACAGCCTTTCTCTTCTGTTTTCAATAACAACATCTAAACAATACCCTGGCACTTCACACATATATTTTAGACACAGTAGTAATGCTATTCACTTCAGGAAAACCACGCGGAAACGAAGTCACTGGCCAAGTATTTCAGCTGACAAAAACAAGACTAAATTTCATTTCATATAACCATTACCTGGAGAAATAAAGAGCCTCTCCCTAGTCATCTCGGGATTTCATGTAATAGCTACTAAGTGTACCTCGATAACTGAAAATCATGGCAAAGACCGCAGTTATAGATTTACTGAAGATGCACCGTTAAAATAATACTCGGCCACTTCCTGCACGGGGCCAAAGAATGAACTCCACTGTTTCTCATAAGGTAGCTGTTACGTTTCGAATAAGTGTAAAATATGAGGAACTATTATCAGTAAATATCATATCCAAAACATCTCGCTGAATATGCTTTAACTATGAAATCGATCAGATAACTTAGGTATCTTAAACCAATACCTCGTAATTTCAGCAGGGGATCCTCGCTCTGGGTCTCTCACTCTCGGAAGCTAAACCTCTTCCATCCTTCAACCTCCGGAGGACATGACACGCGGTAGCCCTCCATGCCATCCCTGTCTCCCACGACATCATTCTCCCCAGCTAACATAAACTCCAGGTAGAGAGGAGGAGGGGAAAGAGCTTTTGTGATGGGCAGGGGATGGGAGAGATTAAGAGAAAAGGTCATGGGCTGAGGGAACAATAGGTTGAATCGTAGCGCCCACAATGGCCACTTTATTATGGCCGGTCTTGAGGTGGTGGTCCAGGGTATCACCGGAGGCAGGGTGACATTATAGCCGATAATCGCGGCTCCTTTGTACGGTTCCTCGGCCTAGCTTGGTGGTGGTGGTGGGGGCGGCGAGAGTCGTATAGGTGGCGGTGGTGGTGGTGAGGGTTATAGGGATGGTGGTGGGAGATGGTGGTGGTGCGGGTTAGGCTATAGAGGTGGTTGTGGGGGAGGTGGTGGATGGGGTGTTGATGTGCTGTAGGGATTGTAGTGGTGAGTGTTGTACGGGTTACGGTGGTCGTGGTGGTGCTGATATCTGTTGTGTGTGTGTGTGTGTGTGTGTGTGTGTGTGTGTGTGTGTGTGTGTGTGTTGTTTTAGAGGGTAGTGGCTGAGACTGATGTAATGATGGTAGAAGTGGGTATTGTACATATCAAGGTGGTATTTAGGGATGATAATGATGATGATGATGATGGTGTGATATGCTGTTACGATGGTAGTGGTGATTGATGTTATACTAAAAACTGTGGTGACTGTGGAGGCGAAGGTGGTGTCTAGACAATGGTGATCATATGAATAAAGCTTGCAGAACGAGTATCGGTGCTTCTTGGAATACAGGCGAGAAAACTCATACGTCGAAGTGGCAGTGGCGGCGGGTAACATATAGTGGTGGAGGGAAATTTAACAAGTAGATACAGAAATTATCATACAGAAATTATAATGGCAGGGACAAAAGTTATCACAAGAAGAATTTAGATTTTTGTAATAACATGATGATGATGGTGAAGGCGACAATATGCAGATATGAGTGACAGTGACTTGTCAAGAAACAGTGGTGCTGATCACCATGACTACAGCCGAAGTTGTGGTGATGTTGAGTGGTAATTAAACTTTATGCCTATTGAAAAGTTTTGTCCTACAAACGACAGAAGGTAATGATAAGTGATAGGAAAGATGCATGACTGTGTGGCAACGATAATGTGAAAACAACGGAAGTGAGTGCACGGTTAATGAAGTTAGTTGGGGGTGTTATCCGTTAGATATGCTGGTAATCTTATACTTGGCCAGGCAGGTGAAAGTATATTATGATATGAAATTTGGTACCAGACTGGCTGCTGTTGAAATAGGAAGATGAGTCTGCCTGTACAGATAACGATGCACTAAAAAGCGAGAGAGATTTGTGGCTTTGCAGGAAGAAGCGTATGATCACTCTCACTTCTCTTCCGGTACAGTAGGCTACACGTGCTCCTCACCTTTCACCATCTCTTAATCAACACTAATTCTCATACTAACTTAAGGTATACAAGGTAAAAATAAAAGTGTACTCATACCGCACACTCAAATCAGTTTATATCTGAATATGCATGCGGACGAGGAACACACACACACACACACACACACACACACACACACACACACACACACACACACACACACACACACACACACACACACACACACACACACACACACACACACACACACACACTACAACATAAACTCATAACACGAAAACCTTCATAAATAAACAAGCACGCGCTCACACACACCACCCCTTCACCCCCACACCTAATCCCACAAGCATTCACAAGTAAGCACATTCACCTTTACACAAACACACACACACACACACACACACACACACACACACACACACACACACACACACACACACACACACACAGTAACCTTCAATAAAACACATACAAGCACACGCCACAGTAAGCAGTACATACGGAAGCATATTCACCTGCACACACACACACACACACACACACACACACACACACACACACACACACACACACACACACACACACACAGCTACCTGCACACTGTCTGTCCCTGTCTCAATGTCACAGTCACTCAGCCGCGGGGGACAGGTAGAAAGGGATGTAAGCGAGGTAGGGAGTATAAAGTACAGTGGGAGGTATTAGGTAGGGAATGCATACGGTAACAGGTATAACGAGGCCCTGGGACGTTGTCAAGGTAGGGAGTAGAAAGGGCAGAATTAGGTACCATAGTGTATTAGTGAGAGAATGTGTGGGGTAGCAGGCATAACGAACCTTTGGAATGTAGCCAAGGTAGGGAGTACAAAGGGTAAAGTTATGTAGGGAGTGCACAGGATAAGAGTGGCAATGAGGTAGGAAGTAGACAGGGCGAAATTTATTTTAAGAGTTGGGTAATTTTGCTAACAGGTAGGGAGTAAAAAGACTGGACATTAGGTAGGGAGTATACAGGGTAGTAGGAAGTGTGTGCTGCTGCGAAGTAGCTGAGGTAGGGAGTAAAAAGGATAAAGTTAGGCATTAAGTAGGGTGAGCATAAAGTAAGATGGGCAATAAGGCAGAGAGTACAATAAGCATGGTAGGGATTACAAAAGAAGCAGTTAGGCAGTAGGTAGCGAGTGTACAGAAAATGAGTGACCGTGAGGTTGGGAATACAATGAGTTTAATTAGTTATACCGTAGCTTGGAATTCATGGAGCAAAAGGTCATAAGGTAGGGAATAAAAAAATGTACCTAAAGAATGAAAAAAAGGAGAAGTTTGGCACAAGAGATTTTACACAGAGGGTAAATTTAAGATTAAAATACAGTTCATGGGATATAAATGGTCATAAAGTAGAAGTAAAGATAGTCAAGGCGTGTGACAGGAAGTAAAGTTGTGAGCAGTGTGAAATGAATGTTGAGGGTGAATCAGGTTTTACAGTAAAGTAAGAAGGGGTTTATGGTGTGTGAAGTAAGAAGTAAAAATAGAGTTGAAGTAATTGATGAAGGAGGGGGGGGAGGGGAGGAGAGACTAGGAGCTTGTGAAATAAAAGTGTGTAAATTTCGTGAAAATGGGAGTAACGAGCAGTTATGCTTTGGTATACGGAGAAAAAGAGGACATATCAGGGAGCAGGATAGGGGAGGCACAGTTGATCATGTAGTAAGAAAAACACAACGGATAAAGGTGCAAGTGATAAAGGGAATACAGTGTAGAAGGTGATGAAACAGGGCATAGGGAGCGCTGTTGAAATCTAACGGGAAGAGATAACGGAGCATAAGGAGTGCAACTGAAATCTACAGGGAAGTGACAGGAAGCATATACAGTGTAAATGAGATCGAAAGAGAAGAGATGCGTGCACAAAGAATGCAACTGGGATCTAGAGGGAAGAGACAGGGAGCATACGAAGTGCATGTGAGGTCCTAGCGAAGGTGTTAACATGATAAGAAGAGGTAGCAATAGTTCGTCGCAGAGAATTGAAAAAAAAAAAAGTTACTTTCTTGTGCTTAATATTATGAGACACACAACAAGGAGTTTTGATTGTTCATTCAATGCGTGACGTCATATATTCGTAACTGTATATTTTTTTGTCATTAACTGAAAAAAAAGCACTGTGCACAACTTTTGTTACTAAGAATTTCCAGACACCGGAACATACAAGGAAATATCGCTCAGTTCTGATATCATCTAACCTTCGGGTAACAGTACTTCTTTCGATGGCTTAAGTGAGGTAGAAAGCTTGTCGGCTTGCTTTCACCTGAAGAATTGGGTCATTCCCAAAATCTGAATACTAAGTCGTGGTTACATTAAATCCGATCAGTCTTAGTTACGAGGTAGGAATGAATCTCCTTGATTACTAGTCAAATGAACTCTCTAATCTGACTAAAGCTGGTTAGAGCAAAGGCAGTATAGTTAGGAGGAACTGCTTGTGGGATTCGATATCTTTAGGGAATGTCACAGGAAAGTAGAGGAGGAAGTGATAAAAATTTCATATCTACGTTCCAAGTGACATACTACAGTACAACCAAAACATAAGGCCATGTTCATTTCGGTTCGTTAATAATAACTGGTGAGAACCGTAAAATATGCAAATCGATTAAGGAAATCTAACCTCTGCATGCATTTTCTAGCAAAACAAGGAAACGAACTCCTCTATATTCGTACAAAAGCGAACAAAAGCAGCATTCAACCATCAACTCCGACGCATTCACTAGAACACACCTTGCACGCACATAAGCACACAGACATACACACTCACTCACACGCATATATTCGTACCAACACACACACACACGATGCACACTGCAGCAATACAAATACACATATATCCACTGTACCTGTATCTGTCTGTGTCATCGTTATCATCATCAGAATCTTTATTAGTGATACTCTCAATCATACTTTTTCCATGTTTAAAAATTTCGACCCTCTGTCAATAAGCACAGCCAGGCGTGCTTCGTGTGGCATCAGCTCGAGGCGCTGTACCAGAGTTCGGCTCACGCACACACTTTAGTCTGTGGGATCACCTATCCTACGCTCTTAGTCACTACCATCCTCGTCATTAATATCTAATCTATCACCACCACTCATTACTGCCTCCATCCATGTTACAACCAACTATATTCATTCTGAACATCACCAGTACAATCGATACAGATCATTACCTTCACGATAACAACCAGCGCACCAGCAGATCTTGCTACCACAACCAATACACATCATTACCCTCACTACCACAGATGTTACCAAAAACATAAGAACATTCGCCATTTCCAATACACTTCAATATATTCATTGCAGCAATTTACACTCTTCAGTACTTTCACTACCACCACCACCACTAATACACTTCATTACCCTCCTTACCACAACTCACCACTCCCATAGCCTCCACCTCACCACACCTAACTCTACGGAAGTCTTCGGGCAGGAAACAGGGACGCAGGAGGAAGGTTGCGTCACATGGCCGGCGCTGAGGGCATGACAACACCATACCACGATGCTCCTAATGGTCACTCTCACCCATTAACCCACACTGACCACCGCCCTTGCTGACCCCTCCAACACCCCTGCAATTAGTCGCGTGGAAGGAGTGTAGGGGAGGGGGAACAATGAGAAGTAATAACAATAATAACCGTGATAATGGGTGATAAACCGGGACATTATCCATGACTGAATTAATTAGTAGCCTCGTCAGTCCTGGCCACAACTCGCTGACAGTTTCTACTTCTCGTGATTAGCGACGTTTTAAGGCAAGTGATAAATGTTTTGCGGAGTTTAGTGGGGGTGAGAAGGGATGGATGCTACTTAATGTATACCTTAGACGTCCAGACAGATGAAGACAAACAGGTAAGTGCATAAAATGGGTAAGAGTTAAAAAGGATGAGTGTAAGAAAGTGGAAGGAGTTTTAGTTCTTCATTTTTCTTTTTAAATATTCAGTCACGCAGAGAGTTTAAGAGACATATAAAGAGATAGTCTGATGGACAGAGAGATAGATACATATAATCAAACAGAGAAATCAATGGGTAGACAGTCGATTGACCACGAGAATTTAGATACAGCAACATGCAATACACATGAATCTGGAGTTAGGTACACTAAAACATTTAAAGTTAACCCCCCCTAAAAAAATAAAAATAAAACTGAACAAAGGCAAAGCATCAGTAATGCAATCTTCACACAGGGAACCAATAACCTTGCAGAATCGATAACCAGTAATAACGATCGATCTAAAAGAAAAAATCACCACCGCTATTGCCTCACTCATCCTCAAGGCATCGATTCTTGTTTATTCACTTATTTTTTCCGACCCTCCGTGTGACCGTGGCGGGACCTCCAGTTTCCCAAAAGACCGCTCCCCTCCTCCCCCCCATTTGCCCCCTCTCCCCCAAAACCAGTTCCCTCGTCCTTACCAACGTGGAACCCGGTCGTAATTGTGGCCTCGGGTTGGGTAAATTAATGCTAAAGAGCGAGCTTGGCGGGGGAGAGAGAGAAAGAGTCTTCCGGCGTTCCCCCTCCCCCCCCATTTGTTTTATCTTTTTCGCAACGCCATCATGTCGGAAATAAATAATGGGCTGTGTATCCTAATGAAGCTTTAGCGCATCCAGATGAAGTTTCAGCGCAACATCTACTACCAACTATCTCTCTTGTTACGTCGTTGAGTTGTTAAGGTGTTGTTTGGTGTCTTCCCTTCCAGTCAATTTGTCTCCTCTTTCTCTCCTCTAAGGTTTCAGTCTCTCTCTCTCTCTCTCTCTCTCTCTTTGTATCTCTTTTGTCTCTATTCTTTCAAGCCTTGACTCTTAATCTCTCTTCTCAGTTTCTCGATCTTACATCCCTTTCGCTTTCCCTTACTCATTATTACACGTCTTTCCTCATTCCCCCTGCTTTAATTTCTTCCTCCTTTTTTCCCTTCCTCCCCATCGCTCTCCGTCTTTACCTCCTCCTTCCCTATCATTCTCATCATCACACCCTGAGGAAATGCTGGAGGGGGGGCGAAGTGAAGGAGGAGGGTGGGAGGAGGAGACAAGAGGAGGGAAAACGGCAGAGGGAAATACGGAGAGAAAATGAGGAGTGAAAGAGCAAAGAAGAGAAGAGGGCAATGAACGGAGAGACAAGAAGAGGGAGGGAGAGAGGGACGAGCTGAAATAGATAGAAAGAAGGAGGAAGGAGAGGCAGGGGAGTAGGGAGGAAGCAGGAGAGAAGGGGGTTGAGAGAGGGAGGGGGAGAGGCAAGACGGGGTCAGAGGGTCAAGCAAGGAGCAGGGGGGATGATAGTTAATGTTCCTGGCTACTGGTGCTCCTGGTCACGCAACCACTACATTTACCACTCCATCTACCACTACAACTACTACTACCACTACATGATCAGTTTACTCTGTTCTGATGCGCTACTATTTACCGCCACTGGTATAATTACAGTCATTTCCACTATACCACTAAATTAACTACTCCCATTGCAGCTTTTAGAACAACGCCCGACTAATAATAACATTATAATTGTCACTACATTTACTACTATACCACTATTTATATAGTTATCACCACAGCTATTTCCACTACCTTCATTACTGCAGCTATCAGAACCACTGCAATCACAAATACCACTACCACTCCATCAACAGTCATTACTAAACTACTGTTACCACTGCTTGAATTATAATTATCACCACTGCAACTGTTGTAGCCATCACAGCTTCTAATGTCACTGCACCCACCACTACTGACATAATACGCCACTACTGCTAGTACAATCACCGTGACTACTGACACTGCTACCACGATTCGTACCACTATCGCTACCACTGCAACTATACTAACTACCTGCGTCACACATTTACCTCTACATGTATCATCACTGCCACGACTATTTGCACCACTGTTACTATTACTACCACTATTATTACCAGTAATACCACTGAAACTAGTGCTTCCTCATCGATGACCTTTATCAACAACACAAATGACTATGATCTCTATTACTGCCATTACTTACACTACCAGTAATAACCACCATCGTAATAGCCTAGCAAGTAACACAATGGAACACAGGAACAAACATTGTCACTGTCATCACTCTTATTTTTCGTTTCACAAACACAACAACTACTACCACCACATATCATTTCAACTTTTAATATCACCACCACCAACTACGGCCATCACCCACCATCACCATTAGTATGGACCATATCAGATACAATCACTACCATATTTAGTGCAGTCCTGATATTTCAACTAACAATTGCCAAACAATAGTGCAGTAACCTTCCGATGATGCCAGATATCTTAAATATTCTGTTCGCATTGCCATCAAACGATATTACTCATCTTAGGAATGACCCATCTTCGTCTAAGCAATAAAAACAGAATACTTATCATTATACTGCAGTATTAGATAACATCGCTACTTAGCATCAGTCTTAGATTGTGGCGAACATCATCCAGTCATCGATGTAGTGCTACCTGATTCTTCCTTCACCATTATCATTCTGTTTGTGTCTGCCTTCCTCTCTTCGTATTTCTCCCTTGCCTTCCTATCACATCTAATGACTCTCCTTTCCACTTCACGTGGCTCTACACTGAGTGACAAGTCTACTGGTTTTCTATAACCCAGGAAACCATTTACAACGATTGTGCCCTGTTATTTGGGTGAAGGGATGCATATGCAACATCCAGGCAGGAACCAAACATCCACATTTTCCCTACGCCTTGCTGTGGCGAGGCGATATCAAATGTATGGGAACATTGGTTCACTGCACGGGATGGTCCTGCAGGGGGGGTTGTCTGCCTGTGGTTGATGGGTCTGTTCAGCCAAACAGACTGGGGTTGATCAACAGCAACCACCATTAAGCGCCTGAATCACGACTACAGCCAATACTGCAGTCATTACTGAGGACACCACCACCGCTACACTGACTATCATCTTCACCACAACTACCAGTACAACCATAACAATACATCCAACACCACAATCGCCATTACAAACATTTCCATCATAATACTCATCATTACAATCACCATCATCGCTACCTCCAACAGGCAACAGCAGTCAATCATTAAAACCAACACCACTACAATCACCGCCATCATCACCAGCATATATCTAGCGCCGCATTTCGTTATTACAACAGTGTTTACTAACTCTAACTACCACCATCACGCCACCACCATCACCACATTCACCATTACGCACATTATCATCATCGCGTTTATCATTACAAATATTTTTGCCACAATTACGGTACCATCATTACCATACCCACTACCACAATTACAACCACCACTAAGTATTATCACATTTACCATCACAAACATTTTCACCACAACTGCCACCACTGCCACAACCATCATCGCCACATTCACATCACAAACATTTCTACATTTCTATCACAACTACTACCATTATTACGACCATCACTACAATCACCACCACGAAATTCACCACAACAAACGTTTCTACCACAACCATCACCACTACCACAACCACTTTTACCATAACTACCACCAGTACCACAACCACCATCATCATCGCCACATTCACCATCGGAATTATTTCAACCACAACTACCACCAAGACCACAACCATTTCAACCATCATCACCACAACCACCACCATTATCACCAAATTCACCGTAACAAACATTTCAACTATAACTACCACCATTACCACAGCCATTTCTACCACAACTACCACCATTACTACAACAACCACCACCGTAATCTCTGCCCTTTGTTCCCCGACATGGCTGCCACAAAAAACCCGGGGCGCATCACAAGCCATCATCTTTGTTGCCACAGTTCACACCATTACACTGAGCGATGATAATGGACGACTGTAGCCATAGTAGAAAAAAGGTGGCTGGTAATAGAGGGGTTAATTAAGGGCCATGGTTGTTGCTGTACGCGTGGTTTAATGTTAATTGGGCATTTCCTCCCTCTGAAATGAAAAGGGAATATGATGTGATGGAGTGTCTTATCAAAATGGGCGTAAAAATTTTATGAATAGATACTCCTAATGATACTTGAAATTGTAGTCATTGGGATTAGCGTATTACCCACACAAGCTGTTACTGAAGTCATTATAATTTTGCAAAGGTTCTGATTCTTCATGCCACTGCCGAAAACATTGTCTGACTCATCACCACCTTTTTTCGATTGTTATTTCTTGAGATATACGAATATGTGATTATCTTCCCAGCGTGATGTTCATTCAGAGTTGCTTATATATCTGACCGCGATTATTCATTTCCCTACACACGAATAAAGAAGGATCATAAGCATCGGGAGCGACAACCTTACCAGCAGCTCGCTCATTAAAGGTGGCACTAAATCTTTTTAATTTGGCACGGGTGAAGGCCACAGTGGTAAGGTTGCAATAAACTTATTATTAATGCTGGGTTTTATTACATGGCTCTACGGCAAAATGAAATATATGACATTTACATTTACAATATATATCATCATTATAGGAGAATACACTGGAAAAATTACTTCCACAACTCTTGAGCCCGAGCATACACTGTAGCTACGGTTTAGTTAAGCATCCAGTCATTTTCTATCCAGTTTTACTGCATGCGCACACTCATGAAGCCAATTTCTTCCTAAAATATTACTGGAATACTTAGGCTCCTAGAATGTCCCGACAACGCTAGGAAACACAAACCTGAGACCTCAATGCCCTCGCAGGAAATGATCTCAGACAAGAAGGCGCATGGAAAGTTGCCAGCCAAGTTTTAAGCAAACTTCTGTTACATCATTATATGCAGCAAGTAGCTTTCATTTTTTATTTTATTTTAATAATACATAGTTTATCTGTGGTCCTAGTAATTCAGTGCCATACAACAAAAGATCTTCACCGTCTTTCTAATGAAGGAGCTCCTCCGATTGTGAGAAAAACGAACACGACTTTTCACATTTCATATGAAATTTATCATCATCACCGACGGCCACCAACCACAGTGCACCAAATTAACACATGCCACCATCACCATTACCACTACAACCCTCCGGAATATTAGAACGACTCTCCCTAATACTGAATGATTAATCACCTCCAAGCATCACGGTGGCATCACTACCATTACACCCACAATGAAACTTCCAATTAAAGAATTATACATATCACCAGATACTATCACTTAAAACAAGCAAGCGCCATCAAACACCAAAACCAAGGTGAAAGTCACTAAGTAAGTATTTTCAATACTGAGATTTCTAAGGGAAGAGTAAACTCCAGTTCCTGAGTTATTACATCCCTGAAATACGTAGATACAGTGTTGGCTCTCTGCCTAGTTGTTGGCAAAGCCTTGTAACGTGGTATGCAAGCTAATCAAATGTTATGATCAAAGGTGTTCCATAAATGACCACCACAATTTGGGGAGTGCCTTAACTTTCGTGCCTTCTTTTTACAGAATAAGCCCGAATAACATCAAACACGAGCACTCAACAATAACATTATCCACTGATGTAACTAGTACAATTAGCCTCACAATTAAAGTATTATATATAATTTTAACACCGACTTTTAGAAAAGAAAATCTCATTAGTCTGGAACTACCATTATTTAACATCAAGTAAAACCCTAAGCATCACAACCACCATGGACCCATCTAATTAAAAACTATATTACGTCTAGCACCATACTGCAGACTTTTATCATATCCCATTTCTCCATCTTCGTCACATCCAAGCTCTCTCCATCCTTGCCTGTTCTTTTTTTATTTTTATTTTTTTTCCACATCTCTTGTCTACTGCCCTACTCATCTCCCTTTCACAGACCATCTTTCCATCACCACAACCAAGCTCTCCCCCACTCCTACCTATCCCTTGTTATCCACATTTCACCTCTCCTTCGCCACTACTTACCTCCCCTTACCCAGCCGATCCTCCTTTTCAGTTCATTTCACCATCTCCAAAACCCAACTCTCTCCCCACACCTACCTACTTTTCTTCTGCACTTCATCTATTTCACAATCCACATCTCATCATCCCGTATTCATTCTTTTTTAACTCGCCCTTCTAACTCCACAACCCAACTATCCTCCTCCTCTACTTTCACTCACAACTCATCTTTCCGTCTTCTTCACAACCAACCCTCTTCCACCCTTACCTATCCCCCCTCCTTTTTTTTCACAACTCACCACTCCATTTCCACCACAACCAAGCTCCCTCTACCCAACCTATCCCTTTTTTCAGCCCGCCTCTCCATCTCCGCCAAGTTCCCACCATCTCCAGTCTTGCATCACAACCAGCCACCGGTTAATATAATATGCCATTTCGCTCATATTTATTCCCGCCATCTGGCCTCCTGACCGTTTGGGAAAAATTGGCGGAAGTTGATTACGTCTCGGCCCTGAAGCGGGATTAGGGATGGATGGATGGATGGATGGAATGGTAGTTGGTGGATGGATGGATGAGTGGACAGTTGAATGGGTGAGTGGGTTAGTGGGCAAATGTGGGTGGATGGATGGATGGATTGATAAGCGGGTGGATGGATGCATGGTTAAGTGGATGGGTGAATGGATATGTGGGTGGATGGATGAATGGGCGAATGGAGAGATGAATGGGTAAGTGGGTTAGTGGATGAATTAGTGGGAGGGTGGATGGATAGATGGAAAAAAAAGTGGGTGAGTAGATGCATAAGTGGGTGGGTGGATGAATGAACAAGTGGGTGGATGAATAAGTGATGAAATAGCTATATAAGTCGTGGGGTGGATGGGATTACAGGGGGATGGATAGATAAAAGTATAAATGATCAGCTAAATGAGGGGCGCTGATGAAGGATACGTGTATGAATCAAATCAAAGCTAGATACCTGAATAAATGAATGAATAGACAGGTGTGTTGACTGACGGCTGATTTAGATTTGATGGGTGAATGGGTGGATGAATATGTGGGTGAGAAGAGGAGTAGACTGTTGAACCAGATGACCTATTAGGTGGAGAGTAAAATAAGCAGACTGAAGGACAGATGGTTGGTGAACTTGGGTATTATATTCAAGCTAAAACCATGAGATTTTGTTCACCTGAGAGAAATTCAGTAAGAGGTGTAAGAAATCGTCTACTGTCACCCATAGGAATCTTGCTAGACAATTTTGTTCGGTCGAGAGAAGTCTTTGCAGTCACAGGGTTAATGTGTAAGTGCTTGGATCAGAGGATGAATAGATGCGTGGCTGACTGGACGTACTACATAAATAGATGAATAGCTGGTTGTTATATAAAGGAACGAATATGGCTTAGCAGATCTTTACAAGGATGGAGGTATAAGAGTTTGGATCATCTGACAAGAATAGTCAGATGGATCGGTGAAAGTCTGGATAACTGAATGTGCGACTCTTGTTGGATAGTTGGGTGGACAACTGTTAGAAAGAAAAGAAGGGAGAGAGGAAGCGAAAGCAATCTGAAAAATGGGAAATGCACGAATTGAAGAATGAGTGGATGGAGTGATGAATAAAACGTGGGTTGATGCTGGATGTGTCAGGAGAAAAATAACGGGAGAAAAGAGTACACAGGGATGACGAGGATGCTATCGCGGAAAGAGGCGCCAGAGGGAAGGGGGCGGCAGGACAGGAGAGTATCGAGGATGGGAAGGTTTGGGTTTTGAGGGTGAGGGAGGCGGAGGAAGAAAGAGTCAAAGGGGAGGGAGATAGAAGAGGACGAGGGAAGACTGAAGGGAGGGAGAGAAACTAGACGAGGGGAGTAAAGGAGGGATGAAAACTTGGGAAGGGATGTAACTGGGGAAAGTGGTAAGAGAAGCAGGGAGGGAAACTAAGGAAGGAAGTTAACAGGGGGAAGTAGGTGACTGGGAGAAGATACAGGAGGTAATTGGGAAAGGTAAATGAGGGAAGGAGGGACGTAACAAAGGGTGGATGGTAACGTGGGAGGGGAAGATAACAGGGATGGAGGTAACAGTGTGGAAGAAGGTAACAGAAAGAGAGAGGGAAGGGGGTAAGAGAAAGGGCGGAGGCAGAGGAACGTGGGCTGTATGAGGTGGAGGCGGAGGAAAAGGAGTGGATGGGCGTGGACAGAGGGGGGGGGGAAGCAGCAAGGAGGGGGTGGTGAAGTGGGGCTATAAGAGTAGAATAGTGGGGGCTACAGGGGAAGGAGGTGGTGGAGTAAGGCTACAGGGGGAGGAGGTGGTGGAGTAAGGCTACAGGGGGAGGAGGTGGTGGAGTAAGGCTACACGGGGAGGTGGTGGAGTAAGGCTACATGGGGAGGTGGTGGAGTAAGGCTACACGGGGAGGTGGTGGAGTAAGGCTACAGAGGGAGGAGGCGGTGGAGTAAGGCTACAGGAGGAGGAGTGAGGGCTAAAGGGGGAGGAGGCGGAGGAGTGAGGGCTACAAGGGGAGGGGGTGGAGGAGTGAAGGCTATAGGAGCGTGGGTGGAGGAATGGGACGTGGTGGGAGAGTGGAGGGGAGGGGGTCGGCGGGGGATGGAGAGTAGGTTGGGAGTGGCGGAAGGGAGGGGGTTGCAGGGAATGGAAAGTAGATGAGGTGAGGGTGGAAGGAAGGTGGGGTGTGGGCGGAGGGGAGGTAGGGTGTGGGCGGAGGCGAGGGGAAGCAAAGAGACTGGAGGGGATGGGAGGACAGGCGGGGGAGATGGGGAGGGGGCGACACACTCACACACACACCTGGGCGGGCGGGCAGCGGCGGGATCCCTGGGAAAGTCTACTACCATGAAGGTCACATGCGCCCACGCCCGCCCATCTCACGCACGCACGCACACGCGCGCATGTGCACACCACCCTCCACCGTACACACAGCACCATATACGAAAACAAACATGAATGTCACATACCTCTATTCTTGCAGGAAAACCTTCACACCTCTTACGTACACTTTTTTACACCACGAAAGAATTTATGTGAATACTGCACACACATACAAACGCACGCACGCGCGCGCACACACACACACACACACACACACACACACACACACACACACACACACACACACACACACACACAAGAACCACAACATGAACTGCATTGCCCTTCAATATCCCTCGCAGCTCCAGTTCCTCTCACTCTCACCTGATTCATTCATTCAATTTTTATCCTCTCCTAACCTAATGAAAATGTTATTAAAAGCTGGCAATTTATATCTGTCGTATTTAGATACCTTTGTTATTTACATGCAATGCGTTCTATTTTTTGTATTACTTGTATGTATCATAAGAAGTGTTGTGCATTGGTTTTATAGTATATAAATATCATAACTGAAATTATTATAAGTCACATGGGCAGGTGTCAGTATGTGGAAAAATCAGTAATTCTCTACCATGCCACGTTCAGCAACTTGATACTCAGATACAGCCTCGTAAAACGGAGCTGAAGTTTATATAAACACAATGTCTGCTTGAGTGGTATTGTCAAAAGTAGGCGACAAATTAGAAGGAAGGGGACTAAGAAATAAACATAAAAAAGTTAGAGGGAAGACAGCGCGAGACAGCGAGAGACAGGGAGAGACAACGCACCATGACCGATGAAAATTGTTGTCCAGTCACTTGGTTGAGAAAAAGACCGGACGTGCAAATTGTTGTGTTTGGGATATTTAGCCCTGGCCCCTTTCCTCTCCACTCCCTCCCCTCCTTCCCAGCCACCGTCTCTTTCCCCCGTTGGTTCCTTTTCCTTTCTATTTCTCTTATCTCCTTTCCCTCTAAAGCATCCTTTTTCTTTTCCCTTGCCCCGTTACTCCTATATTAAGCGAGTAACATATCAGGGAGGATTCTGTCTATCCCTGTTCTCTCCATCCCTCCCTTTGCCCCCGTTTTCCTGGGCTCAATTATATTTTCCTTCTTTGGATCCTTGTAACTTTCTATATCAAATTCACACTCACTTTTCCTATCCTCACCCCTCCATGCTCGTCTTCAAGTTCTCCTTCCTTTTTTTGTTTTTTTCCCCTGCCTATTTCCGTTTCCTTCCTATCTCCGGTTCCGCATCTTTCTGCCTGTCCTACCCCCACTCCCTGTGTCTCTACTACTCCTAATTAAATGGGTATAAGAGATTTGAGGGCTATAAAGGGAGCTTGGAAAGGATGGACGGACTTGTATGAGGCAGGGAACCGGAGTGATGGCAAAATGGATTGGAGTAAGTCATTCGGAACATAAGAGGAAGTGAAGGCACAGCAATTTTACTGGAAGAGTATGACAGTGCTGGACACATGACGGAATCCATGGAAGAAATTATAATAACGAGTTCGGAAGGAAGGGAAGTACGTGTATAACGACGACTGACCGGCAGGGAAGAGGGAGAGATTTACAGAACTGGGCTGAATAAAAAGGGAAATGGTAAAAGAGAGAATGATGTAGGAAAAAAAAATTACAAGGCGTACTGGGGAAACATGAGAAGCCGACCATTGTACGAGAAGTAAATCTGGCACCTGAATACAAGGAAGGAGGGAACTGTAAGTTAGGGGAAGCATGGAGGGACTGGAATAGGTCACATCGAAAAGGTGGTATTGTGCCAAGAGGATTAAGAGGGTCGCATAGAAGGGGTAGAGGGTCTGGGTCACATGGAGCAGGTGGAGAGGGTTACGGTGAATGGGCTGAATAGAAAGAGATAAAAGAGTTCAAGAGGCTGGAGAGGAACGATTGGAACAGGTGGAGAGAACTGTATGCATGAGGTGGAGGTGATGTATGAAGAGGGTGACATGGAGGGAGTGTTGGGGGTGGGATGATGTGTGAAGAGGCCGGCTTTGGGTCACATCCTCAGCAGGTGTTGGCTTGCTCGCTACCGTCCCTCAGGAAATGAGTCTGGCCACGCGTAGTTACCTTATTAATACCACGTGGTGCCGCACCTGACCACCCCCACCCCTCACCACACCTGCTCATGGAACTACGATGCTCACGTACAATGAACACAACTTATACGGTATTTGACAAATGACTGACAACAGAGAACATTATCGTACTTCATAAAACTCTCACGTCTCAAACTATTATTTCAATACTTAGTCACGTGAGATTACTGTCTAACTTATTAAGCACACGCATGAATTTTGAAAATGTGAGAGGGTATACGACACTCGCAAACATATATACTTTTCCATTAAGAAGTATCATGTATTAATTATATATGAGATACTCCTAAATTATTTCCAGTTGTGTGAGTATGCACTTTAATGTAAGCAGTATTTAATCACATAAAGAAAACAAAGAGTACTGAAAACTAAAATGGCAATCATACATCGTGCATTATTGGCATGCTGTATCCAATTACGTATGAACCAGCTTCGTATGTACCTATAACAGTGGATAGTTCATGATACACGATAAAGGGTCACGAATATACATCAGAGGATTCTGTCACGCGGTATGAGTCACGTATAACAGGAAGGATGCACATAAAGAAAGGAATTAAATGACATGCAACAAGAGGTCATGGAAATACGTCATGAGGTGCCGTTAGCCCGTTACACAGGAAGGGTACTGGCTACATGATGTTTCAGTGAGATGCTGAGTAATTAGACAGAAGGATCAGTGAATGCGCGCGCACACACACACACACACACACACACACACACACACACACACACACACACACACACACACACACACACACACACACACACACACACACACACACACACACACACACACACACACACACACACACACACACACACACACACACACACACTTGCGATGCGACGGACAGAGGTTTATTGATGTTATACAGGTAGGTGGATGAACAATTTGCACTTGTAACTGATGTGATCCCAGATTCATGACAACATGAACCAAGTGGAATGCAGGCTGAAGTTGCCATTTTCCAGCAGACCGCCATCCTCTTTCTGGTGGATAAGTAGGGAGATGAAGGATGTATCATATGTAACAGGGTAGCAGAAGGCACGGCTATATTGGTGCCACCAGGGGAAGATATCCCTCTCCAGTACCGTCAAAAATATGTACTATGCCATTCGAGTAAAAACATATGTAGACTGCCGTATCCCTCCAATATTAAGGGCGTACTAAAATATCTGTGATACTAAGGACAAAAAAAGCTCCTTTTGTGTTGTCATATTATTAATGCAGCATCACAGAGAAGACAAAAGTAACATCGGGTAATGAGCGACAACAGGTGTTATGGCAGGGCGGGGACATCACGTTTACTGGCCGGCTGGGACCTCCGCCATGACGCCACCACCTCTCTACCACCTCATAATTCCTCTCATTACTCCCTACGGGCGTCATGTGGCCTTTGTCCCTGTCATTGTTCACCTCACACGCCCCCGCCCACACCATCACAGCCACACGCACCCGCCTACATCTCCCACCCTCGCCATGAATCCCACAACAACACACTGACGCCCACGCTTCTCACATTCACACAATCATCTCTTTTACTAGTCTGACTCATTCCCAGTCCTGATATCCACACCCTTAAATTAATATCTACATCGCTGAATGTTTCATCAGTCACACCCTGCACATTCACATCACAAACTCCAAACCGATTCATGCCTCTTCTTCACGTATTTCTAATTCCCATGTTATATGTTCATCTCGCTCGCAATCCTCGCATTCGCATCACCCACACTTTGTTTTATCCAGCTGTCTAATACCACACTGTTCACATCCACAAGCAATCTCTGCTCCAAAAGCATCTTGCATTTCATTTCAATCATATAAGCATACTGCACTCTGACAAATCTTACACACACATCCTTCAAGCAACTTTCCTTCTCACTTTTGTTATCTGAAGTTCATCCCATACACACCCCTCGCACTCACATGACATGCATTTCACCTCATCCACACACACTATACCCACATCCTCCAAACACACATCCCTTTCACTTCTGTTATCTGCACTCCATCCCAGCCACAGTCTCCACACTCAAAACATTTAGATCTCATCTACACATATGCCATCTCTCTCCTTGAAACACATTTCCCTCTAACCATCGTTATCTGCACTCTATCTCAACCAAACCCCTCACACCCACAACACCTGCACCTCCTCACACCCACTTCTCCGCCTCACCACCCACACTTCCCTACCGGAGCCAACGCCCACACTTAGCATATGAAAACACAACGCACAACACGGCAGGTACAGAATAAAGTATCGAGCGCTTATCATAACGCAACATAAAGCTCAATTGGTCTAGAATTCTAAATCAAACTTCAAGCTATATATATCCCTGGCAGCCTGTCATTCCATAACATTATAGTATGCCGGTTAAGAAGAAGGCTCAGAGTTCTATTATTACATACCATCAAGCGTTGCCCGGATTAAGGTTCAGAGGGCTATCAGACCATAACATACCGTGCATTACAGATTACAGGAAGTCAGAGGGGTCTTTAAAAATACATAGCCGCAGATTACAGCCCCAAGAGCATGAAATACATGTACCAATAATGTACGAGCTAATCGTAGTATAGAATACGAATTACTTGGGAGCCTCAAAAAGCCTAATAAGATAATCCGGTTGTCCCACATAGATCCTAAAATTACCGGGACATCTGCCATCAGCTCCCAGACTCCACGGTATGACACGCCTCTCCCAGTACATGCATGGATGGTCACCCTACGTCTGCCTCGCAATACACCGTCACAACCATTACCTCTTACCCCTAGTTCGATCTCCTCTCACTCACCCGACCGTTCCTTTCGTTCTCCTCAGCTTCCTTACAACCAAATAGTTTCCCCACTTCCACTCCTCGCTTTCCTCATTCCTACAGGCTCTCCTCCTCTACCCTTAAATCTTTGTTTTCCTGCCCATTCTTTACCTTTTTTTCTTCTTTGATAATCCCCTATTTTTTCTATCTCACTCTTCTTTCTTTACCTTTAACTATCTCATTTATATTTCCTCCTCTTTAAATTTTTTTTTTTTTATGTTTTTCCCCGTCTTCCTCTCATCTTCCCAACCTTAATTCTCCTTTATCTTTTCTCTCGTTCATAATCCTCTCCAATATTTTTTCACCCTCACCCTCCCGCCTTCCCTACCTTTCTCCTTCTCCTCCCCTCCCTTCTTCCCTGTGTCTCTCCCTGGCCCCTCATCCTGCCCCTCCTCCTCTTTCACTGCGAGGGGGGAGGGCCACTTCCTGTCCTCCACCCAGGTGAGGCAGGTGTCGGGGCAGGTGTGATGCTCATAATGGCCCGCTAACGATGTGCTTCTGAGGTCTACCAACACGTACTACATCCGTGGCCAACCAGCAAACAAGTGCCAAGACACAAGGCAACTTTCTTCGTTCATTCTTGGTGGTAATAGCGAAGATGGCAACCACAAAGCATAACCATTGATGAAAGTATTGGTGAGAAGGACACAAGCCTCAGACAATGGGTTATCCATTCATTCACAGACATGATTACTGGTGGACATAATTCCCAAATGCAGTGGTGAAAACAAGGATGACCACTGCGAAACATAATCATTCGTAAATGGAGGCCAACTTTCAGTTAACAGATCGCACATTCATTCACAGGCTGGGTTATTAGAGGACGTATGTTAGTGGTGAGGACAAGAACAGCCACCACCACAAATTCCTTGACTCATTCCTTCACGACAGCAGTGGTGGGAACTGCAAGCACAAAAACTTTCGATCGTCCATTCACGAAAGTATTGGTGAGAAATATAGCCACAAGGGCACACACATCGATTCATTCACATTAACAGTGGTAACTACGATTACATTCATTCAACACTGGATTCGTTAGGCGACATCCTAATAGCCACGAGTAAGGTTAAGTGTACATCTGTATAAAAACATAACATCGGAAATGCAGCACATGAGGACACATTAAAGATTACTTTAAGCCTTTCAAAATTTTTATAAGATAAAATTATATATGTATAACTAACTAACTAACTAACTAACTAACTAACTAACTATATATATATATATATATATATATATATATATATATATATATATATATATATATATATATATAAATAAGATACTTATGTATTGTACGAAATGTTCACAAGAAAATGGAACTTCTAGAAACCTGAGTAAAACGAGACAAAGGGATAAGTAAAGAGAAGGGGACACGGTTACAGCCTTCCAACCTGGGCAGAAAATAAGTAGGTACCTGGTGAACAGAAAATGAGTTGGGTAACAGCTCATCAGCGAGTGCACTGGGTCACATTGTCCTTCATCTCCGCCACCTGGGGCTTCTGAAGAGCCGCTGTCGCCCCTCGTCTCTTCCTGGTATCCCATAGCACACAGGGCAATACTCTTGGTGGTATAGGAGGCTTCGTAACACCTCTTCCCCAGCGATTTTTTCATATTGCACATTAATATTCTCTTGCATGCAATTTATATCGCTTTAGTATTGACATAGTTTATATAAACAATATACAAGACAATATTTGAGGTGTAATGCTCCTAATGACCGGTTAGGGAAAAGGTGTTACAAAATCTCCCAGACGACTTAGAACACAGTGTACAGACCCTCCGTCAGTCCAAATTTACCCCTACCGTCTGAAGACAAACTCCTCACTTCATACTCTTTATTCCTGAATTAACTCTGACGACTGATACTTGCAAGAGCGATAAAGTAGGCAAGCCCACAAAACCTGACAGTCGTTTATGGAAGAGCTGTGAGTAGGCTACTTAATGTGGTTAGCCTGCATACCATGTTACAGAGTGAGTGCAACAGTGAGGCAGAGAAGCCAAGCATGTTTCATTCACATCATGGGTTTCATAAATGACTCTCAGATACTGGGGGCTTCAATACACCTTTATAATCTCCATTTTAGGAATAAGTGTTAATTTTACTTCCAGCCTACACCTCGTCGACCCACCTTCCTTAACCCTATCTTATATACACATCCCCAGTTTTCCAGTCCTGCTGATCTTATAATCATTACTTCTACATCCATTTTTCTGAAACTTTAATGACAATAATCTTACCTCTTCAACCCCAGTTTTTGTAATCCCACCTACCTCAAGCTCTTCAACAAGACCTCTCAGGCCTCGAATCTTACATCTTCGACTCCAAACTACTTAATCTTACCTCCTACCAGTTCCTTAACCTCACCTCTTCCATCTTTCCACACAAGTGCTAAAAGATCCCCTCATTTTCGACCTCATCTTCCTGCCTGCACCTCAATTTCCAGATACTATTTCCTCTGACCAAATCTAAAACCTGCCATCCTCCACTCAACTGATCCTCTCTTCTACATCCCATCTCCTTGTCACCACCCCGTCAGACCCAGCTTTCAGAGACACATTTCATCCATCCTTACTTTCTGAAACCATCCGTTCCATCCTTCATTACCTTGCTCTCTCCACCTCACCAGTCTTAATTTCTAGCTCTCAATTTCTCTTCTCCATTCCCTCTAAAAACTCTCCCTCCACTCCCTCCCTAGCTCCCAGTCGCCCCTCCTCCCTTCCCTCGACCCCATTTTCCTGCTCCTACCTCACCCAATCCTACAGTAATTTTGAGCGCTCCATTTCTTCCAGCCATCCCTTTTGAGCCCTCATCGTCCCTTCCCCTTCCCCAGCGCCCTTCCACTCCGACGCGACCAAGGAGAAAACACGGGATTACAGAATATCGGATTAGAAACTTGTCCTTACTCGGCCTTATCACCTTTCCCGCCCCGGCCGCCGCTTTCTACACCCCACAGCCGCACAGACGCACCCAAGGGAGAAATCGTGGCTGCTGCCCCAGTTGGTGATGACACTGCCGACCTCCAAAACAGTAAGCAGTGGGGAAAACAACCCAGAAAACGAAAAGAAGAGCTAATAAAAGAGACATATAACTCTAATATTACCCATACGAATGAAATCTGAAGACGACTTTGATGTTATAGCTCACTTCACTATCTCCATCTTATTTTTGGCCACGAGTTACTCAAAGTTGACAAGAACAAGTACTGACTATGAATATCGCATGTAAACTGAATAACATAAAGGGTGAGGTATTTACAAATGCTCGAGTTATATGGGTCTTCCTTTAGGAATAACAATGAACGATGATACGGTTACAATTAGTATAGTGCACGAAATTTTGCACAGATCTTAAACGCTGTGAAAGGAACAATAACATTAATGATTATTTGCAAAAAAATCTAAGTAAAGACTACTCAAATAGTATACAAGACGATGGGTGATTTACTTTCTAGTGGCTTCTGTATTGCAGTCACACTGCAATGCGATGAACTAAACGAATCAGAGAATGAACAAGCAAAGCATTACCAAATCAAAGGTTTCAAACCAAGGGTGAACATGAGCCACACACGACAGGAAGTCGAGTAACGACTGTCCTACATGAACTGGAGTTTCACTAACCATAACTTTTCTTTCTCCCCTTCTCACCTTAAATTTCCTAAGTGTCTAACACTACTGACTAATATTTTGATAAAGCCTCTATGGAACTTGCGGATAATGCAGTGTTTTTTTTGGGTATACATGACACCACACTGAATAAATCTGTATCATATTTAAGGTACAAGAAACGCTAAAATGAATAACTTTGTAATGAATAAAGAGTACATTTATAAGTGATCGAACAGACTCCAAACGGTGTCGAAGAAAAACTGGCTGACAATGGCGTGTGGGTGACTGGTTGGCTGGCATCAGGAGCAAGGAAGACCCAGCATGGGGAGCGGAAGTGGCCCGTGCCCTCGAGGTAACTCCTGCCCCCAGCACTCAGCAGCTGCCCCACCGACCCTCCTGCAACACTCACTCCTTCCTTACCCACCCACCACCTCCCTGTCGCCATTCCCTACTTCCTTCACCACTCCCTCGCACCCTGCCACTATCCTTCATCACTCAAATCTATCATTCTTCAGGGCTTTTTAAGTTTGTTCTTGTTAACTAACTCTTACAAATCTTTTACTTCCACTCTCCTAATCGTTCATCACTCCCTCGCATCATAATATCTTTCATCATTCACTGCCATCATCACCAAGCCTTTATGAATTCCTCAGTGTTTACCATCTGCATCTAATCCCTACATCCTCCATCACTCCATCACATCGTCTCTATTATCCAGCATCCCATACTGCTATCATCTGCCAAACCTGTATATCCTTTGACAAAAAAAAAAAAAAAAAAAAAAATCGCTCAATATGTTGACTTTTCAGGCAGACCACCCCTAACAGGCACCGCCCCTAAATTCCCACTCCTCATGTCCAGCACCCTTTCACACTCTTTTCATATTCTTCACGACCCACTGTCGCCACTCCCAAGCCTATATAAATCCCTTACTCTCTACCATGCCCTACAAACCTTCACCCCTTTCCACACCCTTCACCACTTCCTGACACCCTCCCAACATCCCTCATCTCTCATTGCTGTCATTCGCTACGCCCTTTATTCTTGTCCACCAACCCTTACAAACCTTCACCTCTCTCCATCATCGCTCACCACACCCGTCACCACTCCCTGTCAGCTACACACCACCTACTCTTCACCTCTACACACAGGAAATGACGTCATGATCGCTATAAGTTTGATGCACGAAGATTGTTGCTGATACAAAGGCTAAAGAGCAGATGTAATGCAGAGTTTGCTATATCACACTTCCTGTTTTCCTCGTACAAGGAACTCAATTCCTTATATTTAGATTATATACATCTTATTACACAGAAACTATGCACAGTTGTGAACAATGTTTCCTTTACACCGTTCCGACATCGTGTAAGAAAAGCGAAAACCTGTTAAGCTAATCAGTAATGATCAAATGGGTTGGTCTCTCAGTTCATTAGTTTAGAACCCCAGATGTGTACAGGAATTACTGACAGGGATGGACATGATCATCTGCAGTCTCTTGATATTATCAGTGGACGGCTTGCTACAGTCACAGACAAAAGTTCGCCCAATGTTTTACAACTTATACTTTTCTATGTCTTCTTCGGTTAATTTTTCATCGCTGAGAGATTTTTGGTAAATACCTATGCCCACAGCTGTTGCTCTTCGATATGATGCATCACGAAGGAAATTGATCGACGTGCCTGAAGTGTGAATTAGACGAGGTGGAATACTTGGCAAACTTTTTGTCTGTGACTGAACTCTGTTGCAGCGTTTCCAGATGTCAGAGGAGCTGACCGCCTCTGTACAAGACTGTAATGGAGCCACGACAGCTGGACCTCAGAGGGTATACACGCGACTCACCTGGCCCGACCCTCCAGATGACCACTGCAACAGGAACTCGACTCCCACAAAGACCACCTCGAACGTACAAGCTACGATGTACACGACTCAACTGAAGGCCAAATGTTGTCAGAGTGCAGAGCTTATTTGAACGGTAACAAAGGAAACTATTCCCTGCCTCACAAATACTGCACATCAATTTTCAGGCACACACGACATTGTATTCATGTTGTGGGAGTGATCTTGCTCCGTCAGATGATAATAAAGCAACTATTATTAAACCTCCCTATATAGGTAGAGATGATCTCATCTAAATGAAATAACCTATGGGTAGCAAGAGTCAACAATTCACCTCGGTTATTTGAGTTACAACGATATTTTTTTTAACGCTCTTCACTGCGTTGTGTGTAACAAATCTCTAGGAAGAAGAAAACCGTCTGTGAATAGTGATAACAAAACATGTAAGTCGACTGAGGCAGCTAAAGGGTTTGTGTATATGCAGATTACATTGAATACCATATGGACTACCGAATAACAATATGTATAAACACTAACGTAATGCACGTAAAGATAAAACTGACGCATACACATACCAACTAGACATGCTGAGTGACTGACATACAAACTAGCTAAAATCTATAACAGTTATGAGGACTACAGGTCTTCAGGAAACAAACGATCTTGCCAAGAACCAAAGAAGGACAAGTAAATAACTATACACTATTAATAACTACACAGCTATACGGTCCACCTAAACAGTCTTTCTAATATCAACGCAAAATAATCTGGCATGGATACAGACTGCTAGATACTCAGACCATAACTTCACAGATTGTAACTCCAACTAACAGCCACATTACTGGAAGAAAAAAAAAAATCATATGGCGCAGACAGACGTTAGCTAGACACATAAACAGCGCAAATCAAAATACACACAAACTTATCATAAACGCTTAAGGCACACACAAAATTACCTTGAACATACAACTTAAGGCAGCTTACATAAAAACATACATGAACTCACACACAGACTTGCCATGACCATATAGCTCAAGCCAAAGTACACAAAAACATACAAAGAACTCGCACACAAACTTACCACGAACGTGAAACTTAGGACAACGTAACAAAACTTACAATGAACTCATACACAAACTTGCCATGAACGTACAGCTTAAACCAAGGTACGCTCAAACTTACCATGAGGGAGAGGACGACATGCTCACCAGGTACCCAGCCACCGTGACTTACCTGTGGAGAAAGGACATGCAGGTAAAAAATATACTCTGATTATAATATACCACATGAATTAGATATGTTAATTTTTCAGGGTGATAAGGAAAGTGTTTGTCACTCTCACTGTACATGAAGTATATTTAGAAAAAATAGCCAATATGTAATAACCAAGAGGAGAAAGGACACAGACTGAGCAAAATACAGTGATTATAATATACAGGTCGCAAAAATATATATGTTGGGAGAGTATAAACAGTATCAGTAATACATTCTCTCTAGTCGAGGGGAGGAACGTAGGTGGAAGGAATACCAAATCATGGAAGATAAGGATGACATCTGACAACTTAGCTAGCACGATAGCACCAATAAGAAAAACACGGCAACACAGGAAGAATAATTTTAAAGGCAAGAATAAAAACTGGCGTAGTAATAATTTTTTCCCAACTAGAAACATGAATGGAATATTAAATAAGTAAAATGTGGCTACGACCTGATGACTAAGGCTGAACGATAATGTCAAGAAGAACAACATGTAATAAATCTCTTCGCTACGATGAAGTCTTCTTTAGCCATTCTTGCTATCTTTAAGCTATTTTATTAAGCTTAGCAAAACCCATTCGAAGTGACGGTGTAAATGAAAACTACAACTAACTCCTCCAGGTCGTAGAGTCTGTCCCTAAACTGAATAAAATCGCATGGGCACAAGAAGGATGAAACAAGTCAAGGCATCGTCGGGAGAGGTCAAAAGAGATAAGCACGACAATTTCAACTGTATGTACTATATATGGATACCAAACTCGTACAAAAGAAAACAATGAGAACTGACAAAGAAAGAGCCAATCAAAGGAGGGAGAGGCAAAGGTGGCCAGAAATATTAGGCAGGACAATGTTAAAAGAATTGAACATAGATACCAACCTCGCACAACAAGGAAACCAAGACAGCTGACAACTAACCTTCCGTAAGAATAAGAGGATAAGGAGTGGGCCAATAAAGGGAGGAAGAAGAGACTCAGATGACCAGAAATCTGCCAGGTAAGAGACACAGCCCAGTGTCTCGTCTTACGCTTGGGTTTGTCTCCTTCACCGCACTCTGGCTAGGTATTCATAAACGTTCTTGAGCTTAAAAGTCTGCGTGTTAGACGGTTTATAAGTTTAGCTTCACTCTTATAGCTACCAAACACTTAAAAAACAAACTAGAAACATTATCAGTGTGAATAATAAGGGAAAAAAGATTCATGGCAACTATCTGCTCTAGACTTGATTATTGTAAAAATATGTTCAGGATTGTTTACAAATACTTCCCCTGGCGCCTGACAATCATCTGAGCCAAGACTGACAAACTTACGGCCAGTTCCTTCTCGTAACTCAGATTAGTTTTTGTAGCAAGAGCAAGAGACAAGCGAAGACTGTGCCCTGTCCTCTCCTTGTCCTTCCTTCATACCCATACCTTATTTATGATAGTTAACTGATTCTAAAAGTCACTTTGAGCCCTACTTTTTAATCTCAATGGATCTCAAGTTATTTATTTTTATGAGCTATTACTATTTACTTTGTTTTTCAGTTAGATGATTACATTTTCATTTATTACTTTCCTCTCGCCTTGGCCTCATTCCTGCTCTACCTTCTCCATTCTTAACCTTAATCTCTTTGTTGATGCTTTCACTTTCCCACTGCAATATAAGCTCTAAGTTCACTTGACCCTCTTGCACGTTATTATAATTATTTTACTGATGACCTATCATTGACCTATTTTCTACTCTTTCAGAGATGCTGTCTTCAGTGTTCTCCTTTCTCATACTAATCGTACCTTTACTTCCCTCCTTAACCCTTAAATCTTTAGTATAGCCGCTTTTTTCAAAATGTTTCTAACAAGAACGATAACTGCTAATGTCTGCAAAATGCTCCCAATAAATTTAAAACAGATCTAAACATCAGGCAAAGGAGTGTTTGTGAGGAACCTCAACTTGAGCAGGAAGAGGATAACCAACGTAGATATAAACAGCATTTTGATTCAGACGTTTCAATATCAGTGTGTCATTATCGATATAGCCATGTTAGAAAAAAAAAAAAAGATTCATATAAGGTAGTGGAGGGAAATTAAACCTCAGATGAGGCTAGCGAAAATCTGTGGTGCAGCTTGCATATGGAAGATCTCGGTTTCGATTCTTGGGTCGATTAGACTTTTGGACAAAGTTTGTTTCACCCTTGTTCCGGTTCATACATCAGTGCAATAGATTGGCATTAATCCTAAGTCTTCTTTTTTTATGATGCTAGCCGAAGTTAATTCATTAGCTGCCACCTTTGACTGAGGGCTTTTATTCTGGCTACCACAAAACTAATTTCTTCAGCTATGGGAAAACCTACAAGTCAGTATGTGTGTCTTCCTTTCCCTCTATTGGATTTGCTGCCAGATTATACACACCAAGCAACCTTATCACTGCAGCGAATGTCCTTAGCCTTCAAGCTGACGTATCCATCAAACCATACACCAGAACGTGACTTTTTTCTCCACCCGTCCCTCTACCTGTCTATTTATCTGCTTGTCAACCATCTCGCTCTCTGCCTGCCCGTTCAGCCACTCCTGTACCCAACATCCCCCTTCTAGACGTCACAGTGACAAATCTGGGCTGGTGCTATGCTTTTTGTGGTCTTGTAAACAGGTGGGTTGAGTGTGTGTAGACTGATGATGGAGGTAATGGTGGTGATGGATGGTACGGGTGCTCGTAATGGTGGTAGTGATGGTGATGATGATGGTAGTACTGATGATCGTGGTTACATGGGATGTCTGAGATGGCGATGATGGTGGTAACTGTGATGGTGGCGTTTATGACAGTGGACAAAGAGCTGGTAATGGTAGCTGTAGAGGTGACTGCATCGCTGGTGACGGTGGTGGCAATGCTGGTTGACAAGGATGCTAAGTACTGTCCAATGCCAATGCTAATAATAGTAACAAGAAAAATCTGGCGATTGTGACAGTGGCTGATTTTCAGTATAGTAATATCGTCTTACGCAAAAAAAGTGTACCGAGACTTAATGAGCGAGGAAAGAATGGTGAGTCAGCTAGGCCAGGCTACGTACAGGACAGCTCTGGGAACCTGCAGTGAGCAAGATGAGGCGAGCAACACTCAATGGCCACTCTCGAGATAGGCACTCCTAATGGTTGCGTTCTTGTTAGCTCAGGGGGCTCCGTAGCACCTCTTCCATACTTGTTCATTTCGGCATATGGCGCATTCACAGTCCCTACAAATATCCTTTATTTAGTCTACGTGAATGAAAACAAATATACATAACATACAAGAGAACAGTATGATGTAGGATGAAAAATAAGTGGCTAAAAATGAGGTGCCCCCTGAACTTACCAGACTACGTATTCTCGGCAGCTAATGAGGCTCCCTGGCGTCTCCTCCTTAGACAGTTTATTATTTTCTTTGCAGGGTGCTTTAATATTCCCGCCCATGATATCTATCCGAACTATGTCGATATTAAAAAAGAATATCAAGGTGAAATACACAAAAACAAACAGTTAAGGAAGAGATGCTAGAAAGCCCACCATGACCACCAAAATACTACCTCTAGACACACACAAGGGAATGACTGGGAATGATTATACTAAAAAAAAAAGGAAGTACAGTTTTGGTTGTGAGGTGAAGCCAGGATTTCGACGGCATGGATTATGTGTGGCTCGTCTCACTGGACATGCTGCTTGATGATTCCCCTATATTTGTGATTTATCTTTAATTGTTTGGAGACCTTAGTGTTGGGATACGATGATGATGTAAAACCGATGAAAACAATAACTCATACTGATAGTGAGATGCCGGGAGTTGCAACTGGGATGGCGGTTAAACTACAAGTGAAGTTACAATGGATCCTAGTAATGGCAGATATGGTGGTGGTGATGGAAACCGCTGAGGTAAAGGTGACACTGGTGGTAAGAGTGCGTGTAGTGGTAGAGATGGTAGGCAGGTATGAGAATGACAGGTGAGGAGAGTGGTGACAGAAGTGTGGTCACATGTGTGGTGGTAGCAATGACTGGTTCTGATGTGCGGTGGTGGTAGTGATGATGACGAAGTACGGTGGTGGTACTGCACTGTGTTGGAGGAACTGGTGTAGGATATGCTGTGGTTGCAACTGATGGTGAAGCATGATGGTGGCATTGACGAAGAATGTGATGATAATGGTAGGGTGTGATGATAGTGGTGAGAGCAGCGATGGAGTGTGATGGTAGTAGTTTGTGGATGGCAAAGAATGGTGATATTAGGGGGCTTAGGGAAGGAGTGTGGTGCTAGTGATGGTGGTGGAGGAGTGTGGTGGCGCCGGGCCTGGAGGCTGGCCTTGAGGGCGTCACGGACTGGTGGCTGCTGTGGCGCCACGCCCTGTACCCGCACTCCTGCTGTCGCCATCACCACCACAGTCTCCAACACTGCCACCACCACTACAGTCACTACAACCACAATCGCCACCACTACTACTACCATCACCACCAGTCACGTCCACCAACAATCTCTTCACCAATCATCATCATCGCCACCACCATTACCACAAGTGTCCACCACGATCATCACCACAGTCATCACTATTACCATCACCAACACAGCTGTTGTTACCGCCACCACCACCACCTCCATCACAGTCGCCATCATTACCACTTTAGTCGCCATCACCACTACGATCACTGCCACAGTCCCCCGCCACATTCGCCACCATTATCACTATCACCACCACAGTCACCATCATCACCAATCACTACGACAGACGCCATCTCCAACAAAACTACCGCAACCGTCACTATAACTCATCACCACCACCACCACCACCACTACTACATCCATCAGCATCACTATCACCACTAAAATCGGTGTTGGGAAATAGAACATCATCAAAACAGACATCATCACTGTGTACATTAAACCCTTCAGTATGCCTCATCTGCGACAACAAAGACGACCATCACCGGAACAACAGCAAGAACCGCCACAATAAGCAAGACCCCCACCACTACCCCTGTCGTCACAACATTCACTACCACTACAACTTTCACCATCATCATCACAACAACTACCGCCATCACAACTAAAGCCACAACAACCATCACCACAAGCACAACCACCACCACTTTTATCACCACCACCACCACCACTACTACAGTCACCTTCACATCAACCACAACCCCCACCATTACTACAACAGCCACCACACATTACCAAGATTTTTTCCCCTCTAGTGCTTGCCGGCGCGAGGTTGAGCAGAGCCTGTGGAATGCCGGCAGTCAGGCACCGAGACAAGCAAGCCAGAGTTCGATACCCGTTGACGCCAGGACCATGGTTTTATTGGACTGACTTTGAAATTATTTAGGAATATTTTGATGGCTTGATTGGTGTATAACGCATAGAGTAGGTAAATGGATTCGATTTTATTTTTGAGCAATTGATTAAACATGTAATTAAATTAATGTTTTCACAGGCTTTTCATCGGTTTTATGTTTTATATTGATAACAGTCTTATCATTAAAATAAAGAAAAAATATTAACAGTATTTACATCACAATACTGTTTATACGTTAGTCTTCTTATACTTGCTTCAGTCAGTGGTAGCCTTGCTAGAAGCAGTATTTGATGTATTCATTGCATTCATGCTTGCAATGCCCCTCCCCACCCCCTCACCTCCGGCTCACGTCAGGCCAAGAGTCACTCCTTCCGCGAACCCAGGGATCCAGGCGGAAATTCTCCCCGTCCGCCAGCTGGTGCCTGTCCCTCCACTTGTACCCACCCCCACACCCCAGCCACTCCATCTCATTATCCCAACCGATAATTCCACCTCATGAATCCACCCACTTATCCCACCTCATAAGGCCACCCACCCCTACACTTCACCAGCCCACCTCATGAACTTCCCAGCCCACCTATGCATCCACCCACTCACCTCATGTGCCAGTCCACCCTACATCTTTGGCCCATCCATCTCACCTCATGAACCAACCCATCCCACTTCTTTGATCTGTCCACCTCACTTCATGAACCCACCAGCTCATCCCACTTCATGAATACATCCACTTACCTCACCCCTGAACCACCCACCCCCAATACTACACTACGCAACCTAACGAATCCTCCATTCCCAGTTAATGAACCTCCAACCCACCTGCTGAGCCCACCCACCTCACCTCACGAACCAACTCATCCCACTTCTAATCCACCCACTTTACCTCATGAACTCACAGTCCCACCTCATGAACCCACCCACCCCACCTCATGAACGCACCCACCCTACCGTATGAACCTAGCCATCCCACCTACTGAACCCATCCGTCCTACATCATGAGCCCACCCACTCCACACAGGGTACTGAATCACTCATCCAACTTCATAAATACATTCTCTAACCTTCTTAAACTCCTCCTGTAATCCAACCGTTTCACCTCTTGAAATTATCCATGTACTCGCACACTCCATCTCTTGAACTCATCCTTATATCCACCCTCTCCACCTCTTGAACTCATCATTATATCCATCTTCTCCACCTCTTGAACTCATCCTTATATCCACCATTTCCACCTCTTGAACTCGTCCTTATATCCACCCTCTCCACCTCTTGAACTCATCTTTATATCCATCCTCTCCACCTCTTGAACCCATCCTTATATCTACCCATTCCACCTCTTGAACTCATTATTATATCCATTCACTCCACCACTTGAACTCATCCTTAAATTCACCCAGTCCACCTCTTGAACTCATCCTTACACCCACCCCATATACTTACTTGCTCCACCTCTCTACCACACAAGCCCAGCCAAGGGATAGATGGAGTTCACAAGCTCTACCTACTCTACTTCACAAGTCCAGCCATCCACTCCACCTTAGGAATTCACTCACCTTACCACACAACCCTCGCTTCCATTTCATGAACTCAGTCTCCCTATGTTCTCATCTTTACCCTGCCTCAGAAAATGATTAACATTCTCCTATTTTAACTCTTAAATTTGGTTAGGCTACCATTAGAGGTTGTAGCTGACGTCTTTTTACAGTTTTTTCTTGCTATCTGCGGATAATATTACCTAGTTTTTGGGGAAAAAGAGTACTGAAGGGTTCAGTGAAGGCTACATCAAACCCCTACAGTTGGAACAGTGTATCCTAATGTGAATAAAATAATGTGGAGACAGTAAGAATGACACAGAACAAATGCCATCGGATTTGAAGAGGTACTGCCACACGCGGCCCTCCTCAAAAACACATCTACAGGTAGTCCCTCTTCACGAATCCATCACGTCCCACCTCCTATACCCACTTGTCGCCCCTATTCCGGCACGGAGTCTGCACCAGCGGATCCAAAGAAACGAGTTGGAGTAGATATTTGTGGTTGATGGTTTGGTCTAATATCAATCAAGTGATATCTGGAGCAGTACTGACTTCATTATCTCCTTAAACTAAAAGAAATATTTGAACATATACTGCTTCTCAGTATTTTGTTAACTTGAAATGCTACACTTATCGTGATGTTTCGCAGGATATTTTAGCTGCACTTACAGTATGACGCTTGGACACAACTTACACGAGGATATTACGCAATGAGAGCAATCTGATATAATATGTTGTGTGTATGAGCAAGGGATGCTTTAGCTGTTCGTTGCACTGATAAAGTACACATTAATCATGAGAGCTCCGGTCGTACTGAACGAGGTTAGACATACGGGACTTGCAGGAACAAAATAATGGTATACTGGCAACGTAAAGAAATGTGGGAGTAAGAAGCCAAAGAGACTGAAGCAATTAGTCTGGTACCTGCGGAATACTGGAGGGGCATTGGCTGGATCAGGGGCAAGGGTAGTCGTTGGGCTGAAGGGGTAGAGGTTAGGCTAGCGGTGGTGGTGGGGTTGGAGAGGCAGAGTTTGGGGTTTAGGGTAGGCGTGGTGGTGGGGTTGGAGAGGTAGAGTTTAAGGTTTAGGGTGGGCATGGTGGTGGGGCTGGAGTGGCAGGGGTATGGGGTAATGACAGTAGCAGTGGTGGGGTTGGCGAGGCAGGGGTTGGAATAATGATAGTGACAATGGTGGGGTTGCAGGGTCAAGGACTGAAGCAGCGATGGTGGTGGGGTTGGAGAGGTATCGGTTGGGGTAGTGGTGGTGATTGAGGTGGAGGGGCAGAGGGTGGGGTAGAGGTAGGGTCAGTGGTGGTAACAGAGGGGGTGGCTGTGGTGGAGTGTCCTTGCAGGGTCGTCCACCCGGCCACTCTGACAAATTCCACTGTAACGTCCCTTCCACCAACCCCTTCCCCTCTACCCCTCCTTGCCAACCACCAACATTACTTCCAGGACAACAAACACTGCCACCAACATTATTACCGGCTACAACCATCCTAACCACAATCTCGTCACCAACCAACACCACTTTTGCCACAACCACACTTCTTCCACCCAACAAATTCAACGGATACTGCCAGAGCTCTTACCACTGACCGATATTATTTTCATTTATGTAACAAGTACTACCGTCATCAAGTTCTTTTTTTATATCAATAGGAAACATTAGTTTTCATCATTACAGTTAATAAATAAAAAACCACCACAGGTCGCCCTAACTTCATCAATACAGTAACTTACAATCTCTCTCTCTCTCTCTCTCTCTCTCTCTCTCTCTCTCTCTCATATAATCATTTGGTTGTAGTATATATATATGTGTGTGTGTGTGTGTGTGTGTGTGTGTGTGTGTGTGTGTGTGTGTGTGGAGCCTCTGTGGTACAGTGGTAAAGTGTGCGGGAGCCTCTATGGTACAGTGGTAAAGTGTGCGTTTTCGTACACTGAAGAACGAGGGTTCGCGCCCCGCCAGGGTAATAAACTTTGGGAGCGTTCTTCAGGCCACGTACTGCATTGGCGGACACAAGGGGTGCTGTGGTTGAACCAGTGTCGCATACTATAATGTATGCTTGCACCCTGACGGCTTGCGTGGGCCGATTACACTTGGTTCACAGACTACACACACATCCGAAGCCACTCCAACACTACAGTTACACTTACAAGCACTTCTCACCCTACATACAATCTCTGCTAGACAGCCTAAGCCACTTGGTAGAGATACATTGGCTGTATAGTCCCCACTTCGGTCGGGATAGGCCGGTCCTGCAGTGGACACACAAACGGCTGATGAGACGAGATGATTATATATATATATATATATATATATATATATATATATATATATATATATATATATATATATATTATATATATATATATATATATATATATATATATATATATATATATATATATATATATATATATATATATATATATATATATACATACTACAACCAAACGATTTTATTTTAGCTTAAAAAGGGCTTATCGTAATGAAAGGATTGAGAACAGTATCCAACAATTCCTTCAGGACGATGACAATATTTTTCCTTCTTCCTTGTTCCCTACAGACTTTTGACAGTTTAGGAAGGACATCTCGCAGTGAAACTTACAAATCAAAGCAGTATAAGCTGATAACACTTCATCTCACTCTCGTTTCATATCAATGCCAATTATCAATTATGCCACAGCTATAACCGCTGTAATTGTTGCCGCAGCAGCACAACAGAATAAAGTCAACAATACGACAAGGTACTATACTGTCAACAACAGCTTACAGAAGAGAATATACAGAACCGTGTTTCGAAATTCTTTGATAAAATATTTCAAAATATAAAACACGGCAAATGTAAGGTTACCTGATCTGCTGATTGTACTGTCCATACCAAAAAGTGTCACTTTCACCTCAACACCATCACGCACCACAACCCCTCATTTCATCAATAATCAGTTGACTCAAACTGCCATAAACAACCCCTACAAGTCATAAATCATGACCATATAAATTATTATCTTACACTATAGCCTACCAATCTCAATGTCAGTCTTTCAGTCAGGCTAGGGTATTTTTACAACCGTTAGGGCTAGAGTTCTACTGCCGGGCCGGTCAGACTCTTGGACGAAATTTGTATTTCCCTTATCATTTTTCGCCTAGAAGTACAACTGAGGATCTGGATGTAACATCGACTGCTGCATGTCGCATACTACGAGAAGATTGGAACAGCAAACACTGTCCGCCTTATTAACCCTCGTGTAGTTGAAAGGTATAAACCCAAGCCGCCGCCTTAGCTACATAGTCTATATTCATTATCAATTAATGTAGATGCAACAATCATAATTACGTGATAATACTTTTCATTCATCCATCATTCAGTCTAGTACTGCCCCACTAGGAGCAAAGGGGCCAGGACTATGTTACTCAGTCCAAACACTGCATGCGAAAGTGACCAGTTGTTCATCCCTTAACGGCATTACGTGAGCAATAAACCCCAACCACCAACTGCCCCTCATAGTCCACATCCGGCTGGAGCGCTTTAACTCACTAGATCACTAAGTTAAAAATTGTACGTGGGCAATGGGGCTAATGCACTACATCAGGACACAGCACAAAACCCCTCTCTTGATCCCCGTGTGTTCCTCAGAATTCTCCCATAAAGAATAGAGTCCTCTGTGCATAAGGGGCACGTGATGGTAGGCTACACATGTGCATAAAACAGACAACACTTGAGTAAAACACTATGAGGTAAGAAAAAAAAAAAAGGGAGATTATCCATCCATCCATCCATCATCCAATCCTACATTGTCCCCATGAGGAGTGTAGGAGCCCAGGGCTATGCAGTTGGTACCGACATTTAAGATGAGAGTGAGGGATTAAAGGAAAGAAATCCAGACAATATCGGTGACAACGCTCATTCTTTTCAGTGTAGCCCTGTGCTGTTTTAGGTATACGTTATCAGCCACTGTCATTTTTCACATATCAGCCTATATACTGTATACCACCTCTATGCTGCGCTTACCCTCATACGCAAAATAGTTTTATCGTCCTCATTTCCACCACACTCATCTTTATTATCAATTCTGCTTCGTCACCACTCGATATTCTCTCATCTTAGAGCCATCATATCATCACCACCACCAACTCGCAACACCATCACACTCACTTCACGGCCCTCACCATTCATCATTGGCTCTCGTCACTCACCACTATATTTATCACTTCTCATCATTTATCTTCTCATCATCATCACCACCGCCATGGCTATTTTGCAATCACCACTACTTACCACATCATTACTATTCAGACACCACTCCGTCGCCATCACACGTACCACAAGAGCCACAGTTTGTCACCATCGCACTCACTACTTTTCACCATTTCACCACCACCACACAACACAATCTCCACCACCTTCATTTACCCCTGTTACCACCACTAAGTCACTACCAAAGTCACCACCATCAGCTCTACTATCACAATCACCACTGTCACTGTGAGTCTATCAGTCATCACCCAACTCAGCACTATCATCCTCTTACTTCTCACTGACCACCGAAAAGACCATCGCAGCAATCACAATCAAATTCACCAATCCCTTGTCATTACCACAGGCATTTTACAGTGTTCATCCTCACCTCTGTCACTCCCCACCATCATTACCACTCCATTATTTCTAAACTCGACACCAATCCATCATCACCAAAGTTAAATTTCTGAAAGCTTCACAGCCACACTCACCACACTATCATCACTTTTACTCAACATCACTTTCACTCCGTTACTGAACATCCAAACTCAACACCACTCAGTCACCATCATGAAACAGTTTTTGCAGCCTTCACCACCCCCGCTCACCATCATTAACACCATCACTCACCACCACACACCCCACCGCACACACACAAAACGACACTCACTACTCCATCGTCACCACATACACCACCACATCCTCCACCGCACATGCCACCACACATCACCACATTCACCATTCCATCACCATCACAGCGTCGCCTCACCTCAGAGAACTCGAGAAACAAGGACTTCCCATCTAACGCCAAACTTCCAGCACGACCAACATTGGGAAAATTGAAAACTGAATCACATTTTCTCGCCGAACGTAAAAATGGGAGGGAAAAATGGTGGAAGGAAACAATAACATGATGATTCACTTTTTTCACCCCATTTTTCGTTCCAGTGTCGATATTTATGGTAGGCACGTTGTATGTTGCACGCGTACCGAACACTTTTTCACTACAAGACACATGGATATCTTTTATATTTATTCTTGGTAACACATGGCAGTTTTATTTACCTTTGAGAGATTTTCAAAACTTGATAGGTTAGATATAGTTCCGTTAATCCCTTGACAACGAGAGGGGGGAGAGCATTAAGATGCATAAAACTCGCCTGACAGTAACAAGAACAAATAAAAAAGAAAAGTCCTTGGGCTGATGGGGTTAAAAGATCAATTTATTCTGCCTTGACTGAAGCACCACCATTCACTGTTTTATATGGTGGTTTTATATTTCGCTGCGTAACATTTTATCGTCTGGTTCCATTATTTTTCTCGCGTATCCTCATCATGTCCTTCACAATGATTCTTCTGTAACTAGGAATTTTCCCCACATTTATGATACTGTTCCTCCATCTCCACACATCGTCTAGGGTTAGCCTTCAGCATTCACTACTTCCTTGACAATATCTCTTCCGTTTTCCCAACCCTTTCAAGTTTTCTCTAAGATTTTCTAACTTTTCCCTGAACATCATCTCATTTCGTCTCTAAAATCCTAAAAAAGAAAATGTTCTCTCTCTTTAAAACATTCAATACAAGAGTGTCTTTAATTTTCTTCTTAATTATATGCGCAGTACCTCTACACGAATTTATCCAGCTAAAGGAGAAATTTTCGAAATGAGGGGTTAGGAATCGCCTCTATCAATCCCTTCGCTACTATACACCCTTCCTAGGTTGAATTAACCGCTGTCTGATGGTAGTCTGATTAAAACGAGAGAGATGTCATTGTACTGATAGGATAACACATCACTCATCCTTTCCCTCGGGTTTCATTAACACTTTTCAGACCTCATGTATACTGCCATTTTTTTTCTGCATCACTACACAACACTCACATATAGTATTTCCACAGTATTCGTCTCCCTTCCTATATCATCACCAACTTCCTATGTTTCTCTCCAACAAAATCATTTTTTATTCCTTTGTTCTACTGTTTTTTCTTCTACCGTACTGACTTCTGTATCTTCCAATATTATCATAGTTTCTCTCCTCCTTCCTCCTCTTCCTCCTCCTCCTCATTCTCCTCCTCCTCCTTATCATCACCATCATCATCATCATCATCATCATCATTTCCTCAAGCTCCTCTCCTCTGTACATACTCCCTCTTGCTGTTTTCATCATAATTTTCGTCTATCCTTATTCCTTATCCCCCCTTCACTACACCTGATAACCGTTCCACTTCCATCATCCTCTCTCACTATCCTGTATAATCCTTTACTCCACTACACACAGTATTATTCCATTTTCATCATCCTATCTCCCTGTTCCTTAGACTCCTTCCCACCTCTATACATGCTCATTTATAACTTCGCTACTGTCTTATCGCTTATCTCAGTTGCATATGCTCCTTCTCTTCGCCACACATCTCTTCCACTGCCATCATCATCATCTGTTACTCTTCCTCCATCATTACGCTCTCTCTCTCTCTCTCTCTCTCTCTCTCTCTCTCTCTCCCTCTCTCTCTCTCATCATCATCATCATCACCACCATCATCATCAATTCCTCCAAACTACCACGCGGAGCAGGAGTCAGTGTGGCGACGGTGGAGCAGGACAGGACAGGTGGGGCGAGGCAGGACCAACAGCTGACAAACAGGTGATGGGAGACCTTCCTAACACCTGATGGGGGGAAGGAAAGGTGGGGGAGAGGTGGTAGAGATGAGGTGGGGGAGATGAGATAGGGGAGGATGGAGAGATGGAGGACAGGAGTGAGGGAAATGGGTAGGGGATGAGGGATGGGGGAGAGATGGAGGAGAGGAGTGAGGGAGAGGGGTGGAGGGACGCCTTGATAGGACCCGTCTTGCAGGGTGGGGTGGGGTGAGATATATTAGTCTTAAGATAACGTTCTCTGTTTAATACCAGATCGAGATCATACTAACATATTTCCCTTCCTCACTTTTTCACAAACAAATATTAACTCTTTTGTCCTGTTGGAGTCTTTTGCAATTTATTTTTGCTCCCACCAGACGATTTTATTTTGTTTTGCAAGGGCTATTTGAAATGGAGAAGATCAATACAACCTTCATTAAACTCTTCAGCAGAACAGGTTTCTTGTCAACCAAGCAATTGTCTGGAGGCAGTAAGAACACCCCAAACAAGACTTCATCATACTGAGCGGGTTAAGTCATGTACTGAAACCAATCCTCAGCACTGGAAGAAAAATCAGTAGTCACTTACATAACCCACATATACATTTACCTTTTCTCTTATCACGGAGCTGCAACTCCTTCCCCGTAGGTAACCAGGCGGCAGATGGCCCCTCACACCTGCCCTACCCGCTCCTGGTGGGCCGCCTCCCAAGACACACACCGCCACCTTCTATACTACGCCCAGGGTCACGCTGCCTTTTTTTTTTTTTTTTTTTTTTTGTCCGCCATTGCCTCGTGAGTGTCATTCATCAGTAATGGAACTCACAGCTATGCTACGAACATGTCACCATGCTTCACGAAATTTTAACAGCGTCCTCCATACCATATAACTCTTTCATGAAGTGTGAATTGCAATCACAAGCAAACCTCGACAGCAGAAATAATTTTTCAAAATACTAAGTGTAGAAGCTGTGACATGTAGAGAGGTGTATGGTATGTAGGAGGACTACTGGGCCTTGAGAGCAGGCTGTGAAGCCTATGCCCAGTGTCGGACACATTAAAAAAAAAAAAAAGCATGAATCATAACGTACTCTTCATGTGTATAAATGCACATTCAGAATTTGCTGTTGCTGTTTTCTTATGCCATACAAACCCAATTTATTCTGTATTGTATTTTTATGTATAAAATTTTTAGTCAAAAACTCTTTTCACATTTATGTGTCAGTCCATGGTTTATTGCAACACAGCTTCATCATCAGGATGGTGTAATCTGTATCTCATCACGCTTGATCAGAACGAATCGGTAAGAAGCCGACATCTAAAGAGAGGCTTGGAAGTCTACAACCTCATTACATCGCCAGAAACACACACCCATATTTCCTGAATACGTGGCAGGCGCTCTGCTGGCTAAGCTACCAAGTCAACGACCCACAAAAGAAGGCGCAAAAAGGTGAGTGAGAAAGATTCAAACATCCCCTCACCCCTTCCCAATTACCGAGACATTTCAACTGACCAGATGAACGTACGAAACGTGAAACTGTGCACTGCGCAGTCTTTACGATATACAGCATATTACTAACCATAACTACATTACAAATATATACATCATGTAATGGCAGATGGATTGTGGAGCAAGTATGTGCATTTTGTGTGGCCTGGCTAGAAAAAATGAAACCTGTTTCTTCAGTCAGTTTCATATTTGCTTTTCCTTTTCCTGTTCCTCATCGTTACTTCTCAAACGGAAATTCTATATATATATATCTATCTATCTATCTATCTATCTATCTATCTATACTGTGTGTGTGTGTGTGTGTGTGTGTGTGTGTGTATACCAACCCCATCCATCTCACACGCCACTTTCTTGCCGTCCTCTCCTTCTCTTGAAAATAATTAATAACGCTCAGCTAATTGTTGTTGCTTTTTGTGCCTCGTATCGACAGGTGTTTTGTAGCCTCCCTTCCTAACTGTACCCCTGGGAAACAATGGCGTCCCTCCGTCACAGGACTGAGGTGTTAACTGCCTCCATGCCTCCTCGTCCTCTACTCTCACTCACTCACTCACTCACTCACTCACTCACGCACGCACGCACGCACGCACGCACGCACACACACACACACACACACACACACACACACACACACACACACACACACACACACACACACACACACACACACACACACACACACACCATCGTCCCACGCCTCAGATTTACCCCTACATTGTCATCCTCCACGGTGTTTCTCGCCTTGCATTCCATATTGTCGCCTCAGTGTGTAATTTTTTTTTTCATTCCACCACTTGCCCGTAAGTTCAAATAACGGGAGAAGAGAGTGTGATTAAACCATGAAAGACGACTTATACGCGCACACACACACACACACACACACACACACACACACACACACACACACACACACACACACACACACTCTCTCTCTCTCTCTCTCTCTCTCTCTCCAAGTTTGAGTTTCTCACAAATCCCTGTTTTTATTTCTCTTTACCCAACATTATCACTTTCGAGTAGATTATCCCTCGTCTCTTTCACCGCATCCCTCTCTCATTTTTTGGTCGTTTTTACTTTTCCTTCTGTTCAGATAATCCGGTTTTGCTTCCCCCCTCTTCCTCAGGCTTTCAGATAATTTCACTTTTTTTTCTTAATACATTATCGTTACTATCGGACATTTTTATTCAGGTTAGACTTTGCGTAATGAAAGAGTTATAATCAACCTTTAGTAACCCCTGCGGTCTATTTTTGGTATTATCAGGCGATTTTATGGAGCTTAAACTTGTGAAGGGGTTGACAATGTTCACCCAGTCCACCGCCTGTCACATCTGCTTTCTTCTTTGCACCTGCATTTACCTCCTCCAATGGCCGAAGTCTCGTAAGCTTTGGATGTTCTTTAGCACCCTTTCCTTACCGATTTATTTCTGCATACCACGATCGTACTTTCTTCAGTGTTATTTACGCAATCTATGTAAGAACCATACATATTTATATAAGCGTACATGAAAGTGAAATGTGCAAAAGAAATCGCCAAAGAAGAGGTGCTAGAAAGCCTCAAAAGGCCACGAAAATAGGACTTTAAGTCTATAAGCTATCATTTCCTTCTTTCATTATTCGACACTTTAAATATATTCAGCCCTTTTCCCCATTTCTCAAATAGGACTTTCCCTCTTCCCAACTTCAATATATTCCCTTTCTCTTACAGACACTTCCTCACTCAGGAGCTGCAGTGGGTTCTGAGCACGTCCTGAATTATCTGTCTCATTACAACCTGGCATATCTTAATTCTACAACACTTCTTTCAACTTCTCAGGCATTATCTTACCCTTGACTTCTTGCAGTATTTCCCAATACCGTCCCAGGCATGTCCCATCTCTCCACTTTTGTTCTAAGTTATTTCCCACTCCCATTATATGTTTTAAACTCTGCCCCACACTTTATTTCTCTATTGTTGCTCCTAGGGAAATCTCTTTCCATCTTAATTCTTTTTAGGTGCTTTAACCTCCAATCTATTACTCGAAAGATTCTATCAACTCTTCTTTTTTAATCCATCTCCACATCTCCTTTTTCTGTTGCCATATTAACTCTCATCTCCTTCCCATTACACCAATCCATTCTTCCCCTACTGCATTACTATATGTTACTCCCATATTGTTAACTTAAATCCCTCCTACTTATCCCTTTAATTTTCAGGCACATCCAGACTCAGTTAGCTCTTCTAATAATTAACTGCTGCCCCTCCTCATCTATGCCAAATCATTCCCATCTAAACCTATTAACTCCAGGTCTTTTCAACACCTCCCTTTTACTCCAGGTTGCTCTTTACTCCTTCTTATCCATTTCTATCTGTTACCACATTTCCCATTCTTTTACTTCTTACCCTCACCAATTTCCTCAGTCACTCCGACATCTCTACCTGTATTTCAAGCCACACTCCCTTTCCATTCACTCCAAGTCATCCCCCCATGTCCCTTTCACTCCACTCTCCTATTCCATTCACTCCTAGCCATCCTCCCTTCTCTTTCACTCCAAGCCACCCTTCCTTCCCTTTCATTCCAAGTCACTCTCCATCTCCCTTCCCATTCACTGCAAGTCACTCCTCCCTTTCCTTCCACTCAAAGCCACCTTCCCATCCCCTTCACTCCAAGCCACCCTTCCTTTCTCCCTTTCCAAGCCACCCTTCCTGTCCTCTTCATTCCAAGCCAACTCTCCCTTCCCCTTCATTCCAAGCCACCACTCCTTCCCCCCCCTCTCACACCAAGCCAGTCCTTTCCCCTTCACTCCAAACCCCACCTTCTTTCCTCTTACTTCCAAGAAACTCTCCCTTTTCGTTCACTCCCCGCCGCTCTCCCCCTCACTCCAAACCACCTTCCTTTCCCTTTCGCTTTCAAGATGCTCTTCCTTACTTTTCTTTCCGAACCACCCTCCCTTCTCCCTCTGTTAATCTGTTCATTCTTCCTCTAAATCACTCCCTCCCTTTCCTTCTACTTCGTCATTTCCTCCTTTCTGCTTTTACTGCATTATTTCCAAACCTTTTCCATTATTCCCTCACTCCCTCTCTTCTCTTTCCACTCTATCACTTCCCCCTTCTCCTTTACTCCGAGTCACTCCCTCCCTCCTTTCTTCCACCCTGACACTGACATTGTCTTCGCCTGCAGCCTAGAACGTGTCTGTCACCTGCCTCATTATCCTCACCTCAATCTTTCCCTCTCCCACATTTTTCTTCAAACTCATTCGCTGCAAATCGAGCTTTACCAGAAAAAGAAGTGGATTGGGAAACGGATAATGGGAACTGAGGAGCACAAAGAAAAAAAAAAGGTAAAGAAGGAAAATGCAGGGGGGAAGAAAATGACAAGAAGCAAATAAAATGAGAGTCCATTATCAATTACGTACCATAAAATTACCTTGGAATAAAACCGACACCAAATCTCAGTAGCTCACCAGGACAATAACAGGACAAATTCAGATGCAATACACACACACACACACACACACACACACACACACACACACACACACACACACACACACACACACACACACACACGAAACAAAAACCACAGGAACCATCATCCCATTCAAGGCCAATCTACAGCATCTATGCCTCTAAGAAAAATGTGAAGCAAGAGAAGACGCAACAAGCTAGGATTGTCACGAGGAAATTCCCAGGTAATGCCTCCCCTCTGCACTAGTGAGTCACGAATTGAGCAACTCCCAACCTGCCTGGCTCACCTGCTCTCGGGTCCGTAAGGTGCAAGTAGGGAGGCACGGAGGAAGGGATACAGTGAGGCCGGCAGGTGTTGGCAGTGGAAGGGGGCCATAAAGGAGTCTTGTTGGAGGACAGGTTGGGGAGTTCAGGATGAGTTTGCTTGGGCGTCAGACAGGGATTTAATGTGATTAATGGGGTACGTGTAAGAAACGGGTCAGGATCAGAAGAGTAATCACGCGGGAGAGGAATTAGGATGGCCAAGAAAGGGGTATGCTGGAACATGGACAAGGGATATAGACAGGTCACCTGAGGCTGGCGGAAAGCTCAGAGAGAGAAGATGCTGGAAAACGAGCAGGGAAGGTAACAAGGTCGGAGGGGTTTGTAGGGGAGCAGACAGATGTGTAATGAGACATACAGTATACTTGTATGGTATATGTAGGCGTGGATCCATTAAGAGGGCAGGCAGGAAATTAGCAGGAGGCCGGTGGGGGTTTATACGGAAACAAGCAGGCAGTATGTAGGTACACAGGCAGGCGATACGAAGGAAAACAGACAAGGAAGTCAGACAGGGTCTTATAGAGATGCAAGGAGAGGAACTGTGGGGAGAACGGCAGGGAGCAAACTGGGAATGTGAGCAGGAAGGGGAAGTAAGGAGGCTGACATTGGCTTTATTCGGAGGCAAACAATGAACATGAAAGTACAGAGGCTGGGGTTGGGTGAACTATGAAATTACATCGTGAGTAGTGGACGTGCTATACAGAGAAATAGGCAAGGAAATATTAGCAGAAGCAGGAAGGTACTAGGAACATGAAAAGGTAAAACACATAAGTCAGGAGCCAGACATGGATATACAAAGAGGCAGGGACACCACAATAGCGCAGATACGGGAAAGGGGTGGGGTAGGTATAGAAGTAGGAGGTTGGGTGGGTAGGAAATAGAGAGAGAACATGGGGGACGGCAGGGTGGAAGGTATGCAGTGTTACAGAGGCTGAGTTATTCCTTGTCTGGATGAGGTTTCCGGGTTCGAAGGTGACGATTGTAAAAAAATGTACAGATCTTGCGTGCTCCAAAAAGGACATTCCAGCACCCTGTAGTTACTTACAAGGTCATACAACACGCGGACACATAAAACTCATTCATGCAAGCAACAAACAACTGAAGGACACACAGAGCAGTACAGGAACCATGTGAATGTACACTCACATGTAACACACAAATAACACACTCCATACCCCCGCACCGCCAGACCAGACCATAAGGGGCAAACCACATACTCCCTCTGGCGTGTCCGACCGTGGTCCCAGCGTCACAATTTCTGTCCACTGTCGTCAGAATGGGGTGACTCAGCCAGTTTGTTATCAGTGGAAAGTCAATGTTAACGCGACAGTGCAAACACCAGACCACCTCACTCCCCTCGCTCTCTCCCACCAGCCTACAACAGCTAGAATGAAGCAACTACAACTCTGCTGAATAATTCCTTGGAGCAGAGCATTTTGAAGGCCTGAATAATAGGTGAATTAATGAATATTTCGCTGGACTCTCTAATGGTTTTTCTGCACGGCAAACGCGACCATATCCACCTGATTTACAGACCCATCAAAACCCGGACAGTGAACAATTACCCACTTTCATCATCATCATTATTATCACCATCTTCATCATTATCATTATCATCCTAACCTAATTTTTCACCCATAAAATCATCATCATCATCATCATCATCATCATAATACCCTCAACATCGTAAACCAGTTTCCATATTCCATCCATTCCCATCCAGTTCCGGCTATTCCAGTCACACTCATGTACTACGTTACAATGATCAGAAACACCAGCAAGCTAACTCAGTTTACTGCTGTTCCACCCACTCACATCATCATCATTCTCACCATCATTCTAACTCAATTCCTATTTCTCATGGCACTCCCATCGTTATCAACCCATCTTAGTTTCCCACTGTTTCAACCATCATCATCATCATCATCATCATCCTATCCCAAATTCCCATCAGTCCAGCCACTCACGTCATTATCGTTCACTTAACCCTATTTCCTACGGTTTCAGATATCCTCAATACATTCACCATAACTCATTTCTCTATTCCAATCGCTCCCATCCTCCTCCTCCTCCTCCTCCTCCTCATCATCATCATCATCATCATCATCTCTACTATTCCAGTTACTCCCATAATCATCATTGATCTAACTCAGTTTCTCATTATTCCTGCAGCTTTCAGGATCGTACTCACTATCTTCATCATCATCATTATCACTATCATAATCATCACCATCATTATAAACCTAACATAATATCCCGCTACTCCAGTAATTCATATCACCACCATCATCTTCAAAATATCTTAGATTCCAATTACTCATTCTGTCATCATCATCACCAACTAATCCCATCATTATACTCTTCCACCCACACCCACGCACAGCCAGCTCCTTCAGTATTCAAAACCCTTAGTAATCAGCAGTGTAAATTCGGCCGTTAGCCTTTTTCTTGCCCAGGCTGCCTCCGACGCTGACTCACGGCCAGATCCACTCCAGCCACACCATCCACAACCTGCCACTTACCTCCACATAAAGCAAAATTAGCATCGATAAAAAAGACGCGATCAGAAATCAGACAATAATCATTACTTTTTTTCATTTTCTTGATGTAACTGAGATGGAGGAAAAGATTTAGTAACCAGCTGGATCATTTTTTTTTTTCTCTTCACGTATAATTTCCTCCGAGGTCGGGATAAATCTAGTATTCTAATTCACTAACGTCTTAGCTGAGAGTGTGCCATAGGAAAGTGTCAAAAATAGCATCATTAACTGTCTCATGGCCAGGACAACTCTAGTAACCAACCCATTCATGTTAACGACTGATTTCAGCTCAGAGTGAGTTATAGGAGCCTGAGTTAAATTACAACTCAGATGAAGGAAAAACATTTAGTCAGTAACCAGAAAATTTTCATATTTATCCTCCCGATGAATATAACTGGGGTAGAGAAAAAGATATACTGCAGTGATTGTAGCAAGCCCCTGGTGACGTGAGATATAAGCAGGATAAAAACAAAATACCATTAAACACACAGATACTGTGTTTCTCTTTATCCTTGACGATCATGTTAAAATCTGTGAGTGAGTGAAAAGGCATTAAGAAGAATTAGTCAAGAAATCCTAGCCTGTGACGTCATAATTATATAAGAGAGAAAAACAGCTCAGTACACGTCTAGGCACCGTATATCTGTTGTTTTGTCCTTCAGATATAAACAACAGAGTAACTCGCAAGGGAATATATTCTTTTTTCATATCACCTCATATATAAGAAGCAAATAAAAGACCCATTAGCCATTAGGTACTGTAATGTACTTCCCGTTTTCCTTCGCACAGCAGAGGTAAGCAAAAAAATAAAACAATAATGGATATGGTTTCTGTAGTTGATGACGTCAGATTATATGGTAATTAATGTACAAAAACAGTAAACATTCATATACCGTACTTCCCCGTTTAACTTCTTTTAAATATTAGTTAAAAATGTACCCAAGAATATTGTTTTTTATTGCAATTTGTGATATACGATTATAATTACCGAGTGAGAAAAAAACTTTAAACATCCAGCTTTAATAATCCTTCTTTTCCTTGGTCAAATAAAAGCTAATAAAACGTCAACATCGAATCACATTTTAACTCCTTCGAGGCGTAAGGCCCGAGGCTAAGCTGCTGCTGTCCAGTATATTTAAGGTTAGATGACCAGCCTACTTCCCTTGGTGGCATTACACGATAGAACAGTGTTTAGTTAACTCTTAGGGAGGGAACCTATTGACAGCCATCCGATCGGGGTGTTCTAATCACTATACACTCACACAACACAACACTTCCTTTTTTTCAATGGTCATGACGCTAAAAAGAAGAAAAAAACGATAAAAGGTTAACTAGATACATATTCCCTTTCCTGATTATAATTACCCAAAGAAAAATAAAATACGAAAATACTTCATGTTTGAGTACTTCCCATTTTCCTTAGCCAAACATAAGCAAAAAAATAAAGGGGGGGAGGGGGAAGGTCTATGGTAGATACACACTTCCTCCTTTTCCATGGCCATGACGCGAGTATGAACGACTAGATATACATATTTCCCTTTTCTCTACCTTACTACCCACGACCACCACGACCACACAGGCTAATTACGCCACCTCTCAACCTCCCCTCGCCTCAACCCGCCTCCAGCCACGATGAAACACGAGTCAGTTTGCTAAAAGAAGACAAAGACTCGCTTATTCATTCCTCCAGTTTCCCACCTCTACCCCCACCTTTAAAGTTCCTGGTACGACGAAGGCTTGTTGGAGGACTTTAAGAATATTCTCGGTGCCATAATTTCAGGTGGTTTTGTCATTTTCATTCAAGGGTTCTGCTTTATTGCACTGCTCAGGGAATGAAATGTCGGCCGTAATTAACTGTCATCTACTTCACCTGTCATGAACCTTTGTTGCCAATCACTTCAAATATCATCTATTTTAGCAGTTGTTCACCTTAGCCGCTGTTATCTACTTTCAGCATTCATTCACCTTAACTCTCATTTACTAGCTTACATTCTCTTTTGCTGTCTTTCTCCTTGGCTGTTACTAGCGACGGAGAAGGAGTAGCTATTGTGATCAAGTCGGTTTCTATGTATGCATGTTGACAAAATGTCTCATGAATGCTTAATCCGATCTGGATTAGACTTAGGAAATAAATTGTGGATGGATCTCGGAAGAGGTTCAAAGTCAAAGTTCACGATGCAAAAAATCTATGGAATGCCTGCTCTGATATAGATAAAAACTGCCTATTACATTGTGTGTGTGGCGATGGGAAGAAGTGATTCGGTTTGGGTGCAGATCGAACAAAGGTCAAGGTGAAGGGTCAAGGTTAAGGATCGGGATGGCGTCGCTGTGTTCTCACAGGATCCTCTTTAGTCCATTGTAGTTTTCTTCCCTCTTAGTTCTTCCTCATCTTGGTAGATGTTATTCAAATCCGCTGTCATTCACTGGTTCCCATTTACGTTGTCGACCGTATGAGCTGACATCCTCCTTAGCTAGAGGCATTTTAATACTTATTCACCTTAGAAGTCACCCACTACAGGTATTTTAAGCAACCATTACAGCCATGTTGATCCCTTTACTTTCATATGTAATATTACACATTAATGTACAGTACGTTAAGTGGATATCAGAACTGCCATGTTTCTCTGTTTCTCGGCGTCTAATTCTAGAGTTCAACCAGGAAAATCGAGACAAAAATATCCCCAAGCCTCTAAATAACCACTCACCTCCACTTGAACTCTCCCATTTTATCCACCTGCCTCACTCTTGTCTTCCACTCCTCATTCTCCCGTAAACTTTGCTTCTACAGCACACACCCTTTTTGTTCACTTAACTCCTTGGTTAACATCATCAAACATCAGTTCCATCAATCTCATATATATGAAATCACTCACAGTATCAGCAACTCTACGTCATCCCTCACGAACTCTATCATCACTTCATCAGAAACGCCTTATTAACCACCACAACACATCAGTCATCATCACACCAATCATTACTGGCATATAAACACTCCGTCACTCACCAAGGTAATAACCAACACCACTAACACTTAACATGCAATCATCATTAACACAGCACATACCTCCAACTTCACATTACTCATTCTTGCCATTGTCATTACCATTATCACAATTTATCGACTGCTAATAGCCATCAGTCAGTCACCACTATCAGTTCTATCAGCAATACATTTTATTACTTCTTGATACAGCACTACCATCACCAACATCGCTACCTCCTTATCCCATCATCCACAACCTAATCATTCATCACTACAATCACCAATATCAGCATAATCACCACAGCATATCCCACAGCTTTATAATCCACTACTATACAGTCACTAATATCACCATCACTTTTCTCCCCATTTCACCACCCACAACATTTATCATTATTTCCATCACTACCTCTTTCACCACTGCAGATCACCATTATCACCATCACATCGCCTCGCCCCAACTCTCCCTACCCGCTCACCCACTCATCCACACCCAACCTCTCTCTCTCTCTCTCTCTCTCTCTCTCACACACACACACACACACACACACACACACACACACACACACACACACACACACACACACACACACACACACACACACACACACACACACACACACACACACACACACACACACACACACACACACACACACACACACACAGGTGGCACCCACGCGACTCCCAAAATTGACGCGTACACCAACTCCACAAACCACACCAAAATTGCTCCCACTCCACGACCTTCTATACGCCCCTCCTGCCATCGGACAAAGAGAACGAGTAAAAAACTGACGAACGCCGAGTAAAGGTAAATAAGTGGACAGAGGGTCAGGGCCGAGGAGTTTATTACGTGTATAATAATAATAAAAGAACCTTGAATGGTAATACAAGTAATGGGTGGGAGCAGGGGAGGGAGTACCGGAGATGGGAGTGGGAGGGTGAGAAGAGGTGAGCAAAAATGATACAGCTATTGCTAATACTGAAAATAATTATTGTGGCTGATACGATCACTGCTACTGCAAAAAGATACAGAAATAAAAAAAATTGTAACTGTCGTTATTACTACCACCATCACTATCATTACAATCGCTACTGATGCTGCTACTACTATTAAAAAATAAACAACAACAACAACAACAACTACTACTACTACTAGGAAAGAACTACCACTAAACTACCATTACCACTGCTCAAACTATCATTTTCCTAGTATAATACCAGCTACCACCACCACAGTTACTCCAACTACTCGCTAATACCATTACTGCTACTACTAATTTCATTTTGCTTCGTCATCCAATTAACATCCACCACTGGCGTAAACACCATAATCGTAAGGACAATTACACTCTGCTTACGCCATTCCCCCTCTGCCATTACCACTGTCACGGGCACCAAGACCAGACCCCCTTCATCATCACCTTCAGCATTACCACTTGCGTTCTGCATCATCGCCATCATCACTGTCATCTCCACTATCACTTCTTGCACAACCATCGCCTCAGTTCATCATTATCATCACCATTGTCATCACCACCACCATAACCGAGATTACCACCACCTACATCATCATCAAGATCACCACCACCACCGCCAGTATTATCACCACCTCAATCACCATCACTCTCAAGTTAAGTCTCCATCATCACAATCCTAGTCATCACCACCATATCCTACCTCAACGCATTTTCAGTACAACCACCACTTGCATCATCAAAAAACCTACATCATCACCAACTCAGAAATACTCCCTACTTCCATCACCATTATTGTCCTTTTCTGCCACCGAGCTACATGTAATAAGCTGCAAAAACACGAAAACCAGGGCCAAGTAAAGGTGAAGAAACTATAACAGGACTTCCAAATTATCATAGCTTTCATCATTGCTAATACCTTGAATCCAGGGACGTTGTTTACAGTATTTTCTGGCTGCTTCCAGAGGATTTTATTCAGCTTCAGAAAGGCCTCCCGTGCTGAAGAAGTTAATGAAGTCTATACCAAACTATTCAGTTCGAAGTCTCTCCTCAACCGACTTCATGCGTCTGAAAGCAGTACGAATTATGTAAGAAAGGCGTCACCGGTTAATACCACAACAATCGCCATTACTGCCCCCATCATCACATAAACCCACAGCCACAGTATCACCATTACTGATAAAACAAACCCTTTCTTTAGTACCGTGAATGACTTTATTAGCAACGCTCTCTATATTTATTCCCCAAATCCCTCCATCACTAGTAGCAGGACCGACACCACCATCGCTCTTTAAAATGTCATCCTACCACCATCCAACGAAACAGGAACATCCCCACCTCCACAAACAAGACCTGTCCTATCCTATCACCTTTAATACCAACACTCCCTTACCACTCCCAACTACATCTTTATACTGTCCCTTCTCACCCTGTCATGCTCGCTTCCTCTCTACTATTTATTCCTGTTAACGCCAGATGATTTATGCAGCCCGAAAATGTTAGCACTGTCACCATTAGCCTTCTCTTTGATGGGAAAAGCCTAGTATTGCGTTTCAACTAAGGCCAGGCGACTACAGTATATTTAGGTAGAGTGAGTCAGAGGATCCTGAAAGTGTTAAGAGGTAAACCCCAACGTCCCGCCCAGTACTTCTTCAGCACCCTCATCATTATTTTCAGTGTGATGATGTATTTTTCATTTTTCCTACCGTTCATCGATATTATCGTGGTCTCGAATGAATACTTAGATTGATGGGATTATGAACAATTTCCAGTAGCTCCTTGACAGCGATATATATAACATGGCTTGGTGATGGCTTGAAATAAATTAATGGAGTCATCGTATGGCAGTGATAACTAGTATCACCACCATAGTTAACAAGAACTACGCCTGACACTCCCCCTTCCTCCACCACCACTACTAGACGCCATACCTCACATCCCCCACCATAACTAGCAACATCCTGTATCTCTCACCATTACTAGTCCCCAGTCCCATTACACACCATTAATCTCATCATTTCCATGACACTTTTTTTTTTTTTTTAATACGACATAGTATTATATTTCAGCAGAAGGGAGGCCCATCTTGCTGAAGGGGCACGAAACAGTTCCCAGTAATTCCTTCACTACGATGACATCGTCCACATTTCATTTTGGTTACAGGAAGACGATATCAGTCAGCTCAGGAGAAACCATTCGTAGTGAATGCTTTTATTCCTCCAGTAAGATGGCGTTTTATTTTTATTTTCATGCTATTCTTAAAATCTTGGGAAACACCACTCGTCATGAAGGGACTAATGTAGCCTACAGTATATTTAACTCCTCCAGCTAAACGTTTCCCCTAAGTAGAATATACCAGCAATTATAGGCAGGTGGCAGAGGTAAAATAAAAAGTCGTCACCGCAGTGAAGAAGTTAATAGCAATAATATCCCCCACTCCACACAATAAAGAAAAGTAAAGTAAGGGAGTTAAGTATCTTCCTTAAGTTTGAATCGCAACAGACGAATAATCAGAGACGCATTAGTCCTTCTGTGACTGAAGTTACTTTCGCTAGTTACAAGCAAATCTTCATTCAAAGCTGGTAAGATGCTGATTCTCCCATAAACAATATTCCTACCTCATCCCATCATCCTTCCCCCTTTCCCCCCCCCACACACACAGCCAAGAACTATATCCCACACCCCCCAACTAATAGAAACCCCCACCTCTCTCCCCTCATTTCACCCCTACAACACACACATTCAGTTACGAATCATCTCCATTACTAGCACTTGCCCCACTACCAACAAAAGCACATCCCTCTCCCACACACGGCACCTGCAACCACACCTCACATCCCTGTATCCCTAGTCATAGCAACACCCTCAAAAAGCCCACCCACCGACCCACTCCCCACATATCTACCCACCCACACACCCACAACCTCCCACACACTAGGAACAACACTCCACCTCCCCTCCCCCCACTACTAGTAACAATCAACGCTCTTTGTACCTCCCTCCCTCCACATGCAACCACACCCCAACCCCCCCTTACTAGCAACGCCCCCATCCCCCATCCACTCCCCTTATTAGTAACACCCCCAACACTCCCACCTGTGGTCGGGGTCGCAGCCACAACACAGGAGTTAAGGTCCCTCTGTGTTGCTCCCGGCGCACACCAGGCTTAATGGCCCATCCCCTTATCAAAAATAACCCCTTTGTTAACATATCCACCCAGTCTTTGTTTGGGGGTTTGATTCAGGTGGGATGGCTTTGTTTAACTCATTGCAATAAATTCGTAAGGTTATGTGCTACATCTTGTAAAAAAAATAAAAAATAAAAAATAAACTTCACTGCTATGACGACACTTTCATTTTCGTCAGGCTAGACTACTTTACATTCCTCAAGCAGGATCTTTAGTTGTGATGGACTAATCAAGAGGATATCCAGTCCCTCAGGTATGAAAATTTCTTCCTAAGCTCAATGAAAGCTAATATGTTAATGACGTTCTCGTAATGAATTGCTTAAAGCAGTTTAAATCTTGAGTCTCTGCTTTTATATTTTGTTCTGGTAAGGCATCTTGAGAAATTTGATGGGTTTAATGAGTAAGGAGTGGTGCTCTATCTTGAAAAATTCTTGAAGCAATTATGACATGAGTAACAGCAAACACAGAAATTCCTTAGGATTTATATTATCACCGTTTTTTTCCCAACTCTTTACTGTTCCGTGGGCTTATCACAAACACACTTTCTTATCGCTGGCCTGGACGCAGGTGTAAGGAGCGGAAATGCCGGCGAGTGGCCAGGTGTCGCGGTGTTTGCATGTCGTCCCAGGCTCTGTAAAACCACCCATACGACACATCCGTCTGTACACACCGTCTTCCGCCCTCACTCCTTCACCCTCCCACTCTCTCCGCTTCCAAGCTCTCCAAACGCCTTCACTAACCCACTCTCTCTCCACCCAGCCCAACTCCGAGACACCCACACAACTTCCTCTACCCAGTCCTCGATTTTCCCAATACGACTCCAAATCGACCACACACTTTCATCATCTAACCCCTCCTCCCCCATACAATTACACACCAGCGCCCCTAAATACTTCCTACTTCATCTAACTCTCCACACATCTTTACCCACAAATCCCTCCCAGACACCAACACACTTTCACTTACCGAAACTTTCTTCCAGACTGCCACACACCTTCACCCACTCAGTACTTTATTCTCACATACTTTTCCATACTTTCCACTTTGTTAGCCCACCCTAGCTCCATCCAGATACCTCTTTATTCCATTCACATAGTTCCACGGCTCTCCTAGACGTCTACAAATCATCCATTCCATCCAGTCACTCTAGTTCCTATCAAAAACCCTTATTCACTCGGTGGAACTCTCACATTTCACCAAACTGCCAAGTTCTTCCTTTGCATAGTCCCATCAATCCAGTGATGTCTCTTTTTGCGTATTTTTCTTATCTCGAGACAAATTTTTGCAGCTTTGGGGGAACTTTTTCGAACTGGATCCTCCAGTAACTCATTCAGTGCTTGAGGTCTTTCCTTAGTCGGTTGTAATCGCCCCAGTAACACCTTCGTTTCGAGAGATTTACACTGAGTTGAAAGAAAAGCCGTTGTTGGTAGCAAGGATAAAATAAAAACATCATAGTGAAGTGGTTAAATGAGTCTGATTAGCTTCAGGTTCAGCCTTATTCGAGCTGAGGCATCTAGACTCGCTGACCGACAATTTTCAGTCTCCCTCAAAACCACCTAAGCATGCAACATGATCAGCCTCCGTACTCTTCTTACGGAGACCAGGGTTCAGGGTGGCAGCGGAAGGGGTGCAGCCTGCCACTATGACCCACTTGTGTACCATTACCCTCACAACCCAGTAACTGGTCCGGACATAACCATGTTACACAGAAATCATTTACGGTTTTAAATCGCCAGGTAGAGAAATATCTACGACAAAACAAGAGACATAAGTTTGAGCTGTATATGTAAAACTAAGAAAAATCAAAGGAATGTGTGGGGTACAAGACTCACCACCCATTACTATAAAGCTCAGATACATACCGGTAATTACATGTGCTACCAAACCCTAATGTACAGACAATATTTGATCAAACTGAATGGAGAAGACGCGCTCACTCACTCTCGACTTCCTCTTCGGAAAGCGTGAATATACGGAATCTCTTGAAAACTCACTGCCATATTTTTTCATGACGCCGAACATTTTCTCAGAGTTCAGCTAGCTCAATTCTACACTACTGGGATTTTACAAATACAGTAATTACAGATTCTTATTTAGAAAACAGCACTTTAAATATGACAACTCATTAGCTTGCTAGAACAACAAGCACAATATTCACACACACTCACACACACACACACACACACACACACACACACACACACACACACACACAACACTAATAACATACACCATGAGAAACAAAATACACAAAACGGGTCACTGCGGAAGGAATTTCCCTGCCAGAAATGCCAGAAATCCATCGAAAAGGTTGAAGGAGGTTTCTTTGCATTAGCATATATGATCCTTCATATTTTTGCCAATAAATAAATAATCAGATAATGGACTACGAAGTACAACTTTGAAATCTTCCATACCAAAATTACACATACCTTACATATTCAACACTAGACAGATTTCCTTTCCCATCGCCTGGTATAGCAATATCTCTTCCTAAGTTAGTAAGGTTCTCACAACTAAATTCTCCACGATGCAGTATTAAATCCCAGGTTGCTCATATAACAACCCTCCTCTTCACGGTTCTCCCCTTCCCTCCGGTCTCGTCTCTCCCTTCAAACTTCCTCCTCTTGCTGGCCTTCCCCCACCCCATACCATACCAGCCCTCTCACTCTCCTATACGCCTCTTCTTTCACTGTTCCATACCAGCCCTTGCAGCAAGATGACATCTTGTTTCATCTTATTCTGAGAAACATCAAACAAAACATTGACAGAAGAGGTTTGACACCCCTCTTCTCTTCCCTGTTCTCCACCAATCTCTCTCTCTCTCTCTCTCTCTCTCTCTCTCAATTTTCTTCTTCCCCCATACACTCCTCTCCTCACCTTCACTCTCCCTTCCTCTCCAAGCTCTCCCTTCCTCTCCCTCTGTAATGTCCACCTGCCCGCGAAGCCCTACACTCGGTGGTAAAATTGTGAAATCTGGTGAAAGAGGAGTAGGTGGGACGGGGTTTCAGAATCAATATCGAGATGGGAGCGTCCGGGAGATTGCGTCACAGGATCGCTTACCCCTCTTCCTTTTCTATGTGGGCTTGTAATTGACGGCTTTTTTTTCTCTCTCTCTCTCACAATTGTTCTTCTAGCAATGTCCATCTTTTCTCTTGCAATCCAACCCCCCTTTTTTTTGCTGCACACACAGGGACAGCCAAATACAGTGATGTTCCTCTGTGTCACACACTCATTGAGTTATTGTACCTTCCTGGAGGATAAGGTCCAGTTCTCATCCGGGGGACGGGGCGTTAGGAAAACGAAATTTGGCACAATAGTAGACCTCAACCTGAACGAAGTTATGGGAAGGGTGGGACCCTCGAGGCCCGCCCCCAGCGGTGGGTGGGTGGCCCCCTTTGGATCCCGGCCACCACCGATATACATGGTCATAGCACTTTACTCAAGAACAGGAAATTTTGCACAGCGGTAGAATTCCATACGTACCAGGTTGTAGGCAGGGTGAAACTCCTCGAAGGTTGACCCTCAAGGGGAGGGCGGCTCGTGGGGGTGCCCCGTGCACGGTTATACTTTTTTTCCTTGGAAAACGAAATTTTTACCAGTGGCTGACCTCCACCTAGACTAGGCTTTAAACAGGCGTTGGACCCCACGGAACTGCTACTCTAAATAATTGTCTTTCTCCTCTCTCCAGCGGTGGGTGTGGCTTAATTGCATAGGAACCCTTTGTCTTGTTATCCTTTATTTAACCTACAGCTATTACCCCTCCACTTTTTAATCTCTCTCTCTCTCTCTCTCTCTCTCTCCAGTCGTAAATAAAGTTCTTTTCTCTTTCCACTTTCCTCTTTTATCTATCGTCCCTTTAACTTCCTATCCCCTCTTTCCTTTCATTGCGCATACTTATCTGTTCCCTCTTCAGTCGTTTTTGTGGCAGTGCCCTTATTTTTATTTTCCAGTTTCTACTGTCCTCGTATCTACCCTGTTACTCTTATTTTCCATTAATGATCTACTCTAATGTGACGGTAACACTCTCAGCATCCATCCCATGCATGCTAGTTTAATTCTTATTCCTACTCTGTTTAGCTTGACTTTCTCTTCAAAATTTGCCGCTAATATTCCCTTCCTCATTCATAACCTAATGAATCACCACGTTAGTATACTAACCCGCTAGCTCCAGTTGTCCCCCCTCCCTTTTTTTTACTCATTGCCAAAGTACCCCGGTTTAATACATAAGTAACCTAACTCCTCCCGCGTCCTCCAATAACATGACATCTTCTTCAGTTAGTGTTTTGCCACTGTCAGGCGTTTTATTTAGGTATGGGGAGATATATCGTACCAAAGATATTAAACGAGTTTGTGCTTTACCCTTTCCCTACAAGACATCACTCCAAAGCTAAGTAAAGTCATTCAGCAGCAACAAGAAAAACATCCATCATAATGAAAGTGTTAAGTAAAATAAGGGGATTAGTATAATTTGTTTCCAAACCCTTCACTATCATACGTCTCTCTTCTAAGCTGAATAAAGTCGTCCAATAGTAAAAGGAATAAAACACAAGATGCCATCGTTCTGAAGAGGTTAAATAAATTCATTAGTAAAATCACTAGCAAATTATCCCGAGTCTCCTGTGCTTCGCTCTTCACACCCACCTTTGCCATTTCTTGTCCGATCTTAGTGTGGGATAATTCATCGGCAAAATGTTACTTATGTACTTGACACTTTGGCTGCTGTGAATTTCTCCGAGATGAATGAAATGGCCTGGGGTTAGCTGGAATAAAATACAAAGCTCTTACTTCTCCGCCAAAACGTACTCGATACAGCACTTATCCTTTAGCTTCGGAGGGTTTCTCGGTGATCTATAAAAATTACCTGACGTTAGCCAGAAAAAAAAAAAAAAAATGCAGAGTCCGTATTTCCCAGTCAGGTGGATAACTGTTGTGAAGATATGCGCTCTTCCTCCAGCAGGTTCCCACACGTACTTCCTGTGTGGATGGTGGCAGCAGATCTGACGCGGAACTTGCGTCTCACTTAGCAGCCTAACAGTACAATCATAGGTGGCTCTCATTGCAAGACAAATTTTTACACATAAAGTATTCACCAGCTCATGGCTGATGCTTATTCAGTATCAGATGCATGCTTAGTCTGTCGCCTGAATGACTAGTAGCTTTCAGGATCACTTCCTACCTGTCATAGCAACTACTCCGGAATTTCTATTCCATTTTTCGTCAATATTCCAAAAATGTCGGTGCGAACGTGGTAATTTCAGGCGGACTGGCAAGCTTAAAGGGCTGTATGCTAAATGACAGAGGAAACTGTTAAGCAGCTCCTCCTTAATGAACTGCTTTTCATTTTACAACTTAACAATGTCTAGTACTTCGTTTTCATTTCGACATTTTGTGTGAATAGCAAACAAGATGTTACTGAGGTGTAAAGTGCAGAATAAAATCGCTAAGCGAGCCGTGTTAGAAATTCTTCAGTGCCACTTTTGATTATGACCTTGTACCCATTGCTAGGTCAGTATGGCTAATGGTGGTAGGGCGTGGCAGGTGAGGAGAGGCTGCGGTATAGGCGTCATTTACGGCACCGTTGTCATTGTCTCCTCCCCGTCACCACATCCTCCCAGCCTAAACTGCTCCTTCCTCAACCTGACAACAGTGTGTGCAGGAGGAAGTAGGAAGCTCAGGGGCAGGAAGGAAGTGGTTCATCCCACGCCACCGCCGCCGCTACTACTGCCGTACGCTCCACTCACCCAGTTCCCCACAGACACACAGCGAGGGGCGCCAGCCTCCCGCACCACAGGGATTGGATCATACTCGTTTTTATCTTGTAGTCTTGATTTTCAGTGCCAGATATTTTCAAGGGATGGGTGGGGATGGGTATGTTCTTACCTTTTCCTAAGTCCAGACCTCACTCATTCAGGTACTTTAGCGATAAATACTCGTAAGGTGATGACGATGGTGCTGTTGCTGCCTGCTGATGATGTACTGTACTGCTGTGATTGTCAGTATGAATGAGTCGGTGTGTTTTTTATGATGCTGATGATAACGATATACTCTTGTGAGTGTAAACATAAACTTGTTGGTATGGCATAAGCTAGTATTTTTTGGCCTTCCGCTGTGCTGCCTTAAATGTTTTATTGTATGTGCAACGTAACATAATTTGTTTCGGCATGTTGATTATATGACTGTAATTGTGGATGCTATTTTCAGTATACCGTTACGTTCTCACTGGTGTGTGTGTGTGTGTGTGTGTGTGTGTGTGTGTGTGTACACACACACACCAGTGAGAACGTAACTATATCTACTATAGATAGATATAGTTACGTTCTCACTGGTGTGTGTGTGTGTATGTGTGTGTGTGTGTGTGTGTGTGTGTGTGTGTGTGTGTGTGTGTGTGTGTGTGTGTGTGTGTGTGTGTGTGTGTGTGTGTGTGTGTGTGTGTGTGTGTGTGTGTGTGTGTGTGTGTGTGTGTGTGTGTGTGTGTGTGTGTGTGTGTGTGTGTGTGTGTGTGTGTGTGTGTGTGTGTGTGTGTGTGTGTGTGTGTGTGTGTGTGTGTGTGTGTGTGTGTGAAAGTGTGACGCTTGAGACGTCTTGTGGGAACCTCGGCGTCACGAAAGGACAACGTCACCCTTCAGGATAAGATACATTTTGTAAAATATTAATACGTAAAGTCAAGTCTGCCTCGAACATACACATAATTATGTACAGCTGATAAAGATGGCTGTTGCAAAAATATTGTATGTACTGTACATGCCTAAGAAAGCACTACACGCACACCGAACAATGTCTGCGACTTCGAACTGGTAATATACAATTGGTATACAGCAAAATAAAAATGTAGTAAGTTATAAAAAAAGAAAATCCAGGGAGGAAGGTTTATGGGGTTGGGACCTTTAACCTTCTATTTTTGTTAGTTCACTCTCATACCTGTATCACACTACACGAAGGTAGATCTTTCCGAAAAATTTTCCAGAACTGTTTCAAGCTTATATGAATAAAATTTAGAACGACTTAAAATACTGATATCAAGATGTTACCTGTCCACAGACTTGAACGTAAGCACGAACGGCGTATTACCTTCGTGCTTACTCACACATCGGCTAGGATCCACTGTCGGAAAATCCAAGACTGATCCAAGTTCAAGCTAAAATAATGATCACAATTAAAAAAAACAAAAAATTGTTAGGTTCAGAAGTAAGAGTGTGCACATAGAGGCCAAGGCTACATGGGCCGGCTGTGTACCCTCCACCCCATGATAAACACCACGAGCCTAGCGCACACCAAGGGACACCTGTATACACATACAGTTACACACAGAAATACACAATAGGCACACAAACACACATACACATCAGCCACATATACGAAAGAAAAATTGCTCGATTCCCTTTCCATGTATAAACCTCATAATCCGACTCATGTGAGTCACATACACACATCACAATCAATCAGATATATTATTCGGTTCTCCCTCCAGGCAGAAATCTTATAATATTACTCATATAACACAAAAATATATATTCACCAGTCCCAAACGCAAACGAAACTTTTTTTTTTTTTAAATCTCCAGGCATAAACGTAATAATCTAATACAACGAGCACACAAATACACAAACATCTGTTACACATACAAAAAAAATTTTTCCCTTCCAAACATAAACCTAGTAATCTCTCTAAATTGACATATAGACGCACATATTCACCAGTCATATACACACATACAAAAGAAACACTACTCAGCTTCCACCTACGTATAAACTTCATAACCTAATGCACTTGGTAGAACACTGACACACATATCCATCAGTCACATATAGGAAGGAAACATTATTTTATTGTTCCAAGCAAAAACCTCACAGTGCAACTCATTTATCACTGTGACCTTTAACACACTGAACGTTGCCTTTCCATCTTACACTTAAATTCTTTTACCATGTGGCTCATTTTTCCCGCCTGGTAATTTATTTGTTTTTCACGGAGAAAGTACGAGTATAAGGCGCTTCAGAAAGGTTAAATGAACTCGCATATCAAGACCATAAAATATTACTTCCACTCCTATTTCTAAAGCTTTGATGACTGAACCATTGGTGGTGAGTTGTTAGTGGCAAGAGAAACAAGGGCACAATACTGCCATAACTGTGTGATAAAAAGTCTAGTTTTGATGTGAATAATAAAATTCGGGCACGACAAAGGTAGAGCAGCACAAGTTAACCAAGAAAAAAAGTAAAGCGTGTAATAATAATTTCGATAATTAAGAATAAGTGGTAATAAAATTATTAAAGATTTTACCATAACAAAGCTCAGAGAAGAGCCAAACAGCATCAATGAAATGCACAAAAGGGCCGAGCCATTAAAAAAGGAAAGTTAAGAGCAAGGTCAGTATACATGACTGGGACAGAGGCCGCGGGAAACTAACAGGACATGAGAGACAATCAAGCAATTAAGCAGGTGTAGCGACAGGTGAGGCGACAGGTGTGGTGGGGCGGGAGAAGTGGGCTGGGCAGGTAGACGAAGAAGAAGGCCCATTAAGTAGACCAGCCGAGTGTGTACAAGTTAAATAGTTTTCCTCTGCGGTTGACAGGGAGGCAGGCTTAGGGAATGGACTGGATGACGGCTAAAAGAGAAAGTAGAAGAGGTAAATACTGAATAAACAGGTTGTTTTAGACCTATACCTTTAGTAAAAAGACAGGTAACGGGGAGATGAAAATAGCTGTTGTTGCTGCTGTTGTGGACCTATGCTTATCTGAATGTGAACCAGATGGATTGATGGCTGTAGTTTCCCCTGCTGCAGTTCACTATCCTCCTTTCCGAGGATAGGGAGGATGATGAAGGATATTTGTATAACCGTACTGGGGAGCCACCCGGTTACATCAGAGCCACAGCGTGAAGACGTCTCTCCCCAGTCAGACCAAAATAATATAAATAACAGATAATGCGAAACACTGAGTGGCAAAACAAGAAAAACACGTGGTTAATAGACCGGAAAGAAATGTCAGCTCCTTGCTATAAACAACAACAGTCCATACGAGGTTCATGGTGGACCGGAGGGAGATTTGGAGCTAAAACTAAATCCTTCCAATGCAGCTGCAGAAAGAATGGGGAGAGAACCTTCCCTGCTGTTAGACAAATCATGCGAATAAGACTGGATTATATAACACTGACACCAAACTGTTATCCTTGCTCAGAACACTCATAGCGTATAAAACCAAATAGTTTTCCTTTTTGGGATATTGGATGTCTGACAATTTTTATGCACCAAATTCTCCTCACCACATAAACGGTTGAGGGGAGATGTGGGGGTGGGGGATGGGGATATGAGTGACAGGTACGGAGGGTGTAGTTGTTGTCCCCTTCAGAGCCACTAAGCCATGCATTATATTTTTTTTACCAGCCGCGATAGCGAAGCTGGTATTGTTTTCAGTTTGTCTGTCTGTCTGTGTGTCTGTTAGCACGATAACTTAGCAACCACTCAAGATATCATCACAAAACTGTACTGGTGTGTAGATCACGAGTTCGAAATTCGTGTATGTCATGGTCTGTGTGTCTGTTACCACGATAACTTCGCAACCGCTCAAAACAGCATCACAAAATTTTACGGGTGTGACGTAGGGATGAAAATCTCCCACGAGTTCGAATTTGGTGAAAGGAGGTCAAGGTCAAGGTCATATTCTGAGTCGCGCTCGATATGTATCGGCTCGCTGCTGATGTGATTCCCCCCTTTGGGCGGCCGCTAGTTATACCAAAAGACGATTTTATTCATATCTGGTGAGTGATCTTTCGTTCGCAGTGAAGGATATGGAAAGTCTCCATTAACCACTTCACTCTGATGACATATTTTATTCTTGGTATCGCCTGACGATTTTCTTCAGCTTGAAATATTCCTTTTGAATTATAGAGGCTAGACGTAGCCTCCAATAACCCTGGCGTTAATTGAGATCATTCCTAAATTAAATAACATCGTGTGGAAATGGCAAGCGCAAAACCAAAAATATACTTGACCGGATTAATCTCTACATTACAAGTATAACCAAGGCTTTCTTATATTCAGTTCTTCCCCACCGGTACGATTTTATTCAGTTTAGAGAAAACCCACTGTAGCGAATGGTTTAGCGAGAGAGAGAGAGAGAGAGAGAGAGAGAGAGAGAGAGAGAGAGAGAGAGAGAGAGAGAGAGAGAGAGAGAGAGAGAGAGAGAATCAGACGAATTACTGTATGGACGGGTGACAGAGTTGGCAGCTGACACGGTAGGCAAATGACATGGTGGACAGGTAAGTAAGAAGGTAGACAGGTGACAGGGTAGAAAGGTAGGTACCAAGGTTAAAAGGTGACAGTAGACAGGGGAAAGGTCAAACAGGTAGCAGAGTAAATATGTGACAGGGTAGAAAGGTGACAGGGTAGATAGGTAAGCGGTAAGGTATAAAGGTGAAAGGGCAGATAGGTGACAGAGAAGACAGGTAAGGGATAAGGAAGATAGGTGACAGGGTAAACAGGTAAGTGACAGGGTAGACAGAGCGGTAGACAAGTGACAGAGTGGACCTGAGACAGGGTAGACATGTGACAGGTGCCATGGCAGAGAGGTAGGGAGGTAGGGATGGTGAAGTGGAGCGCGGAGTGTGAGAGGTTTGGTGTGGTGGAGTAAAGGAGGGAGCGTGTGGAGCTTGAAGGTGACTCCTACACTGCCACTGACACCCCCACACCACCACCACCACCACCACCACCACTGTGATTTTTAGTGATGAATAGAATCCGTAGGTATGCAATGAGTTGATAGTTTGTGCTTAAATCAATATTCATATTGCGATAGGCCTTGTTGTCAAAATAATATGGTATGATGATGATGACAGCAGTAGCAATAATAATAATAATAATAATAATAATAATAATAATAATAATAATAATAATAATAATAATAATAATACAGTAACATCTCCATTAAAAAGAAAATAACAACCTTCATCATTACAAACATCTCCGCTGTAATTTTTTTTCCTACGCCTATTATTTCAGTAAGAAAAGTAGTTGCTAGCTCCTAACTCCTTCAGCCCAGTGGTGCCCTTTTCACTTCAGCCTTTCAACATCACTGCGATTCAATGCAGCTTCAGAGAGGTTTGTCGAGCTGGAGAGTTAGAAAATGCCTTCACTAACTCCCTTTTACCACTAAATGCACTTCCCAAGTTGACTAAACCTGTCTGGTGGTAACAAGCATAGAACGAAACTACGTCATCGGGGTGAAGGGGTTAAGTGGTAAGATTATTAACTGGAAAAAACTGGAAACACTGTGCAACTCAGCTGCAGAACAAACATCGCAATTATGAACCATGCGTCAACGTGTGAATATAAGTTATAGAATATCTCTGTACCTGTGTCGTACCGTACTCTCGCTGACTTCGAATTTTAGTTGCAACTATTCTTTGGCGATTTTTTTTGCCTACTACACTACAACACCAAACTATGTGAATATCAGAGAAGTTGAATAAAAAAAAAAAAAAAAAAACCTAGCCATTCCCATACCACCCCCTTCAAGATGTAGTGTCCCAAGGCTAGGCTACAGTAAACTAGTAAATAAAGGGTAGAAAATCCCAAACTACTTCCCCTGATGACATTGCATGATCCATAAGCTTCTAGCCATTTTTCTTGGTGATTGAACCTACTCATGTGGCAAGGTCGTAACACAAAAGAATATTAAGGTGTAATATCCAAATAAATCACTATGGAAGAGGTGTTACGAAGCCCTCAGCGCCAGCAAGAAAAGGACTCCATGTGTGCTGCAGGCTGAGTGTATAGTGAAGTGCGTGTATGTGTGAATAACGGCTTGAATAATGGCCTGTGCTTGAATAATGGCCAATATTTTGAATAACGGCGTGCGTACGAGTGTTTTTCTTCTCCCTGTCTCCCTTCCCTGGTGCCTCGCGACCCTGAGCCAGCCTGCACCTGTGTTCAGTGCCTGTGTTCAAGGCTGGGAAGGGGAGAGGAAGGAAAGGGGGGAAGGACGAGGGCGAGCGCGCGAGCGAGCGAGCGAGCGAAAGAGAGAGAGAGAGAGAGAGAGAGAGAGAGAGAGAGAGAGAGAGAAATGGAGGGAAAGGGAGAGGGAGGCAGGGATAGATGGAGGGATAGAGGGATGGGGGAGGACTCAAGGCCACGCTCATTCCCTCCATAGCCCAGCCGTCGCCGCCCTACAACCGTAAGCCTGCGAACCTTGGCCGGTCAGCCGTGGAAACTAGCGACGAGTGACCTTCCAGCCATTTCATCCCGGCGCACCACCACCACCAGCAGCAGCCTTCCCCGCGGCCCCCATGCTCACGCGGCCCATGAACTTGATCCACTGACTCTGGAACTTGCTGACTAGAGGTGAGCATTGAAGAAAAGAAGAAAAAGAAGAATACGAAGGCCAACTCTACATACACAATCACGTCCACTGACTCAGGGACTTGGTGATTACAGGTGACCATTAAAAAAAAAAAAAATACGAAGGCTAACTTTACAATCACAGTCATGTGAATGAGGACAGATCCAGTTCACTGATATATTATTCCCATTAGGTAATACTTTATAAATAACTCCTCTATTCCGTCTACGTGACTCGCAACGCAGGATTACGGTTCAACAAGGGAGGCAATTTGGTGCAGAATTTCGACGTCGCATTAAAACCCAATTTCCAGGATAATTGTACCCGGGCAAAAAATTCCACAGGGAAAGAACAAAGAGTCAGATATAAACATTACGAAACCCTGAGTTGTATTTATAAAGAATCTAAACCAATTTACAGAATAAACAAGACTCCATAAAAAGTTGACTATTACCACAGAACGTTTTGATCGTACTTTTTCAGTTTAATGATGACTAGAGTTTTTTTTGGCATTTTTCATTTTATTCACTCTAGTTCTATTATGAAGCTTCTGACAGATGTATATAAGTGATCACAAACGTATATACAAACAATCTGAGGAACGATTTAGGTTTAGGAGAAATTATGTATATGGCTCCTCGCCTCTCAGCAGCCGGCAGGTCCGTGTGGTGTCCCTGAGCATCACTCACTTGGATTCATAAACAGACTCACCAGCAACTCCCTCTCGTAACTAATACTTGCCTATACAGGAACAAGTGACATAGGAAGTCTCGGCGCCTACCATTCCTTGTCCTTCTAACTTATAACAGCGAACTGATGATGAGCTTGTGTGTATAATTCAGAGCTGGTCCGCTGCATCTCGAGCATTGCATTACGTGAAGGAAACCTTCAACGTCTATATAATCATGCACACAACCGAAAAAAAAAAAAAAAGGCTTTAACTGATGCCTACAGACAGTCTGAGTCATCGCACAAAACTTTAAAGTTTATTTAACCAATTCATCCAGTTGGCGTCTTTCTGTATTTCTTTTTGCTATCTCCAGACGATGACATGATTTTCTTAGAGATTTTTCGAAGTGGGATACCGCCTTCACCAATCCATTCATTGCTAGACACCATCCCTAAAATAAATGGAATCGTTTGAAGGTAAAAAGAAAGCAAAATATAATTACACCTCCTCACACTAAGACAGTGCGTGCAAAATCAACCGCAATTAGTAATTCCAACAGTACTATCGTCATCTGTCCTAACGTCGCAAGAAGAAAAAGAGGTTTTGGTTGCGTGCGGTAAGATCCGTTTCTCACCCTTATAATCCCACGATAAATATCAGCTGGGGTGAGAAGTATTCATAAGCTTTTTTACGTATACTAGTTAGCTTTTTTTTTTACCCATGTTATTTATTTTTTCCCTGCGTCAGTTCATCGTATGCACAAGGCCACGGCGGCGACCCCATGAGCGGAGGCCAAGGATGCATGCGTCACCCTCCTCCCGTCGCACTCAAGGGGTTGCGACACGCGAAGGAGAGGAGGCGGGAGTGTAGAGGTCAAGGCTATCCTGGCCACTATAATAGTCCATTCTGCACACACACACACACACACACACACACACACACACACACACACACACACACACACACACACACACACACACACACACACACACACACACACACACACTTACACACACACACACAATACAAAAACAACAGCACGTACGTCATTTAAAGTCATTCTCTGCACTTACACACACCCTAAGTAGTCTCATGTAGTTCTGACTCAGTTGGATTTAACAAAGATGCTGTTAACTCCTTCACTAAGAGATGATGGGATATAAGTTCCTATGGCGGCAGCAAGACTCAAATAGAAATAGGCGCCATCGTAAAGAAGGGGTTAAGGGCGACTGTTTCTAATGTCGATCGATGGAGGTAAAATTCACCTTGTAGGGGGTGCAGATAGATAAAACGCTGTCATCTGAATCATTCATATATATATCCTGTCCTTCATTTTAATCCCATTTTATCTCCCACATCCGATTCGTCCACTAGAATAGCTTCGTACCCAACGTAATTCTCTTGGCCTGAGATACGCAAACTTACGATCAAAATCTTGTCGTAACTATGATTTGTTCTGCAAGAAGAACGTGTGTCATGGGAAAACTCTGCACTCTCTTTTCTCTGTCCTTCCTGCAAAAACGAATCATGGCTGTGACTGGGAACTGATCATAAGTTTGAATCTAGGACCTGGTGACCACCTCCTCGACTCATCCCAATCCTTTTCCCTTCTTTCAACAACCTCGTCTCCCCTTCACCTCAAGTCCTCTTGTTTAATCCTTCCCTCTCCTCTTACTCTTGTATTCCATCTCTTGTTCTCATGATCTTTCATTCCTTTTCTTCTTCATTCTTTCATGTCTCCCCTCATTTTTTCTTTTTCCATGGTATCCCTTTTTCTTCTCATCTCGCATCCCCTTTCAACTCCTCTAACCTATCATCTCTTTTTTTTTTTTTCCCATGCCCTATCTTTTTCCCCCTCCTCTCGCATCCCTTCTCTTCTTTTCCTCTTGCATCCCCTATCTTCTTTTCCTCTCGCATCCCGTCTCTTTTCCTCTCGCATCCCCTCTCTTCTTTTCCTCTCGCATCCCTTTTCTTCTTTTTCTCTCGCATCTCCACTCTTCTTTTCCCTTGCATCCCCTCTCTTTTTCTTCTCTCGTATCCCTTCTCTTATTCTTCTCTGCTATCTCTTCTTTCCTCCGGTCGTATCCTCTCTCTTCCTCTTCTATCGCGTCTCCTATCTCCCTTCTCTCTTTTCACGTTCTTTCCCCTGCCTCTTGTCTTAAAATAATCACATTCTCTTATCCTTCTTTTTCTGTTCCCTTTTCGTTTCATCTGCTTCCTCCACTTTTCGGTCCCTTCTTTTACTCTCACGTTCTGTTTTTACTCGTCTGATCTTAAACACAGGAACATAAAAGACGCTAACTAAAGCAAGCCGACTCACCCATGCTAGGGAGCTCAACATTATCCCTCAAAAATCTCTTCTTTTTTTCCTGCACTCTACTCTCTCCGTCTCTTCCTCAGTCTCCTAGTGTCCCTCTCCGCTCGATTCTCAGTTATGCACACCGTTCTGCCTACTCTCTCTCTCTCTCTCTCTCTCTCTCCGACCTAGTTGCTCCCTTTGCCTACTCCCTCTTCTCACTTGTACCAATTGTCTTACCCCTCCCCCTCTTCTCTCTCTCTCTCTCTCTCTCTCTCTCTCTCCTACCAACCTCTTTTTTCGCCCCTCCTCGGTAACGGTTATTATTCTATTACTCGTCTCCGGGTGATTCCAGGCGCATGACACCATCCTGAGAATCACCCAGAGGAGGTGATCATTACTTCTTGCCGCACAGAATATATGTTACCGGGTTCACGAGTTCCTGGAGGCTGGCAAAAACGAGAAAAACAACGACAGGATTTTTTGTTGTCACCCAATGTATGGCTGGGAAAGAAGGTTGGCATGATGATGATGATGATGATGATGATGATGATGATGATGATGATGATGATGATGATGGTGGTGGTGGTGGTGGTGGTGGTGGTGGCTGCGGCGGCGGCGGCAGCGTTCTTCCTCACCGTCGGGGTTGCATGTTTTTAGATGCTGGTAAAAACTATAAAAACTATTACATGATCTTTTTTCCTCCCACCCCTTGTAGAAGTGGGAAGGATGACGACGACGATGATGATTTTTTCCCCCTTACCCCTCTCTGCCTCGGTTTCTCGGTCCCTGGTTTTTCGTTCTCTATATGATCATTTGGGTACATATCTATTCTGGTGAAGGAAAGAGACATTAGTTTTATTTCCCGCTGGTATTTATTCGTGCAAACTATGGATTCAACACGAATACATAATTTTAGTTTTCATCCTTCTGTACGATTTCATTCGCTGTAGGAAAATGTCCTAATAGTGATGGACTAAATGAATGCTCTACCTACCCCCTCCAGGTTGAAAAGTCTCTCCTCAGCTGAATAAAATCGTCAACAGAATGCAAGAAAATAATGAAAATGACGTCATTGCATGTAAAGGGTTAACGCATGACCAACTTAATGGTTAACAGAAACCATATAACATCCCTTCAAAGATATACTATCCTTATTATACGAGTATACCATGAAATCAGTATTATTGTGTAGACAGTGTTCCTGACGTAGAAAAGAGATTTTTTTCCAGTTACAGGAGGCAACACGGAGCCCAGTATTTATCCTCGTCAAAAAACTTTTGACTTTCATTAAAATTCCATTACAGCATTATTACTTCCCTGATAATAGATCGTCAGTTTATTACTGATAAGCAGATATCATTCCTGGGGTCGAAAGAGACGTTTTTCCAACTGCAGGAGGCATCATGGAGCCCAGAATCTCATGTCGTCAAGACATTATCACTGCCCTTCTTAAATTCCGTCAGAGAAGTATGGCTGTACTTATTTTGTCTCGTCAGATCATTAATGGTTTAATACTATTCCTGACGTTGAAGAGAGACATTTTTTCCAGTCGCTGCAGTCGTCACGGAGCCCGGTATCTCTCCTTGTGCGTCCCTCTGGTGGGTTCCGACTGAATGATTCACGTAAAGAGCGCGCCACTGGATTTTCCTGAATGAGACAATTTACAACCCGAGGAGTGACGGCGCACCTCTGACTGCCAAGGTCGGTGTGTGTCGAGGATGATGCTGAGCTGGCAAAAAGGCGACCACTCTTGCGGGGCCGGAGTCTGATACACCACAAGGTCCTCGTCAAGGATACAAATTTTGGCTCATACGCCATTGTTGTGACGCAAAATATAAAGTATCCCGCTGCTGCCGCCCTTGTACTTGAAGAGATGTCTGAGTGGAACGAGGGACACTCGGAGTGGAAGGAGATCGCGTGTCCTTGTACTTGGACGTATGCAAGACTGTAGAAAGAGAAGCGAGGATGAAGGAAAACAACACAGACTGGACAGCATGAAGTCAGACTGAAGAGAATGTTAAAGGAAAAGCTAGATAAAAGGGAGAGAGAAGTCAAGCTGAAGGGAGACTGGAGGGAGAGAAGTTAGGTTAGAAGGTGAGAGAATGTTTTTTATACGTAAAGAGACGTTGTGCTGTATTCCCACTGGCATAGGACACTTAGAAGCACTTCCTCTATAGATATTAGTTTATGATATAGGACCATATTGTTCACTTCTTCTGTTGTTTGCATTATTTAGCACTGTTTTATTCAAACAAATATACGGGGACATCAATGTGTATTAGCTAAAATAAATCGTTGAGAAGGAGCTATTGCGATATCTCCTAAACTAGCAAGAACACTAGTCACTACGAAAGACTCACGCTAACGCAATGGATAATGTTCTCTGCCAGACTTAAAGGTGCACCAAGCTAAGTCCAACGAAAGTATCACATTTGATACAGTGTGTTTCGTTCTTGATTCGCTGATAACAGTGGTGAATTTGTATCCTTTTTCATCATCATCATTATCATCATCATCGTCATCTTAACGCCTCTTATTCCCGTCTGATTATCTTACGTGTTTTTTCCTTGACCACTACGATGACGTCGTTCATTTCCACCACCACCGCGAAAACCCTATCTTAATCTAACAACCTCCAGACGACTTTTATATGGAACAAGGAACGCTTCTTTGATGGAACGGTTAATAACAACGGCTATTTGCTACCTTTGTAGTGTGACGCCATTTTTATTTCACTCCCGCTTGCGCCTTACGACTTTATCTAGCACTGACTGAAAGGGTCACAGCAATGTTAAATAATGTCTTGAATACGCAGAGAAGTGAGACTAACAAATATTATCCTGTAGTTTACGTATATTTAACAATTTGCTTTACGTATATTTAACAATCTGCCTTACGACCACGAACCCCGCAAGTCATAAAGCACAACAAACAAATTCATAAACAATGCTAGACGAGGGAGAAAAATGAGCCTTCACATTGGCGGGCGACAAGAGAGCAAAAAACCCCATTGTCGCAGAACACAATGAAATATCACCTGCTGACGGCAAAAATCCCTAAAGACGGCAATACAGTCCCTAACGCAGCTAGAATACAATGGAGGATTAGAGTAAGACTTTAGACTCACTAGCTAAAATATCCTGTATTTTCTCTGTCTGTCTGTGTCTCTGTATGTATGTATGTATGTATGTATGTAATAATGTATGTATGTATGGTTTTATGATCAGTGGTCTGTATTCTTACATGCATATGAGATTCCGTTGAAACTTTTCCTCCTCCTCCTCCTCCTCACACACATAAACACACACACACACACACACACACACACACACACACACACACACACACACACACACACACACACACACACACACACACACACACATACACCATCCCCCCCCCACACACACACTGTCCTCACTCCGGTCTTTAAAGGCATTAATTTCGGATGTCAGAGCAATTCATCCTGCCAACCTGGACTGCAAAACTTCACACACTAAGTCGTATACTCGTTGTCTAAAAGCACTGCGTTGTACCTCTCCCTTAGCGATTTGTTTTGCTTATTATAATAATCTTATAATCCCTTGTATGCTGTTTATATAGTCGTACTTTTGAACATGGGCCCTATTCTCCCTGGTTATGGAAATCCCATAATACCTTTTCCTTAGAGATTTATTTTAGCATACGGCTAGTTAATATTAATTTGCATGTTATTAATGCTAAGTATGGTGGTACTGAATTACTAAAATAACACTGATGAGGTTAGTAAGGAGTAATAAGAAAATAAATCGCGTATGAAGAGGCGTTAGGGAGCGTCTTTAACCAACAAGAATACGGGATATGGACGGACCTAGTTTACATGACTACCATATTAGTGGAGACCATGCTGTAATACGAAAACTAGAGCGCTGAGGATAAGGTGTTACGAAATCTAAGCCACCGAGTGTAAGACCCTGTAATCACTCAAGGCTTCAACCCACGCCTTAAGAGATAAAAGAAAATTCACAACTACTATTGTACTTCCAGACTTTAAGCCATGTCCTTTCACTTATATACCAGACCTGAGATACTCAATATACTTCTGACATGGCAACCTGGATTCTCAGATGACTTTAGACGCGCCGACTTAACCCTGTGATGACTACAGCAATTGTTCTTTAGTATTCTCTCTACCGTCAGATAATGTCATTCATCTGAGTCTTCATTAACTCTCGTGATGTCAGGAACTTTACCTCCATCCTTGCTGCCACCAAACGATTTTTAATTCAGTTTAAGGTCTTTTGTGATCTGGGGGCTAAAATATACCTTCATACTAAGGAGTTATGTATACACCTTCCCAAAAAATTATCGGCACCTTTGGGTAGGATGGTTGTGAAAATGAGCAACTTCCGCAGACACACATGAGTCTATAAATATGGTGCCTCAAAATATTTATCACCCAGTGAGTGAATGTTTTTGCAATTTTGAGTTCTAATGATTCCCAAAGATAATATTTGCACTTATGCTTACAGGATGTCTCATATATCACGGTGCTTCATCTATGTTTCAGAATGATACGGGCTGTATGAATGTCAAATAATTTTTGTGCGGGTGTACACAGTAGTATTTATAGAGGACGTCTGTTTTACAACATTCTTGATCCTGGTGGACGATGTTATTCAACTTTGAAGAGACCATCTTTGGCTGAAGGGAGTTAGTGGAAACTGATTCTGCCCACTTTAATACGGCACGTCCCCTTTTCGCTAAATAAAATCATCTGGAGGTAGGAACAATAACTTTAAATAAAATGGGCATCACCGTACCAGCCTGAACTTCGCAACCCGAAATATATTTATGTACTTAACTGCTTAGTATGATGTCATGATCGTACTCCTTACAAGACGTAAAGTTGAATAAAATCGTCCGGCAGTTAACGACGAATTTTCACACCCACCGCCTGGAGACTTGAGACAAGGACTTGAGACTTGAGACATGCACGGCTTCGAGGGCGTCACAGCGGCCGCGTCTGAGTAATGACGCCCAAAGGACAGTAAAAAGAAAAAAAAAAAATGGGTGCGAAAAAGATAAAACTGGAGCAATCTTACCACTTTTCTACACCTCGTCTCCTGAATACCTGGCGGGCGTCATTGGGCCGAGGGGAAGAGGGACGCAGTAGAAGGGAAGGATAAAAATGGAGGAAGAGGAAGAGGTAAATATAAAGAAGTGATGGACACACAAAAAAAGTACACTTAAAAACGAACTGAGAGGGATAAAGGGAGATACAGAGGAGAAAGATAAAGAGCAGAGAGAGGATACACATGCTAAACAGGGACATACACGACAAGGATAAAAATAGACAAAACGATAAAAAAAAAAAATGATTACGAGAGAGGAATACAAAGGAGCAACAATGAAGGGAAATAAAGAGGAAGATGCTAAGGTATCCGGAGGTAAAATAAAGAAAAGAAACAATGGAAAGGTAAAGAAGGATATAAATAAGAAAACGAAAAGCAATGTGAGAAGGATATGAGATCAGACATGATTAATGAACACGATACGGAAAGAATAAACCAAAGGAAGTCAGAGATAAGAAAATACTAAATATAAAACGAAGCAAAGAAGAGAAATAGTAGAAATGGGGAAACAATGAAAATATACATAAAAACAAGGCTACAAAAGGAAAAACAAACACGAAATAGAGGAAATACAAAATACAAAAGGGCAGATAGACAGATGAGAAACAGGGAATTGATGGACAGGAAAGATACATAAGGAATAAGAAGCAAAGAAGAGGACTGCAGGGAAAGGAGCAGCTATTTTGAGTCAGAAGTAAGAGGAGACAAAAGAACAGAGATAAGAAATAAATAGAAGATGGCAATATCAAAAGAAGCAACCGAGTCAGAAATAAATGGACGAAAAAAGGGACAAAGAGGAGAATAATGAAGACACAGAAGAACAAATGAGTATAAAAATATTTACACAATCACAGAAAGAACATGAGGAAGAATAAATATGATACAGAAGAAAAAGGTTATAGATAATACAACTGTTTACTTGCGTCTAACATTAAGACTAAAACACAACAAGCTTCAAATGGGAGTAGCATAATACTGTCACTAGTCCTTGGACAAACATCAAGCATTCACAATCCGCTCCAGTACACACAAATATGCACACAAAGGCACATATTCTGACACCCCCCCCCTCCAAAAAAAAAAAGAAAAAAGAAAAAATCAAGGCGAATTTTGGAACCACTGTGTCACTGACGCACCATCCGTCCTCTCTAAAGATAATGGTTCACGCAAAACCTACAGAGGTGCGCACACGTACATACATATATACAAGCATAATATAGAGGCATACACACATACAGTGATACAAATACAGTCATACGTAGTCATCACAGGGTGCTTAAAAAGATACGTCTATCAAACTCGTCATCATACACAAACGTTCTTCCTTCACAAATACAGACATGGAATCACGAGACAGTGAAGCAAATTATAGATACTATAACACAGGTAAACATTATGCGGAACAGCAGGGGTAAACTTACAACTATCACGCACCTAGAAGGTTACATAAAGACAGAGGAAAATAAATAGAACAGATAATAAGTGAAAGATAAAAAACACCGGTATCCACACTCGTCCACATACGACGCACACACCCATAATTCGCACAACCACATCAAGCTAATGTAGATACTGAAAAAACACTAACAATAAACGTTCTGCAAACATCCGCAAACTGCATATCCTTCACATATGATATACACCTACGAGTACGTGCCGTACACGATTCCATCACATATACTGAGCACTCTCTCTCTCTCTCTCTCTCTCTCTCTCTCTATTTATATATATATATATATATATATATATATATATATATATATATATATATATATATATATATATATATATATATATATATATATATATATATATATGTATGTATGTATGTATGTACTGTATGTATATCACATACCTGCACTGCTCATGTTCATGCAAAAGCACACATGGTGCATACATATCCCTAGAAATACCCACCTACAAAGTGCATTCTATATACTGTACATCTACATACTGCCAACATTTGTATATAGCACAAGGATCTGATGTAACATACACTGACAGAGCGCTCATAAACATAAATAACACATTTATATTACACCTACAACGTAATCAGCCACGCATATTTCCATCACATACATTTACATACCGCATACACTTTCATACAGACAGGTTCGACACGCAAACACAGAACACACTCATATGACACCTACACTTACATTATTGTACACATTACCATTATATACATCTGCATATAGGAAGCACTTACATTCAACATACACTCACGACACGCCCAGGTACGTACAGTATCACAGTGTACATATGGCAAACACTTACACGCAGCACATATACACGACACATCCCGCTAGGTTTCGCACACGCCCAAATATCGCACACACCAACACATTACACACCCTCCAGAACATTAGGGTGCTCAGGCAAGCGACCATGATGGGCAAGGACTGGGAGGGTGGATGGCTGGATGGTGGATGATTGGTAGGAGGCTGGGTGGATGGTTGGCCAGAGAATGGCTAGTGGAGGGGTGGGCGATCGGTGGATAATGGGGAGGGATGGGTAGTTGAAAAAAGGATGACTGGAAGAGGTGGACGGCTAGAAGGTGGATGATATGAAGGGGTGGATGACTGGATGGTAGATGAATGGTGGGTTGGTTGGGTGGATGGCGAGGTGCAATGGATAGTTCGATGATGTATGGATGGTGGAAGAATGGGTCGTGGATGCCTGGTGGATGGGTTGAACGGTGGAGGTGGGTGTGTGATGGATGAGAGATGGTAGGGTTACGGAGGGTGACTGACTGAACGCTGCGTGGTAGATGGATGGTGGAGAGACACTAGATGGATGAATATGTGGTGGATGTGTGTGAGAGTTGGACCGATGTGAAGCAGGCGACGGAAGGATGGATGTATTGTGATTGAAAGCAAGAGTGAAGAGGTGGTGAATGCGGAGGGGATTGGTGTGCAGTGGAGGGAAAGAGGTGGAAGAATGTGCGGTGATTATGAGCAGGATGAAGGTGGATATGAGAGATATGGGAATATGGACGATGGTGGTGGGACTGGATGTGACGACAAAAGATGTGGATGGTTTAAGGTGGCAGAGGGTGGATGAAAATGTGTTTTCATGAGACTGAAGAGATATGCAACAAATGATGATGAGATGGATGTATGGGGAAATATATGGATGCGTAGTGTTTGATGGTGGAATGGATGTGTGGTGAATGAGGGCAAGATAGATATGTGGTGGATATGGACAAGGTGGATGTGTGATGGATGATAACGGGATGGAAATGAGGTAAATTTAGGGTGAATGATGGTGAGGTGGATGTGGACAGACGTGGTAGTGGGAAGGACAGGAGTACTGTGGGCTTGATATGTGTAGATGAAAGTCGGATGGATGTGCAGCGAAGGGCTGGTGGAAAAAAGGATCTGTGCTTGACTGACAGAGCAAATGCTGTGATCATTACAATTACTGAAACAATGAAAAAAAAAATAACACATACAACGAAAAGATACAGAGAAATGTATACAACATGGACATACAAATGACAGGTGGATAATCAGATAATCAGACAGACAGATAAACAGGTAAATAGGCAGGCAGATAACTGACAGATCGGCAGACAGACGGAAGAATGAAGGACTTACGACAAATTAACATTCCCACAAGAAAATAAACTGAACGGATGATGAATGACTGAACGAACGGGAAAGTAAGGAGAGAGGAAAATATGGTGAGAATAGGATGGGTAAGGGGAGGCTTGGATGGAGGAAGAGAGGGGGACCTGGAAGGAGAAAGGAAGGCCGAGGTGAAGGAAGAAAAGGGGATATGGATGAAGGGAGGGAGACTGAAGTACTGAAAAGGAGGATGAGAAACATAGAAGGAAGGATGGATGGAAGACAGACACATATGGAATAAAGAGGGAGAAAGGGAGGAAGATATGGAAGGAGGGAGTGACACTGGGAGGGAAGGAGGGATATACGCATGGAAGTAAAGAGGGAGGGAGGGAAGGAGATATTAAGGGAAGGAGCGAGGGAAGGAGATATTAAGGGAGGGAGGGAGGAAGAAATGGAGGGAAGGCGATTCCTCCTCTCCCCTGCACCCACTCCGACCGATGGAATGATGGAGGCGTGCGCAAGAGGCTCAGGTGTCAGAGGGGAGGTGCGGAGAGAAACAGGGGGGGGGGGATCAGACAAGCTGGAGGGAGAGGGAGAGAAATAAAGAGGGCGAAGAAGAATGGGAGTGAGGGGGATGGGGAGGAATGGAAACAAGGAAAAGGGAATGGAAGAGAAGTAAAGACAAAGGAGAATGGAAAGGGTGCGAAAGGGGAACGGATAGGAGAGGGGATTGAGAGAGACATAAGGTGGGTGAAAAAGACTCGATGTGAGACAGGACGGAGAGGGAACGGAAACAAAGATGAGGGAGTGAGACAGACAAAGTCAGAATGGAAACGAGTGGGAGAGAGGGAGCAGTGATGGAGGGAGACAAGGAAGAGAGTGTGAAAGAGAAATAAAGAAAATAAAGAAGAGTGAGAGGCTGGTGAAACGGAAGGGGATGGAAGAAAAGCTAAAAGTTGGAGAGAAATTGGGAGGGTGATGGAGAAGGAGAATGAGATGCTGAAAGAGAAGGAGGGGGGGGAGGTAATGATAATGGAGGGAGAAGGACAGGAAGACAAGCACTGCAGGAATTTTACGTCCTTCAACACGATGACGTCTTATATTTGGCAGTCATATTATTTCCAGAGGATTTTGTCGAGCTTAGGAGAACACCCCGGAAGTGTAGGGGGTTAATGGTGATTTTATATAACTCCTTCAGTTTTAAAAAATCTCACTCTGAATGAAATCGTCTGAATATAGCAAGAGTGAAACAAAAAACAAAATGATGCCACTGTAATAAAGGAAAGGAATAGTTTTAGGAGAGAAAAAGCAAAGAAAATATACTGAAGGAGAACGAAGACAAATAGTGATATAATAAGAGATGACGAACACATGAAAGAAGAGGAAAAAGAACTAAAAATCACACTGAATGAGAGAGGGAAGAGAAGAAGGTGGGAGAAGCGTGCGATAAAGGAAAGGAGAGGATGGAGGCGTATAGCGTGAGAGATGTGGAACAATGGAAGAAAGGAATCCTGGTGACAATCGAGGCTTCTGATAATAATAATGCGATCGAAAAGAGATAGACGAGAGCGGAGGAGAGAGAGAGAAAAAAAAGAGAAAGTGAGAGAGAAAACTATAAGCGGTGAAAACATTATGGGGCTTATGACAATAGATACCACGTGTAAGTTTCTCTTGCACTGCTGTGTGCACATGCAAGTGTGCTTGTGTGCTTATGCTTGCGCACGTGTCAGTAAATACATCATTTTATATCGTGTGTGTGTGTGTGTGTGTGTGTGTGTGTGTGTGTGTGTGTGTGTGTGTGTGTGTGTGTGTGTGTGTGTGTGTGTGTGTGTGTGCGTGTGTGTGTGTGTGCGTGTGCGCGCGCGCAGATGGATGAATCTAACATCTTTCAGAGCTTTGTATTTGGGCTGTACGTTTATTTATGCCTTTACATTCGCTCTGATGGCCTGAAAGAATTTACAAAATAAGGATATACAGGATAGGAAATAAAATAAAATTGGTGAGCCTCCACCACGGTAAACATCAAATATCGAGCTTAGTTTTTCATGGTGTGTGTGATATATATATATATATATATATATATATATATATATATATATATATATATATATATATATATATTCAGATAGATAGATAGAGAGAAGGCAGATCGACAGACAAATAGATAGATATAGCTAGAAAAAGATAATAATAGAAAGAGACAGGCAGATAGACACAAAGATAAATCGATAGTACTGAACAAGTCAAGTGAGTAAAATGAACATAGGAGGGGAGTGAGGGTGAGGTAAAGAACGAGAAAAAAGGAAAGGTGACCAAGAAGGAATTCAGACAGAGGTAGAGTGTAACGACTGTGAAAAGTTCTGAGAGAAAACGGGAAAAAGGGAGAAAGACCGAAGGCTAAGCATGAGAAATCATGCAGAACATTAAAAATATATTTTCCTGATGCAAAACAGTTACCTGAAAAAAAGTGTAATCTGTAATCAGAGCTATGTTATGTGTACAACCATTCACATTACTAATGAAAAAAGTAACATCAAAAATGAAATGCAATAAAAAGCCCATGACAATAATTAATACAGAAACAAGATCGAATTTACAGGCATTTTTTAAAAGATTGAAACAACCCAGACATCTTCTATATTAATTTCTAGGTTACTAATCATCGGTAAAATCATGATTATGTCTCCTGTAACTTTGCATTCATAGCTGTTATACGGTACTCGAAATTCTGTTGGTGAGGGGAGTAGGGAGAGGAAGGGAAGGTGGGGGGCGGGGAGGAGGAGAAGAGACGTAAAGAGAAGGGAAGATACAGGGAAACAAGAAGGGGGAGAAAGTTGATGAACATGGGTGTGACGCCCCGAACATTAACGACTGTACGAAAACTGGAACGAAAACACACACACACACACACACACACGACATATATATATATATATATATATATATATATATATATATATATATATATATATATATATATATATATATATATATATATATATATATATATATATATATGTATATACAGAGAGAGAGAGAGAGAGAGAGAGAGATAGATAGATAGATAGAGAGAGAGAGAGAGAGAGAGAGAGAGAGAGAGAGAGAGAGAGAGAGAGAGAGAGAGAGAGAGAGAGAGAGAGAGAGAGAGAGAGAGAGAGAGAGAGAGAGAGAGAGAGAGAGAGAGAGAGAGAGAACGGTGGTATATTGAGGATTAGGGGAGAAGGTTGTGGGGAGGGATGGGCTGATAGACAAATACACGATGAACGATTGAAGGAATGGAAAAGGGATGGGTGGAATGAAAGGGAGAGGGTGAAAAACAAATGAAAAGCACATGAAAGGCATGAATTTTACCCCTTCAGTACAATAATGTCTTCTAAATTATATTCCAGCTATCTCCAGACGATTCTGTTCAGTTTAGGTACAGACCTTTGAAACACAAGGAGTAAGACACAGCCTTCATTAATGTCTTCACTACTACTGTACAGGGCATACTCCTGAACCAAGCAGTGTAGTGCCTGGTGTACTGTTTTTACTTTAACTTGGCCCAGATTTTCGTCCTTTTGCAGCTTATTTCATCTAGCTCAGTGGTAAAAACTATGCTATGGCTCTACCATAGCAATTCGTTGTGACTAGCATCATAGTCTAGTGATAATATGTTACAACTCAGCTTTCACGACGGAGAAATGGCAATTTTAGGCCAAGTTTGAGTAAAAAAAGTATATATATATATATATATATATATATATATATATATATATATATATATATATATATATATATAAAGACGTTACCGTATCAAAAGGGTTAAGTAACACTTAGACACTTAGGGTAAAGATGAAAGAGGGATGAGGAAAGAGGTGAATGGTAGGGAGGAGGGGCAGTGGGAAGAGGAAGGGGAGGAGGGAGAGAGAGAAGAAGGGGGGAAAGGTGGGCTGAACTTTAGAAGGTAAAAGAATGATGTCTGGTTGGATGAGAAAGGAGGAGTAAAAAGCATGGAGGAATGGAAGCAGCCTGATTGTTGAGATGAAGTTATGGAAGTGGGAAGTAAGATAAGGAAGAAGTAAAGATAGAGCAGAATGGTATGAAGTATGGAGATAATGAGTGGGAGTATGGGACAGAAGTACTGAAAGAGGCTGAAAGGAGGGAAAATGCTGGAAGGAAAAAAGGAAAGGTAGAAAGATCGAGTGAGTGAGCGACTGAGTGGGAAAGATGAAGGAAAGTAAAATATAAGGAAAAATCAAGAGAAGGCGTGAGAAGGAGGAGGGAAAAACAAGGAGAGGTGGGGACTGTGAGAGCAAGGGGTGAGTGAGATGGGGAGGGTAAGAGGCGGGAAGTGCTGAGAGAGACCAAGGGAAGGAGGAAAGTAAGGAAGGAGGGAAGGGGTGGGGGAGGGGTGTGGAGAGAAGCGTAAGGAAGAAGGGGATAGGAAGTGCCAGTGAGTGAATGGGTCACTGAATGAGTACGTGAGTGAGTGAGAGAGATGGAGGGAGAGTTGGAGTGAAGAGAAAGGAGGGTGATGGTGTTGGTGGGAAGGAGGTGGGTAGGGTGGAGGAGAAAGAGGGAGGGAGGGAGGGAGGGATGGAGGGGAGAGGGCGGGAGGGCAGGGACAACTTCCGGTGGAGGGCAGTTGCCAGCTTACACGGTTCTTTGTCTCCCCCGCTGCCCCATTCATAACACTTTTTGTGGGAGCGGTGCTGGAGGGCGGGTCCTGCCTGGGGCTGAGTGCTGCCCGATGCTGCCCCGCCACCACCTCTAACACACCTCACAAAGTGCTGAACTTACTCGGAGAGTATGTGCTGCCCTTAGCCACTACACAGATAAGCACAGGGTTCCTTCGGGCTACTGTACATAACATTACATGGCTGCACTAAGGTCTGGTGTTGCCTAGGGCTACAGCGCACAGCAGCACCTTACACATAAGCACAGTGCACAGCAGCACATTACACAGAAGCGCAGTACACGGCAGCACAGTACTGTCCTGGGTTATCATACACCGCAACACATTACACAGCAGCACAGTACACTGAAACATGGTACTGCCCCGGGCCATCATACATAGGTGCAAAGTGCTACCTCTGGTCTCTTCAATTTAAATATGCTTCTTCTTTGTAGTCACGGCAGGTCCTCCGCCGGTTTCCTGGTTCCTGACGGGCGATCCTGTTTTTAAGTACAGACGCCTCTTGCCTACGGTCACAGGAAAAAACCAGCATGAAGACATTCTCAGATTCTCACTCCTCCTTCACTTATATACCATCTTCGTCAGCCTTCATTCACTCTTCATTCATTCTCTTACCCCTCATTCAACTCTACATCTCCCTTCATAAGCCTTCATCCACTCTTCCTTCATTCTTACACTCCTTTCCTCAGTCTTCATTCATTCTTCCTGTATTTATTCTCTCACTTCTCTTTCAGTTTTATACCCCCTACGTCAGCCTTCATTCATTCCTCAATCGTTCTTTCATACCTCTTTAGCTTCTACACTCCTTGGTCTTTGTTCACTCTTCTTTCATTCTTTGTTTAACCTCTCATTCACTTCTACACTCTTCGTTAGCCTTCTTTCACCCCATCCATTCTTTCACTCTCCTTTAATTCTACACCCCCTCTTCGCCACCCTACAGTCACTCTTCCTTTATTCATTCCTTCACCACATCTTTACCTCTACGCCTTCTTTGTCAGTGTTCCCTCACTCTTCATTTTCTCTTCATCTTTCCCTCGGTTCATCTTTGCCACATCTGTCATTATTTTTATTACTTTCGTGGTCTTTTCTTTCAGCTTTTCCTTTCCTTATAACTTTCGTTCGTTACTCCCGTCACCTTTTCTTTCCAATCCTCCATTTTCAGTCTCCAGTTCCTTAATCATTCCTGTCTCCTTTCATTTTTCCATCGTCCCCTTTTCCACGGGTCTTGTCTCTTCCTCTTCTTCACCACCTATTCTCATCACATCTCTTCCATTGCCTCCCCCACCCTTCATACCGTACAAAATTACAGGCTAATCCAATCTTTCATGACTCTCTCTCTCTCGCTCTGCGTCATCTTCAAAAATTCCTATCACTCCGAAAAATCCGAAAAGTTTCCAGCACTTTCGGTTTCTTCCCTCATTTGCCTCCCACACCCTTTCCCTCCATACCCTTTCCCCCCCATACCCTTCCCTACCTTACTCATCTACCTCTTACTCTCTTACCCCTCCACCTTTCCTTTATTCTCATTGATCCCCTCCTGTCTTTATTCCCCCACCTTTCCTTCCTTCATTCACTTGCTTCTTCTTCTTTGTCATCATTTAATTTCCCTTCACTCTGTCCTCTATCCTCACTTTTCTAAACTTCATATCCTTGCTTTTCCACATTTTTCTTCCCAATCCTATCAACTATTTGTACTTTCACTTTTCTGTTTCCATCCTTCATCCTTCCACCTCCCTTCTGCAGTATTCCCTTCCTCCATCGCCCTATTGTCTAACTTCTCAAACTTACCTTTTTATACCGCTCCTTTTCTCATCACGGCTCGCTGTCTCCACTATTTCTTGATCCCCTAGCTCATTTCTACTCTCTCTCCTTCATTCCATCATTCAATTTTCTTCGTTCCATATACAATTCTTTCGGTAACATCAATACCCTCCTTACACTTCTTCTCCGTGGTCTGTCTCCCCCTAACCATTCCTCCAGTACATCATTCCTCTCCTCTCTATTACTCTCAACATTCCCTTCCTCTCCATAGTCTTCCTTACCTCACATCTACATTTCCTCCCTCCTCTGCATCCCTCCTATCATATCATTCTTTACATTCTCTCCCTCCACCACATCCTTCCTTCCTATTTCTCAGCGTCCACTAAATTCTTTCCCTCCTCTACATCCTTCCTCTTGTTTCCATCACCCTCTGCATTCTCCCTTTCCTCTGAATACTTATTTGTCTACGCTTCCTCCTTACATCGTTCCATCCTCTGTCGCCCTCTACATATCCTCCCTTCTTAACAATTTTCCTTTTCACTCTGTCGCCTTCTTTTCGCCTTTCTTCGTCTCTTCTTTTACATTTTCCTTTCCTATTTATCTCCTCACATGCAGCTTCCTTCCATTCCTCCCATCTTCATATTTTCCTATTCTTCCCCATCGCCACCTTTTTATCTTCCTTCCTCCCCGTCTCTTGCACTGACCATTATATAACAGGTAATAGGTCCCCGGTATGCTCGGTTTGCTTTCACCTGACGGAACTGAACCACTCCCACAGGTTAAATACAAAGACGTGGTTGTATGGAATTAGATGGGCCTTACGACGTGGGTTACTAGTCAAATTCACTCTTCATTCTGACGGTACCGGTCTAACTGAGCTGAATGGGTTGGGGATCTTCGTAAATAGAAAAAATAAAATAAAAATCGTTATGCCTTCTCCTCAGCCACACCAACACACTTATGACCATGCTCAGCCAGCACTAACCTTCACATGGATAAAGTCGCACGGTACTATGAATTAAAGCGTGTAGCGGCAGCAAGATTGTAATCAACTGACTAAGGCAAAAACAAAATAGCCCTTCGACAGGAGAAGCACAAATCGCTAAAATATAATCAAAGGGTAGCAAGATAGAAATCATATGGTGCTGGCAAAAATAAAATAAAAGTGATCATAATGAAAGAGTTACCCACTTAAGTACGATGGTCTGACAGTTTAATCCAGTTCTCTTCGTTTTATATTACTCAGACCAGGGCAGACCTCTGGTAGTGAAGGGGTTAGGCACACAGTCTGACTAAACTACACCTCTGACTGGTATCTGTTGCTGCCTAATAAAAACTTAATGTCTGGTGGTTACGTCCCAACAGCATAATTTTGCCTTGCAGAGAAGACTTATCATGCTCATCACGGATGCTGAATACTTTGGACTCGATCATTATTTATTCACTTCTCTCTCTCTCTCTCTCTCTCTCTCTCTCTCTCTCTCTCTCTCTCTCTCTCTCACACACACACAAACACACACACACACACACACACACCTATCACAACCTTCACAACAATGACTTATTATGCTACTTCCAGACGATTTTACTCAACTTAGGTAGGGCTCCTAAGGAACTAATAAAGACTACATACACGCTTCTCATTACGAAAAATATCTCCTATGCATAAGAAAACCGTCGTGTAATATCAACATTTAAACCTATATGACATGCATGGGCCAAACGGCGTAATAAACATGAATAATGGATCACGATGCTATGTCAACCCTGATGTTCTGGGATGGACTACATGAGTGGCGGGGACTGCATACTCACTGTCCTATTATCACCTGGAGAACGGCAGCAAATCAGTCTTAGGTAATCAGCAGTGAAGCAGAACCCTGTTGCCTTCAACAGTTGTTCGTATATGAATCTAATAAAGGAAAAGCATTTTGTTTCTTACTTTCATAATCAGGTTGAAAATGGCTGACAAAATACGACAAATTGCTACACAAAATTAAATAATTAATAGATTTGTGTAACTAATGAATAATAAAGTACCGTATATATATATATATATATATATATATATATATATATATATATATATATATATATATATATATATATATATATATATATATATATATATATATTTTTTATGTGACCGACTCTGGGCATAGGCTTCGCAGCCTGCTTTCAAGGCCCAGTAGTCCTCCTACGTACCGGACACCTCTACATGTCACCACTTCGGCGCTAACACCCACCGTTCATATTGAATACATGCTAGGGCTGTCTCATACAGGACTGGTGTATTGGTATTAGCGGGGGTATTTTTACGACATGTCGGCGGGGCTTCTGGTATATCAGTAAAGTCTGATTTTTGTGAAATTCAAATCCTTAAACTGTTCCCTGCCTCAGCGGGATTTGAACCCGGGTCCGTCAGGACTGCAGGCCAACTCTCTACCGATTGAGCCACGTATGCATGTACGTATGTATGTACGTTGTGTCCGACTCACTCATTTCCGTCGATTATACATACTGAACCGGGTGGCAATTGTTTTATTAATTTCATATTTACTCTAATTCTTTTTTTTAATCTTCATGTCCTATGCAAAAAAAAAAAAAAAAAAAAAAAAACCTCCCCTAAGCTGAATAAAAGCTACTGGACATGCCACTGATAGCGAAAAAAGACGTCCCCGGGTTGAAGGGATTAATAGGAGCACTTGAATAGAAAGAATTAAAAAAAAAAAAAATCGAAATGTCCCCTCGTGCTTAATAAAATCGTCCGGTGATAGCAATGATAAATTAGAATCGTCTCGAGATGGCATGAATAAAGAGAATAAAATCGCTCGGATATAGCCAGAATAATATTAATAAAAACTACGTCCTCGGGGTGAAGGGTGTGGGGCGAGGTCCGGCGTCTAGTCTAACCTGCAACTTCCGCCCACCTGGGTCTTCCTCGCTCCTCTGCTGGACATCTGGCTTAGTATTCATCAAGGAGCTTCATCGATGGTTACGTATTCATCAACGAGCTTAATCGATGGCTACATATTCATCAATGACCTTCCCTGATGGCTACGTATTCATCAATGAGCTTTATCGATAGTTACGTATTCATCAAGGAGCTTGATCGATGGCTCCGTATTCGTCAAGGAGCTTGATCGATGGCTACGTATTCACCAAGGAGCTTGATCGATGGCTCAGTATTCATCAAGGAGCTTCATCGATGGCTACGTATTCATCAAGGAACTCAGCCAATGTGCACGATAAACAAGCCCATACTCTCGTCCCCTAAAGAAGATCCCTATCTTCTTTTCAATATAGTTCTGGACGGGACACGCTGGTATTGTTATGTTATGGATACAGACTCGTATATCGATGCTATAATGAAATAAATAACATAAAGGATAGTTAATGTATAGTGTGGCACATGAATTGCTAAGAAAAATGTGGAAAAGAACCTCCTTAACTGACGAGAATCAGTCTATGACTCTATATCAGCTAATTTGCAATTAGGAATAGTTTTACTTTTCGTAATTTTTTAAAACTAGATATTCACTCTAGTTATAGGGCGTAAGGTAAATGGAGACGAAGGTTAATACAAACAGTCTAATACATAAATGAAGGTTATAATCTCGTTTGCTTAGGAGCTTTGGTAACACATCCTCCCAAGCTCCTTACATTACCTATTACACCTTAACATTCTCTTGCATGTTACCTATATCGCTTTCATATTGACAGTTGGAATCAATAACACACAGACACATACTGAGGTGTAATGTGCAGGATTAATCGCTAAAGAAGGGGTGCAACGAACCTCTTTTGCCACCCTGAATACGGCCTTCAATTCAAGAGTTTATAAATACTGACCCTTCCTGCTTCTCGTCTGTCGCGCCCACGCCTGCCTGCACGTCATACCGCGCGTGCTGCCCAAGAGACGTGTTGCAAAGCGTGTGTTGGAAGGGCGTTTTTTATGGTGTGTGTGTGTGTGTGTGTGTGTGTGTGTGTGTGTGTGTGTGTGTGTGTGTGTGTGTGTGTGTGTGTGTGTGTGAGAGAGAGAGAGAGAGAGAGAGAGAGAGAGAGAGAGAGAGAGAGAGAGAGAGTACGTGCGTCAATCAGTATGTGTGGTACGAAATTAGGTTCTTAAAATATGTGTCTGTAAGAGTGTAGACAAGGAGGAAAATGTGGCTTTGTTAACGAGGTTGTGCGTGTGTGTGTGTGTGTGTGTGTGTGTGTGTGTGTGTGAGAAGCACCGCGTACGTGTGTGTAAAAACGTGTGTGAGTGCCTGAATCACTGTGTGTGTGTGTGTGTGTGTGTGTGTGTGTGTGTGTGTGTGTGTGTGCGCGCGCGTGCGTGCGTGCGTGCGTGCGTGTGTGTGTGTGTGTGTGTGTGTGTGTGTGTGTGTGTGTGTGTGTGTGTGTGTGTGTGTGTGTGTGTGTGTGTGTGTGTGTGTGTGTGCGTGCGCGCGTGCGTGCGTGTGTGTGTGTGTGTGTGTGTGTGTGTGTGTGTGTGTGTGTGTGTGTGTGTGTGTGTGTGTGTGTGTGTGTGTGTGTGTGTGTGTGTGTGTGCGCACGTAAGTCTGAATATGACTGAGTACACGAGTATGAATAAGTATGTGTGTGGGAGTGTGAGAATGACTACGTACTGTATTTGTGTGTACGTGCGAGATGAAATGTGAGCCCAAGCATGAGTATGACTGAGTGACCAACAATATGAATATGAATGTGTGTGTGTGTGTGTGTGTGTGTGTGTGTGTGTGTGTGTGTGTGTGTGTGTGTGTGTGTGTGTGTGTAACCAGAGACGTACCAAAAACAATGAATTTGCATCTTTATCCATGTTGCTTATTACAAAATGAACACTAAAACTTGTAACCCCAAACTCTGCCATTTTACAGCCGCTCTGACACAGCCAATGGTACTGATAACAAGATGACGATGGAGATAAAGATAACAAGATAATGGCGTCGTTAAAGATTTCAATGACGATGTGAAAAACAAAACTCATATAAAAAATGACATTGAAATAGAGCTGTGATATCAGAGGAAATAACATGACGGGCTATCAAACGTCACTGCCGCTGACGTCATTCCTGCAATTACAATAATCAACAACTGCTACTACTACTACTACTGCTACTGCTGCTGCTTCCCCCCCCCTCTCTCTCTCATACACACACACACACACACACACACACAAACTCCTTCCTGAAGTTTGATCACGTTGTCATGTGTTAGCCCCATCATCGTTTATTATTCGGGGCAGGAGGAACGGGGCAAAGACTGGGGCTGTGGTGGGGGCAAAAAGCCTGAGAGAACCAAGGTAGATGCCCTGGTGTGGAAGCTTGAGGGAAACTTGTCGGGTTGGACAGCTCCTGAAACCATGCCTCAGGTTCACTTCCAGATTCACGTCATACATGTAATTCTCTTTCTTTTCTTTTCTTTTTTGCTGGATAATAGTAAGAATCAAGGGTCGGAAGCCCGCGAAAGTTGTCCATTCTAAATAAAGTTACGAAAGAGGAAGCCAAAATTGAGACTCGGTAATTCTTAGATGTCTGGACACTTGTCTGGCCGGTGAGTCAGAATGGCATAGTTAGGGAACGGCCGGTCTTGCAGTGAATGACAGGCTGAGGGAATTCCAACAGGTCGTGCAGCCCATTCTCAGCAGCTCGTGTCTAAGGTCGTGGCTGAACCTCTACTACGTGAACGTGACAAGTATATACCTCAGCTGTATACCTCCCTGGAATTAACCCTGGCACCATCAGGCACTATATTTACACGCACGGAACTGTGGTATCAGGGTAAATTAAAAGCATGGGAAGTAAAGCCGAAATCATTGAAACTAACGGGGAAAAGTCCTGAGGTGTCATTATATCTGCGATAGTGTCATTCCAAAGTTTGCTTTCCCAAAACTGACCTCCAACCGCTTGTATTACATTATGAACAAAGGAAATTAACTGATGTCGGCTCATTGGTGCGTGTCAGACACTATTATCCAGTAACAGCGGCCTCACACTGGTCAGTTTCTTTTCATTTTGTGGAACTGGGTCACTTGCAGATTAAATACACAGTCGAGGTTGCATGAAATAGATGACTCGTACCAATGAGTCAAAATGTATTCTTTTGGGGTAACAGTCAGATCGACTCACGGGTCTGACTAAACTTCGGTCGCCAGCTGAGCTAAAAAGAGTTAAGAATCTTTGTCGGGTTATAATAAATGCACCACAGCCACACGTTCAGGGTGGGACAGAATACATGAAGATGTCGAAACGTTGACAACTTCCAGGAAGTCAAACAAGAATATCTTCTTTTCAAAATAGTATGTGGATAGTTGAGAGTGAGACTTATAATCCAACAATAATAGGAAACATGTTTCAGAAAACATCGCCATAGTTTCTTCTGTGGATATTATAGTTCATTTTTAAAAATATTTCTAATACGGTTCCCTCATACAGATATTTTCTATCAACTTGGTAGCTGTCTCTAAACTGTTCTTGTCCTCTGAAAAGACTTTTATGTACAATATACTAACTTCACTTACTCGTACACCGAAATCGTTGGAACGTTCACACCTTATCCCATCGTTACCCTCCCCCTCACCATTCATATAAAAATAGCCAGTGCTTTCTTCCTTTCCCCTCCCCCCCATTGTTTTTTTTTTTTTACTTACGCATCGGTGCTTACATAACATTTCTCTTTCTCGCTTACAACTCCCTCTTCTGTACTGTACACAGATGCATCATTCCTCAACATACATACCCTTCTCCTCTACAAGTACCCACCTTTCCCCCCCAAAAAAAAAAAAAAAAAAAAAGCCTCTTTTTTTCCCCTACATGTATCATTCTCTCTCTTCTGCTTACAAGCTCCCGTTTACACGCACCTTCCCTCCCCCCAAACTTCATACTCACTTCCCTGCATAAGACCACCCCTTGCCCCTTGAGGAGTCCTTGCCTCCCTTAAACAAATCATTCCTTCCCATTCTCTCATCCATGCGATTCCCTCCTTAACGACTGTAACTCTCTCTCTGTTAGATTACCCTTTCCTCCTACATGCACCCATGCCTTTTCTACACACATCTTCAATTCCCTTTACATTATAGCTTGCACTTTTTTCCCTTCGTCACAACTGTCACTCTTCCTGTATTCTTCTCACAAGTTATTCTCCTCTTCCCTTAATACCGTCCTCCTCTCCTCCTCCTCGAACGCGATTTCTCCCTCCCCTCCCCCTCCTTAACCCCTTCCTCGTTCCCTCTCCTCCACCTCTGCCCTTTGCCGGGTTATCAATCCATCTAAACAGCCCTCACTCCCTTAAAAAAAGGAAAAAAAAAATATCCTTGTTATCTTTCCCTCTTTTTCTTCAGTTTTCGGTTCCACTCCATTATTTCTTTTATTACTCTTCTCATCTCTCCTTCCCTGGCGTTCAACATCTTAACACTTCATCTTTTTCTTAACCATACTTTCTTTATTCTCGTCTGTTCTTTTCTCTTCCTCGATTTTCCTTCTGTTTTCCTGCCGCCATTCCTCCTCCCATCTCCTCCTTCACCTGTCTTTCGCTCTCGTTTCCTTCCTCCTTCCCCCCCCTCTCCGCCACTCTTCATTCTTCCTCATTCCATCCCCTCTCTCTCTCTCTCTGTTTTAATTCTTGTCTATTATGTCTCCTTTTTCTTATTCTTTATCAATCAGTCTTACTCCTCCCATAATTCCATCCCACATTCTCTTCAGTCCCACCTTTCCTTCCCTCTCATCCATTCCTACCCTATCTCACTTTTATTCTTTCTCATACCATTCCTTTTTTTTCTCCCACTCCATTCATCTTTTCCTCCCATCCCCCTTTCTAATCCACTCTTGTTTCCACCCCCCTCCCCACTTTTCCCTACTTCCCCTTTCTCTCTCCCTTTCGCTCACACCTCTCTTCCTCTCCCATTTCCCTTTTTTCTTACATCCTTTCCTCGCCCTAAATCTCACTTGTCGCTTCTCTCTCTCTCTCTCTCTCTCTCTCTCTCTCTCTCTCTCTCTCTCTCTTTCAGCCTTCCTTTCCCTCCATCCCATCCTTCTTCTTTCCCTCCGCTCCCCACAATTACAAACTCGTTGAGACTTACCGCTGCAACGAACACACACCTTTCCCCCACATCTCTCCACTTCTACCTTTCCCTTCCCTTCCATTCCATCCTTCTCATTTCTCCCTTTTACTCATACCCCTCATTCTTTCTCTCTTTCTCTTCCTCCCTTCCTTTTCCCCTCCATCCTATATTTTTCTATCTTGATTCCAGCCACATGAGTGTCCTCTCTGAGTCTTCTCCCTCCCTATCTATCCTTCTCTTCCACCCTTTCTTTCCCCTCGATCCCACACTTCTCCTTCCTCTCTAACTTTCATTCATACCTCTTTCCCCTCTTTTCTTCTCTCTCTCTCTCTCTCTCTCTCTCTCTCTCTCTCTTCTGTCATTTCTCCCCTGGTTACAAGCTCGTTGCGACCTACCGATGCAGCGAACATGAGGTGAGAGGGAGGGGGAGGTGGTGGAAACAGTAATTGGTAGTTTATGGTAATGATGGAGACGAGAAGGAGGGGGAAGGGGGAGGGGAGACCTTGATGAAGACAGGGGCTGACAAGAAGAAAGAAGAATGTGGATAAGGAGTAAAGAGGAAGAGAGAGGGAAGAGGGAACAAAGGTGTGAATACTGAGATAAGGAGGAAGAGGAAAAAGTGAAAGAAAAGTAATTAATGGAAGGAAAACAAAAGGGAATGGAGTGGGGAAGGAAAGGACAGTGATGAAGACAGGCACAGACTGAGAGAAGAAAGAGTGTGGATATGGAATAAAGAGGAGGAGATACGCACTAAGAAGAGGGAAGGAAGGAGAAAGAAAAAACGATGACAAGGAGTAAAGAGGACGAGGGAAAGAGGAAAGAGAACTGATTTTATGGTAAGGATAGAGAAGAGGGAATAAGGGAAGGAGAGACCTTGATAAAGAAAACCACAGACAGAAAGAAATGCGTGGATATGAACAAAATGAGAGAGAGAGAGAGAGAGAGAGAGAGAGAGAGAGAGAGAGAGAGAGAGAGAGAGAAGGAGAGAGAACAAAAGTGTGGATACATAGAAAAGAGTGACAGGAAAGCGGAACAGAAATTATATAAGAACAAGAGAGGAGAGGGAGGATCCAAAATCATGAGAAGGGGTATAGAAAGGAGAGGAATGGAAAGGTGAGGGAGGGGGGGATAGAGGAGAGGAATGGAAAGGTGTGGGGTGTGATGGAGAAAAGAGAGATAACGATGAAAGAAGCGATCAGGTGAGGGAGAAAAACCGATCAGGCAATAAGGCAAAAGAAAGGGGGGGTGGAAGGAAAGAGCGGAGAAATAACAAGGAAGAAATAAAATGGGGGAACTGACGAGATGAGGAAGGGGGCTGGGAAAAATGGAAATGTGAAGGAGAGAGAAAGAGAAGAGATGTGGAAAGGAGAAAGGGAGGGCTAAGACGACAGGAAGGACACAAGAAGAGTTGAGGGGAAGGTGAGAGAAGGGAGAGAGGCAGAAAATAAAAGGAAAGGAAAAAATAACAATGGAGAGGAAAAAAACAGAGACAGAAGGTAAAAAGGGGGGAGGGAAGAAAACGAGGCAAGGAAAGAAAACAACAGCGAATAGATGAGAGATGAAAAGGGAGGAATAGATGGTGAGAAAGTGGGGGGAGGGGGGAGTAGAGACAGAACAAGGAAAGGAGAGTTGAGGGGAGAGAAAGACGGGTGAGGGGTGGGAGAGGGGGTGAAGAGACCGATCCGGCTATAATACGTGCCCCCTCCCCCCAACTAACCCTCTCCCCTCCTAACTAACTCCCCCCCCTTTCCCCCCTCCCCGTAAAAACTGGATAACCCCGCAGGCTTCTCTTGGGGGGAAGGAGTGGGGGGGGGGACGCCCGGGGCAACATCACCTCCCTCCTCTTCCTCTCTTCCCCCCTCCCGCCCTCCTCTTCCTTCTCTTCCTCCCTCCTCCTTCCACATCAACATCGGGCTGCTTCCCTCTCGTCTTCCTCCTTCCACCTCCCGCTTACACTTTTTCACGATATTCCTTCCCATTCCTTCTTTCCTTCCTTCTTTCTACTCTTCTTTCTTCCACATCAGCGTTATATTCATCCGTTTTCCAGTTTCCATTCTTACTAACTGCATTTATTAACAACATCCTTCCTACTTACCAATTTCTTCCTTCATTTGTTCTTTCATCCTCATCCTCTTACTTACTTTCATTTCTTGTTTCACGGTTCTTCCTTCCCTTTCCCATCCTTCCTACTTACCTTTGTCTTCTTACAATTCTCTCTTCATTTTCATTTCTTATTTACATTTTTTTTGACGGGGGCGATTGTTATTCTTTCATTTATTCCCATCCTTATTACCTACTATTTTATTTCTATCTTTCCAGTTTAACTCTCATTTTTCTTAAGTTACATTCTTCAAGTCTGCTTCGTAATTCCTCCTTCATTCTCCATCCTTCCTACAATTTCTTCCTACATTTCTGCCTTGACTTTCATTCTCTGACGAACACAACTGCTTCGTAATTCTCTCCTCTCCCTCCTCCCTCCTCCACACTTACTCTTTCCTTCCTACAATTCTCCACTCACTTTCATCATCTTACATTCTTGCATCGTTATTTCCTTCGCACTCCTTCCCTTTCCTTATACTTAATCATTTTCTCCCTACACATCTCCCTTCACCTTCATTGTCACGCATTTCTCCCTTCTAATTCCTTCTTCTTACTCCTTGCCTCTCCCGCCCTCTTACCCTGACCCTTCCCACATATCTCCAATAACTCTTGCCTCCTCACAGCACCTATGCTTATCTCTTCCTTCGCCTCCCTCCTAATTATCATTCACTCCTGCCTCTCCTTCCTGTCTCCTCTCGATCCCTTGGCTCCTCGGTTTCATCATCACTGTCACTCCTGTCTTCCTATCTCCTCCATTCAAGCTCTCCCCTCCTCTTCCTCAGACATTTATTATTTATTACAGTATGCCATTTCAGTGCACTATTCTTCTTACTCTCAAACTTTGCATATCAGTCTCACTTCACGGCACCTTTCATGTATCTCATTTTCTTATCCACTCTCCATACGTTCTTGCCTCTCTCTCTCTCTCTTTATCAGTTCTTTCATCCTAATCTTTTATTTCCTCTTTAATCTAGCCTTTTTCCTACGTTTCCACCATTCCTGTCTATCTTCTATTATTCATTTTATTTGCTGTTCCCATCCACTGTCTCCTCCTCCACACCCTTCCATTCTCTTTGTCACCGTGCTTTTTCTTTTTCACTTTTTCTCCTTCCGTTATAACCCCCTTGTTCAGGCCATATTATGCTATACTGGTGAAAGGCTAGTAATTACGGATAAACGTACCAGTGTACTGTATATGAATTTATATACATTTTTCTATCTATCTATATACAGAAAGAGATAGATAGATAGATAGATAGATAGAGAGAGAGAGAGAGAGAGAGAGAGAGAGAGAGAGAGAGAGAGAGAGAGAGCCAGCGACGCCGAACACTCCACTGTGAAACTTGCCACCTGTTTCGACCGGAAGCTGGTTGTTAGACCATATCTAATAATGTATTCTGATGTATCCCAATGTTTACTGTTAGGCCATATTTAACAATGCAGCTTAATGCACTCAGCGTGTTAGCGCCATTGTTGATTTGACCCAAGTTCCTCTTATCAGATCAAGTATTGTAGCCTGAATATAAATGCTTGCGGTACATACTCAGAATTACAAAGCTGCATAAAAACGTGCCTGCATGGCTCGGTGACACACGAATTTTACATAAGGACATACATAAAAAACATGTGTGTGTGTGTGTGTGTGTGTGTGTGTGTGTGTGTGTGTGTGTGTGTGTGTGTGTGTGTGTGTAAAATATCGTCACAATAATAACTAATGCACACCATCCTTTTGAGAATTCACTATATTCTGGAAAACCGCACTGTATTCACCCCATATACAGTTGATGCAGTGTATACCGGTACTGTTATAGAGCAATGACACCAGTGGAGAATGGAGGAATAAAAAACGGTGAAGTAAGGGATGACAAGGGAAAATAGAAAAACAAGTAAGAGTAAAATGGGAGGAGGAGGAGGAGGAGGAGGAGGAGGAGGAGGAGGAGGAGGAGGAAAAATGAGCAGGAAGAGAGAGGGAAAAGGGTAGAAGACAAAAAAGGAAGACGACAAGGAGAGAAGGGGAGGAGGAGGATACCAGACAGAATAAGAGAAAAGGAAAGGATGTGAGGGTAACGTTGGCAGGAAAGAGGGGTTGGGAGAAGAGACGAAAGAGCAGCCAAGGAAGAGGAAAGGGGAAGGGAGACGGAGAGTAACAAGGGGGTGAAAAGGAAAATAATACAATAAAATGTCTCATGATTAACAAAGAGACAGAGTTAAAGAGTGGAGTAAATAGGGTTAAGGAAGATGACAAAGTATGAAGAGAAAGAGAGCAGAAAAAAGTGTAGTAGAGAGATGATGCAGAAAGAGAGAACATGAAAACTGTTGAAAAAATAGACGGGAGTAAAGGAGGAGAGAAAGAAAACGAGAAAAAGGTTAGAGAGAGAGAGAGAGAGAGAGAGAGAGAGAGAGAGAGAGAGAGAGAGAGAGAGAGAGAGAGAGAGAGAGAGAGAGAAACATTGTAATCTTAATGTGCAGTACTCACCACCAACACGTCATCACCTCACCTCGCCAATCAGGAGAGCAGACTTACCTGCGTGGGAGAAAAGGTGAGATTAGTAAAACACAGGTAAAGGTAAACCTGATAAATGGTCGTAAAACTGATAAAGGTCTGCTGGGTGTGTAAGATAACAAATTTACTAGTAACCAAGGATCAAATTCAGAAACACACGATTTATTCTCGGTTGTAAGTGATTTTTTTTTTTTCATAGGCTTGACAAGGAAAGAGTCCACAGCCTACCTGTAGCCCATATTTCCTCTTAGAAATGACAGTCCTAGTCGGAGAGGAAATTATCAAAGGTTTATGTATTTATTTTATCAGGAAGGACAAACAGGGGGCATAAATATCCCTTACCTAGTTCTTCCTAAAATAAATACAACTTATGACGTTGACTCTATCGTATATTTGTTATCGAAATTCCCCCACTTAAGGTATGATATTCAAGACTGTAATATCGTTGAGGAGAGTTTCAGTAATCGAGAGAGAGAGAGAGAGAGAGAGAGAGAGAAGGGGGGGGAGGAAGATGTGGGTGTCTCCTTGTAAGTAAATCTGCGGAGACTGAGCACAACACTTGATTTACACCATCCCTTTCTTCTCCTTCATTCCCATCACCATAACTTTTTACTTTATCTTATTTATCTCTACCGTCTTTATTTTTACTTAACCCATCTTCTCCCCTCCTTTACTGATTTTGTTTTTCATCAGACTCTTACTTTTCTCCCCTAACAGATTCGTCCATTTCTATACGAAGTTACATTTTTTATTTTGTTTCATTAGTTAACTCATCCCAGCCAACTTTTTTCCCCTTCATTCTTTCCCAGTTTCTCTTTCCTTGTCGTCATATATTACTATTTTCTCTTTTTCCATCTTATGTTTGTCACTCTCCTTCATTTTCTCTCTACTGTCTTTCCTAAGCTTTATCGACTTCTTCATTCTTCCCTTATTTCTCTCTTACCATTTCAATTGCTTTGCCTTATTCTGATTTCACCTTCCATCTACCTGTTCGTTTCTATGCTCACTTATTTTCCTACCTTTACCTGTATTATATTTTGTCTTCTTTTTTTGTCTGCCGTCTCCACCTCCATCTTTTGGTTCCTTCATTCTCAATTTCCTTTCTATTTTTATTATACTACGTCCTCTTTTTTTCCTTTGCCTCCTCCGTCTGTCTGTCTGTCTGTCATTTCTGTCCTCCATACCTCCCCTCCCCTCCCTCTCTCTCTCTTCCTTCATTATTCTATTCTTTCCTCTCTCTCTCTCTCCCCTCTTAACTTGTCGTTCCTTCCTCAGTCCCATATTTCTACTCTTCTCTTCATCTTTCCTTCTCCCCTCCATCCCTTCATCCTCTTTTTCTCTGTTATTTCTCCTTCCACCTTTCTTCTTTCCCTCCATTCCCCAACTGCAATTAAGATGCAATGTTTCTCTTCTCTCTCTTTCTATGTTTCATCTTTCCCTTCACCCCTCTTTCCTTCCCATTCTCTCTTCCTTCCCTCTATCGTCCCTATTGCTTCTCTCCTCTCTCCCTCCGCACCTCCCTTCCCTCCCTCCAACCCTTCTCCCTTTCTATCTCTTTCTCTCCCTTCCCTCCACCCCTCTTCCCCGTGCCAGCACCAGGAACCAACAACAATGCCTCAAAAACAATGCCAACATAAATCCACGGCGAGATAATGTGTCGTGATGCCTCCCTAGCGATAAACATTGGTGGGGAATTAATAACAGTTGGCGGATAATGACTTAATTGCCGTAGGACAGGAAATGCCACCGTGCCCTTTTTTGTCTTTAAGGACGAGACACACTGGGTTAGCAAACAAAGAAGAAAATTAGTGTGTTTGGGGGAGATGACATTTGAATATACTTTACTCGACTGGTGGAGACAGGTATGACTGAAAAACTTTGCCCATTAAATACATGTATGTTGTTGTGGGCTGTACTGTCACCACCACCATAACCCTATTTCATGCTCATAAATGGAGTGGGTAGAGTCTACAAACACAAAGAGTAAAGCACAAATTGAAGATAAAAGAGTGAACAGCGAAACGCGCATACTGGAAAGGCCTTTTTTCTAAACAGCCTGATTTATTTGGCATCAGTATTCCTTGAAAATTCAGAGCTTAAAAGGACCCCTTAGCTTACCAACCGATTAAAATTTATATAAAGGACAAACTTGCAAAATTTAACAGATGCTACGGTCATCAACCTTCCCAGTTTATGGCTGTTCAACGAAAAGCATTTGTTTCTGTTGTAAATGACACGATCAGTTTTTCTCCTGTGTAAATGCATGACAGTTAATACAGCTTAATTTAAATGCTTCATCGTTATGCCGTTTCACATGACCCGAACTGTCATCCTCACCATCATTATCATTACTGACATGAAATATTATACAGTTTATCTTCATATTCTTCCCGCTGCACCCCAGCCCCCCATCACGTTCCCTGGATCACTGCAGCGTGAATTGTTAGTGGTTGTAATATATAAGCTGCAGGCGTGGGGTGAGTCTCTCCTGACCTCCCCGCTACCGGGGGTCAGGGGTCAGCCAGCGTACTCACCCCACCCCACCCCACCCTACCCTTCATGTGCCCTCACACCTGCATTCCCTATCTCATCACCCTTCTGGCACTCACCTCACCATTTCTCCAGCCCCCATCTCACCATCTCTCCAGCCCTTACTTCACAATCTCTCCAGTCCCTGCTTCACTCTCTCCCCAGCCCTCATTTCACCATTCCTCCAGCCATCACCTCACCAGCTCTCCAAGCCTCATATCAGTAATCTTAAACCCCCATTATTCGTGTAACCCCCATCACAACATTCCATCTCCCTTTTCACTTGCCTAACACTATATTTTTCTTCAGTCGGCCCCTAAATCAGCAGTATATAGTTCAGGATAAGGATTCGTAAACAGATTAGCGATCAGTTCTTTGTCTTTTTTTTCCTTTTAGCACAAGGTCAAGGGATGCAAACAACAAAATCTTCTCATATCTCTTGTTATCCATGCAAAAAATATCACACTCACGATCGGGTCAGCTTTGTGAATTTCAACCCAAGTCCCTAAAAAACTTGACCCCTTCACCGCGACAGGCCCTTCCTAGGCTAAGTGAAATCGTCTACGTGTAGGAAAAATATAATATGTCGTTAGTGCTTTTGAGGAAGATTGGTGGTAACCTCTTGATTACGAAAAAGTGTTAAGATGAGTAAAAATGATGAATAAAACATGCTAATGGTAACAAGAATGATATAAAAGATGACGTTATTGTGCTGCTAATGGATGCTGCTTCTAACCCCTTCATTAAGAGAGGTCTCCCCAAAGACGAATGACATCGATGGTGGTTGCAAAGACAAATTTTAAAAAGGCGTCATCGTAGTGAAACAACTAACCATCAGTCCCCACTCCATACCCACACCCTCACCCTCGCTCACACCCTCACTCTCCCCTACACTCACACTCATACCTAAGCACTTACCTACACTCTCACCTTCATCCTCCCTTATACCCACACCCTCACCCTCCCTTACATTTATACCCACATCCTCACTTATACCCATACCCACACCCACATCCTCACACCCACACCCATACCTACACCCTCACCCTCCCATACATTTATACCCACATCCTCACTTATACCCTTACCCACACCCACATCCTCACACCCACACCCATACCTACACCCTCACCCACACGTACAGCTTCATTCCCTCACACCCTCACACCCACACCCACACCCTCACCTCACCAAACTCACCCAGTCACCCCTAACCTTCTAAAGCCCTTCCCTCATTACCCTCAACTCTCTCACGATGTACATTATTCTCTTCATCACATATAAAAAAAAATGAAATGAAATGCGCCAACCACTTTTTGCACACACACTTAACAACACCTTACAAAGCCAAGGAAGTGATGATATTCTATAATTCCATCCAGTTCCACTCCTCCACCTCAAATACAACTCCACCACCATAAACCCTGAAAGCAATATATCCATACGAGGTTGTAATAACTTTGTGGATTAGTGGAAGGCATGATAATATTCCACAATTCCACTCAGTACTGTTCCTCCACCTTCAGTCTAAATCCTCAATAGAAATATGGAAATACGAGATGGTAATAATTCTAAAGTAGTGGAAGTGATGATAATATTCCCTCATTCCACCCCATTTTACTCCTCCACCCGCTACATAACGCCCGAAAGAAATATGTGGCTATGAGGTTGTAATAACCATGTGGATTAGTGTGTAGTTAGTGCGCGACCTATGCACGGTGCGGTAGTGACGCAAGCACCGCAGACAGCGCAGGGTTCACCACCACAATTACACTGCCGCCAGGTGTGACACTCTTTTGTTCCCTACCGCTGTGAATAACAAATACACACACACAAACACACACACACACACACACACACACACACACACACACACACACACACACACGGCCATTTGTAGGGAAGCAAATAAAAAAAATTCTTAATTTTAAGGAAACTTTACTGAAATGCCGACTCAAAACTATAACATTTAAAGTATGATAATATATACAACACACACTAATGCAAGATAATAAAATATAAAAGTTAAATACCATATTCATATCTAATAATATACACAATTACAAATTTAAGTAGCTATATAACTAAAACAAAGGACAACAGTGCTGAAATTTCATCAGATTAAATGGTTTCTGAAGCACCGAGCTCTTGCATAAAAGCCAAAATGTTATGATGATCCAGTGAAAGACTAACAGAGTGCGTAATGGGTGTGTTGAGGGCAAATAAACACATGCTGACTTTTAGAGGCATCCGAACGTCTAATCTAGCCAGCTCTAAGAACAACAGAGTTAAAAAGAAGTTCATCAGGCCCTATAAAACGTTCTCTATTTTTTTTTTTTTTTTCAAGGAGAGTGATTCATGAGGCTGGAATTTCCCGAGCTGAGCGTGACCTCTGAACCTCTAGCCAGGCACTCTACCCTTACCCAACCTTCACTCTCTTCACTTTTTTCACTCTTCACTCTTTTCACTCTTTCCTTCACTCTTTCACGCTTTTCTTTTCATTTATTTCCTTTGCCTTTTATCCCTTCACGCGCTTTCTTTTCCGTTCCATCATTCTTACTCTAATTCATTGCCTTCAGATTCCCCTCCTTTACCGTTTTCACTTCTTTACGTTCACTTCCTCATCATTTATCCTACTCCCATCTCTCTCTCTCTCATGCAATTTTACAGTCCAATTGTAATAATGAAGTAATTGAAAAGAAAATTAAGTAAGACAAGAAAACCGATAAATACCACCACCACTAGTACTACTACTATTACTACTGCTATTAATAATTATAAGAATAATAAACCCCTTTGACAGGATGCACACCACATCCCTTCCTGGACAGCAAAATTGTCTATGTCTTGATGTTCATTAGGGATTCAAGCAAGTACTTCAATTCTTCCTCTACAAGCACATCCAAGAGCTGTCTGAGATTGCTGTTTTATGGCAGCAAATAGGAGACTATGTGGAGAGGATGGAAAATGAGTGACTGACTAGAAGAGTGAGGTGAAGGAGGAGAGGAGGAAAGGGAGGCCAAGGATGATTTGGAGGGATGCAGTGGATAGATACTCGTACATGAGAGAGGGAGTTGTGAATTTGTGGTAGGGCAGCCAAATGGCAGACGACAGGGCGACCTGGAGGCGATTTGTTTGTAACCATTCATTACGGGATTAAAGCGGCTGGCAAAAGATAGATAGAAATAGCAGACTTTCTAGATCCTCTCAGTTAAACCTCTGAATCCAGTGACATACTCTATTTTATACGCTAGCTACTTACAAGCCAGTCTATTCAGCTTAGGAGAGATCTCTTGTAGTGAAGGGAAAATGAAGACTGTATATACATTGTCCAGTTATAAAAAAAATCTCTCCTATATTAAAAAGATTGCCTGGTGGTCGCAGAAGAAAAAAAAAAAAAACAGAAAAAGAATATCATAAAATTCTTTTTGGCTGGACCTTCACCTTCTGACTGCCAGCATTTCTCTGACTCGAACAAAATTGTTTGGTGTTAGCCTGACTGACAAATCGAACAGCATCCATAGCTACAAAAGTTAACCAGTGTCATTTTCTGTTCTCTAACTCCTAGGAATTCACTCGACTAAGACAATAATCTGGTGTTAGACTGATCAAAATACCTTACTGTGTCCATGGTAGCAAAAGCGTTGAGCAGTCTCACTTCAGAATTATGGATGATGAAGGAATATAGTAATCTGTGGAGTGGAGGAGTGTGTGGTGGTGTGTGGTGCCAAGGCAATGTAGGGCAGATGCTGATAAGAGAATCAATCAAGTTATTTATGATTTTACCAAGACAATGATACGACGGCTGAAATTCTGCTTTGTTGCTTACCGTATTTTCCATTATTCTATTGCATCTGAGACCTTACGATAAGAACCGAACATTTCATACAAGCCTGGCGAACCGTGTATCTTTTCAGTACTTTTACTCTTTCCTCAATCTTTATCATGAATTACATGTATATCACTAAAAAAAAAATATATATTTTCCTGCAAATTTCAGAGAAATTTATGACTTATTAAACTTCAGTTTAATGCACAACTGGTTCTGCGTTATAACCAAAAAAATAATTCCTTAGTAATGACTTTGTATGTGACTGGATAAGTACAACATACGGTATATGGTCAAGAACGTGTGGCATACGAAACAATTACGCTCTCTCTCTCTCTCTCTCTCTCTCTCTCTCTCTCTCTCAGATGTTTCGTATATACATGCATATATACATATCTACAATTATACATGAAATTGTATACTTCTTTACTACTCCCACAGAGATAATGACGGACTGGTGACTAGAATAAAAAGTCGTGAGTCACCAGGAGTCATGTCAGGCCAAAGAAAAAGACGTAAGACTACAATCTGGCCTCAGCGCTGCCATTTCCTGTGTATGACGGTATAGTGCCCACCCAGCTGCTAACACCACCACCACCACTACAGTCATCACTATCACTATCATACATATACAAATTTACCCGCCACCACTATCACCGCTAGTCATCACTACCATACATACAACTTCACCTGTCACCACCATCAACAGTATAGTCATCATTATTATACAACTTTATCCGCCACCACCATCCCCACTATACTCATCACTGACATCATCATACCACTTTACCCATCACTACCATCACCACTACAGTCATCATTAACATATACAACTTTACCTGTCACCACCATCACCACTAGAGTCATCACATTATCATACCCTCCACACTACATCATCTCCGTACTAATCCCGTGTTACTACTCGTACTACAGTTAATTCTTTCACCACCTCTAATTCTGTCACTCTACTGAACAATAACTACACTCATAATCATAATCCATGCTGTCATAACTGCTACCATAACAGTCCTAACCGGCACCGTACCATATGAGGCCTCACTATCACACTGACACCTGTGCTATCAGTACTTACACTGTCACTCTCGCTCAGAACCACTGCCATCACCATCACTTCTATATATCACCACCACCACCACCACCACTATCACCACCACCACCTTGACCTTTCAGCATTACTAGCACCACAACCACAACTACGCTTTACCATCATCACTAAAACCACCTCTATATTGCTCCACTTCACCTCCACCTTTATATTTCACCACAAGCACAACCCCCATCACTACCAACTCCGTTCACCATCACCACCACCTTTATATTTCACCACAAGCACAACCCCCATCACTACCAACTCCGTTCACCATCACCACCACCACTTTGACATTTCACCACCATCACCACAATCCCCTCTATTCTTCTTCTTCACCACCACCACGACCACCACCACCACCACCACGCGTACCATGTTACAGGACTCTTCACCACAGTCACCATCTTTTCTACCTGCCACTATCAGTCACGCTCTTTAATATCCCTTGTAGCAGCCTCAGTACCCTCCCCAGCACAATAATAACAATAATTAACACCCACACAGTAATTATTACAAGAATTACAATAAAAAAATAATTACCATCAACAAAATAATTAACATCAATCATCAACACAACAATCACCATCAACACAACAACAATCACCAACAACACAATAACAATCACCATCAACACAATTACTATCACCACAACAATTCCATCAACACTAGATACCATCAACACAACAATTATCATCAACACCACAGTCACCATCAACACAGCAATCACCATCAACACAGCAATCACCATCAACACAGCAATCACCATCAACACAGCAATTCTCCACTTACTATAGCCATAAAAACTAATCACCTTACTAGAATGGTACAATCTTATAGCTTATTCTCGCTCTCTCCAGACGATTTATTCAGTTATGAGAACCACCTGCTCAGATCTAGCCTCAGCAGTGAAAATAAGAAGCCTCCCCCAAGTCGATTACAGCCGTCTGGTGGTAGCCAAACACACACACACACACACACACACACACACACACACACACACACAGGAAGGACGTCATCGCGGTGAAGAGGTTAGGTGCAGTCTTACGATTAATGCGTCGCTGGTGCAATACGTCATATCACTAAGGCTGTCACGTGACCTGAACATTAACATACATCCGCTTTCTAAATATAAACATTAAAGCCTTGGCAAGATCATTAGCGTGCCAATGATTTCTTACGTATATCCTAAAAGAGAAAGTGTACTGGCCCTCCGGTGTAGCGTGCAAATTTGACTCCCTCTTGCACGCTACACCGTCACCAGCTTTGTGATCATGCAATAAAATACAATAACAAGAAACTAACATACCAGCATAAAGTTATTCACAGACACCAAAATAAGTAACACAGGATATACAAGCAAACCATCCACATAGCCATAAATTGTAAGGAACAAAACTAGCAAGGGGAGGTTACTGAAAAAAAAAAAAAAAATCACCAACATCTGCATACAAAACAGAGGGCATGAAAGCAATTACCAACTACGGCACACAAAAAGACACCGTATTAGAAGAACCATCATAAACAGAAGAAACTTACGGCATAAAAAGCCATTTCCGTCAGTATAAATTCAACATCAACATAATCATCACCATTATCGTCACCTAGAACTCCTTTATCACCCCAAGGTGGGGTGAGGTAAGGTTTAGAGAGTCAGGAAAAGAAACTTCATAGAATATGATACTATTCATGAACAACAAGAGATAAAAAATGAAACCACCTACATCAACAAAACAACGGTATAAATGAAAAACATCAACATAAAGAACTCCAAAAGACAATCATCAACATCAGCATAAAGGACAACAGGCATAAATGTAATTTGAAAAACACCAATACAACCAATAGGAATAAAATCAAACAATGTAAAATAAAAAAGCACCACCAGCGTAAAGAACAAGTGGCACAAAAGCAGTCCCTGGCCATGAACCAAAAATATCAACAAAAGGGCTGAAGTGTTGTGGTGTGGACACGGGCGGACAGGAGTGGGCCGGGCTGTGTGTGGCCGCATGCGCCCTCCGTGTTACCCCAATGATGCGATCGTGCAATGAGGCAGGACGGCCATTGTGACCCATGGCCCGCCCACCACCCACTAACGCATCCCCTCCCACACCCACACACACACACATTCTAATCCCAACTATTCTCCCCTTGCCTTCACAGTCTTCGCATTTCTCACAAACTAACGTGTTGCGGAGAGCACCTGTTTATCACACTGCCGATAGCATGACCCTGATTACTACACCTCGTGGCGTAGGTCGGGGCTCACAATTGTACTGACCCTTCTCATGGTCGGAACAACTCTAGCATTCTATTCCAGCTTACGCCAGACGATTGTACTAAAGAGACAGACTGGAGAGCGTTAATAATGTTACCAATACCTCTCTCATGGTAGCGACAACTCTACTCTTTTATTTTAATTAACGCTGGACCATTTTTTTTCAGCTAAGAATGAGTAACTTGTGTTTGAGTGTTAAGGAGGCAGGGGGGAGGGGGTGGAGGGAAGGGTTCTGCTGTGGCCTTAGTCTGGGATGTACGAGGCATTGTTGACAACTGCTCTGCTGACCCTACACACAAATGGACGAGTACACCCTTAAACACTTCACCGCTACGTTCATACATACAAACATACATCACACATACATACGCTACATACATACATACATACACAGATGACCGGCCTCGCTTTCTTTCTTTCCTATTACCTCTCGTTGACCCACTCTGACATAGCATACATACATACTGAACCATACTCTCGTACGCATAGCACACTTAACAACACCTCTTCCTTAGTGAATTAACCATTTGCATATTAGTAGTAAAAATTCTCTTGCCTCTTATATACTCTCTTATTCCTGTAAATGCAGTTTGCATGACATACAAAAGGATATTGATTTATAATGTGTAAAATACACTGCGATGGAAAAGATGTTACGGAGTCTCATACACCAGTCAGAATACCGCCCACTGATCACATAAGTTAACATACAAATGATCAAACATACATGCATGCATAAATACAGAGAGAGAGAGAGAGAGAGAGAGAGAGAGAGAGAGAGTGTGTGTGTGTGTGTGTGTGTGTGTGTGTGTGTGTGTGTGTGTGTGTGTATGTGTGTGTGTGCAACCTACACTGCCGGTTATAGCCTAACCCTGACCGATGAAGGAAGAGAACAACAGCACTAAGAATCCCATAAGTAGTCGTGACGTTGAAAAGAATCCCTCCCTTATCCCTCTTTCCAAGCGTTATATCACTTTTTATCTTTCCTTCCTTTTATCTTCTCCCTCCATCCCTCTCTTCTTTCCCTCCCGTATCTCCTCTTCCCCTCTTCTTCAGGGTTCTATCTCCCCTTCTCTCTCTCTCTCTCTCTCTCTCTCTCTCTCATTATTTGTTCACATCTCTCCAGTCAAATATTTTTCTTTCCCCTCCCTGTCTCTCTTCTTCAGTGTTCTATCTCCCCTTATCTCTTCACGTTCTCCTTCCCTTCTCTCTCCATTCCACTCCTCCACCTCTCTCTCTCTCTCTCTCTCCTTATCTCACCACGCTCTCCTCCTCCTACCCTCACTCCTGGCTACCTCGCTCGCCCTTATCCTCCTCGCACGTGGGGAAAACACACAACCTGATACATGTTTGGCATTTCATAAAAAGAGTGAGAAAAAAAAAAAGCAGGGGAGACTTATCAGCATCTGGCAGCTGTGTGGGCTGGGGGAGGGAAGGGAGGGAGGGGGGAAGGACTGGCGTAGTAGGGAAATTGTCGAGTTGGGGAAATTTTCGAGCTGGGAAACTGTCGTAATAGGGAAATTGTCGTTAGGGACTATCATTAGGGAAATTGTCGAGCTAGGGAAATTGTCGAGTTGTGGATACTGTTGAGTTAGGGAAATTGTTGTTATGGAAATTGTTGAGTTATGGAAAAGATTTAGGGCAATTGTTGAGTTAGGGTAATTGAGTTAGGGAAAGTGTTGAGTTACGGAAATTGTTGAGTTAGGGGAACTGTTGAGTGAGGGAAATTGCTGAGTGAGGGAAACTGTTGCATCTGGGAAAATATTGATGGGGAAATTGTTGAGTTGGTGAAAATACTGAGATACAGAAGCTGCCGAGTTGAGGAAATTGTCGAGTTAAGGATGCTGTCGAGTCTAGGAAACTGTAGAAAATGGGACGTGTCAAGGTAAGGGCACTGGTGAGCAGGGAAATCGTCTTGTTATGGGAACTGCCGAACAGGGAAATTGTCGAGTAAGGATAACTGGCTAACAAGGAAATCGTCAAGTTAGGGAAACTGTCGAATATGGAAACTGCTGAGTAACAGAGGGAGTCGACTTTGGGCATAATATTCAGAAAAGGACAGTGATAAAAAAGGAACAATAACAATAGGCCAAGTGTGGAATACTGGAACGGTGATGTAAGGAAACTGTCGAGCAAAGGACAATCGAGCAGGTGATTCGTGAAGTTAGAGAAGGTATCATGAAGAGGTAAGTGTCGAACAGGGAATCGTCACGTTAAGCGAAATGTGAAATAAAAGCAGGAATGAAACTAGGGAAATCATCCAAGGCAGGGAAAAGCTGAACTGGGGGACAGTCTAGTAAGGTGACATGTGGAGAGATGTATGGTATGTAGGAGGACTACTGGGCCTTGAGGGCAGGCTGTGAAGCCTATGCTCAGAGTCGAACACATAAAAAAAAAAAAAAAAAAAAAAAAACTGACGAGTTTGAGAAATAATCAAGTCAGGGACAATGTCGAATAGGAGAATCGTCGTGTTAAGAGAAACTGTCGACTGAGGAAAGTCTCGAACAGAAGAATCGTCAAATTAAGGAGACAGAGTGGGGAAGGGAATTTGTCGAATAGGAGAACAGTTGAGATGGGACAGTATCAAGCAAGGAAAAGTGTCAAATCCAGAAAACTGTTAACTTGGACAAAATTTCAATAAGAATAACGTCATCGATCACGGTAAAGTGGAGTGATAGAAATGGCTGAGTCAGGTGTACAGCTGATTCGCAATACAGTCTAACATGGGGACATTCGAGCCACGAGTTAATGTTGATGCGACAAAAGCAGGATGACTAGCGACAGAAAAAGAAACTAAACGAGTACGTGTAGGCCTAATAAACAGAGTCGAATCAGCCTATCGCATGCATTATGAGAGAGAGAGAGAGAGAGAGAGAGGGGGGAGCGGGGGACAAGGGGTGAACGTATGGCAGGTGGGTTGTTATCGCGTTAGTACTTAACAGTAACTTTTTTTCAATAAGGTGTAATTTAATTCCACCTTTTTCTCACTGAAAATGATTTATACAGGTGATATCATAATATACTTCCATGGATAGGCGGCAATGGCGATCGATGATGATGATGATGATGATGATGATAATGAGGAGGAGGAGGAGGAGGAGGAGGAAAAAGAGGTGATCGTTACCTAATTACCCTGTGTTAATGGCAGTGGATGATGATGATGATGATGATGATGATGATGATGATGATGATGGGCAGCGTGACTAAAAAGAAACCCTAGTCTTTGTTGTGAGTATTGAGTAATGGGGTCAGGGCGAGGCGGGTGTGTCAGCGGGTGCGGACTGGGGACGGCGGGGGGGAGAGGGGAGGGAGTTCATAGGGAATAGGGAGGACTGAAGGTAAGGAGGGGAAGTGATGGGGAGTGAAGGTGAGAGAGGGAAGAGGTGGAAAATGAAGGTGAAGGCGAGGAGGGGGGATTGAAGATGAGAGAGAGGAGAGGGGAGAGGATGAAGGTGAAAGAAAAGAAAGAAGGGTAAAGGTGCGGAAGGGGATGACAGGGAGTGGAGCGTGACGATGGAGAGAGAGAAGTTGGTAGAAAATGGGGTGAAGGTAACAGAAGGGATAATAGGGAATGATCGGATGGGGAGGATTTCGTAAGGGGATGGGAGAGGGGAGGATGAAGGTGAAGGAGGGTTACCTCTGAAGAGTATGTGACATGGGGATCTAGGATGGGATGAAGGTGATGTAGAGGTTCGAAGGAGCGCGTGTGACCAGAGTATAATGAGAGAGTGGGAGGAGGGTTTTATACAGAGTGAAGATAAGGGAGAGATTTATACATGGCGAAGGTGAGGGAGGGGTTTATACAGGGTGATGGTGAGGGTAAAGGCGAAGGAGGGGTTTATATAGGGTGAAGGTGAGGGAGGGGTTTATACAGGGTGATGGTGAGGGTAAAGGCGAAGGAAGCGTTTATATAGGGTGAAGGTGAGGGAGGGGTTTATACAGGGTGATGGTGAGGGTAAAGGCGAAGGAGGGGTTTATATAGGGTGAAGGCGAGGGAGGGGTGTATACAGGGTGAAGATGAAAGGTGGTGTTCATACGGAGTATGTGTTACGTTGGATTTTCACAACGAGGTGAAGGTGAGAGAGGAGTTCAGTGGGAGTATAAACCCATTCAGTACTATGACGTCTTTTATGTCTTACACTTGCCATCGTCAGACGCTTGGATTCAGTACAGGAGAGAACTCATCAGAGTGCAGGCGATACAAACTGTCTGTAACTCCTTTGGTGCTGTTAAGTTCATTAAATTTTCTTTTTAGCTTAGTCTGAGGCCCTGGAAAACAAAAAAATCTTCGTACAGTCAAATGATTATATTTGACTCACACCAGGACCTCCCCTACTGAAGGATGATGAAGACGAGAAAAGATATTCTGAAGTGAAGGTGACGGGATTGCAGGTTGGGAAGACGGGATTTGGGTTCATAAATGATTGATAAAGAGAGGGGAAAGCTTCATAAATGGAGGGGTAAAGGTGAGTATGGCAGCTATATAGTTCATTTAGTCCAAGGCGATTGAGTGTGAAGCGGGATATTAACCCCCTACATCTAATGATTTTTGTTAGTTTGTTCTTGCTACTTCCAGATGATTTTATTCAGCTTAGGAGAGACGTTTCGAACAGGAGGGGTTCAACAATCCTTTAACTACAAGGAGACTGCTTCTGAGCTGAATAAAAGCGTCTGGGACTAACAACGATTAGCTAAAATAAATGATACGTTACTAGTTTAATGGGTGTAAGAAGAAATGAAGCAGGAGAAGTGTCTAGCAAGAATGAATATGACACGGAAGCTTCGACGAGGGAGGGAATGAAGATAAGTGAAGGAGGGCAGAAGTGAGAAAAAGGATTAAGTAGTTCGTCGTGTGTAAGAGAATGTGAGACGCTATATCAGGTTCAGTGAAGGTGATGAAAGAGTTCTATGGGTTAGGTGTGAGGTGGATACTGCAAGGGTAGATGAATGTAAGGAAGAATGACAAAACTGTGCCAGAGATAAGCGTGGATCGGGTCCTTAATGTCTTGTTCATGAAACTCTCTGAGAGAAGTTGTGAAGAAGTCTCTCATTTTTGACGGTCATTTATGGAACTCCTATCATCCTTAATTGTGGTCAGCTTTCATTCCATATTACGGAGAGCAGTTAGATCATAGGGTAGACCAGACACCCACTTTCATGTGCATCAAAATTCATCAAAAATTGATGGCTGTCTTCCTCTAGGGCTAGGCACTTTAATTTTTAAACATACCGTCGTTAATGCCAAAGTGAATGGTAATGTCAATTATGAAAAACCGAGAATGTATATTGTGCAAAACCTGCGTCAAATGGTAATATCAGCAACATGAACATCTACGATCAAGTGTCGCCGGTTTTCACAACCTTAACGGCTACTGGTCAATACGAGAGTCACTTCGTCCGTGGCCTATAGTTGGGTTGTTTTCCTTTACAGAACTATGCCCCTACCATTACTTGAATAACAGGTCTTTGTTACATGAAATTTTATTAGCTTTACTCATGAGGCAGGAATGGATCTCCTTTGCCTCTAGTTAAACCGACTCTCCAGACTGACCACACATGGCCATCAACCAAACTGAAGAGCTTAGGGATTTTCATCGGGTCAGAGTAAGCATGCTATAACAACATCCATTGCCAACACGGTCAGGACCGACCCAAACCAACACGATCGGTTCCACAGTCATCCTTTAGTAACCGTTGCCAAACTGTTCATATACTGTATATGATTAAAGCTGGACCGTCCATCAACAATGCTGTCATAGGCGACTATGGAAGCGGAAACAAAGGAGTGAGTGAACGTTGTCTAGCATCTTAACCCTTTGCATCTGGCGACTCAGTTTATTTATCTTATTTTACTATTACCTCCAGATTGTTTTATTCAGTTTACGAGCTTCCTCTTTTTTAAACAGCAGCAAGTGTTAGATATAGCCTTCATTAACCCGTTCAGTATAAGAGACTTTAACTAATTTGTATATAATCGTCTGTTTATTAGCAAAAGAACAAAAAAAAAAGTCATGCCTCTGAGGGGGGGAGGGGGTTAACAAAGAGCAGCGAGTGTGGAAGCGGAAACAGACGAGTAAGAAAACGTTAGCTAGCATCTTAATAAAAAGCAGCAGCTGTTGAGGCAGCCATTTATCATGCGAAAATAACTAGGGATAGGAAGATAACGCAATGTAACATGAGAAAGAAATACAGTGAAGCAAACCAAGCCACGGGGAGGTAGAAGGGAGGTGTTGTAAGGCAGGCTAGGGTTAGGAAGAATAGACAATGGTGTAGGAGGACAGGCTAGGGCGAGGCAGTAGGTAGACTAAGATGAGGTAGGAGGCAGGATAGGCTGAAGAGGGAGGAATGAGACATGCTAGAGCGAGGACAGAAAGAAGAAGGTATGGCAGAAGGGAGAATAGCGTGAGGTAGAAGGCAAGCTAAGGTGAAGCATAAGGCAAGTTAGGGAGAGGGAGGAGGCAGGATATGGTGAAGCAGGCCTGTCTGCAGTCGGATGGGATAGGTCAGGCTTGGACGGGATAAGCTAGGGCGAGAAAAGAAGCAGGGTATGAAGTGTGCCATGCTGCGGTTGGATGGGACAGGCCACACCTGGATGGGATGGGCTACGATTGAATGAGATAGGCTATGATTAGATGAGATATGTTAGGGTTAGATGCCACAGGTCGGGGATGGACGGGATAGACGATGGTTAGATGGGACAGACTAGGGGTGAAAGAGATAGGTTAGGGTGAGGCAGAAGGCAGGCTAGAGTTTCCCCAAGAGCAGGCCGCCTTTGTGACCTTGGCCGGGTATTGTCCAGCAATTGTTGAATGAGCTACCACCCACCCTCCACCACCCACCTGTTCTACCACCACCAACGCCACTCTCTCTCAATCACCCACATGTAGCCCACCAACACTCTTGCTCTAACTCACTCACTCACTGTCTCATTCAGCCACCTGTTGTAACTCTCCACGACTCAATCATTCTACCTCACCCATTCTCATTCAATCACCCACTTAATGTAACCTTTTCACTGTCCTATTCAGTCACCCACAAGTTGTCTATTTCACTCTACTTCACTCTCCTTTACTTACTAACCTACCCACTTGATGTAACTTACCATCACTCTCACTAATTCAGTCACTGACAATAGCCAATGAACAACTCTCTCTTGCAATAATATGGCTCATTCACCCAAATAATGTTCACCAACACCCTCTTACTCCACTTCACCCTCTCACTCACTGTTTCATGCACGTACAGGTACTGTAGCTCATCAAGATTCGTCACCTCACTCATTGCTCACCTAGCCACCTATTGTAGCTTATGAAGACTTCAAATTCTTCTTCCTCACTCACTCTACTCATCAACCGGGCTCTGCGCTCGTGCTCACGCATGCAAACACACACACACACACACACACACACACACACACACACACACACACACACACACACACACACACACACACACACACACACACACACTGCAGCACTCTCACGGTGTCACTTAACCACCAATTTGTTACAGCCCACACCACTCTGTCACTTTCGTTCACTCGCTCTCACCCATTCACTCTCATTCATTCATTTTTTTTTCTCCCATGTTTCACTCATCTACCTTCATGCACCCATCTGTTGTAGCTCTCCCACTGCTTCACTCACCCACCCACTGGTAGCCAGTCATACCCCTACTTCCTCACGTTTACTCCTCTCCTACCCACCACTTGTACAGTAACTTAACGCCACTCATACTCAAATACGGTCCACTACCACTCCCTTTAATACTACGTCAGTGACTTACCGACTCACCTGCATATTTCTCTCTCTCTCTCTCTCTCTCTCACGTAGACCTACCAAATCACCACCATACCTGTCTAGCATTACGTTACTCACTTTCATTCACCCATATGTTACGTAACACTACCGCTCTCTTGCTTTTCATTAATAGCTCTCACACGCTCACTTTCACGTACTTTACCCCTCTCACGTCTCACCCAACTTTCTCGTTAAACCTCACTCACACATCCACCTAGTTTAACTCACCATATCTCTCTCTCTCTCTCTCTCTCTCTCTCTCTCTCTCTCTCTCTCTCTCTCTCATGTTCGCCCCTATCACCGTTACCAACAACTGTGGGTGAAAGTGACACCGTTGCCAGTAACCTTCATCCCCACTGCCATTATCAAACCGGGGGACAGTACACAGATATACAATGTGGTGCGTTTGACCATCAATCTGTCTATCTATCTATCTATCTATCTATATACCTACTTACCTATCTACGGTATCTGTCAATCTGTCTGACTACTGCCAGAAGACTAATCCCACATTTCAACTAAAAGCCTACATGTTCCTGTATAACTATCGATCTACACTCCTGTCCATCTACCTATATATTTATCTACTAATCTATCTATTTGTCTATCTACCTATCTATCTATCTATCCTGTTATACGCCTAATGCCACAAGCTCCTCCATCACTCATCTCCGCTCCCTCCCTCCAATCGTAATCGCCTCCCCTTATGTACTCCTTCATTTATTATTTCCTCGCGTTTCTAAGTCTTTATCGAAGCATAAATATTTCCCCTGAAAATAATAAATCTATCGGCCACGACCAACTGCTCCAGTAAATAAGATACTATGTAATAAAACTTTCCCAGAAATTAAATACAAAGAAAACATTTAGGAAAACATATGAAGTCTCAGGAGCACATAACAAAGCAGACAGACAGATGTACTTTGAAATAACGAAGCTATTACGTAAAGCAAGTGTGTGGAAGTGATTAATTAAAGTCATTTCCACCTTAATTATGTTTCGGTCATTTACTTAACCCCTGTAGCCTGAGGACGTCTGTTCTTTATTTCTCTCTCGCTACCTTCGGACGATTTTACTCCATTTGGGGGAGAAGTTTCGTAATGACGTGGTAAATGACGCCTGAATCCAACCCCTCCAATTTGGAAAGTCTTCCCTAAGTTAAGATAAAGTATTCAGGGGACAGCAAGAAAAAAAAAATCTGTGTTGAAAGAGGGTAAATGTCAGTTCAAGCCGCTCTAACTATGCCACTCTGGTGTTGAAATCATGTGTTTATTTGGTAACTGTCCTCCAAGTGTCTGTAATGTGAACGTGTCATTTTTTTTCCTATTAATATTTTCTTTTCGTAATCGTCTCCAGCCAAAGTTATCCTTGTCATCAGTCATTTTATTAGTGATGTGATTTTCCTTCCTTTGCTCTGCTTTATAATCGTTGCTTTATTGTCGTCGTCAGCCACACTTACCATGAATTATTACTCGAAACTGTAACGTTTAGTTTGCAGATTTCCTGTTCTTTATTTTGGATATTCTCTTTTATCGTTGTTTTCAGCCTTAGTTATCATCAACTGCTTTTGGTGGTGTATATTTTACCTATTTTTACTAACTTCGTCTCCTATTTTACTGTCGTGTTAGCCACAGTTGACAAATATATACTGGTTTTGAATCTTCACCCATTTTCTCATTCTTTTTAATCGTCGTTTTCACTCATACTAAACCTTATCACTTAATTCTTAGAGTTCCTATCTCCACACCTTTTCCTTCCCTTCGCTTGTTCATTATTGTCGTCTTCAGTGCTGAGATCATTCAAAAGTTGTTTCTTGGAAGTGTAATCTCTGGCCATTTTCCTTTCTTTTCTTTGTTACATCAATACACTTGTTTTCACCGCCTGATTCCGATTGTCTGTTTGTCCACATACCTGTCTCTTTCTTTACTGTTCACTTGTCTAAAATACCCCCCTTTTTTCTTCTCTCTCTCTCTCTCTCTCTCTCTCTCCTTCTTCTTGTACTTCTCTTTGGATTTCTCCTTCCACTTCATCTCTTTTTTTCTTTATCTTTTCCTCCTTTCTCTTCCTTCCGTTTTCCTCTCTCCCTTTCCTCATCATCCTGGCTAAAAGAGGTAGAGAGAGAGAGAGAGAGAGAGAGAGAGAGAGAGAGAGAGAGAGAGAGAGAGAGAGAGAGGACGGAGTGAAGGAGGAAATGTACGATGAAGGAAGAAATAGGTTTGGGCAAGAGAAGGAAAACCAGGAGGAAAATGAGAAGGATGAATCAAGGAGGAGGAAGAGGAGGAGAAATACACCAGTGCAGGAAAAGGAGGAGAAGGAGGAAAAGGGGGAAAGAAGCAACTGATAGGAGATAAAAGTCAACAAATTTAAGACAGCAAATATCACTGAGATGAAGACAAGAGAGGAAAGAGATATTGAGGAAATGAAAATGGGTCGGCGTGTGTGTGTGTGATGGATGTTAAGAGGAGTGAGGTGTTGTGGTTGTGTTGTGGCTGATGCAGAGAGGTTGTGGTGAATACTGTGGTGAGAGAGAGAGAGAGAGAGAGAGAGAGAGAGAGAGAGAGAGAGAGAGAGACAGACAGACAGACAGACAGACAGACAGAGAGGCGGTGAGGGGGGGGGAGGCAGCGAGGGAAGGAAGAGGAGGAGGAAGGGAGGAAGAACGGGAGAGAAGGGGGGGAGGAAGACATGGAGGGAGGGGAAGAGGGCTCACTACAGCAATAAAAGACGTAAGAGGTGGGGAGAGGGGTTCTTTAGCTGGAGGGACCAAGGGGGGAGGGACGGGGACGGGGAGCATGAGGGTTACGAGAAGGAGAGAGGGAGCGTGGGAGGAAGGTTACGTGGTTACGTGGAGAGAGAGAGAGAGAGAGAGAGAGAGAGAGAGAGAGAGAGAGAGAGAGAGGGGGGGGGGAAGGGAAGGAAAAAATGAAAAAGTGAGACAGAATATAGAAAGACGGAATATGGAAGGCGAGGAAGGAAAGACATGAAGTACAGCGGTATAAGAGAAAGGAAGGGAAGTATGAGAGGAAGGAAAGGAAAGAGGAAAGACAAGTGGCGGTGGGGGAAGGTGAGGAAGGAGGAAGAGGAATAGGAAGAGGTGAGAATGAGGAAGAGGAAAAAGGAAGAGGAAGAGGAAGATGAGGAAGGTGAGGGTCAGAGAGGGGGAAAGAGGTAGAAGAGAGGGGAAATGTAAAGGTGACAAAGAAGATAAAGTAATATGAACAGAGAGATTGAAAAGGAGAGGAAGGAAGGGGATGGGGTATATGTGTTGAAGTAAAAACTGAGATTGGGCAGAAAAACATTAAGTAAGAAAATAAGACAGAAATATAAATGATCGAAAAGGCAGGGAATTGTCCGGGAAAGAGAACGGAAACAAATATATTAAGAGAACTTTGGAAATGATAAGATGATAAGAAAAGCCGGCGTCAGAGAAAGTGTGACGGTGGGAAATGGAAATGTAATGGAAAAGGAAGCAAGAAATGAATTAGGAACAAGCGAGAGTAATGAGGAAAGTGATTAATGACAATGGAGAGCACATTAAGGAAGGAAAACGAGCAAAAAATAAGAAAAAGTTTGAAGTATCCTATTAGTATGGAAGAGAAAGACGAAGGGGAGGGGAGAAAGGACGTGAGACACCAAAATATAGTGGTGATCGAAATATATGTGATAATGAAGGGATGGGATATCAGAGAGACACACACAAGGGGAGGAAGGGAAGGAAAAATGGGTAAGGAGATTCGAGGGAAGGAATAATAGAACGAGGAAAGAAAATGCCCAGAGACAAGAACTCAGAGGACAGGAGAGGAGGAGAAAGGGGAAGGGAAAGATAGGAGGAAAGTGAGGAAGGAAGGAGAGAGAGGGGAGAGGTGAAGGAAAGGAAAAAAGAGAGGAGGGAGGAAATGGAGAGAAGGGAAGAAAGGAGGTGGGAGAGTAGACATGGAGGGAGGAAGGGTGGGAAAGAATACATGGAGAGAGAGAAGGGAAGGAGAGAGAGAGAGAGAGAGAGAGAGAGAGAGAGAGAGAGAGAGAGAGAGAGAGAGAGAGAGAGAGAGAAGAAAGGAAAAGGAGGTGGAGGAAGAGGAGGACGAGAAAGGTGGGAAGAAGACAAGGATTGAAGGACGGAGGGCAGGGTGCAGTGGAAGAATGGAAGGGGGAGGGCGCCTTAGGGTACCTGGAAGAAGAATTGGCTTGAAACGACATGAAAATAAAAATGAAAAAAAGATATGATAGGAAAGGTTAGAAGGGCAAACACACAGGGTCGGAAGGTGAGAAAAGACGGGGTTAAGGGGGGTCTTGGGAAGGAAAGGAGGAAGGATTGGGAAGGAAAGCAAGAGACGAAAGGAAGCAACGAAAGGAGAAGAGAGGGATGGGAAGAAGAGAAAAGGAAGGAGCTGAAGGGAAGGAAAGTAGGAGAAGCGGGTGGTGAGGAAGGAAGGAGTGAAGGAGAGAGGGACGGATACAAGGAAAGAGTGAGGGGGAGAGGGTGTGACGCCTGAGGGTATCTAAGCTGATAGTAACTGATACTGTTGAACGACAGTAGAGAGGAGGGGAAAGGATGGAGGAGGGGTGGAGAGCGAGAGAGAAGGGGGGGGGAGTGCAAGAGGGGTAGGAGTGCAAGGGAAGAGAGCGAATGCTGGGGAAAGATGAACTAAGGGAGGGAAGTAAGGCAGGGAAGGGATGGAGGAAGGTGAACAAGAGGGTGGGTGGGGGAAAGGAGGGGTGCAAGGAAAGAGCGTGAGTGTATCGGGGGGGTAGGAAGTCGCCCAAGGATATCTAGACTGAATGTAAGAGATACTGGGGGAGAAAGGAAAGGAGGAGGGGAAAGGGGTAGAGGAAGGGGTGAAAGGGGGTGGGGAGAGGAAAGAAGGCAAGGGGGTAGGAGGGGAGGGAGGGATGCAAGAGTGTCTGGTGGAGGGTGGGAGATCGCCTGAAGTATCTAAGATGACAATGAAATATATTGCAGAAACACACAAAGGAGGAAGGGAAACAAACAAGGGATTGTGGAACGGATGGAAGGATCGGAAGGGGTGGCGGGAGGGGGGAGGGAGGAAGGAAGGGGTGTCAGGGAAGAGGGAGTGTATGAGTGTGTGGTGGGAAGGGAGATAATCTAGAAGGAGAGTGGTATTAAGGGAAGGAGGGAAGATGAGAGAGAGAGAGAGAGAGGAAGGGGTAAAACAGGGTGGAAAGGAAGGGTTGCAACGTTAGAGTAAGCGTGGGCGTGAGGGGTTGGAGAGAGAGGAAGGGGTGTAAGGGAGGAGGGAAAGGGTGCAAGAGAAAAGACAGCGTAAGAGGGGAAGGGAGAAAGGAAGGGGTAACAGGGGGTAGGGGGGAAGGGAAAGTGCGCGGGGGTGGGAGTGAGGGTGAGATGGGTCAGGTAGGAGTGTGGGTGGAAGTGCAAAGCAAGAGAGTGAGCGTACGAGGGAGAGGAGGTGGGAACGGAGAGAAAAAGGAAGAGGTAATAGGGGTTGGGGGGAGAGGAAGGGGTGCAAGGGAAGAGAGACTGTGTTGGGGGATGAGGGAGGGTGGGGGGGTAGCCTTAGGGTATCTGTGGGTCTGATCCTCGCCTCGCCCCAATAGGATAAGGACCACAGCTTCCGGTGCACCTCCCCCCCCTCCCGCTATCTGGATCATCGCTCACCATCCACCTGCTCCACTTTCACCTACATAAACCACCACATCAACAACCCCCTCCATCATCCACCTACCAAGAATGATGGATAGACAGTTATATAGGTAAACAGATAGATATGACGGATGAATGGATGACTGGAAGGCAGAAAGATCTACACTTAAACAGATACCACAAATATAGACAGATATCGTAAACAGATGGACAGATATAGTTTAGAGTTAATTGTAGTCACCCCAGAGGCTGGAGACACGTCAAATATGGTATGTATGACGGTTTCTATACTTCTCTTTCCCCAGTTCCTATACAATATAGTTCAACATTATTTTTTATCAATGCTAAACAATTAATATGGGTGTAGCAGAGAGGAAAAGTTTGAATATAATGGAGATGAGGTGTCTGAGGAGTATGTGTGGAGTGACGCGTATGGATCGGGTGCGAAATGATGAAGTGCGAAGGAGAACTGGAGTTGTTCGGGAGATGGCTGGTAGAGTTGAGCAGAGGGTGTTGCGATGGTTTGGGCATATGGAGAGAATGGATAATGAGCGATTGGTGAAAAAGATAACTAGATCTGAGAGGAAGACCACGAATAGGATGGATGGACAGTGTGAAGAGAGCGTTGGATGCGAGAGGGATGTCTGTTGAGCAAGGAAGAGTGGCTGTGCGTGACAGAAATAAATGGAGAGAAATTGTGAATGAATAAGTGATGACGCAGCCCTGAGGGGATATTCTCCCGCATTTGGTCTGATCAGCTAGTCAGGTCAGGTGTGGGTAAGGGGATGGGTCTGTTATGATGTGGCAGGGGTAAACAAGTTCTGCTGTCGGGCCCTGCTGCGGATGTCACTGATTGGATTGCGCAGTTGACTCTTGTGCGGTGTGGGGCGGTGAGGATCTGTCCGTTCTCCCCTTTGGGGCTAAGATGCGAATGAATGTGTTTGAATGGATGAGTAAATGGGGAGTGTGTCGTCCTGTCTCGGCTACCTCCCTTTCCTTGCGGGAAGCAGCCTAGGTATATAGATAGATAGATAGATAAACAATTAAGCATGCTTTATTATGTGTGACTTTTTTATTCTGTACATGCTTTTCAGTTTTATGATGAGACTGCCGAATATAAGACAAGCAAGAGACCTAATGACACACGATCAATAAAGTATTATGTGAGGTCCAACGATATCCTAAGCTAAGTGATCGATATAGCTCGTGATGCTCCAAGACGACTAAATTATCATCTGAATAAATATTTGGTGCACGATGTGGGAATCATCCATCTTCCTTGGTTTGTTCCATGACATCTTCTGTAGTTCATTTTGCTCTCCTCAGACTATTAAGCTTTGGGGAGAGTTTTCGAACTGGGAGGTTAGATTGTTTTCAATAACCCCTTCACTTCGAGAAGAGCTAGGCCTGCATGAAATAATCTGAAGTTAGGTAGAGCAAAATGACAAGGATTACCGTACCCTCCTGCAAGTGGAGGAAAACGATTCACTTAGCGATAATATTGTTGCTTGTACTGAGTAACCCTGATACTGTTCCCAAATTAAATGTCTAACATGACTAGAACTCATGATAAGTTTTGTCATACTTGTAGGGTTGGAAGGATGAAGTGAATGGAAAAACTGAGGATGGCGTAGCAGATTCAGAAAGAGACCGAGGAGGACTCAGAAGAAACAGAGGTACAGGTACAGGAAGGGAGAGGTGAGACAGTGAAAGGAATGGGATAAGGCGTGAAGAGGAAGAATGTATGAAAAGCACGACAATCCTTTTGATGCCCTGGAGGCAATGACAACGCAATGGAAAAAACAGACAACCCAGGAAGGATAGGTGTGTGCGTAGGAAAGGATGGAGGGAGAATGTAAAGAGGGCGAAATATATTACGAGAACACACTGAGAACAAAAATAATGAGAAATGGAGGAAAGATGAATGGAGAGGGGTGGGAGTAGAACGATGGTGCCTGGAAAGGGAAGAATGAAAGAAGGGTGTGAGAGTGTAGGGGGAAAACGAGAAGAAATATGTACAGAAACGTAAGATGAAGGATAGGTGTGGAAGAGGAGGGATGAAAACTAGAAAGGATGACTAAGGATGACATGGGATACTAGAAGAAAAAGCTAGGAGAGTATACAGACAAACTGAGGAGAGAGGAGGGAGAAGTGTAGGAGTGGAGGGAGAGTGATGAATGAGACTGAAAATTGTGGCCAGAGCACCGTGAGTCCTTCAGCTAGTGTGAAGATCAGGGTGTGTGCTGAAGACGCACATATGAGAGGTAAAGGGAGAGGAAAAAAGTGAGTCTGAGTGGGAAGATAAACGAAGACGTACAGAAGAGAGGTGGGGGAGGGGGGGAAGTAAGTAAAGGAAGAGGGATACATGAAGAGGAAAGCGAGTTAGAAAAGGGGTAGGGAAGAAGACGAGGAGAAGGACAGGGGAAGGGCTACAAGTAAAGCTATATGAGGCGAAGGAAAAAAGCACGATGGAAGAGAGAAGGTATGGGGTATGGGAGAGGAATAACACATGAGAGATGGAAGGAAAAAAGTGCTGGATAGAGAGGCCCGTATTGGCAGATGGAAGGGAAACCACTTTAGATTAAGGGAGACAAGTAATTATGAGAAATGTGAGGACAGAATCAGGGAAAGAGGGAAGGCAAACGAATGAAGTGAGGAAGGATGAGCTGTGAGAGGAGAGAGGCAAAAAACCATTAGCGGAGAAGGGGAAAATAGCCAGTGAGTGAGCGATGCGTCAGAAAAAAGAGTGCATAGTGTGAGGTTGCAAGGGGACAGGAGGATGAGCAGAAGATGAGGAAATGATTATCAAAAGCTGGACAAAGGAAGGAATGAGAAAAAAAATGGGATGGAGAAAAGGAACAAGATGTGAAGGAGTGAGAGATGAAGGCAAAGTATTGAAGGGGGAGATGGGAGGAGAGGAAGATAGGACAAGAGAAAAATGAGAGAAAAGGATAAGAAAATAAAGGAGCAGAAAGATGAGAAGAAATAAGGAGAGAGAGAGAGAGAGAGAGAGAGAGAGAGAGAGAGAGAGAGAGAGAGAGAGAGAGAGAGAGAGAGAGAGAGAGAGAAATGGATGGGAGGGGGAATAAAGGTGGGAGAGATGAGAGGAAAGGATGGGAGGGAGAGAAGGCACGGGTGGGCGGTCAAGAGTGACAAGTGAGGCAGTGGGTGCTTTACCTGCTAGCCTGGTCCTGCAGGAGCTGAGGAGGCTGGGGGAGATGCGGGTGGGGTGCCGAAAGGAGGAGGAGAGGGAAAAGTGTAGGAGGAGGTGGAGGAGGAACAGGGTAGGAGGAGGAGGAGGAGGAGGAGGAGGAAAAGAGTAGGAGGAGGTGCAGGTGGAGTGCCCAGAGTAGGAGGAGGAGGTTGGAATGCGAGAGGAGATGGAAGTAAGGACAGTGAGGAGGTGGAAGTAGGAAAGGAGGAGAAGGGTAAGGTTGGGAGGTGAAGAATGTGGAAATGTCGAGAAGGACGGAGACTAAAGAAGCGAGACTAAGATAGAAGAGAGGTTAGACTGGGGAAGGGGAAACATGAAGAGGATGGATTTTTCGTTTCATAAGATTCTTTAGCTATGGCCAGCTGTCTTCTTGGGAAGAGATTAAGTTCATATAAAATTAATGCAGTGATAAAAAGCTATACAGATATTAGATTAATTTAGTAGTTTATTCTTACTACCACTAAATGATTCACTTCATCTGTGAGAATTTAAACAAAAAGTAGACAAGCCGTGATAGTAATCTCACTTGCAGGATATAAATAGATTCCTTCAGTGAACACAGATGATCGTTAGAAATAATGCAATGTTGTCTAAAGGGAACAGAAAGACTATGAAGGAATAAGGAACGATAAAAAGAGCTCCGAGAATGCATGTGAGGGTAGAACGAGGTGGAGGAGAGGAAGGAAGTGCGGCTGACTGGAAGAAAGTGTGCTGGGAGAGGGTCTGTGCCGGGAGAGTGGAGCTGGAATGCTGGGAGGGGACGGAACTGGCAGCCTGGAGGAAGAGCAGGCACGTGGATATATGCAGCTTCTTTTTAACAAGGTGTCATGAGGAGTAAAAACTAAACTGTAAAATAAATAAATAAAAATAAAAATAAGTTTATCCGTAGGTGAATAACTAACAGATAAAAAGAAACTGGTTAGACACACACAGCTCTTGGATGGGGGAAGTAGGAAATCGTAATCTTGTGAAAACTAAAATGAAAGTGGATGAATCATGCTGGAAGTGGGGTGCTGTACTGAGGTGCAAGGGGCCAAAAAGTGTATTGAAAGATCACCTGCTCTTCTCCTTTCCCCCTCTCCCTCTCCCTCTCTCTCTCTCTCTCTCTCTCTCTCTCTCTCACACACACACACCAGATGGAACCGGAAACTTATGTATAGCCTGTCAGCCAACGAAATCACAAACAGAGTACGGGACGGAATGGGCTAATGTTATAGTTCTTTCACTTTAACCTGGTCCAGATTTTCGTCATTCTGCAGCTGATTTCACGTGGCTGAGAGAGAGAGCGAGAGAGAGAGAGAGAGAGAGAGAGAGAGAGAGAGAGAGTGCTACGGCTCTACATCTTTTCCACGGCGCATCTTACTATTATCATATTTTGTTTATACCCTATTGTTATCACCCATCACTGAAAATGGAGAGCTGGTAATTACAGGTCAAGCTAGAGTAGAAAGAATATTTGGCAGTATAAGTTCTCTCCTTCGACGCTGAAAAAAAGATGAAAGGGGCGAGACGAAGCATAATGGAATCAAGGAAAGCCGAAGTCTGTGCTTTCTGGCTCTGGTTTCGATTAGAATCATGATAACAGTATGATGATGATAATAATAAATGATGATTACCATAATTTTCATTTTTTTAGCTGTTCATTCAAATATGATTCTGGCATGATTGCAGCACGACATGGAGAGGGTGAGTGGTGAAGGCATGTTGTTTTGTAATGATGTGTCGGTGTGGTGTGAGGTGTGTCGAAATGGGACAGTGCGGGGAGTGATGCAATGTGCTGTACTGAAGAGTGGTGTAATGCGGTGTGGCTGCGTGCGGTGTAGTGAAATGTGGTCAATGTGATGAGTTGTACTGTATCTGCGTGTACTTAATTGTGGCGTGGTGTCAAGCGTGTTTGTAGCGCGGTGTCGGAGAGATGTGATATGTGCTGTACAGAAGGGTGAAGAGGTGTGGTACGATAATGTGTAGTGTAGCGTTGTCTTGTGTGGCATAGTGCAGTGCAGTGCAGTGCAGTGCAGTGCTGTGCAGTGCAGTGCAATGCAGTGCAGTGTAGTGTAGTGTACTGTAGTGTAGTGTAGTGTACCGTAGTTAATGTTGTGCAGTGTAGTGCAGTGCAGTGCAATGTAGTGCAGCGCAGTGTAGTGCAGTGCTGCGCAGTGCAGTGCAGTGTAGTGTAGTGTAGTGTAGTATGGCTGAGTAGGGCGGTGGAGGTGGTGAATATGTCGTGCAGTATGGTGATGATGATAGTGACGGTGGTGAAGTGCCGTGCAAGAGAAGGAGGAGGAGGTTGTAGTGATGGTGGTGTGTGAGGCTGTGGGGGGAGTGGCGTCTGCCTGGTGATGATGAGTAGGGGGGCGTCTGGCTTCCTGTGTCTGCCACGCCGCTCGCCTGGAACAAGTGAGGCAGTGGCGCTCCAGGACCATGCTCAGGAAGCGGCAGGGCGAGGAGGGAATGCACGGGGGGGGGAGGGGGGTGTAAGAGAAGAGTAAAAAAAAGGGGGGGAGGGGGGAGTAAGAGTAAAAAAAAAGGGGGGGGGAGGTTCAGAGACGTGGGGATGGAAGGGTGAAAAATAGGGATATCACAAGGGCAAAATTGGAGATGTGGGATTTTTTGTTCATTCTTTCAGAACGACGATGGATTTTAAAGGCAGTGAAGGTAGATGATGCAAGAGATGAAACGCTGGGAAAGGGCAATATTTTGTATCGAAGAATCTAAAGAAAGACAAGAAAAAATAAATTAATAGATTAAAGAAGGGACCAGAAATAAGTAACCGTAAATCGTCTCAAACGTACAGAGAAAAGTGAGACGAACATAGGCCTTTAAGCAAGAAAGGAATGACTCGCAGGAACGATGTTGAACAGTGAAAGGTATTTTTTGGAGAAAATTATATAATGGGTAATTATAAATTTGTAATGCAAGGATGGAAACGAGCATCTTGTATGAGTATGCAACATGCGGGAGAAACGAACACTAGACTGTAGAAATTTTGACGCGAGACTTGTGAATTTCACAGTGAGCTGACAAATCTGGATGGCTTCATGGAATGATGAAACTGCGACCAATGTAAAAAGAAGGCACAAAGGAGTAAAGGGGAAAGCAAACAACAACAGTCCAAGTGGAAATTTCTAAGCTGTTTGTTACAGAGAAGACTGAGTTGAAAATCAGAATAGTACAGGTTAAGAACAACATTTAACAACTAGCACAAAATTATTCACAAAGGAACACAAATCTGAGAAAGACGAGGACGATGTGGATGCAGAGACATGAAAGAGTTTAGTATACACACACACACACACACACACACACACACACACACACACACACACACACACACACACACACACACACACACACACACACACAAGGTGTGTGTGGGAGCAGAATGACAATAACAATAATATTCGTATGATAGGCATGCTAAAAGTAGTTTTTTGCATAACATCGACTGTCACTCACATATAATATCGTAAGGACAGCAGCGACACTACCGAGATCATACAGCATAATTGTAGACTTGGCATTTTTAAAGAAACAGGTGATGAATGAAGGGAAGAAAGGATGAACGCACACACAGTGGTTAAAAGGAAATAAGTTTATCCGAAAGACATTATAAGATGAATGATGATCCTGAGCAAGAAAAATGAAAGTCAAACTGTGATAAAAGGAAGACAGTTGAAAAAAGAATAATGATGTCCAAGAAGAATAAGATAATCTGAAGATGACGAACGACAGGAGGAGGAAGTAGGAAAAGAAAAAGATGACAAGAGAAAATAGAAAATCGCAATCATGAGGAGGAGGAGGAGGAGGAGGCGGAGGAGGCGGAGGAGGAGGAGGAGGGTAAGAAAAATTAAGGAGATGGAGGAGGGGGGGAACGAAAACTATAAACAAGAGGAGGAGGAATAGTAAGGTTATAAAAAAGGAAAGAGGGAATAACAACAGGAAGAATAGTAGTGTTAGTAGGTGGGGGGAATAATTTAAGGCTTCCTGGGTGGGGTGGGAAGATCCTAACTGGCCACTTGCAGGGGATATGACGAGCTGGAGGGGGAGGGAAGAAGAGCAGGGAATATTTGGGGAGAGAGGGGATAATATCAGGGATATTTGGGGAGAGAGGGGATAATATCAGGGAATATTTGGGGAGAGAGGGGAGGTAAGGTCAGGGAATATTTGAAGAGACGGGGGGTAAATTTAAGGAATATTTGGAGAGAGAGAGAGAGAGAGAGAGAGAGAGAGAGAGAGAGAGAGAGAGAGAGAGAGAGAGAGAGAGAGAGAGAGAGAGAACCAAAATTCTAATAAAAGAAGCAGAATTTTTACGGTGAACAGAAAACGTTGACAAAATGAGAAGGGAGGACAATAAAACTAAAAACGATCGAGTAAAGGGAGCACTGCGGAAAACGGGATGAAATAACAATAGAACACTCACACGGAGACCCGAGATGCACTGTTGTTCACTTTAACTCCCTGTGTGCACGTGAGAGATGGAGTGTTCTGGGATTAGCTTATTGTGTTCTGGGCCAGGAGGAACACTGGAGGCACAGGTAGGATTTCAGGTGATGGCTGGGAAGAGAATGGGGTGAGAGAAAAGAAAATAGAGGAGAGGGAAAATGAGAGGAAGGGGGATTTGGAGGGCAGGGGAACCAGAAGTGTGTGGGAAAATGATGATGATGAGGGGAATGGGTAGGGAAGATGGATGGGAGAGCTGTGAGGAGGGAAGGTGAATGTGTAAGGTAGGAATAGGTAGATGGAGAGATATGAGGGAGAAGGGGAGGAAGCGTGAATAAGGAAGAGGGAGGAGAAGTGGATGAAAAGAGGTGAAAGGTGAAAAAGTGTGAATGAACAAGGGGACATACAGGTACATGAGAGAGGTGAGGCGTGGGGAAGGAGAGGAAGTGTGAAAATCGGTAAATATGGGTGAAGGAAAAGATAATAACTGAGAAATAGAGGTGAAAGAGGAAGTGTGAATGAAGATGGGGAAGAAAGGATGAATGATGCAGGTGTATACGGTGATGAAACAATGTGGATGAGAAGGGAAACAAAGGATTATGACAGTAGGGAATGGAAGAAGGATGAACGAGGAATGAAAGATAGTGAAAAATGAAGTGAAAAAAATGTGAATGAAGAATGGGAGAGAAAGGTGAATGAGAGGTGGGGCTCGGAGGAGGGAGAGGAAGTGAAAATGAGGAGAGGAAGGGGAAGGGGGAGGATGGGAGGAGGGAGAATGGAGGATGGAAGAAAGGATGATGGAAGAAAAGAGGACGGTTAGAGAAGATGGATGAGAAAAAGTAAAAAGAAAAAGTAAAAAGGAAAAATAAATGAAAGGAAAAATTATTACGGCAACAATGAAAATATGAATCAAATGAAGGAAGGAAAAATGATGACTGAAAGAGATTTAAGGAAAGACGGATGAGAGTAGAAGCGAAAAAAAGGTGAATTAAATTAGGAAGAGGCAAGTGTGGGAAGAAAGAAGAAATAAGATGCTTGAGAGGGCTAAGAAAAGGTGAATGGGAAGAGAGGAAAAGAGTGACTGAGAAGACAGAACAAAATGTATGAGAGGAGATTGAATGAGATAGTGAAACAAGCGGGAATAAAGGGTGTGTGAGAGGGATTAAGGAAGTATGAATGAGAAGAGTGGGAGAGGATGAATGAATGGGGAAGGGGGAGGGAAGAATGAACAAAAGGAAGAGGAAAGCATGAATGGGATAGGGTGCGGAAAGGATGAGAGGAAGGGGGGTGAAAAGGAGGGGGGGAGGAGGGAAGGGTGTATCTGAGGAAAGAGAAGAGGGTGAAGCAAATGAAGGGGAAGAATAGAAGGTGAAAAGAAGTAGATTAGATAAAAAACAAGAGAAAATATTAGGAGAGTGGGAGAAAGCTGCAAAGGGACAAAAAGGTTAGATGAGCAGAAAACCGTAAAGAACACAGGTAGAGGGAAGGAAAGGTAAATGACAGGGGAAAAAATAAAAATTGAATAGATGAAGGAAATGAAGGAGGTGGGGAAGGAAAAACAAGAAAAAGAAAAGGAGATGGAATGGAAGAAAGGGTGTTAGGAAAAACTGAATGAGTGGTATGACATATGAAGAAAAAAGAAAAAAAGGGCGATAGTAATGGATTAGAGGGAGAGAGAAAAAAGACGTGACAGGAGAACGGGAAGAAAGGTTGTAGGAAAAAAGGTGAATGAGCGGTATAGTGTGGGGAGGTGTGTGTGTTTGGGGGGCTGGGAGGGGGGAGCAGGAAGAGGGGTGGGGGAGCCAGTCAGCCTCTCTCTCTCTCTCTCTCTCTCTCTCTCCTCTCATACACAAAGGCTGGTGAGAAATTTGTAAACTGGGATCCATTTAGGGGCAGCACCATCACAATATCCCCCCACCAAAAAGCCATTACGGGATGTTTAGTACCGACCTGCGTTTCGGTTCCTATACACTCCGCATTATCTCTCGGGCCGACAGTACTGGTGTGGAAAAGCAGACAGTAAACAAAATAGTGTATTATTACGTGTGCTAACTAACCCTTTAAGTATGATGACCCTTCAGATTGCTGTTCTTACTACCTCCAAACATTTGTATTTAGAATTGACTCCTACATCTCTTTCTGGCTAATAATATGCTTGATATATGTGAAAAAAATGTGTGAATACACAAGACTTTCAAGTGTCATTAATTATTTACAAGAGTCACGCATGTTGGGGCCCAATTAACCCTTCGAGTGCTTAGGATTTCTCTATGATGAATAAAATCGTGCGGTGTTCGCTGGAATAAAATACAACTCAAAACAGCTGTACATCTTTTTGCTGCAGTAAGCTTCCTCGAGATGAATAAAACTTCAATAAAATAATATGTTCGCATATCACAGCCAGTGGTTTAAATATGGATCTCAATGGCTATGGTTATACTAAATTCTGAAGTTAGTATTAGGAATATCCACCCTGCATGAACACTGTAATTAAACGTGTGGCAATACAGAAATGGTAGATTTATTATTACATGTGTATTTATGAAACAAAACTTCACTTCTCTTGCTTAGAAATGTTCAGTTTTGGAAAAGACGTCATTACGCTCAGCCATAGATGCCAGAGTAGGAAGTTAATATTAACCTCGATAGTACGTCACGGAGTGAGCGTATGTCTGTGTTGATTCCTCAGTGTGTGTGTGTGTGTGTGTGTGTGTGTGTGTGTGTGTGTGTGTGTGTGTATGTGTGTGTGTGTGTCCATTCATATGTGTGCGTGTGTGCATCAGGTGCGGTGACAGTACACAGGTCCTCCCAACCGTCGTGGACAGGTGTAGAGATCAGTTAATTTCCGGCCACCAAGCATCCTTCCTTCCTGCCCTACCTGCCCTCTCAATGGCAAGTCCACAACGCCAAGAACAACAGGTGTTCACTTCCGGCGGTGGTGGCCAATGGGCGTCACGGCGAGGGTGAAGCGGGCCAATGGCGAGGCTGGAGCGGGCTGATCCCTGACCAATGAGGGGCGAGCTCGACCAACTCCATTGTGTCCCCCCACCTAGCCAGGCCCGTGTCCATTCATTAAAATGTTCTCATGGTTAAGTCTTCTAGGACACTCCAAGATATCTAAACTAGCTTAAAATAACTCAGAAACTAGCTCAACAAATATTAAAGGAGTGAAACAGAGGAACCACCAGCTAGCGTGGGCCAGACAAAGGGAGAGAAAAGCGAGACTCGGCACCTGAGGCGGCGGTGGTCAGGACAGTTAGGGAGCAGAGGAAATGACCCATTACTGTGTTGTTCCGACCATGACACTTCAGAACAATGCTACCAGATATAGGGGCAAGTCTTTCTAGGCCTCGACGCCACCAAAAATACAACATCCAAGGCAAGATGACGAGGAGATCACGGAATTTACGGACGGAGGCGAGGGAAGAAGTAAGAAAGAGTGTGGCTACTAAGAGGGCCAGCAAGGGGAGGGGTGGTGGAGGCAGGGTTCAAGCACACAGGCGAGTCATACTGCACCACCACCGCCTCCCCCAAAACAACACCGCCCGGAGCAAGACACCTCCTGTATCTAATTCACAAACTTTCCTGAGCTTAGGCTGTGTATGAGACTGACTGTTTACACTTCTTTCTTGAACTTAGCCTGTGTATGAGACTGCTTGTTTATAATTCTGTCTTTACTAACACAAGTACCAAACACTTCACAACCAAAGTCGATTGAGCAATGAAGTAAAATGATAAAATGTATTCCAAGCAGACATTACTTCTGGACTGGGACTATATTCACAGGCTATCTCAAGTCTAACTTGTGTATAAGACTGCTTGTTTACTTATATCTTCAGTCATACAGCCATCAGACACAGCCAGACAATGACCTCTGAAAATAATAAGTGCCAGGAGACTAATAAAAATAATACTGGTTCTGAATACTTGATGTGAATGCGTAATAAATCCCCCACAGCACCTTGCTACGTAAACCTAGACCAACCACATGTACTGGATATGTGTTCTTTAACCCCTTTGCTATGAGGGTGACTCCTCCGGGGATTAATAAAATAATTCGACGGTAGAAGAAGAGCTGATATTATAACATCATTGTACTGAATGGGTTGATGGAATTAATTTTTAACCTGCTTAATACGATATCTCCTCAAGGCTTAATATCGTCGCTGGAAGGGAGGCTGTAAAAGAAAAGAAAGAAAAAAAAAAAAGGCATCACGTACTGAATGGATTCATGTGAGAAGGTTGGAATTCGTTGTGTACTAAAGGTCGCACATAAGCTGAATAAAACTATTTCATCGATGACAGAACTAAATGAGAAAAGACTGTCATCGTACTGACGTGGCGACCAAGCCCGAAAGACCAGTCCACCGTCTCTTCCACCTCTGCAACATATCACCCACAACTACCCTTCTACCTCGACCCCCCATCCCCACCCCCACACCCGCCTCCCACACCATCCTTCTACACCCCCACGGTGACCAACGAGATGTAAAAATGGAGCTCCGTCATTATTTAATCTCGTATTGGCATCAAGGACAGATGGCATACGAGGTAACTGCCGTGGGAACGCTCCACAACTCCTGAACCTCTCCCTCTCTGCTCTCTCTCTTTCTCTCTCTCTATCTCTCACTTCCAGTCGTTGTCTTCTTCCTCAGCACTCACTCGTCACCAACACCTACGCATGTTCCAGCTTTCTCCGTCTTCGTCCTCATCACTCATTCCTCACCATCACTTTCTGTTCCATTCATACCAAAACCTCTTCTTGTCATTGCTCTCGTCATTCACTCATCCTCCCACTCTCGTTGTCCTCGTTTTCATCCACACTCATCACTAAAATATCTCCCTTTCCCGTCTTCATCCTCGTCTCTCGCTCGTCACAAACATCTCTCTGCATAATCTTCCTCGTCCTCGTCCACGTCAGCTGCCTCCCTCGTCATCACCGTCGTATCCATTTCCATCTTTGTTTTATCATGCTTCTCCCTCGCAGGATGGGTAAGGGGGCTCATAATACATTTACCTACTTACCTACCCACCTATCTATCTATCTATCTATCCACCTATCTATCAAGTGAGAAGCCTTAATCCCACAAGGGGTGGCCAAAAACAAATCGCCTCCGTTATCACCCTGTTCTTCACCATCAAGTTGCCCTCTCTCCAACTCACACACCCTCTCTCATATACTTCTCTACGGCATCCCCATCGCCATGTATCCCCTTCAGTGGGTGACATAGGTGGGGTCAGTGGCGGTGGTGGGGGATAATTATAGTAGCAGGTGATGAGGCGTGGCTACTAGTAACAGGGGGGGGGGGAGGTGGAGGGGACAGGAACATAGGGACCAAGTCATAAACTTTCTAGAGATAATGTTGCGTCAGATATCGCTGGTCTGCACTTTAAACTCAGACAGCTACCAAACACTTCACAGCCAAACTTAAACGAATAACATCATGTAAAATACATCAATACAAAATGGTTCACGACAGTACAATGGGGCTTTCTTCTTAAATTTTCTTATGTTCATAAAAGATTGTTGGTTTATACTTATAACTCCTACACGTACCAAACACCTCAAAGCCATACTAGAGTGAATAACAACATGAAATATATCACAGCACTAAATTCTTTACGATATTGTCACTGGTGTGGAGACTTGGTTACGGCAAAAATTGTCTAAGATCCTTTATGAATCCTTCCCCTGACCCCAACAGTCCTGGGAACTCACCCCCTCACACCACCATAACCCCCTCCCCTCATCCCCACCCCACCATAACCAACACCCCTCCCCCTTCCCCCCAGCTCGTCGCTCTCAACCCCCTGTCCTCCCTCCATCCCTCCCTTAGTCATGTCAGCTTCCTGCCCCTCCCTATCAAACTCTCCCCTGCCCTCTCAGCTTCCTATCCATCACATCTCCTCCCTTCCTTCTTTTCCTTTGTTACCGCCTTCCTTTTTCCCTGTCAATATAGCTTTTACATTCTCGTCACAATCGCCTTCCCTTGTCACCAGTTCCTTCCTCCCTCCCTCCCCTGTCAACTGCCCATCTTCTTGTGTCACTATCCTCTCCTGCCAATCCTACCCTTTCAGTACGATGATTTGCTATCGCCAGACGATTATACTCAACTAACCGGAGACTTCTCATACGGAAGGAGATAACCCATTCAGTAAAATAACGTTTTTATTTATTTTCTTACGATTTTATTCAGTTCAGGGGAGACCTCTCGTAATGAAAAGGCTTTAAGTATTCTTTTTTCCTGCAGCATCTTTATCCACCATTCAGTTATCATCATATTTTGTCTCCATCTCAGTCAACACATTAAACTATTTTCAATCGCACCAATTCAAACTGCTGGTCATCTCCTGCCACTGTACTCATGCTACTATCTTCATCGTTACGTCCTTCTTTATCACCCTTTCTCCTGCAGCTGTTCCATTCCCCACTCGGCCATCACCATATTTCAGTCAACAGGCGACCCATTTTCAATCTCCCCCTCTGCAAGTGTCAATCTTCTCCTGTCAGTGTCCTCTCGTCAGTCCTGTCCCCATGTCCGTCTTTATCATCTTTTTTCTTGTGGTATCTTCACCCATCACTCAGCCATCACCATCTTCTCATCCTATCTACACACTATTTTCAATCGTACCCATTTCATTCATTAGTCATTTGTCACCGTCCACTTGGTTTATCTATCCTCTTGTCCTGTACCATTCACTCCTCTGCAGCATTTATTCACAGCTCAGCATCATCGAAATCACACTCAGCCATAATCCATCACACAATCGACTCTTATTTTCAATCTGTCAGTTTCTTCTACCGCTATCCTTTTGTCATTTCGTATGTTCTATCCTCAGATCCTTCTGTACTGTCCTTTCTCTTATACTATTTTCATCCACCACTGGACAATCATCGTAATCTCTCTCTAACCAAACACACAACCCTGCTTTCGATCGCTCCCTTTCCTACAAAAAAGAGGGTAACACAGGAAATACATATCTTCTTTTTTCCTCGTGTTCGTTACTCCCTTAACTGAGCTTATTGCACAGACAGACAGCTGCAGTGGCATACTATTTAAGGATATATGTTAAAAATGTCCTTCATAGGTAACAAAGACTGATATTAGTATTGTTCATTGACAGGTTTTTCTTCTGCCAGCCAGTGGTACGTTATAGCGTGTTTTCATCTCTCCTCATTTTCACCAACTTTTGTCTTTTCTAATATCATAATATTCGTTACGTTACGCCTGTCTTTTATACATATCTAATTACACACTGACTTCTTTTCCCATGCTTCAGTCATTCTCTGTTTAGTTTCATCGTTTATATCTTCTCTTTTCACATCATCATATTTTTTTCTTTCCCAACTCAAAATCCTGTTTCCTCTTGCTAGCCTTCTTCATTCTCTGTAATTCCTTTCACTTCCAGTATTTTCTGGCTAAGTTATTTGTCTCCCTCATAATTATTCAACAAAACCTTCTATCGCTCATCTCTCTTCATTGCGGACCTTTGTTATTATTTGTTCTTTCTGTTCTGCTGAATCCATTCTTTTCCTGTTATATTCCTCATCATTTTTCCCGCCGGCACTTTTATTGTCTTTTCCTGTGCTTTGCGCCTCTCTTTATTTCCTATTTATGCGTCTCCTTTCTTTTCCTATGTGTTCATCGCATCTGTTCTAGTTTACTGTAATTTCTCTTTCACTTCCAGTCTTCCTATCCTAAGTGTTCTCTGCCTCTAACGTTTTCCTCCCTTCTTTTGCGTTATTCTCCTTTTCTGGTTTTCTGGTTTAAGTTTCTCGTTTAACATGTCCTCTTCCCTCCCAGTCTTCCTTCTTATCCTGTCTCTCTCTGTTCTCTTTTTTGTTCCTACGTGTTTGTTCCTTCCTTTTATCTTCCATCTCCCCATCATCTCCACCCTCCCTTCTCAATTTCCCCCTTATCCAGTCTACCCACTTATTCGATCCTTCCTTTTATCCCCCAGCTCATCCCCCCATCTTTTTCATTCTTACGTCTTGTCCTGTCTATGTTTCTTTTTCTTATCTTACTATCTCCGTCTTTGCATCCTCCATCTCACTTCCCTCGCCCCTTCTAGTTTTTCCTCCATTTCCTCTTTTTCCACCTATCCTTCTCTTCTCCTCCACACTTATTTTTTCTCTTCCTTTCTCCTCCAATTCTCTCTCCTGTGTGAGTTCCTCCTGAATTTTCTTACTTCTCATCTACCCTCAGCTTCTACTTCCCACTTACTCTCCCCCTCCTTTTCTCCCCGCTCCCTCCGTCCCACCGCCAAGCCAAGGCCAACCACTACCCTCCCACCCCCAGCTCTTCCTACCATGTCAATGCCACCCACCTGCCACTTCATCATAATCATCAACACACACTTGACTCCAGCCCTCCCTCCCTCCCTCACCCTTCTCTCCCTCCATCCCTCATTCTCTACCCTCGTCTCCCCTTCTCTCTCTCTCTCTCTCTCTCTCTCTCTCTCTCTCTCTCTCTCTCTCTCTCTCCGCTCTCCTTTTCATTTCTCCATCTCTCCTTTTCTCATCTCTTCATCTCTCATTTCCCTCTCCTCCTCTCTCCTTCTCTCCCTTCCTCGCTCTCTTCGTCTCCTCTTCTCTCCATCCCTCCACCTCTTCGTCTCCCTACTCACCCTCTTCATCAGCGACACCCATCCTCCCTCTCCATCAGTTATTATCTTTTCTATCATCACTACCTTCTCTCTTCCTCTTCTCATATTCTTCTCTTTCTCCTACTTCTCTCCCTTTCATTTGCAACTCTCTCTCTCTCTCTCCCTCTCTCTCTCTACCGTTAATTCCTTCCCTCTTCTTATCCTCCCTTCCTCTATTCCTTTTTCCCCTACCCCCTCTTCATCCTCTTTCCTCACTACCTTCTCTTTTTCTTCTTCCTTCCCTCTTTCCATTACCTCTCCTTTCCACTCACCCTCTCTTTTTATCTTTTCTTTTTCATCACTACTTATTATTCAAATCTTCTTCTTCTTCTCTCTCTCTCTCTCTCTCTCTCTCTCTCCACTATCGTCATTTTCCACTCCCCCTCTCTTGTCGCCTCTTTTTCATCGCTACTTATCATTCAAATCTTCTTGTTTCTCTCTCTCTCTCTCTCTCTCTCTCTCTCTCTCTCTCTCTCTCTCCTGCCATTTTCTTATTGTTCTCCTCACTCTCCTGTTTTTACCATCACCCTCCGGTCATATCCCTCACTACTTCTCTCCTTGTCTTCTCACTCCTTCATGAACCGATATTGTATTCCTTTATTATTATTTATTATTATTATTATTATTATTATTATTTATTATTATTTGACTACAATATTCATATCATCTTATCTCTTCTTAGCAATCATTTCCACTTCCTTTTGATCACAATACGCACCACATTTATATTCACTCACGTCTTAAACATATTCTCCACCTCCCTTTCACCAGCTGTCATTTACTTACTCCATCTTCATCTCCATCTTTATAATTTCACTCATATTCTTCCCTTCATCCTCCTCACCATTACTGCATATGCTTAGCTGTGTTGAACCTCCTCCTTGCAGTGACGTCTTTTAAGGGTTCTATTCTTCCTACACATGTACAATATTAATTAGTTTTGATATTAACATCTGGAGGGAAGGGCTGGAACCAATCTCCATTAACGTTTTTGCTATAGTATATTTCCCCAAAGATGAATGGGATTATCTTTAGGTAGCAGCAGGGGAAAAAAAAAAGTATTACAGTGTCTTTCTACCTGCATAGCTTTTAGTCTTAATTTCGTCCCTTCCTCTTCCGACACACTCTTCCCTTTCTTCTCCCTTTCCCTCTCCCACTCCTTCTCCTTCCTTCATACTATGTCCTATTTATATATAACGTTTTACAGCTGCTTCAATTTCTTAATCATAATCTTCATCCATTAGTTTGGTTTCAGTTCTACGTTTTCTTCTCATGGTTATTTTTTTTTTCTTGCTGCCTTCTCTTTCTTTCGTTTTCCTTTTATTATTTCCGTCTTAAGTATTGTCCTATATGTTTAGTTCAGTATCATAATTTCCATGTCTCTGTCCCGTCTTATAAATGCTTGTTTTCATTTCCTCCCTTCTCTTCCTTCCCCCATTTCCCCTCCCCCTCCTCTTCCTACGCTTGACTCTCCCGTCATTTTCTTCCCTGTCTTCCACCCTTATCATTATCCTACACAATTACAGTAGTTAGGTCTGCATTTCCAAGTTCTTCTCTCTTCTCACAACAATTTGTTTGCATTTTGTCTCTTCCCTTTCCAGCATGCTCTTCCTCTTCCCGTCTGTTCTTCCTCTTCCTGCCCCTCCACACATCTTCATCCTTGCCTTCCTTCTTCCTCTTCCTGCCACTCCACCCATCTTCATCCTTCCCTTCCTTCTTCCTCTTCCTGCCTTTCCTACTCGTTTCATCTTCTTCTTTCTTCCTTTCTTTGCCCTTTTTAACTATCTTCCTTATGTACTTCCTTCTTTGTGCCTTTTCTTCGTCCGATTTCTTCATCTTCTTTATGCATCACCTACCCCTCTTCTTCCCCTTCCATCTTCCTCTTCCTGCCCTTCCTACCCATCTTCCTCTTCTTCCGTTTTGTCTTTCTTTTCTACTTGCGTCACTTTTCTTCCTGCCGCCCCTTTCCTTCTGTTTCTTCTTCTTCCTTCCCTTCCTACCCACCTTTCTCTCTTTCCTTCTTCCTGACTCCTCTTTTTCTTCCTCTTCCAGTCTCTTCTTCCTCTTCATTTTTCTTCCTCTCCTTCCTTCTTCCTGACTCGCCCTGCCCTTCCTGCTTCCCTCTCACCACTCGGCTCGTGTCATTTCCTCTCATACAGTCACCACTCACCACCACCACCACTAGCCTCTCACTCACTCCCCTTTCACCTCTCATTCACACTGCTCTCACCTCTCACTTATACTACTCATTTACCCCTCTCATTCACACCCCACTCTCCTCACACATACTAACCATTCACTTGCCTCTCACCTGTCACTTAACCCATTCTCAGTTACACTTTTTGCTTTGTTATCTTTGTCTCACAGAAAAATTAAGTTAGTTATAATCTACCCTACCCAAACAGCTTCGAAAAGACTAATAGGGTTGTTGCTGTTTGCTTTCTTTTGTACTTTGTATCTCTGACTCACATCCACCTAGCCTCTCATTTAGGCTGCTCTCACTGGCCACTCACTCGTTTCTTACACTTTCCTCACGTTCGTACACACTTCACTCTTACCTAAACACCACTATTAGTCGCCGATCATCTCACACTCATTTCAGACTAATATATAACTCATGTCACAGGGAACGGAATAATTTTACACTGATCACTCGTGTTACACATTCATTTACCACTTCCTCACCCACACCTTCCTCTGTGTTCTATGTACCCACTTCACCGTTCACTACGATGATGTCTTTACTGTATTCTTGCATTCTTCAGATGATTCTACTCCCTTTAACAAAGAGCTTTTGTACTGATGGGATTAAAGAAGACTACATCTAACCCCTTCCGTCAAAACAATGTCTCTAGAGCAGAATAAAACAGTCTGGTGATTGCAAGACGCATATATACAAGACGTCAACGACCTGAAGGGGCTCATTTTCACACGGTACTGCTTTGTCGCCAGTTACGTCATTCTTTATTCGACTCTCAAATTTTCACTCTTAGCTCGCATCCAGTGCACTCCAACCACACACTCGCTTCTTCTTACCCACAATTTGCTCATCTCACAGCGTCACTACACCCCTTCACTACAATGACGTCTTTCCCGAGCTGCATCAAACAGCCTTGCGATAGAAAGGCTAACACTAAAAACTCGCCATAGCAGTGAAGTGATAAATGGGCGCTGTTTTTAGGTCCTGCCGTCAAAGGGGATCATTATAAACCTAAGTAAAATCGTCCAGTGTTGGATGGAATAAAAATGTGAATAATCGTGGAGAAAGAATTAACTCACTATCCAATCTGTTCAGTATTATGTAAGTCTCCCTTATTAAAGTATATTCGTTTGGTTTCACCCTCACCTCGCACCCTATACTCTTGCTCGGAATTTTAGTTTTCTCGCATTTTTCAGCAGAGAGAGAGAGAGAGAGAGAGAGAGAGAGAGAGAGAAACAGGTGGGGGAGGACTGTGGGAAGGTCATGGAATGTATGAGTCCACCTGTCACAATGCCTGAATACCGACCCTCAGAGTAAATGTCACCGCACAGGTAAATACACACACACACACACACACACACACACACACACACACACACACACACACACACACACACACACACACACACACACACACACACAAACACACACACGCACAACTTTCAGGTATGCCTCGAACAATTTTTCTTTATAACAGTTTTTTATTTATATATTAATAGATCTTTCTTAAAAAAACACCTTTCTATTACATTTCTTCCGGAGTATCTGCACAATATGTTCAGTCGGCTTTTCATTAATCTTATTTTCTATTTTCTTTGTCTGTGCCTACCTTTAAGATGCTTTTCATCCGGTCTGTTTTTCCTATTATCTTGTTCTTTCTATTGTCATTCCTCCTATACTCTCTACTTTGTTTCTCACTCGTATCATCATCATCCCGGCCTTTATTCATGCCAAAAGACAGGGCTAGGGTAATGTTTTATCAATGGCCCCTTGATCTCTTTTTTAATTTCCCCGTGTTCATATCTAGCTACCCCTCCATCTTCATATTCCTCGCAACAGTTGTCTACCTAACTACGGTACCTTGCGGGAAATAGATCAACAGTTCTTTGCATCTTTTACTTTTACAACAATCATCATCAGTCAGTATCTCTCTATTATAAACGACTGAACTGATGTATTATTTAATCGGCATCCAGGCAAGAGTGGCCCGCAGACATAGCAGCAACGACACCACCACGACACGGTACTCTAAGCTCATATTCTCCCTTCTACTCCTTCATCCTGTTTTTCTCCGAGCTTAATGTGGTAATTGTGTCAAAGTAACTAACGAGCTTGTATGTGAAAATCATTCGGTAATTAACGCCCAGTGACGTCCATTTACCGCTACATATTAAAAAAAAACAAAAAACATACGAGTCACTTTCTCATTCTCGTGTGGCGTACCTTTCTCTCATCCCTTTCCCAATTGCTAAGATCTTGTCCATTACGACTCTTACCGCACAGCTTCTATCCGAAAAATCCGTCTACTAATCCTTTCAGTACGATGACGACTACACTCTCATTCTGGCTATCGAGCAGAACCTCGATATTAACATTCTCAAACCATGAGGCCCTTCCTGAGCTTAATAAAATCCTATAGTGTATGGAAGAATTTGATAAGAAAGCCGTAATCTTACAGGAGGGATTAATGCCTCCACAGACAGACAGATACACAAACAAAGGGATAAACAAACAAACAGACAGACAGACAGACACCAGCGCCCTCCTTAGGTTATATCCAGGATTTGCTCATCTTGCACTACTTCTCTCAATCTTAATCTTATTTACTGACAGATCCATAAGTTACTGGGCTTTCACTGGCAACTTTTCTTTCTTACTGTGTCTATTTTTCTTATTGACACGAGAGTAATAACGTGCGGTATGCAGAGAAAGGCTGACACAGACAGGCTGCTAGCTAATCTCTTAAACACACAAAAGTACAATCCGAAATTCAAGACTTTTCGATTAATACCATGAAAAACTTGGAAATGACTCCAATGACGATGACGATGACGAAGACGACGATGATGACGACGACAATGATAATGATAATGATGATCATGATGATGATGATGATGATGATGACAATTCATCCTTTACAAACATATATAGTACCAAACACCCCTTTTCAAACACATTTTTGGTTTTGTCCCTCAAGTTACTCATTTTATTCTTTGATTCCTGTATTCTAACTCGTCCTCTATCTTCGACTGTCACCTTAGATTCGAGCCTGAAAATAGAATCTATCTTTATCCGTCCTTGATCAGCTTATTCCACAGGACGAGAAAAGTTAGGCACCGACAATGCTGTTTCTCCACCTATGGGAGTGTCGTCAGGCGCAAGAGGTGGCGACAACGAAAATATCTCTAGGAAACCAGATTTACCGTAATTCCATACTTCCTGTCATCATCCTTGCTCATATACAAAAACATTCACACACACTCATACTCTTTCATACATATAAAAGCATATTCATTCATTCTCATAATTATACACTGGTGCACACCCATGTACAAACATGGATACACAGCCACATAGCCTCAGTCATATGCATAAACCCATATCTTCAGCCTCATACACCACAATCATACACACACCCAAAGAATTACACACATGCAGACGTGTAAATCCACATACCCATATGCACATGAACACTCACACATCCTCACATCCATACTCAACTGCACTTACACGTCCATATACCCTAATGCATCCTTATTCATATGCACACACACATCCTCAACCACAATTTGCTGAAGATATTGACACAGCATGGCAGCGTCACTGATGGTAATCCCTATCATTATTACGACGTTTTGACTAACAGCTGTATTCATCATCGGGCTAAAAGGAATTAAAAGCAAATATGTAGGTCTAAAGAACAATGGTTTAAAAAAAATTTATTAAGTACACATAATTATGGCATACAAACAGGAAATCATAATGGGAAACTAGAATGGTAATATACACACAAAAATTACCATACAAAGATTACCAAGTCTCTAAAAAAAGTCTCCAAAGCATGGGAACTGAGACTGGGCTCAGGTTACATAATAACAGAAGCTAAAAATTGGATCCGCATTATTGTCAGTTGAGGAGTGAAACAGAATAATATGTTGTTTTTAATATGTACATAAGCAACATGGAAATTAGGCATAATATTTACCAGGTGTATTGTTATTACTAGAAGGCTGAGTACGAATATCTAGGAATATTTAATTGGCTAAGAAACTGCAAAATCCTTCCCTGAATATTATCGTACCTGCACTTAGTGACGTTAGAAGGCACACTGAACAATTGTAAGAGAGGGACAGTTCTGGCAAAGGAACTGAAGGTGTGAGTTGAAGGTTCGGATGATTACTTCAAAGGGTAAAGTAGGCAAGAATATTTTTCTCTCTCTCTCTCTCTCTCTCTCTCTCTCCCTTTTATATATATATATATATATATATATATATATATATATATATATATATATATATATATTTATTTATTTATATATATATATACTATATATATACTATATATATATATATATATATATATATATATATATATATATATATATATATATAATATATATATACTCTATATATATATATATATATATATATATATATATATATATATATATATATGATATAAATATATATATTTACATATATAGCCTACACACACACACACACACACACACACACACACACACACACACACGCACACACACACGGCCCTGCTCAGTTTCTTATAGCACCGGGCAGCTAATGAGGAGCCTCGGGGGACCCATCGCCTCGCCACCCACAACACCGCCACTGACGTCAAGGGAGGGACAGGGGCGGCGGCAGGGGATGGCAGGGCGTGCTTTCAGGTGCAGGGGAGGCACGAGAAGGGTGACAGGGTGGAAAGAGAGTGGAGAATAAATGAAAGAAAGAAGAGATAAAGACTGAAAATGAACAAGGGTGGTAGAGGAGTGACAGGGAGGAAGGAGAGGGAATAAGTTGGAAAATGAAGAGAAAAGGAGAAAATGGAAGAAAAGAGACTGGGAAAGTGCAATGGAGGCAGAGAGACAAGGGGTGACAGTGAGGAAGAAGAGGTAAGAATAAAACGAGGGAATGTGGAGATAAAAAAGATAGGGAAGAAGGGAGGCAGAGGGAGGAAGGGTGGCTGGGAGGATGGACAGAGGAGAATAAATGAGGACATGAAGGGAAAAAAAAGGAAAAGGAAGAAGGGAGGCAGGGGAACGGCGACAAAAAGGAAGAAGATGGAAGGAAATAGAAGCAGGGAGACACAGGAAGGGTGAGAGAGAAGAAAGAGAGGGAAGAAGAAGTGGGACAGTGAATAAAAGAAAGGAAACGAAAAAGAGATTCAGAGAATAAAGGGTGACAGAAAGGAAGGACAATGGAGAATTAATGGGAGAATGAAAAGGAAAAAAAGGAAAAGGAAGAAGGGAGGCAGGGAGAGGAGAGGTGGCAGGGAGGAAGGACAGAGAAGAATAAATGAGGAAATGAAGAGGAAAAGAAGGAAACGGAAGAAGGAAGGCAGGGTGAAGAGGAATGAGAGAGAGGAAGGTGGGAAGGTTGTGAAAAAGGGATAACCATTAAGGGAATGAAGGAAAAAGCGAAAAAAGGAAAGAGGGCAAGAAGGAAAGTGATGGGGTGGAAGGAGAAAAGAAGTAGGTTAAGAATAATTAAGAAGAAAAGAAAAAGGAAAAAAAAAACGTGAACGCAAAAGCAAGGACAAAATCTAAACCGAGAATAAAAGGAAATGAAGATGAAGGAAGGAATGTAAGAGAATTAAGAGATGAAAGGAAGAAAGTAAGAAAGATGAACCGTAAGGAGAAAGGAAACTGGGAAGCATAGAGAAGGAAAGGAGGAATAGTTAAGAGCATGAAGGGATTGAGAAAGACAAAAAGTTGAGAAAAATGGGAAGGGAAACTGCAGGAAGCAGCTAAGAACGGAGGAGGAATGGAGGTGATACGGAAGTGAATGATATGATTGAAAAGGGACAAGAAGTTGGAAAGGATACAGGACGAGAAGCAGGAAGGAAGGACAGAAGAATTTACGATGGTTTATGAGGAAGGAAGGAGGGGTTTATGAGGAGGAAGGAAGGAAGGATGGAAGACAAGAATGAGGAAAGGGAAGAGTAACTAGGAGAGTGAAGGAACAGAGAAAAGATAAGATGGGAAGGGAAGATGGAAGGAAGGATGAAGATGGAGGAGGAAGTATGGAGGAAGAATGGGATGAATAATTAAGATAATGGAGAAATGGAGAACATAAAAAAAAAAGCTGAAGAGGAGCCGGAAAAGGAAAATGGTAGAAAGGATGATGAGAGGGGAAGTGTGAAGTGAGGAAGGTCAATGTAGAAGGAATGTGAGAAGGGTGAGACAGGATGGAACGAAGGCTGAAAAGGAAAAAGGGATGACTGAGGACGAAGGAAGGAAGAAAGACTGAAGAGACCTGAGGGAAGGGTGCATGACGAAAGGAGAGAAGGATGGAAATGGTAGGGAAAAATAACAAAGAACCAAGGAATGTAAAGACGCCAAAGAATCGACACAGGAAGAATGAGGAAAGATAGGACAGGTGGTAGACAAGAGACAAGAGGAATGGAGGATAGGAGAGAGGATTGGATGAAGGGACAGAGAAATGTTATGGAACTGAAGAAGACTTTATAGGGAATAGGGGAAGGATGAAATAGGAATGAGGGGAAGGACACATAACAAGAAAGTAGGGATAAATGGGTCGCAAGCAAGTAAGGGAATGAGCTGGCTGTGGGAAAGAGAGGGTAGGATAAAGAAGGAAGAGGAAGAGGAGGGCCGGAGAGAAGGAAAATCAGAGAGAAGATATAAATGACTCACAAACAGCTAAGAGAGTAGGACGTTGTGGACAGGGGGGAGGGAAGGATTACGAAGGAAGAAATGAGATGGGAAGGAATGAAGAGGAAGGGAGGGAAGGAATGTACCTAGTGGCAAGGGATAAATATGAGGGGGAAGGATAAAGAAGGAAGAGGTAGGAAGAGATGCTTGAATGACACACGGTATGTAGGAAGAATGACTTGGATGTTAACTGGAAGAATGAAGTGCGAGGGAAAGTGGGAGCAGAGAGAAGAGAATGGAAATGGGCTGAAAGGGATGAATTTAAAAAAAAAAAAAAAAAGTTAAGGCGAATGCAAGCACGAAGTAAAAAGGGCAGAGAAAAAGAAGACACTGCGGAAATACGAGAGAAGCATGTACAAAAAGCGGAAAGGAAAGAGAGGAGGAGGGAACGGGTAACAGAAAGGGAGAGATAAAGAAAAATAAAAGAATCAGCTGGATGGGGAAGATGGAAAAGAAGTGCACACATAAAGATATTTTTCAAGGATATTATGACTACTATTACTACTCCGAACGAGGGCTTGTGGTGACTATATTTTTTGTGCTTATGGTGTCTGTCTGTCGGTGGTGCTTGCGACCTTACTATAACCACGTGACACAAAAACTAATTGGGATATCGTGAGAAAATTTCAAAATTAGTTTTCTTTTTTTTGGGGGGGGGGAGGAAGGAAAGGGAATAAGGCTATCATGCGTGTAAGATTTATAAATTACTGGTTACAAGCTTATGTACATTACTGCATGAAAGGAAATTTGCATTAATAACACTTACACTACAATTTATAATAAGTACAGGAGGTCATCCTCGGTGGACAATCCATTTGAAATGCAGCGAGTCAGGAATTCACAGGCATCTTGTTACGGTGTTATTCTGCTTAAAATATTTCGACCTCAGCATTCAGAAGAACCAGATTCACGTGTCATCTAAACAAACACAATCCCGGTACCATTTCATTACCAAATATTAATCATTCTCCAACGACGCTGTTCTGCGTTAGCCATGATTTTCCACCTGGAGCTCATTATCCCCAGGCAGAGGTCGGGCCAGTTCTGCTACGCTCCAGCAATTAGTATAATACCGGGTGCTCGCGACGTCATTACCTGTGGGCGATGAACGGTGACAGGCGTGGATCCCGGTGTCGGGGTGAGGGTGGTGGTGGTATCGACGCCAGGTACCCATGGGAACCAACACCGATCCTGTGAGTCCTGCCCTCCAGCTTCCCTTATCCTGCTCTTCGCCCCTCCCCTGCCACCACCCCTGTCTTGTCATTATTCCTGTCCTGTCACCATTCCTGTCTTGCCATCATCCTCGTCCTGCAATCACTACTGTCCTGCCACCATCCCTTTCCGGCCAACATTTCTGTCCTGCCATTACTGCTGCCTTTCCTATTCTCCTGTCCTCTCATTATTCCTGTCCTGCCATTCCTCCTGTCCTGCTATTACCCCAGTCCTACCATTATTCTTGTCCTGCTACCACCTGTCATGCCACCACCCGTCATGACATCATCCCTGTCATGATACCACCCTTGTCCTTTCATTACTCCTGTTCTGCCATCATCCCAGTCCTGCCACCACTCCTGTCCTGCCACCACCCCTGTCCTGCTGTTACTCCTATCCTGCCACCACCCTTGTTCTACCACCGCCCCTGTCGTGCTATTACTCCTATCCTGCCACCACCCTTGTTCTGCCACCGCCCCTGTCCTGCCATTACTCCTGTCCTACCACCACACGACATACCACCATCCCTGTCATATCACCACCCCAAACATACCACCACCACGGTCCTGCCATTACTCCTGTCCTACCACCGCCCGTGTCATGTCACCGCCCATGCCCTGCCACCGCCTGTGCCATGCTACCACAACTGTGTGGCCACCGTCCTCGCTCTGCCCTGCTGTTGTTCCCCCACCCCTACCAACTCGTCCCACGTGCATGACATACAATACCACACGCACGTCATACAGACATAGCCTACGTCATTAAACTTAAATAACCACACCAATACATTCAAGGCACGTTATGCGCAGTCACACTCACGTAACAAAAATAGACCTTGAATGAACAGTTCACAATTCATCCACACACATACCAAAATTGCCTAAGTAAATAGAGAAGGGACACAATAGTAGTTTAAGGACTCGTTTTAAGTGTTTCGACTACTGTCCACAAGGGAAAAGAAAACAATATTCAAAACATTCTTTATCAACAGCACCTGAATAATTTTTTTTGTGGAGGGAGGGGGGCTTTCACTGTTTCTCCCTGTGCTTCCATTCATATCTACAATGCAGTTCACATATCCATAAGAGTAATGAAACTGATGCGTCAAACTAAATTACTCGCATTCCACATAATTCCCAGAACGTATTTTCAGAGGCGACCTACCTCCGTCCGTAACGACCATCATCGATCACGTGCCTTCTACCGTGACCTGCGCCTCCGTGTGAAGAGCAACTCACCCGCATTTAATCATCCCGTAGAGTATCAAACTTTGTAAATTACGGAGCAAAGTTGTGCGCACATCAACCCCATTGTTTCACGTGGGAAAGCTACGTGCAAATGCTGACCCTACTCTCACCCCTCACGCGCACGCGCACGCGCGTACGCAGGCACGCGCACGCACACACACACACACACACACACACACACACACACACACACACATTACGTACGAGATCACCAGTCCACCTCCAACCCTACAGCTCATCTCAGTCACCTGGGCCAACCTGTCATAATTAAGAGTCTGAGCACAGGTACTCTATTTTTTACTCTCTTGGAATGGCTCTGTGTGCGAATTGCGACGCCTCACTTGCGTAACATAGTAGGGGGGTCCTAAAGAGGGAGTTTCTTGCTGACTCACCCCTGCGTCACGACAAAGAAAGGAAAGGCGATATATTAGAAGGGAAGGAGCGTAATGAGAAAATCACCACTATCAAAGGAGCATGAACAAGGGTTAGGTGGAAATTGATGGCAGTGGAGTGGTTAGGCAAGGCGATATGACAGGACGGCATTTACTACTCTAAGGTTAAACAGAAGGGGAGATTAGGGAGAAGTAACGAATCACAAGGGGAAATATGGTGTAAGGTGCTCTCTTCCTCTCTCTTTCCCTCTCTCTCTCTCTCTCTCTCTCTCTCTCTCTCTCTCTATCCACTTCCCAGTAAGCTCCCTCACATTCCTCCGCCTCCCTCTCTCACTCCCTCGCTCCCCCAGTTTGGCACATGTCCGACAAAAGCGATTCTCACACCTAATCCAATATTTACGCCATCGACCCTCCGGTAAATCGCACATCCTAACTTTATGGCCGGGACGACGATGTGAAATGGACAACACACAGACAGAACTAACAGACACAGAAATATAAGCCATCCGCGTTACTATTATTTATTATCATTTCGGAGACGCACAAATGAAAGTTAATATTATCCAGCCCCAGGACGTCATTTTCATTTTCCTCTAGGTGATGTGAAATTAATATATTCACCTTAAGAGATCACCACTGTAGTGAAAGTGTTCATGAAAACTACTAACTCCTCCAATCCCCCCCCCCCACAACAAAAAAATCCTCAAAGTTGAATAGAATCGTTTGGAGACAGCTAAAAGGAAAAAAAAATCGCAGTAAAGAGCTCAGACTCGCCCCAGTTAATGTCACGTCCTCATACGACTCATTCAGGTTTGCCAGTTATCTCCAAATGGGCATAACTACCTCCAAGGTAATCCATAATTTTGACTGAATCTAAGTGATGAGACTGCATGTGTTGAAGAGTCACCTGATCATACGTCATCATCAACATCATCATCATCATCAACAATAACAACAGCAGCATTATCCTAAAACCCTATTCCTGTTACTATTAATAGAGATAGGCAGGATCCAGAAAATGTAAGGGCACAAAGTAAGGGAACTGTAAATGTAGAGTAAATGAAAATACCGGTACAGACACAATACCCGTGCATATACCGCAATGATACCACTGTTCTTATCTGATACTGTGCAACCAGCATATCCAACGAACCATAAGGAGGCAAAGAAACACTGGGACAAACCTCCATGACATAAGAGACTGTTTTCATCAGCTTAAAATTCCTTCTGAATCTTCTTCCTTACTGTTCTATTTCAACAAATGTAAGTTAATATAATCGTTTTTGTTATTACTTCTTATATCGATATTAACCCTTTATGTCCGTGGACATTTCATCTCCATGGGATTGTATTCTGCTTTGGAGATATTTATCGAATTGTACAGGTTAGGAAAAACCCTTATTAATCCTCTTTATTATGATGTAATTCCCGAGTTGAAGGTAATCGTCTGAATTTAGCATGACGCTAAAAATAATACGACACCGCAGAAGGAGTTGAAAGACATAAATAAAATGTAAGAGGAGAATGAAGTGTAATATGCAATGTAAATCTTTAAGGCAGAGGTACTACAAAGCCTCCTTAGCCATCAAGCATACAGCCCAGAATATGTTCCCTGTTTACTCTTGTGACGATTTTATTTACCATAGGATAAACTTTTTAGAGTGGGAAGGTAGGATACAACCTTCATTAACTAAGAGAATTTTCCAAAGCTCGAGTAAGTGTCTTTGAAAGTAGAGAGAATAAGCAGAAATAACATGTCGTCGGACTGAAGGGTTACAAATTGCCTTCATTAACACCTTCAATTGATGATCTTCTCACAGCTGAATAACTGCATCTGAAAGCAGCACAACTAAAATACTGCATCACTGCTCTTAAGAGGATAACAAGGTCAGCAGAACCAGTATGTCATGCTTGTAAATGACAATCCGCGGCTTGTTAACTGAAGTTCCGGCCTGATAACTGATGTTCCGTGGCTTGATAATTGATGTTCCGTGGTTTGCTAATTGATGTTCTGTGGCTTGTAAATTGAAGCTCCATGGTTTGCTGATTGATGCTCCGTGGCTTGCTACTTGAAGATCCGTGGTTTGGTAAGTGATGTTCCGTGGTGGGTGACAGGGAGCTCTTGGGCAGGATTTCCAAACTCCCAGGCAATGAGGCGGTAAAAACAGCAGGCTATACAAGGTGATTAATTAACAAGGGGGGTGGGGGCTGCTTAAGGCAATTACTTAGCACCTGAATGGCCTCGTGGGGATGCAGTTAACAATGGTGGCTGGTGGTTACGTAAAGGTCAGAGACGGGAGGCGAGGGACATTCAAGGTAGGAGAGGGAATGGAGTGTCACAAGAGAAATATTTTTGCTTGTAATAACACAAATAGGAGGGAAGTACAGTATCGTTCACCTTCTCGGGGCCACGAGTTCTCTCTCTCTCTCTTTCTGTGTGTGTGTGTGTGTGTGTGTGTGTGTGTGTGTGTGTGTGTGTGTGTGTGTGTGTGTGTGTGTGTGTGCGCGCGCTCCGTGCGTTTCAATTTACAGTCATGATGTGGACACCGAGAAAAGCAGAATGAAAACCAAAAAAATATGCTCAAGAAAGGCACAAGGAACTATGGATTTAAAAACAGTGGTGTGGTTGTCAAGAGAGGAAGCCACAACAACTCCACAGAATTCAGGAACGGGACAGATTAAAATGAAAAAAATAGCAGGTGGTGGAGAAGAAATAGCAGCACAGTAACTAGCCAGGAGGACAAAGAGCAGCACACAGTAACTAGCGAGGACAATAGTTATCAGGGCCAGAGACATACGGGCATGTGGGTACTGCCAATTATCACCAGAGCGTCGTGTGTGTGTGTGTGTGTGTGTGTGTGTGTGTGTGTGTGTGTGTGTGTGTGTGTGTGTGTGTGTGTGTGTGTGTGTGTGTGTGTGTGTGTGTGTGTGTGTGTGTGTGTGTGTGTGTGTGTGTGTGTGTGTGTGTGTGTGTGTGTGCTAACGTGTGTACGTATTTTCGTGTGTATACTATATGTGAGTACCGGTAAGGACCCCCCAAGCCCTGCGTTGTCCCTGTGGTGGTGTAGCTGGGTCCCCGTGTGTTTGTTTGTTTGTGCCCTCGTTAATTAAGCCTTATTACCCCACTGACGGACCTCCCGGCACTGTGGACACTCTCACGCCCGACAACTTTTAGACCCTGAACAATACCAACCGCCTCTACAATTGACAACAACCACAGTCACGCCAGATTCATTTTAACTGCGCTGCCTCCAGACCATTTCATTAAGCTTTTGGGAGATACGTCGAGCTTCATCAGTCCTTCAAAACTTGGTGTCCTCCCTAGGATGAACCAAATCGTCTGGCTATAGAAAGAAATTAAATGGCCCGTATTCTCTAAGTCATTTATTTTTCTGATAAGGCTTTACTGTCCTATTCTGTGTTATCTGAATCCTTCCATCATCGCCATACCCTGAAAAAAAAACACACACACACGCACACACACACACACAAAAGGATAATAACCAGCTATATCTAAAAATAAATCGTTAAGGAAGAGGTGCTACGGAGCTTCCCTACCTGACGAGAATAAGGGTCTTTATTCCTCAGTGACCGACCTCCACGCAAGAAGGGAACTTTCCGACGCTACATAATTCCAACTGATCCTTTACGATTTCCATGGACCACTTCAGCCGGAAGACGTTTTTCTGCAGTTTTTCTCGCGGCTGCCACAGATCACCTTACTAGTGCAGGGATTAATTAATGCTGCATCAAACCCCTTCATTTCGATAAGTCTCGTCTAAGCTGAATAAAATCGTCAGGAGAGACAGATTTGAATCAAAAGTGGCTTCTTCGGGCTGAAAGGGTTCACTCTGAATCAAATCACACTGGGCTAGTGGGAAAAGAGCCTCCCGAGCACCCTTTCCTTTACAATTTATTTTGCATATTGCACTTCAATATTCGCGATCCACTTTATAAAAATAATTAACGCAAGAATATGAACACGATAAACACAGAAATAAGGTGGCAACGAAAAGATACTAAGAAGCCTCCATATCTCATGGAAAAAGGTGCAAAATGACGCTACACGCAGACAGACATGCTGAAATTGCTCTTTTACAGGGGTGGGGAACCTTTCTCCTATCAAGGGCCATTAGTATATATTTTTAACATCATTCGCGAGCCATACAAAACCATCAACTTAAAATCAACTGTAGCCCAGTAAATAATAAAGAATAGTACCATTAATCTTTACAATCAAAAGTAATCCTGCTTCAACTGGATCTGACAAAGCCAAACCAAAGAAGTTATAGCTATATGCTTAGCTGGCTTAAATTTAATTCAAGTTTTTATTCTTGTAATTAAAAAGAGCTGTTTAAATGAAATTACACTGGATTTATATAACCAAGACAGGGCCATGTTGTGTTCTTATTGCCTGGTTTAGGCTTTAGGCTTTACTTATCCACAACTAACTATACATATGTTTTGAAATAAGTGCTCGCCAAAGAAGAGAAAACAGGACTTTACTACATTATGTACACCAGGCATCGCATTTGATTACATTATTGTGTAGAATGACCTCAACGTATTGTCATTTACTTAAAAGATTAATATTTCCCACGTTTAATTCAAATTATACTACTGTGATATACTCTATGATGGTCTACGTAAAAAGTAGTTTGGCTGGGTTCAAATTCTTAAAATTACAATGACCCTTGTTTAATCAGTTTGTTAAACATAAAGGAAAAAAAATCTGTTCTTCTGCGAGTGGCCGGCTTGGGGTAGCAATGCATATTCCAGTTAAATTAACTTTTCACATGCCCGTTACCACCACGATAAACGTACAAGAGTGGCAAAGAGTCTCGGCACAAATTTATCTGAACTCCCGAATGACAGCAGTACATTCGTGACTTACCGATCCGACTTGCCCTACAGACCCTCACATGTAACCAACCAACTTTTTTTTTCTTTTAGGGGGAATTATCTCATGTAATTGGCGACTACCCACATCACGGCACCTGTTGCCCTCCGTCTGCCCAGGTAAGCCTATTTCACCAGGTATTTATTTTACGACGGACATAAAAACCAAAGCTTGTAATTTGGGTTTTCTGAAATTATACGTGGCGGGAAAACGGTCTGTGGTATTTATTGTGGTGGTAACGGGCATGTGAAAAGTTAATTAATCTAAAAATGCTTCATCTGTTCCCATCGTTCTACCGTGAGAGAGTTAATAATGGGGTAAGGGGAGAGAGGGTCGGCCGTAGGGGAGGGGGAGGTGATGAGGCGAGGAGGGGTCAGAGGGAGGGAGAATAGTAGCGTGTGTAGGGGTGAGGGAGGGGAAGGCGTGAGGGTTGGTGAGAGAGGGGGTGGGAGAATGAAGGAGGGAAAGGGAGCGATGGGTGGAGACAGAGTGGGGGTGGGAATGGTAACGTTTCTGGGGTGAGGGAGGGGAATGGGAGAGGGTTGGAGAGACGGGGATGGTGAGAGACAGAGTGTGAAGGGGTATGGGAGGGAAAGAGAGGAGGGTTGGAGGGGGTGGGAAGGGGGAGGGAAATTGCACAGGGGTGATGGAGAGGAAGGTGGCAATGGGTAGACAGGGGTAGTGAAAATAGCAGCTTGTGAAGGGGAAGAGAGGGGAAGAGTACCGTGAAGAGGGGTGAGGGAGGGAAACTAGGAGGGGGTAGGAAGTATGGGAGAGTGAAGGTAGTGTGGGAGAGGAGAGGAATGGGAGTGTGGGAAAGGGAATGAAGAGTGGGAGAGGGGGAAGAGAGAGTACAGGAGGAAGGACAGAAAGAGTAACTTAGTGCAGAAAAGGAAGGCAGAAAGAGACAGAAAATTTAAATCTCTAACGTGATGTAGAAAAGATGGTTATACTGTATATGGACTAGCAAGAGTAGGGGCAATGATGATAAAGAGACAAAGGCGTAGGTATATAAAAAACGTAATGAACTGGGGTGAAGAAAAACAAAATTGGAAAGACAGATATGCTGTAGGAAAATGGAGGGGGTGGATATATGGAGCAGGAAAAGTGAGGAGGTGGATACAAATAGAACTTTTAAATGACATGGTTAGCAGAGAACTACAGCCGTTCACTGCGATGACTTACTTTGTGTGTTTTTCCTTTTTACTGCCATACTACTTTACTTAACTCAGGAGAAACTTGTAGAATTAAACAGGTGTGATATCTTCATTAACTACATCCCAACGACAGATACCCTAAGCTGTATAAATCGTCCAGCGGGGGCAAGAACCAAATAATAAAGACGTCCTCGGAGTAATGGGATCAGTAAACAATGAAGAATTAGGAAGGGATGAGTCGTTGTTATTGATGATGATGTTGACAATGATGATACTACTACTACTACTACTACTAATAATAATAATATAATAAGAATAAGAATAAGAATAAGAAGAATAAGAATAGTATTAACAACAACAACAACAGTAGTAGTGGTAATAATAAAAATAATAATAATAGTAATAAAAATAATAATAATAATAATAATAATAATAATAATAATAATAATAATAACAACAACAAGAGTAATAATAAGTGTACTAAAATACGAATGAAGGCTGGCAAAAACAGTGGAGGAAGTTAAAACAGAAAAAAACAGGAGGGAGGAACATGACGGAGAAAGAGGGAGAGAGACTGGAAGACGATAGTGAGAGACTGGGAGGGAGATGAGGATGTGGGTCTGTAAGGTATGGAAGACAGACTGGAAGAGAAAGGGGAGAAACTGGAAGACAAAAGGAAAGTGAGTGGAAGACAAAAGAGGGAGACTGGAAAACAATGGAGAGCAACTGGGATACAAAGGAGAGAGACCAGAAAACAAAGCAGAGAGACTGGAAAGCAAAGGAGACAGACTGGAAAAGAGGGGAGAGAGACTGGAAAACAAAGGAGAGAGACTGGAAAACAAAGGAAAGCAACTGGAAAACAAGGGAGAGAGACTGGATAACAAAAGAGAGACTGGAAAACGAAGGAGAGAAACTGGAAAACAAAGGAGATACTCTGGAAAACAAAGGAGAGACTGGAAAACAAAGGAGAGAGAATGAAAAACAAAGAAGAGACTGGAAAACAAAGGAGAGAGACTGGAAAACAAAGGATAAACTAGAAAACAAAGAAAAGAGACTGGAAAACAAAAGAAAGAGAGACTGGATAACGAGAGAGACTGAAAAACAAAGAAGAGAGACTGAAAAACAAAGAAGAGACTGGAAAATATTGGAAAGAAACTGGAAAACAAAGGAGAGAGACTGGATAGCAAAGGAGAGAAACTTGAAAACAAAGGAGTGAGACTTGGGGGGATAGAAGCGCGACAGACAGGGAGGAAGACGAGCTACGAACTGGATGGGGAGGGAGGGCGAGAAGAGAGGCTGAGAGGGAGATGAAGCAGCGATGGAAGGGGAGGGAGGAGAGTAGGAAGGAGAGAGAAGATCGGCTGGAAAAAAGAGGCAGAAAACGGCTGAGTAGGGAGGGAAAGACAGAAGGGAGACTAGAACGCAACTATACGGCAATGAGGAAAGGAAGGAGGGAGACAATGCGACGGTTAGCAAGATATGGCAAAAAGAAGAGAAGAATGGGAAGAGAGGAGACAAGAAGGGAGATGTAATACGGGGAGGAGGGGAAGGAGAGAGAGAGATCAGAGGGGAGAGAAAGAAAGAGGGAGACAAGAAGGGACTAGGGGAAGGGGAGAGCAGAGAGACAGGAAAGGAGGAAGCAGAGGTTGAGAGACTAGGAGGGAGAGGGGAGAAGAGAAAGAGGGGGAGGGAGTAGGGGGTAGTAGGGAGGGAGACAGGGAGGGAGGAGGGTTAGGTGGGGGGAAGAGTGACGGGGGAGGGGGAGAGGCGAGGCAGGAGAGGCGTAATTAACCAGGTGTTCCTCTAACTGGGAATCACCTGTTCCGAAATTCCCACGTCCTCGCCAGCATTCCAGCGTACCGGATGTGTTCCAGGGTGGGGGAGAGGGAAGGCTAGGGGAGAGAGAAAGGGGGACATTGAGGAGAAGGAGAAAGGAAGAGATAGAAAGGGAGAGGGACAGAGAGATAAAGAAAGGGAAAATGAAAAATAGAAAGGGAGATAAAGAGAGGAGAAGGAGGGGGAAGCAATGTTACAAATGGTAGACAGGAAAAGGAAAGCCCGAGGGAGGAGATGTGAAAGACAGACAGACAGACACATGAGCATACGCACACGTACACATGCGTGCACAGAGAGAGAGAGAGAGAGAGAGAGAGAGAGAGAGAGAGAGAGAGAGAGAGAGAGAGAGAGAGAGAGAGAGAGAGGATGGATGGATGGACGGATGCTGCTGCCTCCCTCACACCTGCGCCTCTCTCCTTGTCGTCCTCGATTTCCCTGGTATTTAACTGGTAATCCTGAGTGCCGTGTACCTGGCTATAAGCGGATTTGATACAAGTAATCCTTCATGTTGAGACGGTAAATCCCCCCAAACCATCATTTCCTGTATTAACCGTGTATTTCCACAGACTCACTAGTTCACGTGGGACGAATTTCTACTGATGCTCTGTATTTAAACCGCTTCACTACGATTCTGTCCTTCATACTTTATTCTTCCTAACTCCAGACTCCTTAATGTTGCCACAGAGAGAGAATTCGTCTTGAAGGGGTTTATCTAGACTATATCTAACCCCTTCAGTTCGAAATCTCTCCTAAGCGGCATAATACTGTGTGGAGATAGCAAGAATAAGAGTTAAAAATAGGTCCTCTGGCTGAAGAGATTATCTATGTGTAACTGTTTATCTCCAGTTTTAGTGTCATGTGTTTAGTGTTCATGTGTAATGTTCATACTTCACCGTACATCTAACTGTACACCGCTGAGTCTGTATATAAACTGTACTGCACATTGTCTAGTTCTACACACTTTGCTTGTCTAGCCCTTTGTCTGCTAGATTTTCGATCAGATGAATATTGTCTGGTTAATCCTCAGTGACACTCAGTGGGTTCAAAACAACGAAGAGATTATGTGAGGGATTGTTTATTAACCTTGTACTGTGATGGCGTCTTTTATATCTCATCCTTGCTACCACCACACGATATTATTCAACTTGGGAACTAAAAACTTGTCAAATCCGCAGGTTCACATATATCTACTTAACTATATCTATCTATCTATCTCTCTCTATCTATTTATCTATCTATCTATCTGTCTTTCTACCTATAGTCATCTATTCCTTTACTGCAAAAGGTATCTGCTAACTTAAATAACCGTCGGGCAATAATAATATAAAAAAACGATAGTGCACTGAAGTGGTTAACGACTGCAGGATTGCTGTAATACGAACATAGGGATCCAGTTTTGGTACGACAAAACATCCTGTGTCTTAGGAATGAGAGGAATCGGTGTACCGGCACCAGAAGCATTTTTTTTTTTTCCACCTGACAAACTGTAAACTTATGCTTTTCGTGGTACCATTACACTTTTTAATACAGCTTTAACTAAATACAAGCTTAACTCCCCTGTGCCAACTGAAACTTAAAAAGAAATTTAAAAAATCTGCTTTTCAATATCAGTTTTCCCGCTCAGTCAGAATATAAATCCGTGCGGTGTATATGGATGTCACAAGTAGGCAAAGTGTCCGTTAGCGCCATTATATATACATTAATTCTCTAACAACCCTCCCCGGCGCGCGAAACAATGGCGGCATGGCGGGGGAAAACAAAAGGCTGGGAGCTGTACGAAAACGCCCAGAGAGAGAGAGAGAGAGAGAGAGAGAGAGAGAGAGAGCAAGGGTGGGGGTAGGTGGGTGGGGAGTACTGTTCGTGTCGCCCATAACAAAGAGCTCTACCAGGAATTATATATATACATGTTTTGTCTATTAATTTCCTTTTTGACCTATAATAGCATATCCAATGTCATTTACAACACGTGTTATATATTTCCTGCTACTACGTCATTCCTACATATGTACTACACAGGGTAATAACGATGTGCTAGAGCATGGATGTGCAATTAATAATATATATATATATATATATATATATATATATATATATATATATATATATATATATATACAGTAAAGTCTGTGTCTATATATATATATATATATATATATATATATATATATATATATATATATATATATATATATATATATATACAGTAAAGTCTGTGTCTATATATATATATATATATATATATATATATATATACAGTAAAGTCTGTGTCTATATATATATATATATATATATATATATATATATATATATATATATATATATATATATATATAAATATATATATATATATATATATATAATATATATATATATATATATATATATATATATATATATATATATATATATATATATATATATATATATATATATATATAATACCAAAGACACTGATTTAAACTTCATAATTTGGAAAGGTATTATTTTTAAAACACTGCAAAACCTGTGCCGCATTATCACAGGTATGATAATGATATGTTCCAGAGCATTAGTAGGCCCTTGAGGTGTCATTACGTAACAATGCAGTATGGTGAGCCTTATATCTTTTCAACATAACGCATCTTTAAACTTTTTATTACAGTACATAATATTATACTAGCTGCTGTCGCTATCATCACACGTTATAGCAATGCCAGTTAAAAAATCGTTTTATCATTCATCTCTCGCATCACCGCTTTGCATCTTATTTTACTGCGTCTAAATAAAGTAACCAAACAACATTTCTTATTTCTTGTCCATGTAATTTTCCTTCTTCTTCATTGTCTCCTGTTTCTCTTCATCATTTCACGTGTCTAACAAGCAATTTTTGTCTCCTCTGGCACTCCCCCTTAACTTCCTCCTTGTCTCCTCTTTCCTTTCTATCACTTTTTCTATCATTATGTCCATGACTGTTCCCATTTCTTTTTGCCAGTTCCTTTTGCCTCCTCCTCTTCCTCTCCTGTTCTCTTTCTATCATCTCCTCTGTCATCCTGTCTATGCAATGTCCCCTTTCTTTCTCACTCCTTTCACATCTCCTCCTTGTTCCCTCTTACTCTCCTTCTTTCACTTCCCTTAATATCCTCTTTATTCCACTGTTTCCTCTTCTCCTTTTCCTCATCTCCTGCTGCTCTTGTGTTATCAATTCTTCCATCATATCTTGTACTTGTGCGATTTTGCTGCCCTTCAACCACTCAACTCAGGGCAAGTATTTATAAAGGATCTCAACCAATTATTACGATTAACAAATATCTACAGTGGTTGCCTATTACAGGAGGCCATATTGTTTTACCATATTTTTAATTTGGTTGTGTGAGGATTATCAGCCGTGTGAGTGAAAATAAAAGTAAAAACATTCACTGACACAGTGTAAGTCGAAGCAACTTTATTTAAGGATCGTATTTACGGAGGATCCTGACCTACTTACAAGATTAAGAATTCTGTACAACAGTTTACTATTATCACGTATCATTATAATTGCCGTATATTGTTAATCAAATATCGTTACATTTTCCGTATTCTGTCACTTCAACAGTCACTCTAATCTGACTGTGAAGAGTTTGACAGCAACATGAGTGAGGACAAACGTACATGCAAACAATTTTCTGAGACACTTTAAGCATAGGAGAATTTATATATGCGTCAGAGTTGGAGGCCCTGCTACATAGCCAGGTCCACATTACCGGGGATTCCTCAAGCACGGCCGCCCAGAACAATGCAGGAAGGAAGCCGGCCATTTCTCTATACGCAGACCTACCCCACCTCCCCCTCCCTCCATCCTCACTCTCACTGTCCCCTTCCTTTCCCCCCACTCCATCTCCCCCTTCCTCCCTCTTCCTCACTCTCACTGCCCTCTTCCTTCTCCACCCCTCCACCATTTTCCTCTTACTTCCCCCGCCTCACTCTCACTATCCTCTTTCTCTCCCCCCTCCATTTCCCCCTCACTTCCTTTTCTTCACTCTCACTACCCTCTTCCACTCCCCTCTCCATTTCGTTCTTACTTCCCCCTCCTCACTCTCACTGTTCTTTTCTCGTCCCCCACCCCTCCACTTCCGTATTATTTCCCTCTCCTCACGCTCACTGTCGTCTACCTCTTCCCGCCTCTTCCTTACTCTCTCTGTCCTCTTCTTACTAACCGTAACTACAACTCACAGAAATAGACATCGTAGTCCTACGGTAGTCTTCTCTTCGAGTATAACAAACAGCTTTCAAAGGATCAGTAGGTATGTTGTATGCCTGTTAGCTCTCCTTTGCACTCACTTGTACTCCCTCTTCCCCACTCACTGTCTTCTTCCTCCCCACTTCCTCACTCCCACTTTCGCCTTCCTATCTTCCCTCCCTCTCCCACTTCCTCACTCACTGTCCCCTTCCTTTCCTTTCCCCCCACTCTCCTCTCCTATTCTTCCCTTGTTTCTCAGTCCCCTCTTTCACTCCCACTGTTCAGCTGTCTTTTGTTTTCATCCTTGTGTCAACCTTTCCCTTTTCTTTGTCCACTCCTCATCTCTCATGTTTCCCTGTATTCTGTTTCACTCTCACTGTCTCCTGTCTTTTTACACCTCCAAATTTTCCGCTGTTTTACCACAACCTCCTCTACTCCTACTGTCCTCTTCCTCCTCCGCTTTTTCCACTGTCTCTTGTTTTGTATTTGTTTTTCCATCTTCCATTTTGTTTTTGTATCATCATCCATTCTTACTGCTCCCTTTCTCTTCTTTTCCATGAGTTTGCGTCTCCCCCTAATCTTCATGCCTCATTCTCACCCCTCTGACATCCTTTTTAAAAACTCTTTCTCCTTCCTCTTCTTTCCACATACCGGTAACACTTTCAGTTTCCTTATCATCTGCATTATTCTGTTACGTCTATTCTCAAACTTTTGTCCCCTTCTCAGTCTCTTGCTCCTCTCCTGCTTTCCTTCCATCACTTCTTCTACTAGGTTATCCCATGGGTTAAAAGATGTCCATACTATTCTCATATATATATATATATATATATATATATATATCTATCCATCCATATATATATATATATATATATATATATATATATATATATATATATATATATATATGTCTTTATATCTACAGGGAAAAAGGCAAGAATGTAATAAAAAAATATCGTCATAGGCGTGAAAGACGAGGCTTATGGAAAGCTTCTAACCCTTTCACTACAAGAGATCTTCCTTAAATAGTAAAAGAAAAAAAAAAAAAAAAAGGCCTGTTGGTGGCAAAGTCAAATCTGAAATGTCCCTCCTCCCGCACCAACTCCTATTCCTCATCCATTTTATTTACAGCTCCTCACGTTTTTCTCTAAACTTGCTTCCCATCCTCTTCTCCCAGGACTCTCATTCTCTTTCTCTTGTTTTAGTTTTCGATATTTTAATTTCTTCCTTTCCTTGTGCCTTTTCTTTTAACCTTTTCCATTTACATAATTTCGTATCCTCCCCTACACCGATAATTCTCTTTTTACTACTTTTTTTTTCTTTCTCGTGTTCTCTCTTACTTCACTTCTGCTCTTAATTCTCTCCTTCCCTTTCCCTTGTTTCCGTGTTCTTTCTTCACCTCTTCCAGTACCATTCCTTTCCTCCCTCTTACAACTACATCATCCTTCATCCTCGCCCACACCAACAACCTCTCATCACATTATTCTTCTATCCTTTCTGTCTTCTTTCCTTTCCGTTCTCTAATACTTTTCTTAACTCCTTTCCTTCCTCACTGGCACAATTGCATAATTCTCCATGCTTTCGTACACCTGTAATATCCTTTTACCTTATACAGTCACATCACTACTACTCCCCACTTCCTCTTTCCACCCTCTTCCTCTTTCCTCCACCCTTCCCACATGTCTCCCCCCCCCCCCGCCTCCCCTACATCCTCAATTCATTCATTCATTCATTCATACTAGGACTGCATCGGACATGAAGAACAATTTCACTTTCAATGCTCTTCCTCTTCCTTGACGTTATTCTTTTTGCTTTCCATGTTAACGATGCATGAAATAATGGGAATATAATAAGAGGTGGAGAAGGGAAAGAGAAGACTGTAAAGGTAAAGTAACAGTAATTTTCTCTGAGTAGTTGAATACCACTCAAAAAAAAAAAAAAATGTAACTCTCTCTCTCTCTCTCTCTCTCTCTCTCTCTAATCAAACGTCACCCCTACACATTCTCTCACGGCATAATCTCATTCCGGTCAGACCCACAGAACGACAGGTATTCCAAGACCTCGCCTCCGACCCATCAGTGGCAGCCTTTAGACGGACTGAGACATTAGAAAGATATCGATGAAATAAATATGACTGGAAAAAAATGGGAGAAGAAAACATAAAGATTCATTAGGCTGGCTAGGAATGCTGTTAAGACGATCCTGGTCACCTCTGGATGATGATGTTGATGATGATGATGTGTGGTTGAGCTGCAGAGAAGGTGACATTATTGTGCAGTATCAGAGGGGTGTGGTCAGCATGGGAGGAGGTGAGGGAAGGATGACGGTGGTGTGACGGTAGGAAGGACAGCAGAGCGGGGTGGTGTGACGACAGAAGGACAGTGATAACAGGAAAGCAGTATGACGGCGGGATAAATCACAGCAGGAAAAGCGTAACCGCAAGAGAAGTGTGACTGCGGGAAAAGTGTGACTGCGGGAGAACATTGTGCCAACAGGAAAACAGAAGGACATCAGGACAACAGTAACAGCAGGCAGGGAATGTGACTGCAGAAGTACATTGCAAGAGAGGCATAAGTGTGACGGCAGAAAAGAAAAAAAAAGTGTATTCGCAAAAAAAGTGTGACACCAGGAAAACAGTGTGACAGAAAAGGGGGAATAACCGTAAGACAAGAGCATGACAAGAGTAAAACAATATGACAAGTGCGTGGAAAAACAGTAGGAAAGCAGTGTGACAACAGCAAAAGCCGAGGAGTGGTGGCGTGACAACAAAGGGGTGCAAGGGAAAGAGAGGACAGTAATAATGTTAAGGGAAGCCAAGTGACGGAAAGTTGGTAAGGGAAACAGAGGAATGATGGGAGGGAGAGTAAAGGTGAGGTAGGGGAAAGTACGGGGTATCTAGGAGGGGAGAGTGCAGAGAGAGACAAGCTGAAAAGGGAGGAGGGGGGGGGGCAGAACAAGAGATAACACGGAAGTAGAGATAAGAAAGTAATAAGGAAGAAATATGACTATCATAGGAGGGTATATGCTGAAGGAAGGTTGGGGAGAGAAGTAAGAATAATCCAGGAGAGGCCAAATGACTATGTGGAGAAGGTTAGGATGGAAGGGTGCAGGGTGAATGATGAGAATAAAGGAGAGAAAAATATAAATAAATAATGGGGGTCCCAATGCCAGAGGAGGATGGACAGAGACAGTAGAAAAGGAGAGCAAAGGAAAAGAGGATACAGAATAACAAGAGAGGAGAGAGAGTGAGAGAAAACGGGCGAGGAAAGGAAGGAAAAAAAATGAGAGACCACAGGAGAGGAGTTGATTGGAGTACACAGGAAGCAGAGATAACAGGAAGTCAATTGGCCCATAACAAGGGGAAGCAACTTACTTTACTAATGATGTAACTACGTGTGAGAGAGAAAGATTGAAAAGAGAAGGCTGGAGAGAGGCGGCATAGTAGAGGAAATGAAGGGCAGGAAATGCGAATGGACAATAAAAAACAAGAAAGGAAATAGGAGAAAAAGAAAGTAAGGCCACGACAGGAGGCTCAGGACAAGACAGCTGGAGAAAGAATGGGTTAAGGAAAAACAGAGGAACGGGAGGGATGGAAAATGCGAAATGACAACCAGGAAGGAAACAGAGAGGAAGATGAAAATTAAATAAAGCTTGAAGAAACTAAGGAGAGACAGGCGATGAGAAAAGAAGGGGGAATGGAAAAATAAGTAACGTTAAAGAAGCAAAATAATGACAGGTTGGAAGGAAGACGAGCGAAAGAACAACAACTCCGGGAAAGAAGGAAGGAGATGGAAAAGTGAGGAGAAGAGGAAATAAAAGAAGAAGAAAAATGAACGACGAGGGTATGAGGTGGAGGCGGAGTGAAGGAGAGAGAATAAAAATTAAGAAAATGAATAACAGAGTGGAGGCTAAAGAGAGAAGAAAAAAAAATAGTGTGAAATAAGAGTATAGGGAAGTGGAGCGAAGGAAGGTGTGGAGGAGGTAGACGTGGAGTGCAGGTAGGGGGAGAAGGGGATGTGGAGTGAAAGTGGGGGGTGAAGGTGAGGAGGAGTGGGGGTAGGGGTAAGGAGGGAGGTGGAGTGAAGGTGGGGATGGAGGGGGAGGTGGAGCGGAAGCTAGGGATGAGGGGATGGTGCAGTGGGGGTTGGGGATGAGGTGGAGTGGTTAGGGGTCCGGAGGGGAGGTGGGTGGTAGTAAGGGATGAGGGGGAGAGTGGAAGCAGAGGGATGAGAGGGAAGAAGGTGGAGCAGAGGTTGGGGTGATGGGGAGGGTGGATTGGAGGGGGGGATGAGGGAGGGAGGGAGCGAGGAGGTGGAGTAAAGGTGGAGGCTCTTGTGTCACACTGGAATGCCTCTTCGGTCCACCAGTTTTTGCTCAGGTTATGATTCAGGCGACGTCCACTGTCGAGCCAGGTGACAGCAGACGCCCTCGCACATCACACCAGAAAAAAAAAAAAAAAATGAAGGAATACAAGACCAGGACAAAAACAGTGAAGAAAAAGTCTGACAATACGCCTTCTGTTAGTATGATTATATCTGTTGCCGCGGCCGAGGTGCTGACGCTGGTGTGACGGTAAACACTAGGGAAATACGTCATGATTGAAAAGACGATGATGCAGGCGGTGGAATTTATAGAAGACGTTTAACTACAAAGAAACTTCTTAATAATCACACAAAACTTAAGTATGTATACATAAATGAAACGTATCGCATCTGATCTACATTTTCAACAATTAAGCAGCCATCATTATCATCATCACTCCCCCCCCCTCCTTTCCTCTTTTCCTGCAGTGTAAGATGGCGTGAAAAATCCGTAACTAGAAAATAATCATTCATTATTATCGTCATCATCATCCAGCCTCTTTTTCCCGGTCATTTCTGGTGGGGAAGGACCAAGAAATCAAGGAAAAAGGCATGATAGAAAAGTAATTAACTCCATACGCATTGGAGATGGGGCACACACTCATTCACTGACCATTCAAGCTCTGAGAATTCTGATTCTACCTCAAGGCATAACCACATTGCCAGTCCGACAACAACAACAACAAATAATAATAATAATAATAATAATAATAATAATAAATAATAATAATAATAATAATAATAATAATGATCATAATAATCATAATAAATAATAATAATAATAATAATAATATTATTATTATTATTATTATTATTATTATCATCACGATCATTATTATTATTATTATTATTGTTATTTTTTTATTATTATTATCATTATTATTATTCTAAAGCCTTCAGCTACAGCACAGCGACGAGCTTCTCTCGTATCATAAATAATGAATGTTCTAGAATGATGTCTCACCATCACCAGACTAAATAATCCACAGGAAAATCGGATAAAGTCTGCGGGGATGACACTACCTCTTCTACTGCACACAATGAGAGGAAGTGGAGGGAGAGGGAGGGGACAGGGAAGAGGAGGAGGACTGAGATGAACTGAATGAAAAAGGAAAGGTGAGAAAGCTGAATGGAACGATGAGAGAAGAATGAGGAAGGAAAGTAAAGGTGAGAAAGAATACAACCAAAAAGAAGAGAAGGGAGAGAAACTGGGGAAGGAGGAGGACGAAAGCATGGCGTGGGGAAGAGGGGGGGGGGGGAAGTAACTGGTAAGTATAGATAAAGAAAAAAAATGGAATAAAGTGAGAAGAAGGACTGCACAAACGTATACTAGGAAAGAAAATGAGAGTACAAAGAAGGAAGAGATGAGGGTGACACAATGAAAAGGATGGGAGAGGGAGGAAAGGAAAGGAAAGAAAGGGAACTAGAGAGCTAAGGAAAGGAGTCAGAGTCTCAGGGAGGCATGGGGAGGGGGAAGTGGCGCAAAGGGAGGGAGGGAAAAGGAAGGACGGTAGGGTAAATTAGGCGGGTAAAAAGGTAGGAAGGGAGAGGAGGAAAGGTAAATGAGGTGGGTAGGTAAGTAGGTAGGTAGAGAGGGAGGGAGGGAGGGAGGGATGGTGGAAGGTAAGGAGGGAGGGAGAAAAGGTAAAGGATTGGAGAGGAGACTTAGGTAATGAGTGGATAAATAGCGATGGTTCTGAGACATAAGTTACCGATGGATAGGCAGGTAAGTAAAATCAGACAGGTTGGTAAACAGGTGAGACGTGGAAGGCAGGTAGGCAGAGAAACACGGTGAAAGTAGTAGGTAGATTAATGAGATGCTACGTAAGGAGTGGATGAGAAACAGAAAGAGAAATGGGAATATGGAATTATGTACAGAAGCTGATTTATAATTGAATGGTTGGGTAGGTGAACAGATATTGATTGGGGAGGAAAAAGAGAAACAGGAAAGGAAAAAAGAAAGGTGGAGAGGAATTATGGTATTACACAGAGATGCTGGTATGTAATAAAATGGTTAGATAGATAAGAGGTAATGACTGTTAGGAAGAAAGAGAAGAGATGAGAAAGACAAAAGGAGATATGTAGATAAATTATATGAACGCACAGGGGAAGACAGATAAAATGTAAAAGACGTGAGTAATAGAGCGAAGTAGGTAGGAAAGAGTATTAAAGGACCAAAAGTGAGAGAGGAAATTATGACACGGTGAATGGAATTTGTTCGAGAAATGAAGGAATGAAGAAGGAAGTGTGCTGAGTGGGATAGGCGAGGGGAAGGAGAGACTGGGAGGAGGGAAGGAGGAAAGGTATGAAAAATCTAATGAAACGGAAGGGATGAGGAACTGAGAAAAGAGGGGTGGGACAGCGGGGAGGCAAGGAGGAGAGGTAGAGAATGAATGAAGCAGAAGACGTGGAGGCTGGAGAAGAGAAAGAGTGGAGTGTCCTGTGAGAAGAAAAATAATAAGGAAAGAAGAAATGAATGACAGGTGTGAGAGATGGCAGAGGAAGGGACGGGAGGGAGATAAAACAGAGGGAGGGGAGTGAGGCTGAAAGGAAAAGAATAATGAGGAAGGGAGGGATATAAAAGGGGAATACAGAGGAATAGGAGGGAGAAAGGAAAGTACAGTAAGGAAGGAGGCAGAGGTGACATGGGGGGACAGAGAACGGTGAGGAAGGGAAGGAGAGAGAAAAGGAGTGGGGAAGAGAGGGAGAGGGAAAAGATGTGAGATGGGGAGGGAGAGGGAAAAGGAGTGAGGAAGGAAGGGAGAGAGAAAAGGGGTGAGGAAGGGAGGGAGAAGGAAAAGGCGTGAGAACGGGAGGGAGAGGGAAAAGGGATGAGAAAGGAAGGGAGAAAAACGTGGAGGAGAAGCTGTGAGAGGAAGCAAGATAGAGAAGAAGGTGAGGTGGAGAGTAAAAGGCACGAATGAGGAAGAAAGGGAGAAAGGAAAGGTCATAGACGAGATGAGACAGTCTCTTTTCGAGACTTTGTTGTAAGGAAGGTTACATCAAATGAAAAAAAAAAGGGGGGGGGGAGATGGAAGAGAAAGGAAATGTTTGGAATGGAGAGGGTAATGGAGGGAAGGAAAAGAGGGCGGGAGGGAAGGGGGAGGGGGAGAAGTAAGGGATGAAGGTGGGAGGAAAGTGGAGGAGGGAAAGAAAGGTAAGAAAGGGATAAAACAGGGAGAAAAGGTAAGAAGGAGAGGAAATGAAGAGGAAAACTAAGACAGGCAAGGGAACAAGGGAGAGGAATGAATATAGGTCAGAGGGAATGAAGGGGAAAGACAGGTAAGGGAAGGAAAGAGAAAAAGTCAGGAAAATATGGGAGAAAGGACACATGAAGGCGATAAAAGAAATAGTGAGGGACGGGAGAGGGAAGACACATGAGGAAAGAAGAATAGGTAGGGGAGGGGGAAGAAAAGTGAAGGAAGTGGGAAAAAAAGTGAAGGAAGTGGGAAGACAGGTAAGGGAGATGAAAGGAAAGGGACAGAGGGAAGGCTGGTGTGGGAGAGAGAGAGAGAGAGAGAGAGAGAGAGAGAGAGAGAGAGAGAGAGAGAGAGAGGGGGGGGAAGGAGAGAATAGGTAAGGGAGGAAGATATGGAGGGGGGAATGGAGAGAGGGAAGGGGAGAAGAGGTAAGGGTGGGTGGGAGGAAACGGGGAAAGGAGGGGGGGCATCCCACCTGTCCCTGGTTCCCACGGGCCCACTGATCAGTTCCTCTTTGTTTACATTTTTCATTACCACGGATCATCAGGGGGAGGGGGTGTTAGAGGAAGCGGGGTTAGGAGGTGTGTTAGAGGGGGAGTTACAGGGAGCGATCTTAGGAGGTGTGTTAGAGGAAGTGGTGTTAGGAGGTGTGTTAGGGGTAGCGGTGTTAGAGAGAGAAGGGCGTTAAATGAGGGTATCAGAGGGAATGTTACAGAGATGGGTGTTAGGAGGAGGTGTTAGAGAAGAAAGGGTGCTAGGTTGGAGTGTTAGAGGCAGGATGTGTTAGAGGGGGTGTTACAGGGAGTGTCAGAGAAACCTTTAAGAGGTAGTGATAGAGAAAGGGCGTTCCAGAGAGAGATCCTATATTAAAAGGTATGCTTGAAAGAATGGGTGGGTTGGTACGGGGGAGGAAAGGTATATAATGGGCCGAGTGCTTTAGTTTACCGTAGATATCGAGTAGAATCACACAACAAGAGATGCTTTTCAGAGAGTGCGACTCTAGTTAAACTGCTGTATCCTGCATTTCATTTAACGTGATACAGTGGCAGGTGGATATTACGGGGAAGCAAGCAGTTACAAATTCAGGTACTGTTCACACTCTATTTCAAAACAGAAAAGGAGGCACAGACGAAACAGAAAGACGGGAGACGGAGTGGAAGAGAAGTAAGGCCTGGAGCTTTCTGTTTTACTTTTAAAATTTTCCCCGCAAACACCAAAATCATGCTACGTCCGGTCAACAAAACATCCATGACGCAGTTTTGTGTGTGTGTGTGTGTGTGTGTGTGTGTGTGTGTGTGTGTGTGTGTGTGTGTGTGTGAGAGAGAGAGAGAGAGAGAGAGAGAGAGAGAGAGAGAGAGAGAGAGAGAGAGAGAGAGAGAGAGAGAGAGAGAGAGAAAGAGAGAAACAACTTTGATTTTAATATCTTGCATAAAATAAAACACTTATTATCTCCTTGAAACACGTACGCATTAACTCTCTCTCTCTCTCTCTCTCTCTCTCTCTCTCTCTCTCTCCGTACTTTTCATCCACCACGTCCCGCTTCATGCCTTCAATCATCTCTCCCTTCATCCACAGCACTCCTCCAACTCTCTCTCTCTCTTCCATACTTTCCTCAAATCTCCCACCATCTCTCCCCCTCCTTTCATACCTTCTCTCCACCTCCCTCTTGCCCTCCAAACCTTTCCTCCACGCCTCACAGCCTCCATCCTGCCCACCATCACTCCACCTGATACCTAAACGCCACAAAAACCTTCTCTTCCATAAATGACAAAAAAACAACTCAAATTCCACCATTTTTTTACACGTTGTTGTTGTTGTTCTTGTTGTTGACCTTTGTTTTTTATCTAAAATATTCAAACTTTTATTATTTTACTGTGGTTGTTGCTCTACTTGCATCTTTCTCTCTCTCTCTCTCTCTCTCTCTCTCTCTCTCTCTCTCTCTCTCACACACACACACACACACACACACACACACACACACACACATCAGGACATACAAACACCATACATACACGAATATGTACATGTAGAAATACACACACGTATACACACAAACCAGCAAAATGAAAACAAGCACACACACACACACACACACACACACACACACTAACCCCCATTACCACAATTTAGCCACAAACCTCTGAGTGACCTTTGGGGTGAATCCAGATCTACACACCCTACGTTCACACACACACACACACACACACACACACACACACACACACACACACACACACACACACACACACACACACACACACACACACACACACACACACACACACACACACACACACACACACACACACACACATTTGGAAATAGTGGCATGGGAGTTTACATATAATAAAAAAGTTAAAATAAAGGCATAGAAAAGGTCACACACAAACACATCATAAAAAGCAACAACATCCACACAAATAAACACACACGGATTAAATATATATATATATATATATATATATATATATATATATATATATATATATATATATATATATATATATAGATAGATAGATAGATATATATATATATATATATATATATATATATATATATATATATATACATATATATATATATATATACATATATATTTATATATATATATATATATATATATATATATATATATATATATATATATATATATATATATATATATACATATATATAACTTTTCTTTGACAAACATTAGATACTATTGTTGTTCTTTCTATGACTACACTCAGGTATACACAGTGGATATATACACACACATACACCCAGCGGTATACATATATGAGAGACTGTCATACTAGAGCATATAGCCACGTAGCGTAAAGGTCAAAGTACGAGAGAACATACACAAATGAGTCATCACATACAAATACATAAACACAAATATACACACATCCATTTTTTTTCACACACAAACTAAAACACACAGGCACATCACTGCTTTTCACACACACACACACACACACACACACACACACACACACACACACACACACACACACACACACACACACACACACACACACACACACACACACACACACACACACACACAAATACATTAACGCGATTGCTCTCTCTCTCTCTCTCTCTCTCTCTCTCTCAACACCTGCATGTATTTGTTCCCTCAAGCGTGACGTCACTAACAACTTCAAACCTGTTTCTCGTTTAGTGTTATCCCCGCCCCACTGTTGTTCATTGTACCACACTATCAAGACCCTCCTCTATCTTCTCTTCACTTCCCTCTTCTCTTCTTCTCTCCTCCTTTTTCTTCTCCTCTCTATCCTCTATTCCTCTCTTCTTCATTTCATCCTCCTCTCCTCTTCTCTCATCTCTGCTTTCTTTCTTTTCCTTCTTGTTCACTGTATGAAGTTATTAAGCCCCTACTCTATTTTCTTCTCCTCTCCTTTCTTTTCCACTCTTCTACGTCTTTTCTTTAAGTCTCATCTACTTTTCTCATCTCTTCTGTTTTCCTCTCCTTTTCTATTCACTGCGCCACACTACCATATCCCTCTCTTATCTTTCTCTCTCCTGTCTTCTTCCTGCCATCATCCTTCTCTCCTCTCCTCCTTTACTCTCATCCTTCTCTTCAGCTCTCTACTTTTCTGTCTTTCTCTTCATACCTATTTGCCGTACCACATTATCAAGCCCCTTCACTTAATTCTCTTTTCTTCCTTCCATCCACCGTCTCCACTTCTCTCCTCTTTTCTTCTTTTTTCCCCTTCTCATCTTTTTTCTTCCCTCCTCCTCCTCTTCTACTCTGTGTTGTTCTCCTTCCTCTCTCTCTTGCATCATCATAATCTTATTTTCTTTCTGTTTTAGCTCCATTTGTTCCTTTTCCTCATTTAGTCTTTTCCTTTCTTTTCCTTCTCCAATATATTCGTGATTCTCCACACTTCCCATTCGTTCGTCTTTCCCTTTTTCGTTCTTTACATTTCCTTCTCTTTCCTATTTCTTTTTAACTCTCTTCTCGTTTTGCTGATCCTCATCTATTGCCTTCTTTTACTCTTCACCCTGTTTTCCTTCTTTCCTTACTCCTCTTCCTACCTTCTAATCCAGTTTTACTCATTTCCTAATTCGTCAGTTTTACCTTCTCCTCTCCTCAGTTTACTACCTCTCCGTTACTTCTACTCCTTTCCTCTTCTCTCTCTCTCTCTCTCTCTCTCTTTAAATTACTGCCTTCTTTTTTTTTCTTCATTTTCCCTGCATCATCAGAATTTCCTGAACCTCATCCTCCATTTTATTCTCCACTTTCTCATTTTCTTATTGATCTTGTCTTCCTCTTACATGTCTTTGAAATTTGACACATTCCTCTTCTCTCTCTCTCTCTCTCCTTGTACTCCTTTAACTTCCCTCTCTCCTACACTCTCACTGTCCTTTACCTCTCTTCCACTTTTTCCTCTTCCTTCTCTTTTCCACCTTTCCTCCCTCCCACCTTCCCACCCTCTCCGACCCTCAACTAGCTTCTCCCGCTTGTTAATGACCAAACACTGCCTGATCGATTATTCGTCTCTTTGGTACTTCTGCATCACTTCTTCCTTCGTCATTTCTTTATTCTCCTCGTCCACATCTTATTCCTTCTTCAGCAGCATCCTTACAGTTACCCCCCCCTCTCCTCCCCTTCTCTCTGGTTCTCTCAATCATCAGTCTTATCTCTGCCTCAGTTCTTCCTCCTCTTATCCTTCTCTCCCTCTTACTCCTTTTTATATTCTTCCGCCAACATCCTTCCTGTTATCCTTTTCTCCTCCATTCCTCTCATTCCATCGTTTGTCAACATCGTCTCCACTTCTTCATCCCTTCCTTCCACATCCTCCTCATAATTTTCCTTCTGTATTTTTTCTCTTTTCGTGACTTTTTTCTTCCGTCATCCATCGTTACTTCTTGTTTTTTCTGTTCATTCTCCAGTGCTTTCATTTTTTTTTCCATCCACCCTGCGTCACCTCAAATTCTGGAACTCCTCTAGTTCTTTCTTGTCTTCCTGTTTCTTTTCCCTCTTCCTTTCCCTCTCAACCGGCTTTCTTTCTCTCACACTCTCATCTTTTATATTCCCTTTTCTCTCTCGCCATCCTTATTTACGTCCCCTGCCCTTTATTTTTTTCCCCTCGTTGCAGTCGACTCCCCCCTTTTTATATTTTCTTCTTCGTCTTCCTTTCTTCCTTATCCTCTTTTGTCTTGCTTTCTCACCGCTGTTTCTCCACTTGGTTGTCGCATTCCCTCTTTCAGAAATGTTATATCCTTTTATTTTTCCTTCTTCCTGTTCTCCTTCTCCTCCTCCAGCATATCCTTGTGTTCCTGTTCTTCTCTCTCATCCTTGCTGTCAAAATCCTTCTTCCCACATTCTTATCTCGTTTAATATTCTCTTGCCCTTATTTTCTTCCTCCATCACTCCCCTCTTTTCTTGTCCTTATTTCTCCCTGCCAAGTTTCCGCTTTCTCATTTCAAATACTACCAATATGTATCCTTTTTCTTGTTCTTCTTCTCCTCTTCTTCCCCCATGTCTTCCTTGTTTTCTTGTCCTCCATTCTTCTCCTCTCTAACAACTCCCCCAAATCTCACCTTATTCTTCTCCGCGATCTCGTCCTTCATCTCCTCTTCCTCCCAAACCAGTTTACCAATCCTTCCTCTGCTCGCTTTAAATCTTATCATAGTCTTTACCTTCGTCTTTCATCTTCCTTCATCTTGCGTGTTCCAGCTCCTTCTCAGATTCTTCCAACTCATCCTATTCCCTTTCTTCCTGCTCGTCTTTTTATTCCTCCTCCTCCTCCTCCATCTTCTCCCACCTCTTCTGGATTTTCTTACTCCTCCACGTTCCCTTTTTCAAGCATCGCCGCTTCCAAAACGTCTTCCACTTCTTGTCTTTACTTCGTTTTCTTTTCCCTCATTCTTCCACTCTGCCTTTCCTCTCTCTTCCAGTTCATTCACCTTTAAGCTTTCTTTCATTTTCTCTTTCATTTTTATTCATCCCTTCCTCTATTTCTTCATCTAGCTGCTGCTTCAACTTCTACAACTATTTTTTTACCAACACTTCCATCGTTCCTCTTCCTTCATCCCCTCGCCTCTGAAATTCTCGCCCCCCTTTATCTGCTGCCTCTTAACTTCTTACCTTTTCCACCTTTTACTTCTCCTCCTTCTTATCCTTCTCCTCCTCCTCTCCACTTCCTCATCTCCTCCTCCTCCTCCTCCTCTTCCTCTCCTTCTCCTCCTCCTCCACCTCCTCTTTTTCTTCTTCTTCTTCTTCTTCTTCTTATTCTTCCACTTCAATATCCTCCTCCTCTCCCACTTCCTCTTACTTTTCTACCTCCTCCTCCTTCTCCTCCTCCTTCTCCTTCTCTTCCTCTATTTCCTCCAGCTCCTCCTCCAGTGTTCAGCATGAGAGGTCAAGCCTGGCACGCCGTCCTCAGGTCAGGTAGCCAATCTCCAATTAGGCTATATATCTTTCCAAGCTCCTTTTTTTCTCTTCTTTCTCCTTTTTTTCCAAGTAACCTGTGCGGCAGCTGTGAGTGCGGCAGATGGCGGCTGGCTTGGGGAGATGCACGCTCCAGCTGCCTAAGTATACATCTGACTGTTCAATATTGCTTTCTACCAGACTTTTAAATGCCGTTCTTATTACCTGTGCATCTAGCTAAGTGCAGTGTTCTGTATTTATCGATCAATATACCATTCAGCTTGGCTGCATCTGTCTGAGTGTATTATCTACCTGATCTATACTGCTATCGGCGTCACTTGTAGTCCCTTCAGGCGATGGTGTGTTTACAAGCAAAGCCGAAAGCGTAGTCGTAATGATTAAGTCCGTTTATGTGCCTGTAAAGGTATGTTAACAATACACCTCCTGAATGCCTGATTAGAAATGAAGTAAAATTCTGAAAATACATTGTGCGTGGGTCGGGGACAAGAGATTTGAGTCTGGCGCTAACTGAACCTATTAAGGCCACAGACCAAGGTCAAATTTCAAAGCGTGGTGGTATCCCATAAACGTCTGACGATGTGATCAGACTTGGCATATACAGTGTGTGTGTGTGTGTGTGTGTGTGTGTGTGTGTGTGTGTGTGTGTGTGTGTGTGTGTGTGTGTGTGTGTGTGTGTGTGTGTGTGTGTGTGTGTGTGTGTGTGTGTGTGTGTGTGAAGAAGTGTTTCGAATTTGATGCAGCTCCATCATAAGGTGATGTCACGTAAAGCTTCATGCATGGCGTCACTGTATTCTCTGCTCTGAGTACTTTTGATCTTGTTACACTCTTGCCACTGCTGAGTGATTTTATTAAAATATTAGAGAAAACTCTTTCTGAACCAGAGGGGTTAGCTGTTGATTTCAGTAACCTCCTCACTACTAAGGTGCTCTCTTAAGTTGAATATAAGTTATAAACATTTATAGGAGGGCCACAAAGGAGAATAAAGACGAAAATGAAGCAGCAATAACAGCTGCAGCAAAAGATTATGAACCCCCAAAGCAATAAGAAAGAACCACGCCCAACAACAAGACTTCCACGCTCTTTAACCCCCTCCCCCCCCCAAAAAAAAAAAAAAAAAAAAAAAAGGTCACTGAGCCGGTGCCTTAGTGCGGTGAAGCGGGGCGCCAGGAGCACCACCTCATTACCTGTCTGCCCCTCCCGGCCTCACAGGTGTGCGTATAAACAACCTGGACAGACCAACATCTGGCCTACCATTCATAAACTCTCCTAAGTCTAATTTGTGCTTAAGATCGCCTGTATGAACTCTTGCTTTCACTACAGCTGCCAAACAATTCACTATCAAAGTACAGTGAATCTCAATCCCTTCCATCCCGTGACGTACTTTTCGTTTCAATCAGGCCACCACCAGACGATTTTATTCAGTTCTAAAGGGGATATGTAACAGTGAAGTAGTTAATGGTGGCTATATCCAACCCTCTCCCCGTTCGAAATGTCTCTAAAAAGCTGAATAAAATCGTCTGAAGATACCAAGAATAAATCAAAATACTTCATCGGTCTGAAGGGTTAGTGACAAAATACGAAAAACAAAGCGATCTGTAACAATATTTCACTGTTATGGAGATCTACTTATCCTATGTGCTGGCTAGGATGCTTTATAAGTACGCCCCCTAACAGACTACACATTACAGAGGCAGTGAACTGGTGGCTGGCTGGTCGTCGCGGGGTGAAGGGTCGGTCCAGGGGGCAGAGAGTAAGTTTGGGATAATAATAAAGACATTTTTGGCCATATAAATAACCCCAGTGAAAGAAAAAAGAAAAAGGAAAGAAAAAGAAAAAAAGCTAAGGAACGAACGAATCTGATCATTTATATAGCGTGATCTGACCTAACAATTTGTCTGACCCCATTTAGCTCTATTGATGGCCTAGTGTGGTCAGACTGGAGGGTCGATTTAATCAGTGACCAAGGAGACCAAACCCTACCTCATAACTAGGGTCCATTGAATTTCATGCAACCTCGGCATGGTACTGAAGTTAAGGGAATAGCCCAGTTCCCTCAAGTGAAAGCACGTTAACTGCAGGTGTAGGTTAGGTCATCGGGTTATTTTTGATCAATTAGGATGTAGTTACGTGTACCTTTATCCATCTATTTACTAGCAGGTTTATACTCCCACGGTATACTCAAGGCTCGGTCTGTCATTATCTATTTGCTGCCAGGCGCCCAATCCAAGAGTTCACCCAATGGACGAAGCTCTTACCATCCATCTATTTCTCAAACTGTTTACTGGCTCATGTACCGTACACTCTATCACATCATCTAAAGGGCCTTCCAGACATAATCATGACTTCTAATGTCAGTCAGTCTGTATCTACTTACCTATTTATCAATCTATCTATCTATCTATCTACCAATAACCCTATTCCAGAGTCCATCACATGGGCACGAACGACTGTTTTATTATCTATCTATCTATCTATCTCTCTGTCTGTCTGTCTCTGTATGTCTGTCTGTCTGCCTATACTATCGCTATTTCCGAACGTCCAATCCCAGGACTCACCAGTGATCACACCTCTGCTTCTATCTTTTTCCAGTATTTTGGGTTTTGTCGCTCTACCTACCCATCTATTACTGACGGTGGGTCGTCTGGGAGCGGTGGGCAGCGGGGGTGAAAGGTCATCAGGGCTTGGGGTATTTTGACCGCAGGGCACATAATTACATCTACCTATCTACCTATTTATCTATCTACCTACCTGTCTATCTATCTATCTCTGTCTGTCTGTCTGTTTATGGCCAAACGTTCAGTCCCAGAGTTCTTCCACAGGGCTCTGGCAATCTTAGACGCCGGGGATATATTGTAATTACTTTTTTGTTTGTTTACTACGAGACGACAAATTCCGGTGTTCTTCCAGGGACTCTTTCTCTCTCTCTCTTTCTTTCTCTCTCTCTCTCTCTCCTTCTCCATTTATCTATTCCCAAACGCCCAGTCCTAAACTTCATCCACAGAGCTCAGGCTATACCTTATCTATCGAGGATTTTTTTTTTTTTCCTGATCTGGTTCCGCTTTCCTTTTTCCTCCTGTTACTGTATTTATATTATTAATTCCTTTTTCAGTGAGTGCTCATTTACCACAGAAAAAAAAAAAATGACTCGTAGGCTGAATGTAATATCAAACCTTTCCTTGAGCAACGACATGGCTGACTGTGAGACGGAGATCTTAATGGTTTCGTGAACAACGGTAAATATGTTTTTGGAAGTTCTAAAGCCTTCAAGTCTTCGGTCTAAAGGGGTTATTTTTCACTTTCCCCGCTGCATTCGCTGAGTTATACCCAACTTACGAAGCATCTCTAGTTGACAAAGAATTAATGATGGCTAAATTTTATGCCTCCAGTTTAAAAGGTTTCTCCTAAGCTGAATAAAATCGTCTGAGGATAAACAGTATTAAACTAATCTTAGGTCCGTAGACGGAAAGGATCGAATCGTCTTTTTTCATGAATGACACATAAATAATACTTAAAAACTCAGGTCACCTTGAAATTCCTTACAGCGGTAGAGTAGAAGACAACCATGATCATCGTTCTCGTGTGTTCTGCTGGTGTCAGGGCCCAGGCAAAACAACACCAGCAAGATTAATGGCGTATGCAACGACCTGTTTACGTGTGACGGATTAATTACAGAATCATGTTAATTTCTAGTTCGACGATATATCAAAAACGTCGCCAGAACACTCCAATCTCTTAACCCTTCCTTTCAAATAATGCCGTTTGATTTTAAGCTTAATCCTGACACCTTCAGACGATTTTATTCAGGTTAGTGGAGAGGTTACCCATTCCAATAAGCCCTCTACAACTAAGATTTTTTTATATTCTTGCTGCCTCCAGACGATTTTATTCACTTCAAGAGAAAGTTACCTTAGTGCAAGGGTGGAGCGTGTCAAAGGTGTTATATAAAGATGTCTAAAAAAAAAAAAAAAAGAGAGAAAAAAAAATAAAGAAAAAAATCACTTCCCTCAATTTGGTCGGCCGTTAATCGTGCGAAAAGACGACAGACAGCGATAACACGGCTTCCCTTCACTGCCTCGACCCCTTCAGTCCCACGACGTATTACTGTTTTATCCCTACTGACTCCACTCGGTTGAATTAAGGTCTGAAATGGCCCTAGATAGTGAAAGGGTCAAGAACAGACTCCACTAACTACTAAAAAATATGATTCTCTCTCTCTCTCTCTACCTACCTACCTACCTACCAACTTATCTACCCACCTACCTACAAAGTCCAGTTACGAGGGGAAATTCAGTCATATCTCAGCCCTAGGACATGCTTTTTTTAATTCAATGTGACCAGCAGTCTAGTTCATACAGCACAGGGGAGGACCTCTCGTAACAAAGGTGTACATGAAGGCTATATCTAACCCTGGATGGACATGCCTCCCATAAATCGAGTAAAACTGTCAGATGATAGCAAGAATTAAGATAAAAAATGACGTCCTAGCTGAAAGGGTTAAGATTCAAGCTCCTACGACCCTCACCTGAACAAAAATAGCATACTTCAGCCGGATTACAGTGCTAGAGTTACCTCGACCTTGAGAGAGTTCATGGTTACGGTAATGACACTCTCACACCCCACTCTCAGCTGTAAGAAATCGTCTGGTGTGAACTGGACGACCACACCAGAGACGACGTGACCATGGGAGGGTTAAGTTATCTGGTGAATTTCTGGTGCTGGGCGGGATTGAGCCACTAGAGGGCTTTTAATGGCTTAATAAATCCAGCCCCTACACGCCAGCCTTCCCGCCAGATTGTATGGACCACGAGACATAAAACGACAGTAAAACAACCAACCATGACAGACCGAGGCGAAGGATGAAGAAGGCGGGAATGAAAAGATAGATAAATAGATAAACTGATGTGAGAGAGAGAGAGAGAGAGAGAGAGAGAGAGAGAGAGAGAGAGAGAGAGAGAGAGAGAGAGAGAGAGAGAGAGAGAGAGAGAAAATGACAACAGGAATGGGAAGACTGTGGGAGAAAAATGAGGGAGACGTGCAAAGAAACAAAACAGAAATAGGAGGAGAAAGCGAATGGTGAGAGGAAACGTGGATGAGAGGAGAAGGAAAGTGAGGAAGCCATGCGAAGTGAGAGAGAAGGGGAATATAAAAGTAGACGGGCTTACTAAGAAAAAAGAAAAAGAAAGCTGGTAGAGGAGGGGAAAAAAAAGGGGGGGGGGGCAGTAAGCGGATGTATGAGGAAGATGAAACACGATGCAGAGAAAGGAAAATATAGAAGAAAGGAGGAAGTAGAGAAGGATGGACTAACCGAAGAAAAAGACGCAATATTAAGAAAAAAATATTAGGGGCTTAGCATGAAGCTATAAAGTTTATCAATTTACGGTGGGAGAGGTTTGAGGTTATCAGGTCAGTCTTTGGAAAGTTTATTAAAGCATCAAGTAAAGCCAGGTGATTGTTAGAAGTGTAGTAGCTCAGGATAAGAGGGTACTGAAAGAGTGTATGGGGTCAGTGGGGTGTTTTGGGATGCAATAGGTTTAGGAAGGTGGTTACACAGATACACAAATTTTTCAGCCCTAACAAGGTGACCTAACCTGAGCACTCATATGAAAAATCACGCTCTAGGCATGGAAGTATAAGATGTGCACAGCAGACATACCGTAATTCATCATTGTAAAATATGTCTGGGTTAGCTATACAAAGAACATGGAAGAATTCAGTTAGGGAAGTAAGGAAGAAACAATGGGTCATGAGATTTGCGAAACTCAAGAGATAAACCACACTACTCTAACTTGGCTCAAAACTGCTGTCTTTGCATATTCAGTGCTGAGTTATACCAATTTTAACCTTAGAACATGGTGCTAGTCATGAAAGAGCGATATTCAAAGGATGAAGAGCCAGAACGTTGTCTTCCTTTGATATTAAGCTACGTGAAATCCGCTGAAATTTGACCAAAGTCTGGGGCAAGTTAATGTAAAAAACTATATAGTGGATGCGAGGTCACAGGCGTCGCAGGTCGTGGGTGCGCCGACGACGGCATGGGGGTTAGAGGTCACGTCAGTCAGTTCCCAGAGGGTGTTCAGGTCACAGCATATATAACACGTAATGACTGTTCAGAGCGGCGTGCATAAAATGTGAAGCTATTCGAGCATCAGCTGAGGTTGTTTGTGATGCAAGGGACACGAATATATGAACCCTGCTGGGTTTTGAAACTGCCTGGGTCTACTGTCTATCTGTCTGTCTTCGCATCGCCGTTTATCTATTTTCCTGCTTTCCTCCCAATATCTTCGTTTTCCTGTATAAATAATTAATTATCTACTTATCTACCTACATACTTAGCTAGCTAGTTACTTAGCTATTTGTCTGTTATCTTCCACCTCATCAACAGTCATACATACTGCATGTGTATAAACAGTTTTGCTGTTCTCGCAAGTAGAAAACCATACTGAAAACAATCACTATCTAGTTGTAACTGTCTGGCAGTATCTTGGATGCAAGCAATGTCACTACATATTATGTCTTGGATGCAAGCAATGTCACTACATATTATGATGGTGGAAAGTTATCGCATACAATGTCCTCTGTCTCTTAGTCTTTTTATGCTCAAGTAATTAAAATTTGTTCACATATACTTCTCTCTCTCTCTCTCTCTCTCTCTCTCTCTCTCTGTCATCCGAATGTTATACAAAAAACTCAATTCTCTGACCAAAACCAGTTAGTATGCTCAATAATATTATATAGAATTTTGTTTCTTGAACCAAACTGATGCCAAGGGGAGGGAAAACATTGTCCATCTCACAAATTATTACCATAACAAAAGGGTGTTTGGGTGGCAAAGCCTGAAGTTCATCACAACAGTGTTATTAACATTTTCACAATATTTACTGTGAGAGAAGAAAGCTGACAAAAGGATAACAGCTGTGTGCACGACGGCCACTCATTCCTTATCAATCCTATAAAAACTGAAAGTAGAGTATCTTCAGGGTATTATGGTAAGCTGGTAAAACAAGAGATGGATGTCAGAAACCCCAAACTCTGATGAAATAATATCTTTAATACGGATAAGAAATAACACCTGCAAAATACGGCATAGGGTCAGTAATATGGATGACACCAAAACAGTGACACAGGACCACAAAGATGACCTCTAAAGCCAGTGAAATGGAACCACTAAAGATGGGTGAACCCTAAAATCAATGACACAGGGCTCCTTGAAACTAATGGCCCAAGAAACACCAAGATGGACGACCCCGGTACTCACGTGAGCGGCCATACAGGTGTGCCGGACATTCCCCTGCCTCGCCGCCCCCACTTACCTGAGGGCAGACAAAAAAATACACGTGATTAGAACTGCCCTCATTATCATCAGGCTCGGGCACTGCTGTTGACCCTGCCGCTGCTCTCCCTCACCCTCAGGCACACTGTGAGGGAAAAAATTACAAACAATGATAGTGAGTGGCTAAAAAATTATACGCGTGAACCGGTTCGACAGGTAAGGAAAAAACAAAATTAAAAAAAAACAATTATGACCTGTTTTGGTCAATTACTGAAATCATGTTGAAAGCGTATATGAAGCTTGCAATGAAAGATAACCAAATTAATATCTTTTAAAACTCCAGATATGTCATGAGGCCAGAAATCTTGCTATTAACACGGTGGTTCCGGCTGGAGCAATGACGCTAGAGAAGGGAAGTCGCTATCTGCCGGACGCAAGAAATGGTGCAACATTTTTTCACATGCTTACAATAGCAGATGTGTGTGTATATATATATATATTGTTCATTCTTTTCTTTACGTACGTCGGAGTAAAAAGGCGAATTTGTTGCTTTGATTTTTTAAAAATAGAACAAGTCAAGAAATTTCCACTGATTTGTGTCTCCTCGTCAATAAAACATTACGAAGATGAAAATTCAATTAAATTCTTCCCATTGACGTCTAGGTTTCATTTACTGCAACTACAAACGACGTTTTAAACAAAACATCAAATCATAAACATCAGCATCCAGTTTTATGTTACCCCTTCAAGGTGCTGAAGTCCCGAGGCTAGACTGCCGTAGACCAAGCCCAAGAACATTAACTTTAAGGGCAGGTGACCGACCCACGACCCTGGAATCTTACACAATCGGACAACCACCAGTCCTTTGGGAGATTGAAACCCACAGGCACAAGGCAAGGCCATCACTCTTGACTCTATCACTTAATTGTAATCATTGCACTTCTTGACACAAAGGCTGTCCATTATCATCTTCACCTCAACTTTCTACAGTACCGCATACTCAAAAGGTTCTCTTAATCCATATGCTGTAGTATGATGTGTCTTGCAAATATATATATATATATATATATATATATATATATATATATATATATATATATATATAATCATCTCATCAGCATTTTGAGTGTCCACTGCAAGACCGGCCTATCCCAGCCGAAGCGGGGACGATACAGCCAATGTATCTCTACCAAGTAGCTTAGGCTGTCTGGTAGAGATTGTATGTAGGGTGAGAAGCGCTTTTAAGTGTATTGTTGTGTTGGAGTGACTTTGGATGTGTGTGTAGTCTGTGAACCAAGTGTAATCGGCCCGCGCAAGCCGCCTGGGTGCAAACATACTTTATAGTATGCGACACTGGTTCAACCACAGCACCCCTGATGTCCGCCAATGCAGTACGTGGCCAGAAGAACGCTCCCAAAGTTTATTACCCTGGTGGGGAGCGAACCCTCGTTCTGTGTACGAAAACGCGCACTTTACCACTGTACCACAGAGGCTTCATATATATATATATATATATATATATATATATATATATATATATATATATATATATATATATATATACTGTATATATATATATATTCAGTTTGGGGAAGCTTTCTTGTTGTGTAAACTACATAAGTATAATGCATCTATTCCACAATTTGCGAATCCCATTAATCTTTCTTCCTCACGGTAATTCTTATCTGCAGACAAGCCGAAAGGTCTGTAAGTGGTTCACCTGAGTTTTTTTTTTTTTTTCACCTTCATGGAAAATTCCAATATCTGCTCTTGGGGACCTCTGAAAGATTTTCTTATGAAATACAAAGCTGTTAAACCTGAAAATATGAGTTGATTTAACATGTCAGCTGTTGCGTTAGAGCCCTAACCTGTTTACAGGATAAAGTATCTCAACAACAGTTAACTGTTTTAATAACCTTTTTGTTTCATATTTTGTCATTTTAATGTTCAGTCTTATTCGACTGAGAAACATTATATGTATATGTAAGAGTGAAGACAAATTTACAGACAAACAGTCTTATACATAGCTCACCCCTAGGAGCGAATACAACTATCCCCAGGGGCGCAGCCACGACTTCTGTGAAGAGCCCCTCCCCCCTCCCCCAGCCACTAAGCTAATTGAGATTTATTACAAGAACGATATTCACTACTGCATTTAATCTTAACATAGCTCGTGCTGTCAGGACTCAAATAAATGTTGTAAACTTATAGTATCCTAATAACAGGGGCTGAGTGGATATTTTAGGAAGTATCAGGCTACGTAACAAGTACAAAAAAAAAAAAAATGTGGTAATGATCTCACGGTGGAAAAACAGAGTTTATGCACTAAGGGCGAGTCTATAATTTTCAGGAACGCAGAGGCGCTGGGAAGGGTCCACACGTTGTTTCGCAACCAAGAGCCGAATTTGAGCAATAACTATAGCACTAACAAAAGGGCATTCTGGTAATATCTGAAATATATAACTAAGCACCTGAAGGACAAAATTAAGGAATCTCGTTTTGATATATTCACCCTATTTTTATCCGAATTAGAGCAAGATTCAGGTTCTGTCATGATGTCGTATTCATGATATTCGTTATGTTGTGAAGGAGACACAGTACACCCTCCCCTCCACATGTCACTGCCAGGAACCTAGTTTAAAGGAACTTAAACTGTACCTTAACTCATTTACTTGGTTTTTTTCTTGCTACCATAGGGTGTTTTCATCCAGTGATGGGATTAGGATCAATCTTCCTTAAACCCCTCAGTTCGAAGAGTTAAGTATTGCATTACTGTGCCTTAGCTGCCATAAGATAATTTCATTCCGCTAATGAGGTAGTAAATACTGAAGAGGTTAAACCTGTTGCCTCGATAACTATGATACCAATGATCTCTACGACAAAATTTATTTACCATACTCCACTACGGTGCCTTCATGACTCATTAACCCTACAGTTCTGCATAAAGTTGCAGTTCGTTCAGTTTGCCATTCTCCTCTGTAACCATTACATCATCGCCAACTTAACCCGATGTCGTATTTTTGGTTTTAATCATGCTAACCCTAGACGATTTTAATATTTCTTATTTGGAGACCTCTCTCAGCCTGAGAGTAAATGAAATGTATATTTCATCTCCCAAATTAAAAAAGTCTAACCTAAGCTGAGTAAAATAATCCAGAAGCAACAAGAATAAATTATAATTTTTATTTACAATTAAAATTACGTCATCGGACTGAATGAGTTCATTTTTCTCCGTCGGTGACATCCAGACTGTAACCTTTACTCCTTCAGTACGATGACGTCTTTTCATCACATTCTTGCCATACCCACGCGATTTTGTTCAGTTCAGGAACACTTGAGATGAGTAAAATGTTTGTACTGGATAGAACAAAAATTTAAAATACACCATCGTATATCTACCTATCTTTATCTATGTCTATCAGTCAATAAATCAGTCAGTCAATCTTTCTATCTATCTATCTATTTATTTATCTATCAATCAATCAATCAATCAATCAATCTATCTATCTATCTATAAGCAAAAATGCATCTCTGAGTAAGAGGTGTCACGAAGTGTCCTAACCCTAACGAGAATACGACCAGCATGCATTTCTGCCACAACATCCTCGTACCCGTCTTTCCAGCACCAAGATATCATCATCATCACTCACCTTAATACCGCTGCTTCTCTCCTAATGAATAACCAGCTCTACACATCTCCTTCACTGTAATCTATACGTCTCATCAATCCTACAATTTTTTCACTACAGTCGTCTCCTTGTCCTTCCTGCACTGAGGCAACAAATTCATCACCAACCCACTCACACTCATAATTACTCCACTCACATTTATTACCATTTCACTCCAAAATTCATTACCTCTCCACTCACATTCATCATCAGTCACTCACCAACACTCCACTCACATCCATCACCATTCCACTCTTAAATTAACTCTGCTTGGTTCTCTCTGACAACCTCCTCCCTGCCTCTTCAACACCAAGACAGCAGTTCACCACCACATCACTCCCACATCGCTACGTTTCTTTTCTCTCAAGGAATCTAATCTTCATCTCCACCTTTCTCCTCCACTATAACCTTCACGCCTCATCAAATCTACAACTTTCCCACTACAACCTCCATCACAACAAATTCATCACTGCCTCACTCTTACATTAATACCGTTGCTTCTCTCTTACGGAATCCAATCTGCTAATTGAAGCTCCGCGCCGCACCTGGAGAAATTAATCCACTCCGGGGCTTGACATTTTCTCGCCTTCTTGGCCGCCAGAGCGACATTAATACATTACTCGCCTCACCTCGCCCAATTTTAATATCATTACAGCAATATTAATTCCAAAGGCATTCACCTGATCAATTGCCAGAGGTAATTTACACAGCGGCATCCTGTGCTGCTCTGCGCCCTTGGACAAAAATGTTTTCTTTATTCTTAAGCAGAAATTAAGCAACAGAACAATGACAAACTTTAAAATATTAATCTCTGCCACCTTTATAAAATCGCTACTTAGAACGGAATCTTTCTAATTAACAGGAAAATACATTACAGATGTAGTTTCAAACAACAGTGAAAACAAAACCACTAGCACGTTATGTGATTTTAATATTTACTAAACTTTCAAAGAGCAAAACCTCAACTACGGGAAGTATTTTTTTTTTCCATCTCTTAAACCCAAACTACATCCGGAGGCATGGGCCGCAACTGCGCCCAAAGATGCTCATTCCTAAGTGTGAACTGACTTACTTGCATTATTGAGGATCCTGTGAGTGTCCAGCCAGACAGACTTGAAGTCAAAGAACTGTTCCGAATGCTTCATCTTGACGGTGCGGGTGCGCAGGAGGATGGGCACCGGGCAAGCGGGTACCACCTTGCCCGTCCCCTGCGTCAGAGTCATCAAGGCGCCCTGTCCTGCCACAACTGCCCACTTAACTGTCCCGCCTGCCTGACACACGGGCTGGGCTATGACACGGGGTAGGGTTGTGACACGGGTTGGGGCTGTGACACGATTTCGTTGGGTATACTTAATCAATGAAGGGTCACTGTGTAACACCTGTACTCCAGTGCAACGTACACAGAGAAAGTCGAACTACCAACTATATTAATGTTTTCTGTGTTGGCCAGTCTGTATTCACTAAAAATATCACGAAACTGTATTTGCCTGTTCGACGACAGTTGTACTATAAGTTGATAATGCAGCAGATACTTGTCTGTCACAAAACACGTTCCTTATGCCAGTATTTCTTTTAGGGTCTTCCTAAATGAGCAAAATGTTGTAATTTATGCATGATTAATATTTTGAAACCAATCAATATAACCATCTTAGGGTCTTCCTAAATGAGCAAAATGTTGTAATTTATGCATGATTAATATCATGGTACCAATCAACCTAACCATTAAGAATCTAGAGACAAATGGGTGATGTGGGCCGTCATGTAGTTAACTGTGGTGATGGTTTCCGTGTACAGTCGGAGATAAAAGTTCGCCTAACATTTTACTTATTACAACCGTCACTTCTCTCTGTTGACTAATATACCTAAGGTGGGAGATGCTTGATATGCTTCTATGTTCATGGATGGATCTCTTTGACATGATGCGTCAGGGAGGAGTGTTATGGAAATGCCTTAAGTGCAAAGTACACGAAATTTTGCTCCTGACTGTATGTGGCAGGTGCTAATTACTTAGACCGGCCGAGACACACCTGCGTCACGAAGGTCCGGCCAACACAATTTCATGCTACACAAATCAAGCCGAACAACACACAGGCTCATCCAGTCCGGTTTGCTAGTAACAGTGATTTAAAAAAAAGGGGGGGGGGGGCACAAGTACAAGTCGCAGAGGGGCTTTTCATCTGTTGCCTGATACTTTGGTCCGCGAGATTAGAAGGACGGGGGCAAAAGTAGCAGGCAATATTCAACTCCTGCATGCAGTATCCCCTACATCACTGCAGGACTGGCAGAAAAGAAAAACAACGTTTTCACAAGACTAGAATGAAAACAATGCGATTTTAAAAATGCATATTAAAAAATCTGTAGAGAGAGCTAGATCATCCAAGTTTCTCCACTCTCCGAACAAAGGCGGTGAAAATATGAGAAACAAAAATGATCAAGGTTTCTCTTCCCACATGGTGTAACCCCATCATATTCCAAGCTATTACCGAAATATTAACGTGCCGCCGTGAGAGTGAGGTGGCTCGCAAAAATAGTCTAAGCCTGTCTAAAATGGCACAGCAGTTTCTTCCTGTGAAAGGGCGGCAATTTATGTATGATTTATGCGCAATAATGGAGGGTAGCGATGTCAGTGCCATTACTCCTTTTTTCAGGCCCTGCTTCGAGAATGTAGCCCCAGTGAACTTGGAAATTTGTATTACTGTCATATTATATTGTATTACTGTCGTATAAACTGTATTGTGACCACATAAAAACGGTCTTCTGTACTGTATAAATCACTGTTGTTTAATGATTTTTCACGGAACGCCTAAATTACCCGAAAAAAAAAAAAAATCATTGGAAAAGGACGAGAGGAGAGAATATAAGTAAAACAAGCACAGTCTATCAGTTCCTACACAAGAACACATTACATTTAAACTACACTGTACTAAAACCGGACCTCTCTCTCGTTTTTTTTTTTTTTTTAGGACAACCAATCGGTACTTTTTGTTATTACAGATTTTTTGTACCTTTTAGCGTGAACATGACATGAGTGACTAATCACAGCAGGATGTGTTCATGTTTTTCTTAACTCTACATTTTTCCTGAGGCACTTTTTCCTCCTCTCAACCGTCCTTTAATCCCTGTTCCCATTAACTTCTCCCTCTCCCTCCCTCTCAACTCCCTCCATCAATCTCTAAGCCCCAGTACATTTTTTTTTTTAAGTTACCATCTCATCTACCCCTCAACCTCCTCCATCCAGCTTCCTTTTCAGGGCCACCCTACCAATTCTCGTTTTCCCCCACCAGGCCCCCATTTCCACAAGCACATCCCTCTCTGGCCTTTTCTCTCCCTCTCGCTCACCCCCATCCCCCCATGATCCACCATCCCCTCCACTATTTATTCTCTAGGTCACCATTTTAACCCCCTCTTTCTCCATGGTATCGCCCTCACCACAGACACACTCTCTCTGGTCCACTTTCCCCCGTTCCTTCACCCCTCTTCCCCCATAACTTTTAGCTCATCATCCAACTTTATTTTTCTATGATCAGTTTCGTAACTTCTTCTAACTCCTTTTTCAGGCCAGCACTGGAACTCTCTTTCCTTGATCGGGCTTCCTTCTACACAAGCACATCCCTCCATTAACATTTTCACACGCTTCTTACATCCCATCCCAGACCTCATCCAATTTCTTCTTTTTCTTATTTTTTTCTTTCTTTCTTCTTCTTCTCCTCCTCCTCCTCCTACTCCTCTTATTATTATTATTATTATTATTATTATTATTATTTATTATTATTATTATTATTATTATTATTATTATTATTATTATTATTTATTACTATTATTATTATTATTATTATTATTATTATTATCATTATTATTATTATTATTGCTTTCTTCCTCTTTCTCCTCCTCCTCTTCTCCTTCTTCCTCTTCTTCTCCTTCTTCATATTGACTACTTTCGTAACCTCCCCCCCTTCTAACTTTTTTTTAGATCGCCTACGTAACTCCCTCTTCCCTCCGCCATGCCCCCTTCAGCACAAGCACACCCTTCTCTGGCCGGACGCAGCAATATTGACCATTTCCAGAAGTTAGCGACTCACCAGATGTCATTCCCCCGCCTTTCCTGCCCACGCCGCGAGCCGAAAATGTGATCACCGCCGGGACTGTGGATTTTGATGTATAGGGTGAAAACAGCAAAGAGGAAGAGGGAGAGTCAGGAATGGAGAAGGAGGAGGAGCAGGAGGAGCAGGAGGAGGAGGATGATAAAAAATTAAGAAAAGGGAGAATGTGGCAGAAAAAGTTAAGGAAAGATGAATGGAGGGCAGGTATCGAGGAGCCGGCAGCAGACGAAGAAAGCAAATAGGGTGTGCAGGGCATGAGGAAGAAAGAACGGAAAAGAAAAAAAAAAAGAAAAAAAGGGAAGAAGCTGAAAAGGAAAACGGAAAGTTGAGAGGAAGACACGAGAAGGAAGGAAGGAGGGTGCCGAGGAAAAGGGGAAAGACTTTGAGGAGGAAGAGTCAGAGCAGCCAAAGGGAAGTACGTGGAAGAGGAAGGAGGAAGTGAGGAAGAAGGATGGATGGATAAGAATAAATGGAAGCGAGGAAGTGAGTTGATGAAAAAAGTAAATGGGTGTGAACACGATGATATAGCACCAGGAAATTATGGGATGAAGGTGATTTGGGGGGGGGGGGTGAAAGTACAATAGATCAAAACTGACGGGGCAAAAAGGAAAGACTGAAATAAACTATAAATGGAATAAGGATAAATTGAAAAAGGAAAAAGAAATGGAGAAGGAGGAAAGAAGTGAAGCAAGAAAAAAAAACTTAAGGGGAAGAGAGGGATGATGGGTGGAGGGGAAAAAGGGAGGAGGTGGGGAAGGAGGAATAAAGCTGTGAAGAAGGAATGTTAAAAAAAAAATATTGATGGAAGTGAGAGAAGAGGGCGAAGGAAATAAGGAGGGAAGAGGAGAGGGGGGAAAATTTAAAAGGAAAGACAGGAAGTGGAGGAAGTGATGAAAAAACAAAAGAAAAAGAAAATTAATGGAAGCAGAAAAAAAAGGTAGAGGAAATTTAAATGAAAGAGAAAGCAAGGATAATGATAAAAAAAAAAATGTTTAAAGAGAAGAAGGGTGAATGAAAAATTATGGAGTGTTTACGATCTGTGAGAATGGATGAAAAATGAAAAATGAAATGAAGTTGAAGGAAGGCTGGAAAGGGAAACTGGAAAACACTAAAGATGAAAGGAAGGTAGACAGGGACAAAAAATGACATGGAGAAGAAAAAAAAATACAGACCATTATCATAAGGAAGTAAAGGAGGTGAGAGAAGGATAAAAACAGACTGAAAGTAAATGGAGAAGGAAAGGAGGGAAACAAAATTAACTGAATTAACAGATTAATGGTGGAAGCTAATAGACTAATAATAATAAAGAAACTGAAGAAAAAAAATCAGAAAATAAATAAGAGAAGGCGCACCTCAAAATTAAGAATAAATAATAAAAGTCATACATACGAGAAATATTGTTAAGGAGGATTAATAAAAAAAAGAAAAATTGCTAGAATGACCAAGAAAAAGGAGGATTAATAAAAAAAAGAAAAATTGCTAGAATGAACAAGAAAACGAAGGATTAATAGAAGAAAGAAAAAATTGCTCGAGTGAACAAGAGAAAAGACTACTACAAAAACACAGTGAAACTGCTATCAGCAAATCGAGGAAAGACACACAATAGAATCAACAAGTGAGTTATACTGGCTGAAGGAGTTGTGTCCGTAATTACCAAGGAAGTATGAAGGAACCACACAATGAAAAGGGCAACGTGATGTGATTCAGACACTAATTTTGGCTAACCTATCGGTATTATCAACAGGGTAGTCGCTCAAATATAATACTGTACCGGGTGTGCTCTGATTTTTAGATCGCTGCTTTCATTTATTTTTTTTTTTACAATATAGTTCACCATCTCACCCATCATATCCTCACTGGCACTAGAATTATAATGCAGAAAAAAAAAGTATGTATACAAGTAGTTTTCTTCTGATAAACGTTACTTCAGTATGAAAGTGTTTTACTAGATTACGTCGTTTTTACAATCACAACTGATTGAAATGTGACTTTCGTCATTCTCATTGTAAAAAAAAAAAAATTAATTAAATAACATAATACGTTCAAGACCAGTTATCCGATGTTTCTGAAGAAGTCATGGCAAACAAATGAGACAGACTGTGGGCTAAGTAGTGCTGGCGGGGCTGACGCTGCCTAAGCGCCATATCTGCTACCGAGCTTTTCCCGCGCTTATTCCTGGGTGTCCAAAATGCATCAGTTTAATAACCATTTCAGTCCGCTGGCGTAATTTTCATTCTGTTCGTGCATTCTGAGGACGACTTTAAGCAACTTACGAGAGACTTTTCGAACTGGGAGAAGTAGATATGGCCTTCATATGTTCCTTCTCTGCTGGGGGCCCTCCTGAATTATACAGTAGAATGCAAAAGGGCGTCACCTTATTAAAGAAATTAATCACACCATTTTTTTTCCATCCCAATTTTGAAGCATCTGGAATTTTATGACAACATTTACTTTCTGTGCTCATTTATCTTTGTTTGTTCGTCAGGTTTGCCAACAATGGATGAGTCTCTCCCGGATCTGTCACTGGATAACACCCACGGATTAATGTGATAGCTGAACCCAGGAGCAGTATTACAGTCCACTTCTTGTTAGTTTCAGGAATAGCCACCATCACCACAACACCACCGCCCTCATTAACTGTCCCCCTACACACACACTAAACAAATAATCGAAGTAAATTAGCACAAGAGTTTCAGGAGCAGTGTAGTCGGTAACTCTTCTCGATCCTTACCAAGACAAACAATGTGCGATTTTTTACGAGTTGCCTGCTGCTCACTTGGGTATTGCAAAATCTTTCCTCCTCGGTGCAACTCACTGTCTGTTTAATTTTTCAAGTGCATAGTTGTTCTTGGAGTCTTTAGGCGCTGCAGGAATAGGAGAAAATTGTAATCAGTGCCAGAAAGTTCTGTCACGGAGCTGATGACGCTGTGTCACTGAGCTGAACCAACTGGCACCCCCTCCCCCTTATCCTACACTACCCCCCCTTATCCTACCCTCACCCTCCGATCTCTCCTCCCCCCTGTCCACCCCTGCCCCATTATCCTACCCTCACCCTCCTATCTCTCCTCCCCCCCTCCGTCCAGCCCTCCCCCTCCCTCTTATCCTACCCTCACCCTCCTAGGCTATCTTTCCTCCCCCTCCCCCGTCAACCTCCTCCCCTTTCCCTCCTTACCGTACCCTCACCTTCCTATCTTTCTTCCCTCCTCCTCCCCTGGCCACCCCCTCTCTTCTCTGGTCCCTCTTCCCCTATCCTCCTGCTTTACATTCTGTCCATCCTTTTTCCCTACCATATCTTCCTATTCATATTCTCTACTCCTTCCTATGCACTGTTATCCCAGCCCACCTTAGCTATCCATTCCTTATTCACTTCTCACATCGCCTTTCATACTCAACTTCTCAACATCCTCTCTGTCTTTCACCATCACTCTGCAAATACATTTAGCAGAAGTACTACGTGTGTCAACTGCTCACTGAAGCAATATATGGAAATCATTATTAGTACACTGTTCACTGAAGCAATATATGGAAATCATTATTAGTACAGAACACGGATCGTACTCTTATGGATACTGATTCTGAAATGTGTCTGCATAATAACAGTAACATTCACCTAAATAAGTTTTCTACTTTATATTTAGGCCAGCACAGAAATAAAATTACGGAGAAAGAACCTGAAATTATTTACGTGAGCAAGAGAAACAGCCTCAGCTGTCAGCATCGTAAGCCAATCAGCAGCCAGTCCACAGATAACAGAGGAACCAGCCAATGAGAACCCGCCCCTGTGGTAACCGAGGACAAGCTAGTGAAAAACAGTTCAGGGACCGTATTCATAAAACTTTCTGGACTCTGCTGGGTATAAAACAGTGTTTATGTTTTTATCTTACTCAATAAAGCCTCCAGACACTTCAGAAGTAACTCGGGTGAATAATAACGTGCAAAATACGACGAAGCAAAATTAACTCTGGTAGTAGCAGACTTTTACAGAGGCTTGTTTATCGTCAGAAATGGTTAATGTCTTTAGTGAACACCAGGCCAGGGCTTCACTATCTAAGGTTAGCGGTGTGTCCAGGCTGCAGGGGCTCAGGTCATTTCTGCCCCTCCATTGGCATATCACCCCAACCCATACAACATCAGGCCAACAGAAAGAAGCACAACTACTGACACAACTCGTGATTAGAATTTCAAACATTACGATATTTTCTCGTTAGTAAACATGTTATCAGTGTGGAGCGGAAATGGTGTGTACAAAACTGACGAACTCTGTGCGCCACATGAAAACCAATGCCTAACTCAAGCACACAACAGCAAAGATAAGGTAGTTTTCTTACAACGCGTGGCATAAATATAGACAAGTATTAAACATAAAAATCTCGACATAAAACGCAGCAACACTGAAATAAAGTCAGAAACGACTCTGGATAAAGAATAAATGGTGACAATAATGAGCGGCCTACGCGGCCGAACCAGTGTGTGTTGTGTGTAAAGAAGCGCCCTGTCTCGGCACCGGGCTGACTATCACACGTAAGAACAGCTGTCATCAGGGGAATCCGGAGACCTATACCGTAGATGGGAAATATATGCGATTGGCTGGGTGAATGTCTGGGTCTACTGTATAATTATATGGACACTGACAGAGATGTAAACTGTGCGGGCATAATGAATATGTGCAGGGGGAACGATGTTAGAGGGTAATCAGTGGTGTCTGGGGTCTACAGGTATAGTAATTGAGGAATATAATCAATATGATAAGCTGAGTGAACGTATGAGTCTATTGCATAACTGTATTGATGGAGAAAGGGATATAAATTTGCAAGAAGGAACAGGAGTGACCTGGGGCATCCGAGGATATACCAGACCTAAATGATATCAAAGCAGAGGAAAAATACAGGTTAGGCCAAGTGAATGTACGGGTATACTGTATAACTATCTGGAGTATATGGGTATTGATATAAGGGCAGCTGTGATCAGGGGTATCCAGACTAAACTGTACAAAAGCTGAGATTATACAGTAGAATTGTCTGAGTCAGTAAGTGGGTCTACTGTAAAGCCATATCAGATGGGCAAGGATAGTATAATTTAAATAGACGGGGGACGACGGGGATAGAAAATATATGTATGCGTCTCACTGAGAATATACCAGCCATCATATGTGGGTCATACTAGCAGAAAATATGGGTCACACTGCCAGCATACCAGTTTATGGGTCACAATATATGGGTCGCGCTGGGGTATATATGAGCTACACATGAAGAATATACGTCCAACTTGTGGAATTTATGGACTAAACTGGAGGAGGGAATAAATATACAAGTTACACTAGGGATTACATGGGTTACACTGGGGGTACAAATATATGGGTCGCGCTGGTGGAATATATGGGTCACAGTATATGGGTCACACTGGAGGTTTAAGTATATGGGCCACACTGGGGAATACATGGATCACAATGGCTGAGTCAGCAGAACAGCGGTGGTGGAAGAATATACTGATGATGGCAGGATTTTCTCTTTGGCTTGGAGGGAGAACAGGTACACCTCTTCCAGATTTGGGTGAGGGGAGATAATTGCTATAATATAACCAGGTAGGTTATATTTCAGATTCAGAAAATGCACACACACACACACACACACACACACACACACACACACACACACACACACACACACACACACACACACACACCATACACACACACACACACACACACACACACACACACACACAGGTTTTACCTAGAGTTAAATCCTTTAGCAGCCATGGACGTACTAACAAGAACAATTTTGGTGGGCTGAAGGATATTCTGGCAATCACTGCGTTAAACACAACCTCGATTAACCCTTCCTCTGACACAAACAACCTTAAGTATTATATTTTTGCCAACATTGGGCGATTTTATTCAGTTGGCTTTATTTCTTAATCAGAGAGTTACTGAGCTTCAACGGTGTATCTAATAACCCTCTCCCACTCCCGCTGAGCCTAATTCAGAGCAAGACAAAATAACCGGAGTGACACCATTACGACCAAGAATGTTTAAATGGGTCATATACAAATTTAAGGTGAAAATCATCATGTGTAAAATGTTGTTATGTCAGAATGGTCAGGAAACAATAAAGAAAAATGAGTCTACTAAATATATGGCTGCTGCAAAAATAATTATGACAAACAAACGATACAAATAAGCCATGTCAGGTGAACGAATAGTGTTGCTGAAAACGACTGCTTGTGAGGGGTATTAATGGTAATTGAGCAGGTTATGCAGGGTCAAGGAGTGGATCGCGGAGGGGTGCGTTCATCATGGGTAAATATATACAAAGCACAATCTAATCTAAACTTGCAACATATCTTTGACTCATCAAAGTAGCGTAATGAAAGCCTTGGACAAGTAAGCATCACTGCCAGGATTAAAGAAGCAGAGGTTCTCCAAGGCTCTAGGAAGCTGGCAGACTTGGGGGAGTGAAGGGCAAGACCTGGACGGACGAAGGATTATCATTATTATTCCAAGACGGCAGCAAAACCCAGGTGGTCAGCTGCGGCGGGGTGATGGATAGTGCCAGGTGGTCGACGATGAGGTAAGGTGGTGGGCTGAGGGGAGGAGAGCGGTGGGGTAAGGGAAGGGAGGTGATGCGGGGCAAGGGAAGGGGGGTGGTGGGTGAAGGATGGGGGTGGTTGAGTTAGGGAAGGGATGAGGTGGAGTGAGGAAAGGGGATGAGGGAAGGGGGGTTGAGAGACGGGGTGTGGTGGGTTGAGAGAAGAGGAGCTGAGAGACGAGATGTGGTGGGGTGAGGGAAGGGGGGTGTTGATGTGAGGGAAGGAAGGTGGTGGGGTGTGGGAGGGGGGGTTGTGGGGTGAGAGACAGGGCGTGGTGGGGTGAGGGAAGGGGGGTGGTGGGGTAAGGGAAATGGGGTGGTGGGGTGAGGGAAGGGGGGATGTGGGGTGAGGTAAGAGTGGAGGTAAACAGTGCAGTGTTGGTGGGTTGGTGAAAAGGATAATGAGATGAGGACAAGGTTCCGTGAAAAGATGGGACGTTGGTGAGTGTACGTGATGCAGAGGTGGGTAGGTGAATGATGGGTCGTTCTGAGTAAGTGGGAGGGCATGGATATAGGGTGGACCTGTCAGGAAAAAAAATGTATCATGATGGAAGGGAGGTTGGGAAGTGGAAGATGCAACAGTGAATGATGGGTATTAGGTAAGAGAACATTGTGTGGGAGAGGAACGGTGTCTGATCGGATGGCGATGATGTGAATGCGTGGACTGAAATCATGTGGGTGAGTGGAGTGAGGTTATGTGTATGTCTGGACTGAACCGAAGCGTATGGGTGGATATAGATGATGATAACAGGTCAGTAAGATAAAAGAGGGGGAAAATGTGTGAAAACTGTGTATATTTAAACAGTGTGATTGTTACACGACGGAAGTAAGTTACATTATAATCGGCGTGGGAGACTTTGTCGTGGCCGACTTCTGCCTTAGTGATGTATCTTGCATATTACATCTTCTTATTCTCCTGCAAGCTATTTTTTTGTTTTTATACTGACACAGTTTGTACAAAAGGAAATAAAATGTGATTAAGCAAAATAAATCGCCGTGAAAAATATGTTATGAGATCCCTAAAACAACATGTCCCAGTGAGTAAGTGATGGGGATGGTGGATCTGCATATAAACAATGAACGTGACAGATTAACAAAAGCATCATCCCAACCGCTGTCAAAGGCACCGCTGCAGCCATTTACACCGGGAGGAAGCCTAGCCTCAACACTAATTCTGCCTGCCAACTGAGGAAAGGAGCGGTAACGAAGCAGCCTACTAATTAGGGCTTTAACTTCATTTAGATGTGAGGCGGGCCAGGGAAGATGCAGGGACCGAACAACATCTGGCACAAGACCCCGCCGCTCACGTCTCACACCGGCAATCTACACCTTATATAAACACACCCCAAGCTGATTGTTCCGGACCTCAGACTTCTCCTCTTTATTGCTCAATGTCGAAAGATTATGCAGTATACTCGTTCACATAAAATATTCTCCTACTTGCCACACAGCTGAACTTATTAGTTTGGAAGCCAATAGCCTCTCTTTTTGTTGTCCAGTACCTTGAAAATAAATTTTGATAGTTTAACGAAATAAAAACTCCTGCCCTACTCGGCACGCTAAATCTTATATAAACACACATAAAGTTACTTCTTCCAGAGCCTTTAATTTCTCCTCTTTGTTGCTTAATGATTGAAGAATATATAAAACCTTCGTCCTATCCTTCAGATCACTGAAAACTTTACATGGCTAAAGTTATTGTTTCAGGAACCCAGCAATATGAGAAGATACAAGAGCCTACCTGGAAAATTATTAATGACATCGATACAAGTTATGGCACACAATCGTAGGCTCTAACTTGGAAATATATCAAAGTGATTTCTTTTGATAAATTAATTTCACAGTATCCTTAATTTTTTTTTCACTGCGATGTTCGACCTTGGCCATTATACTCGTACCAACATCAGACAATTATACTTAGGAGTATGAAACTATATGCGGCTAAAGATTAAACGCTTACTTTACGTCTTTTGGTAATGCCAATTTCATTCAGCTACAAGAATTCCTAAGCAGCTGATATGCCAAGTGACAGCATGAGTGACGTCATCGTAACTACCGAAAATATGTTAGGACAAAGTAGATTACAGACAGGAAAGCTAGTAAGATGATATAAGGTAGTGCTTATTGAAACCATTAGGACAGATTACATGAATTAGAGAAAGTGAGAGGGTGCGTGTGCGAGCAGGCCAGGGAGACCCTCGGCTCCCCCACGACCACCCCACACACGCCACGAATGACACCCGCCCTCAGGACCGCTTTTTCTTGCATGTATTAACTCTAACCATCCGATACTTAGAGGTCCATCCCACGGCTCAGGGTAAGCTCTCGACAGCAGCATAATTGATGGCGGGACATAAAATTAACCAGTGGAAAAACGTCACTGAGCGATGCGTACCATTATAGCCGTAACTCAAGCATGATTTTATTTCTAAGAATATTGTTGAACACTGTTTATAGTTACCTTCTGTGATTTCGTTTTCCATCTCCCTAGTCTCAAACTCTCTTTCAACATTATCACCCCCTTCCTTTCCACCTAGCACGCACTCTTGTCCACTGTATACATCTCTTCTTTGCTATGTTTCATGTTTCTTCCTCAACTATATATATATTACATTATAATTTCATTCCTCCTACTCCTCCTCCTCGTTAGATATTTTCTTTCCTGTCTCATTCACAGCCTCTTCATGTCACTGCCATACTAAAAAAAAAAAAAAAAAATCTCATTCCATTAGTACCCTTACCTCATTTGAATACACCTAACCCTGCAACTGCTTCGTATTCTTAGTCATCTGACACAAATAATTGTTTCGGTATCCTTACCTCAGCCGGGATCCTGCCTTCCACTTCTGCACTCCATACACTCTTCTTCTTAAGCTTTTCACCGTGGCCCCACATACCCAGACTTATATCCCTAATTCGAACGTCATCTCCGGTAAAACTTCTTTTGCACAGCCCCATTCATCAAAGTTCTTCTCCATAACAGCCAAGTTTCCACCATATAAACACTGTCTCCAATCCTTTCCTTCATGGCTGATTCCCAAACAGTTCCTTCCTTCTCTTCCCATCTTCACACACAACCATCACAATCAGTACATTCTGTTTTCCTCAACCTCTCCCTCATTACAGCCCCTTCCTTAAGAACAGTTCCTTCGTCCGGCATATCCATGTCTAACCTCTGTACACTCACATTCTTGCCTCCGAACACTAACGCTCCTTTCATATTTTATACATTCTCTCATTTCCCACTCCACATCATAACACCCCACCCCTATTGCACAGATCTCTCTCTTTACAGTTTATCTCCCGTTTCACACCATGCCTCTGTACACATTCTCACATCCCCGCTGAATCCCCAAATATCCTCGTCCTTGCTTAATCTGCATACACTCCTCTAGCAATCCTAATTCAATCTTGATAAACTCTCTTAGGTTCCATCCCTACTCTCTTGTGTCTCCACCCAACCTCATTACTCCCCTCTCCCCAGGATCTCCCATACATACACTTTCTCAAAATCTCACTCAGTCTCCATACACTCTCTTATATCCCGAATTAACTCTCACATCTCCGTTCAATCTCTTCCATCCCAGATCCGCTCTCTCACATCTCCACTCAATTTATTCCATCCCAGATCCACTTCACATCTTCACTGAACCCCAATACATCCCCCTGCCTCCGCCCCCCAGCCACCCCATCTTCCACGCGCCTGCCGTGAGCGCGACGCTATTTAGGCCCTGATTAAATCTTCACGCCTCGTCAGGGTCATCCCCCCAAGGGTTTTATAGTCCACTCCGCCTGCCACTGCGACCGGTTTAACGACCTGTAATGCGTACCGCCACTCCATTAGGCCACACTACTGATGCTACTCCGATTATATTCCTGATATGAACATGGGTGTGAAATAATTGTGTTTTGCTTAATTATTTCGCGATCACTGGTGATGCTATTAAGATAATATTATCTCTTATCTTATTAGGCTTGCACTATGCTCCTAATTCACTAACTATAAGGAAGGAATGCGCACACAGTTGCTATCCATCATTTAGCCTTCACCAGCGCGAGACAAGGAAACTCATCGACCATCGAATTATTTTCACAGTCAGGAAAAGTTTGCTGTGGACAACAATTCCGTCCTCTTTATAAGATACCAATACTGGCTAAAAAAAAAAAAAAAAAAAATCTTGAACACACCTTTGAGAATTGTGGATTAAAATGATTATGACAATAATTACGTAATAATGAAGCGTTTAGGTAAGTGAGGTAAACATGACACCGAAAATTTAGGAAATAATAATTATGAAGGCTAATTAAGGGAGAGATGAGAGTACAAACCGAGTGCAAAGCGAAAGTGTAAAGAGTCAATACAATGTCGGGGTACAAGATGAGAGCAAGATAAGGATGCAGATGAAAGGACTGGGTAAGAGTGCCAGATGACGACGTAAGATGTGGGTATGATTCAAGGGTAAGATGGGTGGAGAAAGACGGGAGGTGAAGTTAACTGACGGCTCGAGTATGGTGATCAGCAAAAGGTGTAAAGTGAGGATTTCAAGTCAGGCATCTAATTAAGAGTCAGGGTGCCATATAAGAGTGAAGAGACAGGTAAGGGTGATGATGCCAGGAAAAAATGAAGGTGCCAGGAAAGGGTGAAGATCCCAGCTAAGGGTGTGAGTGCCAGGTATGGGTGATGGTGCCAGGTAAGAGCGATGATGCCAGGTATGGGTGATGGTGCTAGGTAAGAGTGATGATGCCAGGTATGGGTGATGGTGCCAGGTAAGAGTGATGACGCCAGGTATGGGTGATGGTGCCAGGTAAGAGTGATGGTGGCAGGTAAGGAGGATGGTGCCTGGTAAGGATGATCGTGTTAGGTAAAGATGATGATGCAAGGTAAGTGTGATGGTGCTAGGTAAGGATGATGATGCCAGGTAAGAATGATGATGCCAGTGCCAGGTAAGGATGATGATGCCAGGTAAGGATGATGATGCCAGGTAAGGATGATGATGCCAGGTAAGGATGATGGTGCCAGGTAAGGATGATGATGCCAGGTAAGGATGATGATGCCATTCATGAATGATAATGCCAGGTAAGGGTGAGGGTGCCAAGTAAAGGTGATGGTGCCAGGTAAGAGTGATGGTGCCAGGTAAGAATGATGGTACCAAGAAAGAGTGACGGTGCAAGGTAAAAGTGCGGAACCAAGACCGAAGATGCCAAACAAAAGAAATGATGCATAACACAAAGATGGCAGGAATGACAGGCGAAAAGAAAGGAGAGAACGGAAAAAGGTTAAAATGGGAAAAGTGGATGTAATATAAGGAAAAATGTGGCATAAACAATAAATATACGTAAGAAAACCACGTGAGGGACGTGTGAAGGCAGTCAGAACGCCACAGACAATATGGTACAGAAACAAAAAATGCGAGTGAGTCAAACGAGAAAAAAAAATAAATAAATGATGCCAGATGTTACAGTTCGTCCACTTAAACTTGGTGGAGATTTTCGTTAATTTGCAGCTTCTTTCCCGTAGATGAATAGCAGAATAAGACAATCCGATAGTCCTACCTCCTTTTCATAGCACTTTTTCGTGACTAGAGCCGTATTCCACTGTTAATCTCTTGTTACAACTAAGCAACTAAGATGAAGAGACGGCGATTTTAACCGAAATTAAAGTGGGCAGAGTATGGTAAAAAAAAATCAGACGAGGCAAAGTCAGAAGAGAATAGCTGCAGCAGTCATGTGAAAAAAGCAGACGCAAAACTGACAGAGTACCTGGAGAGATAAGAGTGAAGGTGAATCAGGTGCAAAGAATAGCTGATGGTGCAAAGAAGGGAAGTCAAGTGAGAAAGTTAAGAAATGGGTGAGTTTGCCAAGTAATGGGATTCTGGTGGGTAGGTCAGGAAAGGGCGTCAGGTCAAGAAAAAAGTGAGTCAGGTTACAGGAACACATGAGGGAGTCAAGCTTAGAAAGACAAAGGAGCAAGTCAGGCTACGGCGTATACGAATTGAATTAGAATATGTGAATGCCAGAAGTGCAGGTGAGGGAGACAGGTTAGGAAAGATGAGAGATTGATATGCATGTTAAGTTAGGGAAAATTTATGTTAGGCTAAGACAGATGAGAGCCAGAAAAACACGAGAGAGAGAGAGGTTAGGACAGGTGAGGGAGTCAGGTAAAGGGGGGGGGGGTGACTAGGTAGTTAGAAAGATGTATTAGTAAATTAGGCTAGGTTAGGTCAAGCAGGTGAGAATCAGGAGGGCAGCAAATGAAGAAATTAGGCTAGGACAGGTAGGGGAGTAAGGTTGGGAATGGCGAAGGACTTAGGTTAGCACACAAGGGAGATAGGTCGGACAAGTGGGGAAGCCAAGTTCAAAAGAGACACAGGATTAAGTTGGGTTAGGTTAGGTTAGGTTATGTTCCGATAGGTGAGAGTAAGAGGGGCACAGGTGAGTGAGACAGGTTAGGAGGACAGGTGAGAAGGCCAGGTGTCCAAGGCCTGAGGGACGTGGCGGCAGGTGAAGCGGAACAGCCCAACAACCTATCCTCCATAACCATTCCCTCCCCATCATCGGACCAGCCCACCACCCTCATTATAACCTCCCGTCTCGCCATCATCTCTCATTAACTTCTGATCTCCCCTCAACACTCGTAATCTCCAGTAATGTATAAACCAGTATTCATTATTTCCAGTTCGTAATTCCTAGTAATGGATAAACCAGTCTCCACCTTGTCCACCACTGTCTTGTCTGCTGGAATGTTACGTACGAACGTCCCTTACTTATCTCTGAAATATCTCGAAAATTCTCTTGACAATTTAAGTGACATCTAATCTTTTATATCTTTCGTCTATCAAATAAAGTTTCTATATTGTTCACTGCCTTTCCAATATCAATTTTTCTTCATGCTCCGTCGAACCTCTTCTTTTCCTCCAAGCATGTCCCATTATTATTTCTCTTATTGTCATGTCGAGTTATCCCTCTGTATTTGAGATTTTCACCCCATTTTTAACTTTCCTCCACTCTCTTTAGCTTCTTTGCTCTTCCACACATTTATTCCCTTTGTTAGTTTAATTGGTGATCCCCTCTTCCTCCTCTTAATATTTCCATAATAGGCTCTTTCTTGCTTCCTTGTTTTTTCTCCCTCTATTACATATAACTTTTATTCTCTTTTCTGTCATTATTTCTTCTGATTCCACCATTAGGTAAAAATCAGTCTCTCTTCTCTTGCACCCACTTTTTTTCCCCCTTCCATTAACCAAACTTCAGCCCTTGAACCAAAGGACCAACTGTATTTTGATCTTGCTGTTTCCTCACTATTTCTTTTGCAATCACTTCCAGTCTTTTTCATCTTCTTTCACTCACCTCTCCCTAGTTCTCAAAGATAACCTACACTACACAAACTACTACAATTTTCCTCTCTCTGATTTTATGATTTTCACACCGTGGTTTTCATACTGCATTTGCTTAGTTTCTTTCTTCTGCTTTCCTTCTTCTAAATACTTTGCAGCTTGATGTCATTCCTGTATATCTTCACTTGGCTTCAAACTTATCACAGCTGTTTCTTGAGCCAATACCCCAGACACCTAATTCACCTTTTCACTTTAGGCCTTTTAAGTAGATTTACGGGATCGAACGTCAACCATATCAGTACACAAAAATCGGACTCCTATGCCCTTGTATGTTCATCAATCATCATAGAAATTTGCACAGAAGTATGGCAGTGTAGTGTGGCTGTGTGAAGACCATCCTGCATTCCCTTGAGCATGTTAGTACTCTTTAATTATTCTTATTTCTTGCCTCTGTACTCGGTGTCATTCCCTCCTTGTCCCTCGCTCGCTTGCCTGTGTCCAAACTTACAACATAATTCATTTTCACTTTTCCACTCCTTTGCCCCAGTCTGTTTCTTCGTTTTTTCATCTTCATTTTTTTTTTTCAATTCAGTACCAGTTTTTCTTATCTTGTCCATAACATCTTTTTCAATTACTCCCAACCTATATTTACGATAATTTTCTCATCCTTCCGAAAATATGGCCAATGTTCTTATTCCTCTCTCTCTCTCTCTCTCTCTCTCTCTCTATTATTCATACCTGAATCATCTCCTGGTCAGTATTCTTTTTAATCTCATATTCAATAGCTCAATTTCCTCCATTATCTCTCTCTCTCTCTCTCTCTCTCTCTTTTACTCAAACTTATAAAACACAATTCATTTTCTCCTTTCCTCACCCTTAACATTGTTATTTCTAATTTCTGCTTTTACATTCAGTATCAATCTCTCTCACCTTGTCCCTATCCTTGTCTTATTCCATTTTCCACGCTTAAAACACAGAGTACCTCGTGTTCTTTTTCCCTTCCCTATTCTTTACTCCTTCTAATAATTTCTTTTACATTCAATATCGATTTTTCATACCTTGTCCCTGTCCCTCTCCTTGTGTCATTACCTGGACTTAAACCACACCTGTCTCCCGTCTCCCCTTGCAAATAACACACCTGGGGGAAACACCTGACAAGTCCTTCGCCCGCAAGTGAGGCTGGGGCAGGGGTCCAATAAAGGAGAAGCAGTTCCAATAAAGGATTAATGTCTGCAGTTGCTCTGAAATACACCCACACCTCTGGAACCAAAAGCGACAGCTGGGACTTCGTTGTTCTTGCACACACACACACACACACACACACACACACACACACACACACACACACACACACACACACACACACACACACACACACACACACACACACACACACACACACACACACACACACACACACACACACACACACACACACACACACACACACGGAGGTCCCGAGGGCAGAATCGTTAGTGCAGTAATGACACTAATCTACGTCTTCCTCCGCGAGGCTGTTATCAGGCGTGACGACAATGGGACATATTATATACTCACACCAGGGGAAAAAAGTATATTAAAATAGCTAACTGTACTAGCACTTCATATATTATTAGCGCTGCAGACCAACAAGAATTGAATGCATCGTAAAATCATTAACCAAAACAAGGGGGAAAAAACACTATACTTTAATTACTCTTATTAAAACCAATCTAACTCTTCAAACAATAATAACAATGTAGAGCAACAAAGACTTGATGCATCTTTAGACCATCAGCCAAAACGCGTAAGTAAAGACTGTATTAAAACTGGTCTGATTTGAACTGGATTTCAAACGTTAACTGTGACGGAGAAAAAATAAAATATCGTTGAGAACTATAAAAAAAAAAAAAGAAAGCGGAAGTTAAGGTTGTGTCAAAGTTGCTCTGATTAAAAGTAGATTTCAACCCTTTACCGTGACGAATAAAAAATAATATACAGTACAAAATTACTGAAAACAAAAAAACTGCATCTAGAATTAAAACCGTACAAACACTTCAAACGAGAACGATATAGTTTACAGTTAAGAAATGTCACGCATAACAATCACTGCCTGAAATAAAAGATAATTACCACAGAAGCATAAAAGCCTTATTAGTTTATTGTTAAGTCGATACTGTGGTTTTACAATAACGAGAGAGGCAAAGAAAACCTTCCAACGCGCGTTAACTGACTGACTGAGGAAAAACAGGACATCGATGGAGTCACAGATACTGGATGTAAAAAATATAAAAAAATGTTAGTAATCACAAAAATCGAAAAAAAGTGAAAGACGAAACAAGGGCAGAGAGAAAGGTCAGAAAATAAAACTGCAAAGAAATAGTAGAAGACAAGGAAGTGCTAAAGAGGGACGAACAAAGAAGAGAATTTGTACGACAATGATGAGACTTAGACATGAGAGAAGGCTGTGGAGAAAAAATCTGGCATGGGAGAGAGAAAAAGAGGAAGGGAAGGAAGGAAACGAGAGGGGGAAAGAGCGACACAGTAATGAGAACTGGGGATACAAGGGAAGCATATGAATCCCTGTGTGTGTGTGTGTGTGTGTGTGTGTGTGTGTGTGTGTGTGTGTGTGTGTGTGTGTGTGTGTGTGTGTGTGTGTGTGTGTGTGTGTGTGTGTGTGTGTGTGTGTGTGTGAGAGAGAGAGAGAGAGAGAGAGAGAGAGAGAGAGAGAGAGAGAGAGAGAGAGAGAGAGAGACGTAACACCCGAGGCTATGAAAGTCAACCAAAGACCAAAACACCATCGCCTCGCCCCGCTCTCACTAATTGCACCGCCGTCGCTCCTTCATGTGACAAACGCGATCCTTGAGTATTAACTTTGGTGGAAGATTAAATACCCTCTGTGTGCGCCGCTCAGGAGGTGAAATTAATATGACAAGAAAACCAGGAGTGCGAGGTGAATGAATAGACATGCCGAGGGAGTTTATGGGGATGGACTTGTTAGTGTGTGTGTGTGTGTGTGTGTGTGTGTGTGTGTGTGTGTGTTTGAAAGAGAGAGAGAGAGAGAGAGAGAGAGAGAGAGAGAGAGAGAGAGAGAGAGAGAGAGAGAGAGAGAGGTGTATCCCATACAGGGGGACGTGTATAATGTGAACGTAGATACCTGTGTGTGTATGTGTGGTGTGTGTGAGAGAGAGAGAGAGAGAGAGAGAGAGAGAGAGAGAGAGAGAGAGAGAGAGAGAGAGAGAGAGAGAGAGAGAGAGAGACAGACAGACAGACAGACAGAGACAGACAAAGACAGACAGACAGAGGTGTATCCCATACAGGGGGACGTGTATAATGTGAACGTAGATACCTGTGTGTGTGTGTGTGTGTGTGTGTGTGTGTGTGTGTGTAACCGGATCTGTGTGTACGCAAAGGGACTGAATGAATGTGTTGGTAGAGAACGCAAGACAAGTGAGTAAGCAAGTGGGTTTACGGAATTCAGGAAATGAATGTGTGACCATGGCAGTGAATGACTGAGTGAGAAATTGTGCGATCCTGAATTAGTGAAGCCGTGTGTGGAAGTAATGAATGAGTGTGGGTGTGAGTGAGAGTATAGCGACTGAGTGAATTGGTAGCTGACTGAATGATACTAAATAAAGTTAAATAAGTCATGGATGAAGTGGGTGAATGTGTGAAATAAAAGTTTGAGGAAAAGAGTAACTATGTGAATATGTATGAAAGATGGGCGTAGGTGAGTATACGAAGACCAGATAATAAAATGAGTTAATGTGAACACAAGGATAAAAGAAGCATGAGAAATGAGTCCGTAAGCGAGAATGTTAGCGACTGGGCAAAGAAGTGAGTGAATGAGTGACTTAATAAGTGAGTGAGTGAGTGAACAAGCTGGTATGAGATCAATGAAAGAATGAATGAGAAAATATATAAATGAATGAATCAGAGGATGCATGAGTGCACAGACGAGTAAAAACATTAGTGAATGACAAGATTTTGCTAATGTATGGATGAGAAAGCGATTGAAAAAATTTGATGAGTGAGTGAAGTAGTAAATTCATGAAAGAAAGGAACTGCAGAATAAATTAATAAATAGTTAAGTAAGAATGAGTGAATTGCTAAATATATGAGTGAGTGACCGAGCCAGTCAATAAAGCAATGAGCTGAGAATTAATGAACTGAGTAAACGAATGATAAAAGAAAAACAATGAATGAGTGAGTAAGCGGGTCAATGGATGAGAAAAATGACTGAATGAACGAGTGAATGAGCCAGTGAATAAAGCGAGAAAGTGGATGAAAAAGTTAAAACACGTAAAATCCTTTCAATAAAAATATCACTCCCACCGCCACTTCCCCCCTTCCCCCAACCACGTCAATACTCCTTAGACGATTACACGACACGACGGTCCCACTCAGGTAGCGTCTCACACGTTAAGTAAAAATGAGTCTATCAATCACTAGTCTATGGTGGTGGTGGTGGTGGTGGTGATGGTGGTGTTGGTACTGGTGGCGGTGGCTTTCTCGTCAACACTCGCGTCTACTCGGCCTCTCGTACAGGTATTTGGGAGGATCGGTTTTTCTTTACAATCAAAACGTCTGATGGTAAAAAGAACAAAATATAAAAGATTCCCTGACTCCTGAATTCAAAGCGTCTAGCAGAAAACAAAAACAAAATAAGTTTCTCACAACTCTAATCTAGGATATCTGGAGTTACGTAACGAGATATCTAGCATGACCCCCCCCCCCAAAAAAAAAGGGAAATAAAAAACTACCAGCCTCAATCAGGAACGTTTAGTGTTCTGTGAAATGGCTGTAAACAAGGTAAACAAATTGCACCAGCTTCCTCGTCCTTGCATAGGGCCGTACCAGGAATCCAGGCTGGGGAGATTTCGTAACACTATATTAGCGATTCACCCTTCTAGTGTGGTGAAGCAAATTTCTTGCTACTTTTAGATTATTTTTAGTTGGGAAAAATCTCATGTACTGAAGAGAAGGAACGCGATATATAACCCTTCCAGTTCGGTATGTCTATCTTAAGCTGAATAAGGTCGTTTGGAGGTCACAAGAATAAAATACGCCATGGGGATAACTGCATATTACATATTAATATCCCCTAGTGTGTGATTGGTGGAGACCCTGATTTTATTTTTTGAGCAGAAATAACTTAGAGAACATGAGAGTACAATAAACAAAATAATTCCCCAAGGACGAGATGCTACAATAAGGATACGACTCAACAATGATAATAAAAAAGGGGGTTGTCGAATCCTTTTTACCCCAGTCGGTCTCCCCGTAACGAGAAGGATTTATGCCGGTGGTATAAACTTCAGACGGAGATTTTTTTTTTTTCCTCCGTGCAAGACAAGACAACAAACAAGGCGCATAAAAGAGGCTATAAAAGTGCATAAAAACCAGACGCCACGCTACATTTTCCACGTCGACCCGGAGAGGTGGCCATACATCCAACACGCAGGGCGTCGATTCATGAACCTGACTAGAGGGGCACTCAGTGGAGCGAATCTCTCCGACAAGGGCAACGTAATTTCCAAACCACTCTTCATAATGGGCTAGGGTTTCTCGTCACTGATTAGGGTTTTACAAAAAAAAAAAAAAAAAAAAAAAAAAAATGTTTTTCGGATCCAGAATCTGTAATATGATCCGGATTGGTCCTAAACGTTAATCGATTGCTCCCTGGGACATGGGCTATTTACCCACCTAATTTGGTCCAAATATCTTTATTAGTTTTTGAGTAACAAACAAACAAACAAATACACCAGGATGAAAATATACTCTCCTTGTCGGAAAGAACTACGATCATATCCCTGTCGTAACTCAAGGACCATTTAACCCGTTCAGATCCAGTGACGTATCATTTAATCTAATTTTGCCTTATACAGACGAATTTATTAGCCTCAGGTAGTGAAGGGATTAATCAGTACTGTATTTAACACCCTCATTTCCAAAATGTCTTCCCTAAGGTGACTATTATCCTCTGGTGCTGGCCTGATTAAGATGAAAATACGGCATCGGACTGAAGGGATTAAGGACTTGGGGAATGCAAAATCTTACCAAGTCCTAAGATACACTAACATAACGAAGGGCAAATCCGTGGCGTAACTAATACCTGTGTGTGCAGGAAGGGCAAGCAGTGGAGAATGAAGTATATTTATGTTTCTGATTCTTCATGTAAAATTATATCTTAGTTACGAGAGGGAATTGGTCGTAAGGTGTGTGTGTGTGTGTGTGTGTGTGTGTGTGTGTGTGTGTGTGTGTGTGTGTGTGTGTGTGTGTGTGTGTGTCAGGCCTTCCCCTCCGCAATCCAAGGTCACTTCAGGGACTGCAGGGACGATCTAGGGCTCATAAGGGGACACAACACGCAATTCTCAACACGAAAAGTAAACAATAATCTTTTTGTGGAATATTTAGATTCGTTCGAGGAAACATTAGCTTCGCCTCTTCAGAATTAAAGTGTTGTTTTTACCTATCTATCTATCTATATATCTATCTATCTATCTGTGTCTGTCTCTGTGTATCCATCCATCTACCTACCTGTCTATCTATATATTTTTGTCTCTATTTATATATCTCTCTCTATTTATCTATATTATCTATCAATCAACCTTTTTATATAATCTGTATCTATCTGTCTATCTATTTTTTGTGCTACCCTCAGATTAAATAATTCAACTAAGAGAAACCTTCGTAACAAAGAAATCGGAAACAATGTCCATTAACTCAGCATGGATACGTTCAATGGGCTGAAACCTCCTGTAATAAGGGTACAAAAGCTACGCCATTGGTCCAGAAATTATCATGGGCAAGAATTTCAGGTTTACTGCATGGGAAACAGCATTGTCAGGGAAACTGTGGGAATTCATCCAAGACACATCAGGAAATGCTGTAAAGCTGTCACTGATGTGTGGATCATACAGATATGTTTAGACGAGGGAAGGCTTAGCAGTTAGTGAGTTGCTAAGGACGAATTTATTTATTTATTATTTTCTGGGGGGGGGGGGAAGGGAGGATGCTAAGACGAGACGACATTAATCATATGAACAAAGCTCTGGCAGTCACACGGGCCGAGGACATCAAAATCTTGTACAAGAATTGCTGATAAAAATGAGGGACGTTTCAAGGATATCGGATAAAAGATAAATTTATTCTTGGACAAATTCAGAAGCAATTCAGGAAAACCAGTAGGAAAAATTCAGCAGCAATTCAGGAAAACCAGTAACACTATAAAGACTCCCATGAACACACTGAAAGCTCAGAGACATCACTGTACATCTCAGTGAACTTTAATTCTTTTTTTTAGCATACTGAATACAATATATAATAAAGCAGTATCTTATTATAATCACCATCATTATTACCACAATCATCATCGAATCCTGTGTTCCCCTGTGAAGAGAGCAGGAACCCGGGACTATGCAAGTTTGTCCTGTCATTTAAGTTAAGAGTGACCAGTCTCACTCATCTCTGAGTGGCATTAAGTGAGCAATAAACTCCAACCGCTCCTTGGATATAAACCGACACAGGCTCAACCCGGTTGGAGCGCCTTAATTACCCACTAAACCACCAGGCACCATAGTTTGGTTATATGGGTTTCACCCAGCGTAGTAAGTGGTTTCCTGGTGTACAGGAAACCTTTTGGCTTATCACTCAGTGTAGAGTCACCCGCAGACAGAATAAAGAAGAAAGAAAGAAGGGCATAAGAGGGAGGAAGGAAAGACAAGAGGAAATGGCAGCCATCCATGAGCAGCATTACATCGAGTGAGTGGATGGTGAGCCCCCCCACCTACCACTATCATATAAGTAATATTGTATACTGAAATCCACGGCATTTCAATTCACTTCACACACACACACACACACACACACACACACACACACACACACCTATATATATATTCTCCCACATACGATGGCTCTTAACTAACAGATCACAACAATAACAAAAATAAAAATCTTTATTTGAGATACGTACTCTGAAACCGAGACAAAAAACCGAGGTGTGTGAAAGACTGGAGAGGAAAAGATACACAGAGACAATCAGCTATGTGGAAAACCTGGGGGAAATGAGAGGAAAGGACAGGACATGACATGACAAGACAGGACAGGAGAGGAGAGGAGAAGAGGAGAGGAAAGGAGAGAAGATAAGATAGAAAAAGGTATATAGCAGCAACCAGGAGTGTGGAGGACAGGACATGAAAGGAAACAATATAATCCAACAACCAAATACGTGGACGACTGGAAATAAAGAGAAGAGAAGAGAGACGAGAAGAGAGGAGAAGAGAAGAGAAGAGAAGAGAAGCGAAGAGAAGGGAAGAGAAGAGCAGAGAGACATGAAGTGAAGAGAAAAGAAGGGAAGAGAAGAGAAGGGAGGGAAAAGATAAAGGAAGAGGCAGGGAGAGAAAAAACAGCAATAACCATTTATGTGTGGAAAAAGATGAGAAGAGAAGAGAAGACAAGAGACAGAAAACAATTACCAGGAGTATGGAAGACTGGAGGAGGAGGAGGAGGATAAACAGATCAGTGTAATCAATAATCGATTCTTATTACAGGCTGAGCACAAGTGGTGGTGATCGCCTGGGGGAGTATGATACATCCAATCTTACACTCCCCGCCTTCCCCCCTCCCCCCCTCTCTCTCTCTCTCTCTCTCTGTTTTACTTCCCCTCTTTCGCCCCTTTCTTTCACTATTTTTTTTTTAGTGTTTCCTTCTCTTTAACTCTTTACTCCTCCCCCCCTTTCGCTTATGTTTCTTCCTTTTCTCTCCTCCTTTCTCTTCTTCTTCTCTCCTACTCTTCTTCTCCCTTTTCTTCCTTTTTTTCTCTTCACTCTACTTCTCCATTTCTTTCATCATCTTCCTCCAACATTTCTCTTCCTCCTCTCCTTCTTCCTCTCCTCCTCTTATTCAACCTCTTCCCTCCTGTCCTCACAATCTCCTCTCCAAATCGATTCCCTCCTCTTTAATTACCTTCACTTCCTTAAATCTCTTTCTCTGTTTTCTAAGTTTTCTTACATTTTCATCTTTCCATCAGTTTCACCGACTTTCGCTCCCTCCTGTATCTTTTCAATCTCGTTCTCTCTTACGTCTTTTCAGTCTTTTAACATTTCTACCCATTTTTTCCCCGCAGGTTATACACCACTCTCACAGGTAGCAGAAGTAATTTCACACCGTATAATCACCGTTACGATAACAGCTTACATCTTATTCTTTTTCCTGTCGATAAAATACAAATATCTCCTCTCAAAAGCTTCAAAGCCTAATATTCTGAAAGCCAATCTAACATATTAAGAAACACACTCACGCGGACGATTTCAACAGATTTTAGTTTTGAGGAATGTTCAGACAAAATGACACTTTAATATCAATAACACACACAACTTTAAAAAAGTGCTGGATCTTGTGGTGGCAAAAATATAATGACTTTTATGACACCACATGCGTGTCACAACGAACAATAACTTTTTCGTAATAAATAAATATACCACCTCGTCTTTCACCTCCGGCACCTTCAGATTAGACGCCATGATTGTACAGCAGATAAGAATAAGCAAAAAAATGAGTGACTGAAAAACATGTAGGAGAAAAATGCGTGTAAAACTGTGCAGACACTGACAGAGTTTCAATCTCGGAACATCTCTTTAATCTGGTAAGTAATATTAATGGCTGAGCATCGAGATTATCACTGTAACTTCTCCAGTCTGTTTTACACTTGCTTCCACCAGACGGCTGTACTCAGTTCTGGGGAAGCTTCTAAAACTAAACGGTGTAGAAATAATACCTCTTTAACTCAAGCAAAAAAGATGATGCCATTTTTGCTTTATCCTTGCTACCGAGAAACGAATTACTTTTGAGAAGTTCTGTGTTAATAAAACGTACGAACGTGACAACCGTACACAAACATTTTGGAATTTAATGGACTGGCGGAAGCTGAGGAGATAAAGAACATATTCAGGATAGTGAAGACACGGATTAACCTCTTCACTATGATTACATTTTCATTATTTTCCTCTTGTTATTACCCGATTATTTTTATTCAGTGGAGGAAAGACTTATATTGGACGAGTTAGATACAGTCAACATTAACTCCAAATTTTAGAGGGCACTTTGAAGCTGAAGATAATCGTCTGAAGATAAGGAAAAGCAAAAAAATAAAAAATGCTCGTCGTGAAGGGACTGATACAGAAAGGACCGTAGCTGAGTCATGGCAAGGATGTGTGGAGGTCTGTTCGTCGCAGGCACACCATATGAACCATTAGGAAAAAAATAGCCGGATATAAATAAGGAGCTGAGAATGGGGCTGCTACGTGACTGGCGCTGTGTGTTGTATATGTAGTGGGTGTAGGCTCCTTCAAACAAACACTGGCGAAATGTTTGTGTATTTGACCTGATTGTGTGTTCGAACATGTGTGTGGGGGGGTCATGTGTACATATCCGGTCGAGTGTGCATATGAGTGTCTGTAAGAACAAGAGAGCACAATGCTAGTCTCAATATAAATATCTGTGCCTTACTTAAGAGGATCAAGGGCCCTCCAGGTATGTGTGGGGGAGAGAGATGGGGACACAGGTGTAATAACGCAGGTGACAAGCTGTTTCTCAGGTGAGGACAGGTGAAGTGCGGCTAGGAGGGATGTGGTTTGGTAAGGTGTGGCCAGGAGGGATATGGCTAGGTGAAATGCGGCTAGGAGGTGCGGCTAGGTGTACTGTAGATGGCTATGTAAACTGTGGCTAGAAAAGGTGTGGTTTGGTTAATTGTAGCTAGGATAAGTGTGGTTAGGAGAGGTGTGGCTAGGTTAAGTGTAGCTACGTGAGGTGTGACAAATAGCAAGGAATGAGGCTAGGAAAACCGTGTATATTTCACAGCAGTTATGCTATAGGTGATGTGTGACTGGGTGAAAGGTCAAGAAATTAAACTGAGAGAATCACGGACAAAGAAGTGAAGTGTTGGTCAGGGTGAAGTGTCGATAAGAGGTCTTTGGTTATAAGGAATGGTGGGAAGTGTCGCTGGGTGAAGTAAAAATGGGTGAAGTGAAGATGAAAGAAATGTTGTGTGGTCAGGAAAAATGACAAAAGTGACTGGAAGATCTATGGATAGGTGAAGTGAAGATTAGTGAAGTATTTAAAGTGTGGGTAAGTGTTGCTAGGAGATATGCTAAGAAGTGCAACTAAGAGAAATGGCAATAAGCGCGAGAGAGACAGAAGAGGTGAAGTGAAGGTGGAAAGTGTTCCCATATGTGACATGTCAACTGGGGGAAAATGATGAGAAGTGCCACCAAGGTGAAGTGAAGGCTGAAGTGAAGTGAAGTTTTGTGGCAGGAGAGTGACTAGAAAAAATATGAAGAGAAGCAAGGCTAGGAAAAATAGCTGGGAGTGACACTATAGAAATGTAGTAAAGTTTCTAAGAGATGGGTGACTAGGTGAGAAAGGTAAAGATAAATGTGACGAGGTGAAGCCAAGTAAAGTATAATTGGAAGTGTCAATGAGGTGTCTGGTGAGGAAAAACTGGGTAAAATGAAGTGCGGCTAGAAGTGATGCAACTGGAAATGATGTTAGGCGATGCCTTTCATAGTGGAGAAGTTTAATGTGGATTTTTGTAACCCATTTACTGAGAAAGGTTATTCCTAGGCTATATAAAATTGTTTGGAAAGGGAAAGAAAAAGTCATCAATATGACAGATTCAGGTGGAAATATGCCTTTTGGAGGGAACATGAGAGAGAAAAAAAAGGGAGAGGAAGTAATCGTTGTGCACAAAGGTGGAATATGCTAAATTTAGAGAAGTGATAAAATCAAATAAAAAATGTGTGGAATTGGCGAACCATACTACGTTTATCCAAGTGGTGAAGCGAAATATATCTAGATCTGGTAAAATATGCTAAGTTTAAGGATGTGATAAAGTGAAATGTCTAGAGCTGACAAAACGAGGGTAGATTCCCCGAGGTGAGGCCAGGATCGAGAGGTGCGGTGTGACTTGGCGAATCCAGACAAGGCCCGGCAGAGATCATGTTTTTATCTTGGCAAAAACTGAGGGTCCTATGGCGAGGGGACCCATACACGTAAAAGAGACCAAGGGAAGCATGTATAAAAGGAACCTAATCAATTTACAGGATAGGCAATCTTCATAACAGCAAACTATTATCAAAGATCGTACTGCTGTTCGTATATATTCACTTGATTATTCACTCTAGTTTTACCGTAAAGTGTTTGGCAGCTGTATGAGTGACGACAAACGATTATATAACTATGCAATCTTATACACAGTTTAAGCTTAGGAAAGTTTATAAATACGTCCTCAGGTGGCACTAGCTTGAGGTGAGGCTGTGTAAGGATGAGCTGGACCATAACACACAACTATTCTGATGAAACGAATTCAGAATTAAGATACGAATGATAGGGTTATTCATTCAGGTGCCATGTATCGGTTAACCAAACGGATACCACATACATTAAATACAAGAGACTAAGTTATTTCAATCAAGCATCAGTTAAAGATGAACCAGTCGAAGGAAAAGTTATATACAAAATGTCAACCATTTTAAATTTTGTAAATGAATGCAAAAGATTACGGCAATTCAATCAGGTCCCAAATAAAGACGAGTCGAACGAATATAAAAGCTCAAACACAAAAGAATAATATATTTTTGATGCAAGTTAAAGGAGTTCAAAATAAATGCACAAGAAATAAACAGATGCAGATTCAGTAGTGGGATATCAGTTAGCAATTATTTGAATAAAAGGTCGTGAGTTATCTGATCCTATGGTGAAACTACCAATTTTCGTGTGTAATGAGAGTTTTCAAGTGAGCGTAGCGCCTCTTGTGGATGCTATTTAAGGACACTACCGCCTTCTTGAACCTGCCTCCTTTACCACTGACGCGTATATTTGGCTGCGAATCATGGGGAAGATTGCTTGAACTTATCTCTTCCATGTAACTGGTGATGACACTTAACGGGCTGATTAGAAAGGGGTGCCATCTCCAATACTCTTGAGATACAAATTTATATAACACCTGCACTGATGGCGCCTCGTCTGGTTAAACAGTCCGTCCCCTTTGAGTGTTGATAGGTTGAAATAATTAACTACGGATCAGCCGCGAGTAAGAGGATGAGCCAGGAATGTAAGATGTATTTCCAAAGACGGCACGTGGGGGAACAGATCCTAAGAGGTGAGGGATGCTTGTACAATAAACACAAGAAGCATCGTACCCATAGCTGCCATGAAACTGGATCAGTGCAATAATTCTCCAGATGTTTGATTTGACTGGCATTTCTCACTAGTTATGGGTAGCAGAAAACTTAGATTGATTTATAATTGTACCTTAAGTGACATACAGAAGAATATGGGTAAACAGAGCATACGTTTACTGAAGCAGGATATACAGAACTACAAATCCAAACTCCTGATCCCTTTCGTATGTAAATCCCACCACGAGTAGTGATGTACTTTTGTGGCTGACTGTAGGGCAGAGAGAGTGAGGGATAATCCGTCCTCTCTAACCTATCAATATTAGTTCAGTAACTCATACCCTGGCTGTTTCTGGCTCTTCCCTCCTTCCTTCTCTCTCTCTGTCTCTCTCTCTCCACGGTGCCATTCTGGCTCTTCTCTCCATCTTCCCTCCCTTCCCTTCTCCCCTCTCCTCTCCTCTCCTCTCTCCCCGTGTTACTCCCTCATCCCTTCTCTTTGCTATTTCTCTCCCTTCCCTCTTCTCCTCCCTCATCCAAGTGTCTTTTCCCCCTTTGTCTCTCTTCCACTTCCCCTCGTCTATTTCACACTGTCTCTCTTTCCCCTTCTCCTCCATTCTCCTTTCTCCCTTGCATCCTGCTAAATTCTTTCCTCCCTTTCTTTTTTCATCTTTCCCCTTTGCGTCTCCCTCTCATCCTGTCTGAATTATCTCCTCCGCTCCCTATCCTTGGCTCCTTTTTCCCACCCGTATCTCTCTCACACTACCTCTTCCTTCCTTTCTCTTCTCTCTTCTCCTCTTTCCTACTCATGTTTTTAGCATCCTGTTTTTTCTCCCTCTTTCCTTACTTTTCTGGCATTTTTCTATTCGCTCTTACTTTATTTTTCCACGATTTGCCTACCCTTGCCTACTCTTTCCATCATTTTCCTTTCCCTCTGTTTATTTCACATTTCCCTTCCTCTTCTCTCTACTCCTTTCTCCTCTTTCCTCTTCAACTGCTTCGCTTTCCCATGTTTCTGTTTCTCCTCTTCTTTTCTCCCATTTTACATTTTTTGTCCCGTTTCTTGCCCTCTCAATTCCCCTGCCTGTCTCATTTCATCTTTCTTCTTCTTTACTCTTCTTTTTTTCCCCATTTTCCATTTCTCTCTTCTTTATTCATTTCCTTCTCGTTCCGCCTCTGAGCCTTCTTATTCTATTATGCTACTCCTTCTATCAGTTACATTTTCCTTCCCCTCCGTTTTTCGTTTTGTTTACCATTCTCTCCCGTATAATATACGGAGGGTTCGCTGCGCTCATTCCTTAGCGATTTACTCTGCATATTAACACTTCAACGTTCACTGGCAAGCTATTTATATCGCTTTAATAACGACACATCAATAATAAAAAGAGAAAATAGGGAGAAAAAGAGAATAATGAGGCGTGATGTGCAGAATAAATAGCTACAGAAAGTTTTACGAAAAACTGACAACCATTCTGAATACGATTATCCTCATCCTGAACAAATTTCTCAGCATATCAAGAGCTGAGAGTATTATCTAGAAACACAGGAAAAGGAAAACACAAAATAATAAGTTACTCACAGTTTCAGTTCACAAACTAAACGACTATCATGTGTGATATTAATGATGCATTTTCCCTCAAACGTCTGTTAAAGGTAAGGTGAAGTCAGGGGTAGACGGCATGAGGCGCCTAGCCGCGGTGCTCATCACCGTCTCTAAGCATGTGGTGTGTTATTAACTCACTGTCCTGGGGTACAGCTGTGTTCGGAGGTTAATGTGTTTATTGCTAGTATTCTGAGTGGCTTTTGGAGTAACATTAGCACAATGATGAAATATATGAATCCTGTTCTTACCTTTCATTTACAGTTTAAATACAAATACACCAGATCTTCCTAACCTCACTTCCCGGGATTCTCGAAATATCTCAACTCAACTGAGGTTGGGATCGCCAATAATAATTCTGCCTTGATAGAAGTATTTTTATTTTATTTTTTATTTTTTTTATTATTATTATTTTTTTTTGGGGGGGGTGGAGATGTTGGGAAATACATTGTATTGCACACATTACATGCTTAACTTTTCCTTCTAATCTTTATGCATCTGACACTGATCAGTATAGAAAACAGGAAAAATAAGAATAAACTAACTTTCCTGTTACCCTAATATTTTAACTACATGTGACAAGGAAACTTTCAGAACACAGAATCATTAAATCGCTGTTATCATCCATTCATCTCTTTCGCATACTGATCGTTACAAGTGTTTGCTTATAACTTCGTAAAAAAATAGTTTTTTACTTCCAATTTGCCACCGTAAAAAAAAAAAAAAAAAAAATCAACACTTAGGGTACACCACTGGGGTACACAGTAAACAAAGGTAGAACAGATAGCCTAAATATATGAAGACTGTAGTTAAGGTGAGGATGACGAGACCTTAAAAAAAAAATAATAATAAAAAAATAAATAAATAAATAAATAAATAAATCCTGCCTGCTGCGGGATCCAACCCGGTGTGTCCAATCGTAAAAAATACAAAAGCCACCCCTTAATCTTAGTGAGCCGTTCTCTCTAAAAGTCATGGTCGGATGTTGAAGAAAACGGACCCAATAAAGCAAATGGAACCACTGGGGATACTCTCACAATCTTCAGAGCCAATACCTCTAGGCAAACTCAGGCGTGTACCACCGCTGAAACGATTATAAGACACAAAATCCTTCTGGTAGTTACTGCGTGTACCTTTTAAGACGATAGAACTACCTGTAGTTGGATATATGCTAATATAGCACGAACTTTATTCTGAGTTTAATGGTAGGCTATAGTTCTTTAAATTATTTTTCCCAGGTATCTAAAATTATCAGATCAAGTAAATAATCAGCTTTCTTTATATTATAAATACCAAGCAACTGCCAGACACACACACATGTGATACAATGATGTCTATGTGGGAGATATAAGTAACCCTTGCCATAAAGATGCGACGTACGAGTGGCGAAGTACAGTGCTTAAATGTGGAAACGGTATGTTATGAATGTTATGATGAACAACGTGTGTAGTCTATTGTGTGGCAGGCGGTAATACATTATAACAACAATAAGAAACATGGTATAAACGAGTCTAGATTGAATGACGTACCTAGAGACGACTCCGGGTCAGAGAGGTCGGTGATGTCAGGAACCTTCTGCATGGCCTGCTGGTGCTGGGCAGTGGCGTGCACACAGTGGGGGTCCACGCCTGCCTCGAGGGAAGGGTCGTCCACAGGTTCCTGCTTCACCAGCCCGGGCAGCTCCAGCGAGAACTTCACCTGGGGGCGGTGGGTGGCAAGATATAAGTATCCATTACGCATGCGAGAATTATATCCACATACGGAATGTTACTTGGTGGTTAGACACAAGTTCCGGCCCGATCGACCATTTTCAGATAAAAGACGGTCAAAGTAGGGCCGAAAATGTTATACCTTCCTAATAAACAAGATTATCATATACAGGCATAATTCTTCCACTTAAATAATATGTTTACAACGGCGATGGCGTGACTGACCTTCTTGGTGGCGGACATCTTGGGGTCTGGCTTGTGCTGGTCACCGTAGAACTCCAGGTCCATGGTGGCGGAGGCGGCGCTCAGGCACTGAAAGGCAGCAAGAGCAAGGATTAGAACAATACCTACCGACTGAACGAGGTGTTAGTAAGGCGCGTAATCACTGCTGGCTAAGTCCTAGAATGACACTCTCCACCCCCTCAATCCGTTGACGTATATTCTGGCTTAACATGCTGCTTCAGACGAGTTTATTCAGCTTACGACAGATCCCCAGCAATGAAGCGGTCAGTGAAGGCTATAGCAAGCCTCTCCAGCTCAAAGAGTTTCTCCCAAATTAAATAAAATCGTCTGGGGCAGCAAGAAGGAAATAAAGAGACAAAAGCAGTTACAACAACCTATGAAGAACGTTTGATTTTTGTTCACCGATTACAAGAAAAATCTGGTTCACAGTTATAATTTTACTATCAAATACTACAATCAGGGAATTCAGTCACAACAGACTGGTGAATAAATGTTTGGGAATAGTTTGAATCACCCAGGCATTGTAATGAAAGAAGTGTGAGTTACTCGTGTACAGCCGTATACAATAGTACTATCATACGTCTACAGTTCAAGCATATCAAACGAGACCCCAACCCTCTTTATTATTTTTATTATACTTTTTTTTTACCGTAACTTGACCTAAAACTGCCATCTCTCTCATGAATACTGAGTTGTAAGAATAGATTAACGCTAGAATATGGTGCCAGTCACAAGGAAATGCTATGGAAATAAGATTTTTTTTTTTCCGCCACTGAGATACGTGAAATATGCTCCAAAAGGACGAAAATCTGAGCCATGTTACGGTGAAAACAGTACTGGTATTGTCAGTCTAGTCAGATCACGTTAAATAGTTCAGTCCCATGATTTTTTTTTTTTTTTTTTTCATTTTATTCTAGGTACCTTTGCACGACGTTGTCTGACTTCGAAATAATGTCTTCTGGTAAAAACATCCATGGATATTGCATGTCCCCCCTCCAGCTCGAAAAGACGCTGAGTGAAATAAGTGTCTGAAGGAAGCTAGGTTGAAGGAGTTAAGTAATGAATACACAGGAACTCTTGACCGTGACTGTGCGTAATGATGACTTATTTGGTGTAGGTCAACGTAAAATTACCAATAGCTGTATGAATTCAACGTCTTCCGAACTTTTTAAACAAAAATTTCTTACGTTCTCCTGTGAAACGACGTCCGTTCAGGTCATTTCTGCTATCGCCAGACTCAGCAGTGGTTCCCAAACTGTGGAACGTTGCTCCCTGGGAAGCCACATTGTATTTCTCAAAGGAGCCATGCATTAAGTATACTGTATGGTTTCATTGGTGATAGTACTTTATAGTTATTTTCCTTTTTTTCCATCAACCATCTCGTGGACCTGCAGGCAATGCAAGATGAATTCCTAGAATTTCAAAGTGACCTATTTGCCATAAAACAGCCGGAAAGATGAATCTGGCGGAGACTGGAGTGAGAATGGGGCACTGCAGCATAGTGACAGACTGTGTGTTTCTGTTGGTCTGATTAAAATATCACGACAAAGCAAGAGTTTACCAAGCTGTTAATCATCAGGCTAAGCGGCTAAGCAGTATCACGTGCAAGTTTATCTCTTCTGTACGTTTTACTTTTTTTTTTTTTTTTTATGCAAGGAAGAAGTGACCAAAGGCCATGAGCCCCCTAATTGTTCCCTCCAAGAAAAAACAAAAACAAGATTACAGAGTGCCAAATTCAAAATCTTCACCAATGATAACCTAACTGAAACACTGAATTTTCAGTTTAGTTTCTGAGTATTCTTGCACGTGCATGCAACACAGCTCTATGCTTATTTGCCAGAATTGTTACCATTTAATATGTATTGAACATGCTCATTCGAGTGAAGATCTTTGGTTTCCTTAAATGAACATTAGATAAGGGCCCACAGAATAAAAACGTTTGGGAACCATTGCACTTGAGGAAGACATTCGGCTTAGAATAGTCCTCTCGCAGTAAATGTCCTACATAAAATTCTCCATAAACCCCTCCGTTATATGATAAGGTTTTGTAAATATATTTTTGCAAAGGCCAGACGATTACATTCATCTGGTGAAGGGCTAACCCATCTGTCAGTGCAAACTCGTGAAAAGTCACCATGGCAACATTCAAGACTCCATCCAGACGTTGCTGTGCACCTGGGGCTGTTCTCTAGGTAACAGGAAGCATTGCTGTACCCCTTCCTGGACGAAAAATATTGCACACTATACCCTCAGTATTCCCTTGCATGGTAATTATCTCCCTTTAATATCGACAGAGTTTGCGTCAGTATCAAGAAGAGGATTTTGAGGTGTAATGTAAAAAAGAAAAATGCTAAGGAAAATGTGTTGCGAAATCTCCAATGGCAACCAAAATATGGTCCTTTGTCAGCGCGGCGTCACCATGGCAACCGCCAAGACATCCTCCAGACGCGGTTATGCACCTTAATCAACGGGCAAAAATGTGCAGGTGGCGGTAATATCAGGTATCAGGTAACTTCTAATTAGCGTCTAAGTCTCTGCTACCTGCGAGGCTGAGCTGAGGCATCCATATTTTCAAACCTTCTTTGTCTTAACCCATCACTGTCATGGTTTTATTTTATTTTATTTTTATTTTTTTTGCTACCTCCTGCCGATTTTATTTACATTAGGAGAGACTTTCTTAATTAGGTCAGATATATTTTTCGTAGACCTCTTCATTGGAAAAAAATCTTCTTTTAGTTAAATAGAATAGTCAGTAGGTAGCAAGAACAGACTAAACCAGTAAGCTACGTCGTCGTATTGAAGGGATCGTCTGTAGTTTGTCTATAATTGTGTCATTACATACAAATACCATGCACTTCTCAGCAGAACTGGAGTGAACAGTGAAAGTGAAAATTAATAACTAATAAAAATAATAATAATAATAATAATAATAATAATAATAATAATAATAATAATAATGATAATAATAATAAGACGACGAAGAACAAAAACAAAAAAAAAATCAAAATAATAGAAGTAATAATAATAATAATAATAATAATAATAATAATAATAATATAATCCAACAACTTATATTTATTCTGCAGTCTTATTAACGGTGTTATGGTGAAGTCAGCTCTATAACATTTGGCTAAACCTGTTTTTATTCATTTACGGGTGAGTCACGGGAGTCCCATTATTAAGATCCTTGATGAATAGGGATCCCGGCCTAGCGTGGATGTCTCGGGTTTGCGGCAGGTAACCCGAGATGGTAACCCTTTCCCGTGGAGGTAATCGCCTGGCTGGGTCACCTACAGGAGCCGCCACTGGGAAGACCCTCAACAGCTTCCTGCCCAAGATACGTCTACCACCACCAGCCAGCTTAGTCAGGATTACTCGGTTGAGAGAGAGAGAGAGAGAGAGAGAGAGAGAGAGAGAGAGAGAGAGAGAGAGAGAGAGCAGCACCCCCAGCACAGTAAAGCACACAAGTCTATTTCTACCGAGTCCTTATTTGTCACTTCTTCACGAACCTTACCCCTTGAATTCGATGCACGTCCTACATAGTATGTTCCTGCTGCTACCGGACGATTTCAGACAACTTTGGAATGTTACCTCGTACTGAAGGGGTGAATGAATGCAAAACATAGAGTCAGTCCTAACAAAGCCTCCAAATAAATTCAAACACTGATAAATTTTGAAAACTTTCCAATTTGTTCTATTAGCCTAGAAAAATAAGTTCAAATATCGGTATCTTTCCAAATTTATTTAATTAGGGTAAAGGAATGAACTTCCTAACTCCATGGGCTTTTGTTCTTAAATTTTCTCAAATTTACATCACAGGTCTTGAACTAAAAATACCGTACCAATCAACTGATCTATTTCTGCTAGGAATGTAGAAGAGAGTGATACGGATTTTGAATGTCTAACAGTTATAGACATTTACAGTACGCTTATCAAAATCATCTAGATCTAGGTAACAGTTTCATATGAGGATGGGAGATCTTGAGAACGGTTATTTAGCCACTCTGAGGGAGCAAATCGGAAAAGAGAGGAAGGTCCAAGAAAAATTTCTTCCACTGTTGTGTCGCAATAAGTACATGGATGCAGGCATTTCACGTACCGGTAATAAATGTGTGCAATATACACAACAACTGCAAAGCGTAAGCACCAAGCAAATCATAAACAACAAATCTATACGCTTATGGACTACTTTTAATACTCTCGGGCATACAGTATATATATTTATATAGATACGTATATTTATTTATTTAATATATACATGTATAGGTAGCACTTAAACACTTAGGCTTTTTGATATACAGTGTGCCTAACGACCGCACAAAAAAAAAAAAAAAAAAAAAACAGTAGTTCCAGGTTGCTATAAACTAGCCCCCAACCAACGCACAAATAAACCTCGTAGGAAGCTGTGAGGGAGAACGGACAGGACAAGCATCTTAAAAGGAGGACTTTTCCTGACGAAGGCTGTTCCGTCACCATTTAACAAATTTTCTGTATAGCCTACATAATATAGTGCTATTGGCCGATTTTGTGTGTGTGTGTGTGTGTGTGTGTGTGTGTGTGTGTGTGTGTGTGTGTGTGTGTGTGTGTGTGTGTGTGTGTGTGTGTGTGTGTGTGTGTGTGTGTGTGTGTGTGTGTGTGTGTGTGTGTGTGTGTGTGTGTGTGTGTGTGTGTGTGTGTGTGTGTGTGTGTGTGTGTGTGTGTGTGTGTGTGTGTGTGTGTGTGTGTGTGTGTGTGTGTGTGTGTGTGTGTGTGTGTGTGTGTGTGTGTGTGTGTGTGTGTGTGTGTGTGTGTGTGTGTGTGTGTGTGTGTGTGTGTGTGTGTGTGTGTGTGTGTGTGTGTGTGTGTGTGTGTGTGTGTGTGTGTGTGTGTGTGTGTGTGTGTGTGTGTGTGTGTGTGTGTGTGTGTGTGTGTGTGTG
>NC_137046.1:51053765-51141265 GCF_032717465.1 Coenobita brevimanus
GATCTACAAACAGGCTACAAGAAAACTACGTGGACAAAATATATACAGATACTTTATTAATACATGTACATGAAAGTTACAGAGGGTTTACCGGTGATCTACTTGCGGAGTACCTGAGAACTGTCATGGCCATATGAGGACTACAGGAGCACTACAATAGGACTTCAAGACGTCTACAGGAAGAGTACAAGAGGACTAGATACGAACTGCCATCTCGCAAGCAGGCATCCAAACAATATTATTTTCTAGCTGTCGCCCTATGATAACCCCTGCCTCTGAATTATGACTTATCTAGAGTTAACCGTTTAGAGGAATGGTGCCCACATAGATGTTTTACTCTGGCTACTGCAAACGATTTTACTCGACTGATGGAGGATTGGGAGGGGGAAAGGTACATCAAAAGGGAAAATGGATAGAGAAGAACTACCAAAATAATATTGCTGGACTTCAAGACAAGTGCATCAGAATTAGACTGCTCCACAACTGCACGGACTTCAAGACTTAAAAAAGCCTACAGAATCAAGTACAAGAGAGTCCACAAGCCATCAGAGGGACCGCCGGCCTCCCCCTGACACCCCTTTTAGCCACAATAGCCTGGCTCCCCGCTGTGACCTCCGCCCCTTAGTAATTTACAAGGTCAGGCACGCTTGCCCAGGTACGTAGGTAAGCAGGGAGGTTGGCAGGGGAAGGGGTAGGTAGGTGGGGATGTAGGTGGGCAAGTGGGGGTTGGGGGTGTGGGTAGGTATGTGCATCTCTGGGTAGATGGATGGATATTTAGGTAAGTGGGCGGATGGGTATGTGGGTGGGTGGATAGATTTAGAGACGCTGGTAGGTAGGTAGGTAGGAAAGAAGGTAGGTAGGTAAGTTGTTACCAGTTTCGATAGTTTTGTGAGTGGATATACTGGCAGCTGAATATGTAGGCTGTTGGGAAGATAGGCAACTGCGTGGACATGTGGGAATATACTGTAGAGTGGTGGGTAGGTAAATGTGTGGGCAGGTGGGCAGATAGGTGTGTATGTGGGGTGTGTAGGACGCTAAAAACATTATGGGTTGGTACGAAGACAGGTAAGAAGGTAGGGAAGGTGAGGCAGGTTGGTAATAAGAAATGAAGGCAGGTAGGTGAGTGGGTAAGGTGAAGTAGACAGCTAGGTAAGTAGGCCAAATGGAGTAGACAGGTAGGCAGACATGTGAGATAAAGAAAGGAGGGAGGGAGGGATGGAAGTAAGTATTACGAAGTAGGAAAGTAGGCAGATAAGCCAAATGGAGAAAGCAGGTAGGTGGGAAGGCAGGACGGTAGGCAAATAGGCAGACAGGCAGGTAAGCAGGATGTCAAGATGAAACAGGCAGGTAGGAATGCAGGTAGATGGATGAACATGATGAGATAGCTAATGAGTGTGTGGGTATTATCGGTGGGTAGGTAAGGTGAGACAAAGGAGTAGGGGAATAGGAAAGGTGAAGTAGGCAGGTAGCAATACAGGTATGCAGGTAGGTGATAAGGCAAGACTAGCCTAGGTAGGCAGGCAAGTTGTTAGGCATTGGAGATTTACAGGTATTAGATATGTGTATAGGAATGTTAGGCATGACCGGCTGGCAGGTAAGTGAATAAAGAGAGGCATGCTGGACAGGTAACAAAACAGGCAGGCAGGTAGGTGGGTAGGAAGGAGAGGTAGGCTAAGCTGGTAACACGACAAGAAGGCAGGCAGGAGAAGGCAAGGTGTGGTAGAGCCAAGAAGGTGGCTATGAACGAAAAGCAGGTAGGCAGATGGGTAAGCAGGAGAGATAGGCAGATAGATGGGCAAGCAGGAGAGGTAGGTGGGAAGATGGGTGAACAGGAGAGTTAAGCAGGTAGATAGTTGAGCAGGCGAGTTAGACAGGTAGATTGGTGGGCAGGAGAGGTAGGTGGGTAGATCGGTAGGCAGGGGAAGTAAGGTGGACAGGTAACAACAAGACAGGAAGGCAGGTGGGCGGGTGTGGGCGAAGGGAAAGAGGGAGGGGCGGCCACAACTCAGGCCTGATAAGAGGTAAATGCCGGTCTGGAAACCAATAATTAGCGGCCTTCACACCTTCACATCCGTCTCAGTAGGCACAGGTCAGACCCATGGGCGAAGGTTATAGGCCCGGGGGAGACACTGGGCCTTGTTTTTAGGACTAGCGTAACTCTTTTTCACACCATGGACGCACTTGCCTATTCCATTCAGATTAACACGAAACGACGGTGTGACTAGGTTATGCCCAGTCAAATAAATAAATAAAAATCCTAACCGTTCAAGGTTTAAAATCTCCCCCCCCCATTTTTTGTGTGTTATGGACGCACTTGGGGTACATTAATTAGTCTAACACCAGACGATTGTGGGTACACATCAAAACCCTTGGTGGAGGTTGTAATTACGCAGATCTGAAGCTTTCTTCCTTCGTACCCACAAAGGAAGGAAGAAAACATTCAATTTAGGACGGATTTCCATCAGTGGAAGGGTTGGTGAGGATTACATTGCACTCCGAGTTCGAAAAGTCTCTAGTAAACAGAATAAAATGGTATGAAGATAGAAAGAATAAGTTACGAGAGACGTGATGGATGTGAAGGGGTTACACTGGCTTAGAACATGATTTAATTGGGTGGGTACAGGTGAGATAAACGAGGCTGTCATTGTACGGATTTTACAACTTGTTCTTTACTCACAGCTTATCGTAATCTGGTTGTTATCAGTGTCCATATACCTGTACCCGGGACATCATTAACTCATGTATCCAAACCACACAACTACACCACTCCTTATCCACACATCTAGCTCTTCCACACCACAACTTTATTCATACCATAGCTATATCTACACGACTGTTCATTCACTCTATCGCTACTGTTTATTCACACCACAGCAATATTTATACCATAACTATATCCACCCCATGGTCCGTCCACATCACAGATATATGCACACCATGACTATATCCACACCATTACTCATATATAAACACCTAAAATTATCAGTATTCATAACAGCAAATATATTCACACCCACGCTGACTCATTTACGCACTCCCATCCTCATCTTCATCCCCATCCTCCTCTCCACCTCATCATCATCATGATCATCATCATCATCATCATCATCATCATTACTCGATCTTATACTCATACTCACAGACATGGACAGTCTACCCTTCTCATGTATCCAGGCCGACAATCAGGTTCATTAGCAACAGCCACACTCACAAGCCACAGCCACCGCCACAAACACACCCACAAAGCCACACTTAGCCCACAGTCACACCCACAATCCGCAGCCCCACCCACCTCCCACCAGCTCACTGTTACAAAGCTCATTCACAGCAAGAACCCACAACTAACATCTGTAATTAGGAGACACAACTGCCTCACCTAATACAATTTATATTAATAACGCGGTAACTTTTAACTCAACGTCCTCCACAAAAAAAAAAAAAGATGAATAACACGAGTACAAAGAAAATGCTTAACTTTCAATGCAGCATCTTCTATTGCATTGATTTATAATATACAAATATGTATCTTAAAAACAGAGCGACCTCCATAAAACTGACTGCAAATGAGAAAATAATCACATGAGGCCTACTCATAACGCAATGCCTTATAAAATGACTTACAGTACACTTCATCTCATTCCCCAGAACCTACACCCACACCTCTACATCCCCATAACCCAACGGTACACACTCATCCTCATCCTACACCCATACTACCATATCCTCCATACATACAGTACAATTAGTGCTCATTGAAGTCGTCCTCGTACCCCACCCACGCTCTCATCCAAATCCACATTCTCCAAAGTACACACCCGCATCAATGTATCCTCACAAACGACTCACACACACTAACTCTTGGCACTCTCACCCTACACTTACAGTATACCCCAACATCCCCTACATCCATTCACTGACAGCGTTCTGTCCTCACCCCTTCACCTCATCCCACCCACACCCTCAATCCAAACCTACATCCACACTCTCACCCTTATATACCCTACACTCACACCATTACAGAGTCCAGTCCTTATCCTCCCCCTACCCTCGTCCTCATAACCCATGCCCGTATTTCCCAAAAACCCATACAGTAGTTTTTTTAAAGCAGATGAACAGAAGGAAAAATAACTTAAATATATACATAAAATATTCAAACTCCAGACTACAGGTATCCTCCATTCAACTACAGGGGCACTCAGTGGAGCGCATCTCTCCGACATGGGCAACGTAAATCCGGACCCAGAATCTGTAATACAATCCAGATCGGTCCTAAAAGTTAATCGACTGTTCCCTGGGATATGGGCCATCTACCCACCAGATTTGGTCAGAATCTCTCTTTCAGTTTTTGAGTAATCCTGCTAACAGACAAACAAATTAACAAACAAACAAACAGGGGTGAAAACATACTCTCCTTGTCGGACTTTAACTTCAGTCTTTTGAAGTTTGGGGGTAACTAATCTGGGGAAAAGAGTTCCAAGAGAAACGATTCGGGGAATAGAGGAATTCTCATAGGCAGAAGTTCTGCATCATGGCATTGTGGTGGTCGTCATGAGTGCTACCAGATACCTGTGCAGCACGGGGGAAGGGGTTTGGAGAGATGCGATAATGGATGAAACTTCATCTGAGCATTTCCCATGAAAGAACCTGTAAAATAATGCAAGGGAAGCAACATTCCTTCTTATTTGTTTGGGAGGTACTTCATTTGAAATTGCTGGGTATTAATTATTCTTATAGCTTTGTTCTGATTTTTGTCCAGTTGTTTTAGTGCAACCACCGCACTTCCACTTCACAAGGGTTAGCAAGATTTGAGCTGAAAGCGCACGTGACTCTCGTAAATTACTCGTATAGCCATACTTCTGCATCACCATAACGCACACTCACACGTCATTTCCGAAACTTTCATCTACACCTACAGTATACCACTTTTCCCACAACTAATACTCTGTCAACACCCACACCCCTCACCCTTTCGTATTTCCCTAACCCATGCCCTTCCGCTCACCCTCACCCTTCTCCCCATAACCCACACCCTTACCAGCATAACCTAGTCCTTACCACCACCCTCACTGTAGCGAGCATGGGGGTATGGGGTGTGTTATGGGGAGGGTAAAGGGTATGGGATAAAGGGGGTATTGTAGGGGGGGGGGTCGTTGATCAGTGAGTGGGCGACCCGCATCCCCAGCTCGCCCACGGGTCGCCTTACAGTGGGGAGCCAGGGATTGGGCTCGGGTTGCCGGACACAGTTACAAGGCAGCGGTGATAGAACTTTGCTTGTGGCTTCCCTCCTTGATCCACTCACTGCATCACCACCACTACTGCCACCGCCACCACCACCACTACAACTATTACCACTGTCAACACCATCAGCACTATACTCTGTTCACTCTAACTTGGCTTAATATTGTCATCTCTCCATCTTGAATGCTGAAATGCAACAAGGGATCACAAGGAAGTGCCACGAGAGAAAGGAGAACCGCAGTATTGCGCTTTGCCCCTGAGCTACGCAAAATAACTTACAAAGGGGCAAAAATCTCCGCTGGCTTTGTGTTGTCTGTGATTTGGTGCTGAGCAGTGTTGTCCCATTGCTAAATAACACAACCTCGTATCAAAAGGCTGTATCTTAGCTAGTGCCCTGAATATTTACTTTTACATACTCATTAATAAATATACAAATACAAATATACTATGTGTCGATAGCCATACAGTACAAGTGTGTGTGTGTGTGTGTGTGTGTGTGTGTGTGTGTGTGTGTGTGTGTGTGTGTGTGTGTGTGTGTGTGTGTGTGTTATACTCTCTCTAACCAGACTTTCTTTTCACATATCTCCACTTACTTAACCTCCCACATTCCACCATTCCTTATCTAATCCTTCCACCCTTTACCTCAACTATTTTACTCCCTCCCCTAAATCGCCACATTCCAAGAATTCGGAAAGACGTGAGAAGTGAAATGAGGAAAATAGCGAAAGAGAGAGAGAGAGCGAGAGAGAGAGAGAGAGAGAGAGACGGTGAGGGAGGGGGGGGGGATGTAGAGGAGGACATTTAGAGGGAGAATGTGACGGAAGAAGCCGTGGTTGGGAGAGGGAGGTAAAATGGAAGGAAGGAGGGAGGGAGGGGAGGAAGAGGGGAGGGCAGAAGGAAGAGGGAAGGATGGAGGATGAAAGATCGAATAAAAGAATGAAGGAAAGAGGAAAGAAAAATGGTCGGATAAGGGAAAGGGGAGGGGGGAAGGGAACGAAGGAATAGGAAAGAAAGGTTGATGGAAAGGGGTGGGGACAAGTAGCCGAAGGGTGGAGGAGGTGTGGGAAGAAAGGGTAAGGAAGGATGAAGGAAAGGGAAAAAGAAATGTAAAGGTAAGGGGAAGGAGGAGAAGGAGGAGGCATTGGACAGAAAGAGGACAGGGAAGAAAGAGGGAAGGGGGAAGGGAGGGAAGACGGAGAGAAGGAAGGGCAAGGCTAAGGAGAACAGAGGGACAGAAAAAGGGTGAGGGTAAGGGTAACAGGAGAGATCGAACGTGGTAACATACTGAAGTGGTAGAGGATATAAGAGACGGGTCTTAAGAGGAAAGAAAATAAGAGAGTGGGGAAGAAAAGTGAGACGAAGAAGAGACGAGGCTGAAAGAGGACACGGAAGGAACTAAACCCTAAAGTGTTGAAGGAGGAAAGGAAGAACCTGTAAGGAAAAGAGAAGGGGAAACATTGTAAGAAGAATAGAGGTGGACGAAGAAGTAGGGGATGATATAGGGAGAGTAGTGCATGGGGAAGAAAGAAGGCTGTTAAGAGAGAGAATGGTAAACCAAGAAATAAGAGAAGAAAAATAAGTGGGGAAAGCTGATGATGAAGAGAGGATGTGCCGTAGGTGAAGGTAAGAGGAGAGACACAATCTTTCCCATACTAAGCTCTTCGAGGAGTATAGGCCCGTGGTTTGGCTATCACAGTCCAGATTATTTAAGGGCAGGAGACTGATCAACGCTCGTGGCAGAATTTAATCCTGCAGAAAACTCCCAATAACCTCTGGACGATTCGAACCGTTGGGCATATGGCACGACCGTCACCCAGACACAAGTAGTCTGCAACAGCTTATTTGGTTTATTTTTACCTAACTGTACTGGGCCAGTCTAACAATCTGAATACTGTCACAGTTGCATGAATTCTAATGAGCCTTAGCTATGGGGTAAGAATAATTCTCCTTGGCTACTAGTCAAATCGATTCTCTAGTCTGTCTACACTAAGCCATCAACCAACCTGGAAGGGGTTAGAGATCTTTGTCAGGTTAGACCCAACGCGCTTCAGAGCACCAGAGAAGAGACAAAGGGGACAAAAGGAGAGGGTGATGATGCAATGACTCAACGAGAATTGAAAAGAGAAGGGGAAGCAAGGATAAGGGTAATTAAGGTGTTCAGTTTAGAACAGGTGTGACGCGGCGAGTCCGTTAGAAAAACACACGCAGGACAGGTTCGGGGGTGTAATATTATTCCACTTTTTTTCACCTGAGTGTTAACTGATGCAGGAGACTGAGCCACACCGCCGCGGGAACTATGGCAATCTGATAAACCACGCTAGTAAAACACACACACACACACACACACACACACACACACACACACACACACACACACACACACACACACACACACACACACACACACACACACACACACAACCTTCCATAAACTGGACAACTTATGGCATACACACTTGGCCGTTAAAGTCTTATATACACAGACTAAATGTACAAATCAAGGAGAGTAACATCGTCCAATTTAGTATACCACGTAAAAAAATAATATAATGGCAACAATCGCAACTGTTCTAATAATAACTGTGGCTATAAAGAGGCAATATAGATAATAGTAATGATCCAATAAAGTAATTAAAACTAGTAACAGTGTTTTCATCACAGGAGCGGTGATGTACTGTATAGTAAAGGTAACATCACGGGATTAATACCAATAGCGTAACTTAATGAGAAAATACATGACTACATCTGATGCAATCAAGAGGGCGATGAAAAGACAGACTATGATATCAATAAACAGACAGACACACCAAGATGGATAGACAGCTGGATGAGATGGATATATTCCTATCTAGATGGGTTGATAGATACAGATAGATACACTTATAGATAGGTAGACAGACAGAATGACACATCAGACTGATAGACAAGTTGATGCATATGTAGGTGGATGGATAGATAGGAGACAAACAGACAGACGGACGATGTTTAACCCAAGTGTCAGGAGTTAATTAGAAAATACCGTATTACGTGTTCAGTAATCAAAGAGCCTGATAAAAAGAGGAAGAGCGGCGAGGTGTCCTTCTGTCGAGGCGCCGGGGGAGACCTGACACCGGAAGCTGCAGAAGAAGTGGTTGAGAGAGAGAGAGAGAGAGAGAGAGAGAGAGAGAGAGAGAGTGGTGGGGGCGGGTCTGCTGGTACCGGCTTGAATATTAATGTTGCATGGATACCGCCAGCTTTGTTTGACGGGGCGGGGGTGGGGGCTGAATGGAGGGTAGTGGGGGTTGCAGGTGGGGGTGCATGGGGGTATCTCGAGTGTGGGTTTCAGGTGTTGGATGAATGGACGTGATTTTCAGGAGGGTCATTGTGTGTGGTCGTAACCCCTTCTCTCAACGGACACACTAAGGTATTTTATTGATACTGAAAAAACTACTGATCCTGTATCTCTATTATCTCTTTAGCTGTCTAGAAGGCGAGGACTTACGTATTTTATTCTGACGACTACCACGCGATTATATTCAGTTAATTCAGCACCCGATTTCAAAAGTGATAGTCCTTTTGTTGCCTGAACGTATTTAGTTTTCGTATTAAAACCATTTCTAAACGACTGGATGCAGACAAGAGAAATTATAGACCTAACAGTGAAAGTACTAACGGAGTGGACCATGCAGTGCAAACATGGGTTACAAGGGAAGTATGGGTTATCTGGGTGGCATGGATGGGGTGTGGGTGGTATATGCATGAGTTGTGGGTAGTAGTAATGACAGGGTGTAGGCTTGCGGGTGTAGAGTGTTGGGTGGGAATGCTGGGCCGTGCAAGGACATGTAGGGATAATTGCAAGGGAGGTGATGGTGGTCGTGTGTGTGCATGGATACGGGTGTGATGTTGAGGAGTGGTGTGTGTGTGTGTGTGTGTGTGTGTGTGTGAGTTGGTATAAAGTGTTTCTAAGTGGTTATGAGGAAGCTTAAGCAACAACGTGAAAAAGTGAGCCTAAGAACTAGTGACATAGGTACTCTAATTAACACAAATGCAACAGTAAGTATGTGGAACAGTATATACTGTATGTGTAACTAAGACACGAGGTAGACAGTGTGCTGGACTAGTAGATTAATGGATTAGTGTTGTCAGGTGGGTACAGTGAGTACTCTTTGTTACGTTCTTCTAATCTCCAGTCGATTTTATTCACCTTAGGATAGAACTTTCGAGCTGCTGGGAATAGATAATCATTATTAACTTTCCCTCTGCTATAATAGGAGGTTTCTTAAGGTGAATAAAATTAAAATCATTTAGCAGTAGCAAGAAATATATATAAATGACGTCCTCGGGCCGAAATGGATTACACTTTTGTTGCCATAAACAAATTATGGTAGGCATTTTATTCAGAGTGAAACCAGACGATTTTGTTCAACTGAGGAACATGGTAGTTGTTAAGTTTAGATTATTCTCCTTGAAAATAACTGCAGCTGTGGACGCATTTGGACATCTTAGTCTACAACCAGACGACTTTATTCAGATGAACGGAATCCAAATAAGCCCTCAGAGAGTAAGGATGATCCAGTAAGACAGGTATTGAGAGGGGGGAGTGGGGGTGGGTGCTCAGAGTGGGAGGGGATAAAGGAAGGAGGAAGAATCTAAGCAGAAGCCGTAATTATTTTCTTTTATTTTTCCTCTGATTCGAGGCCAACCTCATTTTGCTGCCCCGGAAGGAATCACACGAGCTCCAAACAGGGAAGTGGAGTACAGTTATGAAGCTCGACAGACAACTCAGCCTGGGCCAGCATAAGCACCTGATCGACAGGGGAGGAGTAGGGTTAGAGCACTGATGGGGAGGGGATTTGAAGGAGGACAAGAAGGGGGAAGAGGACAAAAAACGGAAAGCGGACAAGAAGCTGGGAGAGAATAAGGAGGGAGGGAGTAACAAGAATGTATTAAAAAAAAGCGGAGGGGGAACAAGAAGCAAGGGAAGGAGGGAGAGAGGGACAAGGAGAGGTGTGAGGAAACAAAAGAGGGGAGTGAAGGCATAAAGGATCGATGAGGAGCGTGTCTGTATACTGCCTGACGCCACGTTCCGTGAGGGTGACCTCGACAAAATTATTTCCGGGCATTTGTCTCAATACACAAATACAATTGCCCAGTTGACACAGACAGGAAGACAGACAGAACAGACAGATAAACAGACAGATAGGTAGGCACATAGATAAATACCGGTAAATAAACAGACTGATGCCGTAGACAGCCTACTGGTCCAGAGTATAATACTTTTCCTCATCAAATCCACTCTTCCCCTCCCCTCCTCGCCCTTCTCATCCTTCATAACTTGCAATTTTTTTACCTGTTTTTTTCTTTTCATTATCACCTGTCGTTTGTACCTCACGTGAAACCAGTGGAATTATATTGTACATGTTTACAAGGGTTTCAAATAAAGGTGAGCTTGACGTATGGGCTAGACACAAACTCTTAACTCGAAAACACCTTCATTCTCGACACTTTTCTTTTCTACCTGCACTTTTCACCCTGCATCCCAAATCTCCTTCAGCTATACCTATGCACGAAGCACGAGTGGGGGCGAGTCACTTCTCTCGAGGTAGGATGTGGTGTAGAGCCGGCATCAACTCCTGTCTCCTCTCCTGCTTTTCATTTTATGGGCTCAGATAATCAGTGTGGTGAATCCGCAGCAACCAACACTGAGGACTTTCAGCCACAGACCAGTGTTACCAGTGTCTGTTGCTGTGGATTCACTGAAATGATTTCCAAAGTCCAAGGAAAAGAAGAAAAAAGCAAGACAGGCGACAGACATTCTGATGCCGGCAGTACCTTGGCAATGTGGATCAGCATTCAATTGCTCCTCACGACCCGTAAAATCAAGGGTGGAACGCGTGTGTTATAATCTACCCTCCCATTATGCCATGATGCAAGGCAGGTGAATGCCAGCCGTTGTGACACGTAGCTACTGTACAGGTGTGAGAGATGAACTATTCTTTTACTCTCTCTCTCTCTCTCTCTCTCTCTTTCTCAAATCTACAATTATATTCGATTAACCCCTCCAGCACAAGCACGTCTTTCATATCTGTTCTGGCTAACACAGGACGATTCTAAGCAGCTTGTGTTAAACAGTTTATAACCCGGATAAAAACTGAACCTGACAACAACAACAAAAAAGTGTTGTAAAGATAAGAGCTACGTTCCTGACCACCGCCGTCCATTCACCCAGCTTGTGGACCGTATTCTAGCTGACATACAAGACTTCGTAGCGCCACTTCGTTTGCGGTATATTTTTCCATCACTACATCTTGGCATTTTCGTGCAGGTTGTATATATAGTTTAAATTAATAAGATACAAGAGGATTTCAAAGTGTAATGTGTAGAATAAATCGCTATGAAAGAAGTGTTGCGAAATCTCCAAAGCCACTAAGGGTGCTACCCTGTGTCCGCCAATCCTACACGCCGTTTGAGTTGGCTAATAATTTGTTTTAATTCCTTCACAATGATCAACTTTTTCTGTTTTATTCTTGCTATCTCCAGACGGTTTTATTCAGCACGCGGAAGACTTATCAAATTGAAGAGGTTAGGCACAACTTTCATTTACCCTTTCCTTACCGAAGCTGAACAAAATCGTCTGGAAAGAAAAAGAACCACTTAGGTAATACGTCGTGAGTTAAGTCGCTAACCCTTTCAGCAGGAGGACTTATTTTTGTGTGTTTGTTCTTGCTGCCAACCAATGAGTGTATTCAGCTATAGGAGAGAATATTCGATAAGGAGAAGTTAGGTACAGATTTCTCTAATTCCTGCACTACAAGGGGTTTCTTGTAAGATGTATGAAATCGTCAGGAGGAGGCAAAAATTAGATATAAAAGATGTTATCGTAGAGAGAGTTGAATACTGAACACCAGACACATCTTGACAGTTAATCATCACAGCATCCAGGCAGACCATTACACTGCCAGAAAATGCACTAATGTCACAATCACTCATTCAACCTGTTAGTCCGTCTGCCTGTCAGTTAGTTATCACATCAGTTTATATAAGGACACCCAGCCCCAGCCCCAACCCCAGCCCCAGCAAGCCACCGGCACCAACCTTCATTTCAAAACAACCACCCCAACAATAATCTGTCTAACAAATCAATTAACCAAACAATTAACCATTCAGTCATACATTCCGATGAATCACCCCATCGGTGCTGGAGAGGGACGCCTTCACCCCCTGGCACAGATATAACCTCCCTCAACTCACTCCTTATCCTTGGAAAGGGGGATGGTCGACTGCAGGGGAAAGCAACTTCAGCCAGCAGCCCATCGTGTTCAAGACCTTATGGGCCTTGTGCCACAACAGCAATAACCCAACCAACTACTCACCCAACAAATCAACTACCAAAGCAGTCAGTAATTCTTCAGTCCACATTCATCACCCAGCCAACTCTTCATCAACATTAATCACTTCACTAACCATCCACCTTCTCACCACCCCACTCACCTTCAGAGAGTCAGCTCTTACCTTCCCACGGCCGTAGTCAAGTGCTGGCAGCCCAACAAAGTCAACAAGACAATCAACCTCCCAGTCATCCATCCACAATAACCACCACACCAAGGATCCACATTAATCACCCAACCAGCCACTCATCCAACAAAACCAACCAACCAACCAACCAACCAACCATCCATCCATCCACCCCACCATCCATCCATCCACATCAACCACTTTACCACCCCACCCCCAGCGAGCCAGGCGTCCTCACCACCTTCCCACGGCCGTAGCCAAGTGCCCGGAGCCTCACGGGACTTCCACTGCTTTTTTACCCGCTGCCCCGCTACTTGGAAGGCCGGGCTGGGGCCTGCTCTGCCGTCTTCCCACACTCCATGCATCTGAATGAGTCCACCCCCCCCTCCCTTCCTTCCCCATCAATACACACACAGAAACACCTCTCCCTTCCACCCTCCTTTACAGCCACACCCAGTCAATTCTCGCCCTTTTCCACTTTTACCTTATTCATACAAGCTTCTTTCTGTCCACCCGTTAAATTCAAAGGCATCCCTCCCACCTCCTACGCACACAAGAACACCCTGAGGTCTGTCTTTTCCTATTTTTTTTTTCCTTATTCACACATGAGTTTTCACTCCTCAGTATCTGTCACACACTGTTTATCAATATGCTGAATCCGAAAGACTCCCCCACCCTAAACACACACAGGGAAACACCTCCCTTCTTCTCTTAATCTTAATTAATCAATTTTTGTTCCGTTTCACTTTTTACCATATTCATAATTTTAACGTTTCCTTCTATCCATCTGCCAAACCCGACTTGGTCCTCCCCCCATAAACAGAATCGCCTTCCCCTGCCCCACCTACTTTCAGCACCGTCCCAGTAAAGTGTCAACCCTTTCCTCTCTTTTTCCATTCATGTACTACTTATTCTTTTCTCCTTTTCTGTCATGTCGTATCTTTAGATCCACTTGTTCCATCTAATTAAGGACCCTCCCTTCCCCCACTTCACTAACGTACAAAAACGTCTTCCCCCGCGTCCACCGTCCTCTTCTCCCTCTCCTCAGCCCCGCCTAGCCAAATCTCGTCCCATACCACTTTACTCCTCCATTCATACTGGTTCATTATTTTCTCATTTTCTGTCACTTGCTATTTCTTCCCGTCCAATTGCTGAATTTGAATGAGACCCACCTCTCCCTTCCCTCATCCCCCCCCCCACTCAATTAAATCTTGTCTCCATCCAGTTTTCCCTATTCTTTACTCCTTGTTTGTCAATTTCTGTTTCTTTCTATCAGCTTCCTGCATCTGTATGAGTTCACCCACAACACGCACCATCCTCCCCGCCTCCCTGAGCTCCGGGTAATATCTGTACTTTCCTCCTTTTTATCTAGTCATACGAACAAAATCCGTTCTGCCACAACTTTGCTTTCCCAGGCTGAGATTTCCAAACAATATTAAGATCCCTTTATTCTCGTTTTTTTTTTTCCAGGATAAACGAGATCACAGGGATGCTCTGCACTTGCCTATAATTTCTTCTCCTTTCTACAAAAAAAAAAAAAACTTACTTGCGACAGGGTTCGCCAGCAGGTTTTTCTAACAAGTGAAATGCTGCCTGAGGCGTAGGTCGGTCACCTAACCTTAAATGTTCTAGACAAAGATAGACTAGCCTTAGGTTCCTACTCTCCGAATGCGGTAACGTGGGATTGACTGTTAACCGTTTTTACTACCCCCACTTCTGCAACTACTCTAATGTCCTGTTCCGTCACCTTACGTCACCTTCCTTGTCCTCCCCTTCATCCCTCCCTCCTGCGCTAACCACTCGTTTCAGACCTACCTTCATTAGCTCGTCCTTCCACGGGCGGCACCATCAATCTCTACCATTTCCATAGACTGTGCACACTATTACTGTCGCTCCTACTCATCATGCGTTCTCCATCACATCATATACTAAAATGACAAGGTGCATTTTATTCCAGTCTCTCCTGCTACCCATCATGCACTGCTATCCACACGGCTTTACTATCCATCCCTGTACTACCCATACAGTCCTACTATCCACACGGCCTTACAACACATCCCTATGCTGTTTACTCGGCTCTAGTGTAATTGATTTGTTTTTACCTGGCGGAAATAGGCAACTCCAACAGATTGGATACTAAGTTGTGGTTGCATGAAATTAGATGAGATTCAGCTATGAGGTGAGAATGACTTTCCTTGGTACCTAGTCAAATCAACCATCCTATCTGAGCTGAAAGGAGTTAAGATGTTCGTCGGGTCAGAAAAAGCGCACTACTGTTCCAAGACCCTAGTGCGGTATTCTCACAACCTTACTAACCACACGGTCCTACTACTCACACATCCCTACTACCCATCCCTATTCTCTCCACACCACCGTACAACACCCCACCTATTCATTAGTTCCGCCAAGCCCCTCAAGCACCCCTTCCCCCCCATCATGTTATGGTTTTAGGAGCGAGGAGAGGGACGTAAAACAAGACTGATAATTACCCGGGAAAAAGTGGTAAGATCAGTATCAGTCGGTGGTAAGTCATAAAGTACCCAGACCAAAATGGAAATGGGCAAAATTATGCTACGTTTATTACAGGGTGAATATTAAAATACTTACCCACTGCGTCCTCTCCTGTTCTGATCCACTTCACTCTAACCTGTCCTAATCCATTCTGTTCTGTCCTGTCCTTATCCACTTTGTTCTGTCCTATACTAAACTAAGTTATGTCCTGTCCTAATCCACTGCGTTCTGACCTCTCCTAATCCACTGGCATGTCCTATACTAATCCACATTGTCCACTCCTGTCCCAGTCTACTCTGCCCTGTCCTAAACTAATCCAATCTGTCCTGTATTATCAAAACTGTTTTGTCCTGTCTTTTCTTATCCACTTCGTTCTGTCTTGTACTAGTTTAGTCTGTCCTGTCTTAGCCCAGCCCCCTTGCCCTACCTTCTCCTGTCTTTACTCCCTTCTGAATGAGAGGATGTGGGTGTGAATGGGCGGGTGTGGGCGTGAATACGCGTGAGTGTGTCGGAGTCGTGAGTGCCGGAGAGGTCAGGCGTGAAGCACAGGCTGCGTGAGGGTTTGCAAGGATGGCGGATCAACAGATATCCCACCCACCCATACCTCCATCACCCGCATCACACCCATGTCACCCCACACCCTCCCTCCTGCAGCTACCTACAGCTCTATCTACCCATATCTCCCTCACCCCTCTCTCTTACTGCTACCTACACCTCCACCAAACCACACCTTCATCAACCCACATCTCCATTACTCTACAGTACACCACATTTTTTTTTTTTCATACTCAAGTCTTCCCACACTCTCCCTCCACTCGCTACCCATACCTCCATCACCTCACCCCGCATCCAAGCTTTCCTACACCCTTCCTCCTCTTCTCTCATTGCTCACACTTCCATCATTCGCATCACCTCATCCCACACCCACTTCCCACAACTGTACAGAAAGAATAAGTTTTAGTTAATAAATAATTATACTATACCGCTACACTGCCTTTTGTTGAGACAGGATAATGTCACATCGGGTTCAGAAACTCACTTCTGTGACTTCACAGTACTAAGAGTATAAGAATGGTAGTCAAGGTCTAAATATTATATATAGGGATTGTGGTAGGTGGGGGCTTTGTGGTAGGAGGGGGCACTCATCATCCACTCACTCAGTGTAGTGCTGTCTTATGATCTCTACACTGAGTGACAAGCCAAATGGTTTCCTGTAATCCTGGAAATCATTTACAACGCTAGGTGGTAACCATATAACCAAGTTATGACACCTGGTGGTTTAGTAGGTAAATAAGGCGCTCCAATCGGGTTGAGCCTCTGCAGCTTTATATCAAAGGGATGGTTAGGGTTTATTGCTCACGTAATGCCATTCAGGGAAGAACGAGGCTGGTCACTCTCATCTTAAATGTCAGGACCATCTTGCCTAGTCCCGAGCTCCTACGCTTCTTATGGGGCAACACAGGATTAGATGATGGATGGATGAATGGAACTAAGGGGCTTGTACAGCGAGTGAGGGGAAGCGGAGTCCTGATGCCGAGAAGCCCAGAAGAAGGGAGTCCTACACATTCAGCGAAGGGGAAGTGCGAACCCTGTACAGTGAGAGAGGGGTCAGTGGAAACCTATATAGAGAATGAAGGCCCTGTGCAGTGAACGAGGGAAAGGTGAGGGTCTTCTATAGGATACGACAGACAAGGGGAAAGTGAGGGGCCCTACACACCACACGAGGGGAAAGTGAGGGCACTACTCACCACACGAGGGGAGGGTGAAGGCCCTATACACCACACGGGGAAAGGGTGACGACCCTATACTGTAAGTGAGGGGAAAGTGCGCACATATACACTGCACGAAGGAATGTGAGGACCCTATACAGTGGGCGAGGGAAAATAAGGGTCGTATACAATGCACTCTGAGAATAGTAAAACCCACCCGTACACCACGTTAAGGTGAAAGTACTAGTAGCCTGATACCGGGTAGGAAAGGAGGGAAGGTATAAATGTTGGTGCTCTAATTACCGTGTTCCGCGTCAGGTGACAGCACCAGTACGCCCGGTGCCCTCCACCATCGTTACCGCCCTGACCCGCCCTCATTATCAAGCTCACACCCACGGAAAAAATGTCAACATGAAATAATTAGACAGTCATGTTTGCTATATCGTAATTTTAATAACGCGTGGGGAGCAACAACTCTCATTTCCCCAGGAGTCACTTTTATAAGCCATCTAACGTAACTTTATCAGTAATACGACTTTTACATTAATTCTTGTTAAGAGTTAATTGAAATGCTACCTTCATTATACAACCATATATACTACTTAATTACATGAATACCACATGAGGAAGCAACAGCGCTCATCTACTTATGACATCCCTGGAGGCTCTTTAATGGTCTGGTTATCACTACACATTTTAGGCCATTATCTGTTGTACGATTATAATTGCTTTTCATGACCAAAAGTGACACGCTGAAGTTTTGAGGCAGGTAAAAACAAGATGCCATTACCTGTTGCTTTGTTTTCTTTCTACTGAGGCCATGACAACGATGAGTGAAGAAAAACACGGGATGAGATAAAAACCAAAGAAGGGAAGTGATGAAGGACGTATAAGAGACATAAATAGCTGTAAATAGTCTATGGTTCAAGATATTTTAATGTGTGTGTGTGTGTGTGTGTGTGTGTGTGTGTGTGTGTGCATTGTAAGGTTTTAATGGCCGACGTATTGTAAAACCATAAGCATGGGGTAGTTTACAAGTGCTTGATGAAGGGACTTCCTGGTGATTATGAGTGGTGGTGGTGAGGGAAGGGCTGGGATGGAGGGGGTTAAGGGGGTAGTGGGCTATTGTTGGAGGAAGAAAGTGTTGAGGGGTATTTGGAGGCAAGGGGTGGACTGAGAGGTATTGGGAGGCTAGGGGAGGGCTGAGGGGTATCAGGAGAGGAGAGTTGAAGGGTACTGGGAGGCGAGGGGAGGGCTGAAGGGTAAGGGATGGGATGAGAGCTGCGGTGGTGTGGGATGAGGGCTGTGGTGTGGGATGAGGGCTGTGATGGTAGGGTGAGGGCTGTGGTGGTGTGTAGTGAGGGCTGTGGTGATGTGGGGTGAGGGCTGTGGTGATGTGGGGTGAGGGCTGTGGTGGTGTGGGGTGAGGGATGTGGTGGTAGCGTGAGGGCTATGGTGGTGTGGGATGAGAGCTGCGATGGTGTGGGGTGAGGGCTGTGGTGGTGTAGGGTGAGGGCTGTGGTGGTGTGGGGTGAGGGCTGTGGTGGTGTGGGGTAAGGGCTGTGGTAGTGTGAGATGAGAGCTGTGATGGTGTGGGGTGTGGGATGAGGGCCGTAGTGGTTGGGGTAAAGGCAATACAGGGGAGGGGTGAGGGCTAGGATGGAATCAGAGAGGAGATAGAATACAGGGCCACGAGGGAGAGGAGGGGAGGGATGAGGGTGGAATGAGGGAGAGAAGGGCGGTAACGGTCGGTGGGCTGATGGAAAGGGCAGGGGTGAGGTGGACAGAAAAGCACAATATACTTAAACGAAAAATACATCGACGCAAGTTCATATACTCCGATACGAGATATACACTGCAAGAGATTTCCACATTACGGCCTTGGTGCTGTAAACAATTAACATAAGTATTACATAATATGCAACACATCTACACGTAATACACTACACAAAATAATGACTTCAAATACATTTATGGATAACAGTTTCATCGCGATGGGTTAAATTAGGAAATTTCATTAGTTTAACATCCGGAGATTTTAACTCTGCAACGGGAAGCCCCACGCAGTTAACAGGTTAAAAAGTTATATCAGTAACCGATTCACCGATTTAGGAAAACTTAGGTATTACATTTTAGTCAGGCAAGACGACTTTACTCTGCTGCAGGAAGTCTCGCACGACAAGAGTCTTATTACAAAGGTTCATGTACACTGACAAGTATACACACAAACATGGGATGGTAAAAAGTTGGTGTGGGTGTGCCAGTGGGTGTGTGCGTGTGCCGCTGCTTGTATGTCTGTTTATTTGTGTGTGCTGATGCACGGCTGTTTGTATATCTAGCTCTATGTGCACGACTGTCAATGTTTATGGATGTGCATAACATGCATCCATGCACATAATAATATGCACTGTTGCTCTGTTTGTGCACGTTTTTTATGACTGTGTGTGTGTGTGTGTGTGTGTGTGTGTGTGTGTGTGTGTGTGTGTGTGTGTGTGTGTGCGTGCTTGCGTGTGTGTGTGTGTGTGTGTGTGTGTGTGTGTGTGTGTGTGTGTGTGTGTGTGTGTGTGTGTGTGTGTGTGTGTGTGTGTGTGTGTGTGTGTGTGTGTGTGTGTGTGTGTGTGTGTGTGTGTGTGTGTGTGTGTGTGTGTGTGTGTGTGCGTGCGCGCGCGCGCAAGTAAGGGTGTTGGCGACAGGGCGTGTGTGCATGTTTGTGCCCAGATAAGGTCACAGTGCTCAGCTCCACCACAGTCTCACACCCGCCACACACAACCTTATACACAACACTTTCCACCAACTCTGCAAATTTTCCCTGGCAACCATTTCCCTTTCATGCTGAGCATAATTAAACCCTTCCAACACAATTATGTCTTTTTTTTCAGTTTACTTTTGCCGGACAAATATGCAAATGAATATTTCTTGGACTAGAAAGGCTAGATACCTGCATTAACCCTTTCATTACATCTCCCCTGAGCCGTGTTAATCACCTGGAGATAACAGGAACTGGGTAATTAACTACGTCACCGTGCTGAAAGGGTTGATAATAAAACTACGTCAAGTGATACGTCTGTGACTATGAAGAACAGGTTGATATAGACATTTATTATTTCTGTTACACTTGCTAACTTCATACACGACCTAATGATCTATCACTTATGACAGCGGCTGCTTGTTAGTTTGCACAACTTTTTGCTTATTCATTACACCACATAATTACATAATTATGGCATGGCTGGTCCACTCCCATGCGTTTTACCTCCCTTATCTCCATATAATAATATTCAATTACTGGTTCCAAAGCTGAGTTATTGCGGTACATAATTTGAGACTGCAATGTACATACCGTTGGGCTATTTGTTGATCAATGTGTTATCTAGGAATGATGTGTGCTTAGATTGACTACTTTACACGATCACCAACATTTACTAGCAAGTATGAAAACTATGACACTGATTTAGGAATGGGCATAACCATAAGTATAATTTACATATTTCTCCTTTATTTGGTTACTGTTAGACTGTTTGTTGAATTTACATTGCTTTCATTACCAGTGATGTTATTCTTGCTTCTCCCCTTCCCCTTCCATACACTATTTCCCCTCTTCCATTTCCTCTGCCCCACTTCAGCCCTCCCTTTCCCTAAAAACACTTTTCCCTTTCATCTTCCCCAACACCACCTCCTCCATCCACTACCCCTGAACCACCATCCCTCTCTTGGATGACTTCTCCTGCCCTTATACTACCTCTCCCTTCCCCTTCGTCTCCCTTGTACCATTTCCTTATTATCTTTCCTCTGTTCCTCCTCACTACTTCCTTTTTCCCAATATAATCTATCTCCTTCCACAGCCCCTACACCATATACAGCTTTCCCCCGCCATTACACCACCACCCCCTTTCCCTTCCCCTACACCAGCTTTTTTCCCACCCTTTCCCTTTCCCCACTTCTTTCTTCCCCTTCTCCAACAATTCTCCATGAACTCTTTCTCTATTTTACAGTCCCTTTGTACAAATCTGAATCTCATCAACTCCAGCATGGTTAGAACGATCGGTTTTACGATCGTAAATTTGCTTGCTTGATGGCTCCCCAGCTTAACCTCGTAAACCAGGAAATCTCGCAGCACCTCTTACTTAGTGATTTGTTTAGCCTATTATCGTTAACATTCCCTTTGCACGATACTTTTATTATTGTTTTCAGACAGAAATGGTCTTCATCAATAACATACATGATGACATAGAGGTGCAATGTGCGAAGAAAGATACATTACCTAGTTCCCGATGTCTCTTAGAACAGGCGTGGCATAGTACTGTGAAATTAGAGTTTGAGAAGAAAGCAAGTGCTAATACGTGTCGAAACGAATAGCAGCAACTGTGAAATCAGCCTTATATCTACTGAGGAAAGTCCCATCACGGCTTCTTACTGCTCACTTCACCACCCACACACTTCCAACCCTGACACCCCCACAACCCCCCCTCTCTCTCCCACTCTCTCTCTCTCACACACACACAAACACACACACACACACACACACACACACACACACACACACACACACACACACACACACAACCCACCCTCCCACTCAACACCCACACACCACACATGCACTACCCGCCGCTCTACCTACACACCATCCACCCTATCACCTTACCACCCACATAATATCTACCGCACCACCCACTGCCCACCCTAACACACAATTACCACGCACCCCAACACGCACCAACTTCCAACCCTACCACCCACACCACCATCCACACTATCACCCGCCCAAACACCGCTTCCACCCACCTCAACGCCCACCCACCTAAATTACGTGTCAGTGGGTTGGGAAAGCTGTAGAGAGTCGGACTGGGAATATTTATAACCCTCGATATTTAAGCCGCATTTCTTTTCTCGGCGTTTTCTCCGCACTGGCTTATCTTGTCCTGAATGCATCTATATTTTACGAAATTGCGTGGTACAGATGCGATAAGAACGGGATGAAGAGGGGAAATGAGTGAAATGGATGAGTAAGGAGGTTTTACAGTTACATGCGTGCGTGTGTGTGTGTGTGTGTGTGTGTGTGTGTGTGTGTGTGTGTGTGTGTGTGTGTGTGTGTGTGTGTGTGTGTGTGTGTGTGTGTGTGTGTGTGTGTGTGTGTGAGAGAGAGAGAGAGAGAGAGAGAGAGAGAGAGAGAGAGAGAGCCCCGCCCGAGTTTCAACGCTGGCCCACATGAGCTTGCCGGCCCCGTGCTGCCCCGTACCTCCTCCCCACACAACCTGCCTTGTGAATGGGCGAGTGAGTACGACGCTGCTGTTGCCACCAAGACACCCTCAAATTCACATCCACAACCTCACAACCTCCACCAGTTTACCCACTAATCCACCAAACCATCACGCCATTCACAAGCGAAATCCTTCTTATCAGACGCCAAAGCACAAAACTAACTAGGAAAAAAAAACAGGTAACAAAATAAATGACGAGTCGGTAAGAGGTCACTCCTCAACTTGTGAATGAATCACAAACGATGCCAGTAATAATTTTTTTCAAACTAACAAACTACACTTCATACTAGTGCCGCGTTCCTGTGTGCATTTTGTTGGCATTTAAAAGCTCGTGGCGGCAGAAATAATCCATACCATTACACAGACATGGTATTAGGGAAGGGAGTGGCGCGTCTTTTTGCAAGATTTCTATATTTACAGTTACTGGCGCGGGAGAGTTGCCAAACAGCGACCGCAGGGGAAATTTGTGCGTGAGTCAGATGCTGAATCGCCGATAGATAGTCGTCGCTGTGGGGAGAGTGGCTGGGTGAATGGGGAGTGAAGATGAGATGAATGGGGATTAAGGATGAGATGAATGGGGAGTAAAGCTGGAGTAAATGAGGAACTTGGAAGAAAGGATAGTGAGTTGTGAATGAAAAGTGGGGATGGAGTAAATGGGGAGAAAGGACATGAGGTTGTGAATGAGGAAGCGAAGCTGAGGTGAATGAAGCGTGAAGGTGGGGTGAATGAGGAGTAAAGCCTGGTGAATGAATAGCTGAGGAAAAAGGGCAGTTAGGTATAAATGAGGAGGAGGAGATAAAGCATATGGGATGTGAGGATGGGGAGAGAAGGACAAGTGGGAGGAAATGGATGGTAGAAAGTAAGGGATGTAAGGGTGTGAGAAGATGGGATAAGCGTGTGTGATGTGACGATGGAGTAAAGGTATGGGATGAGGAGCTGAGGTATATATCTGTAGAGCGAGGGTGTGGTGACCAGGTGATTGTACGGTGGGGGCAGTGACGGGGTACAGGGTGAGACACGACAGGGTGAAGGAGCAGGGTGAGTGTGAGTAGAGTAGGGGGGGGGGCCACAGGGTGAGACATAAACCGGGTGAAATTGGGAAGTTATAACAGTAGTAAGCAATGACTGGGTGCTGGTTTGACAAGGGGTTCGGCTGTGAGGCGGGAGGTATGGTGAGGGTGAGGTTATGGTGGGGCGAGAAGTGTAGATGACTGTGGAGAGGAGTGTGGTTGTGAGGAGAGGGGGAGTATGGTGAGGCTGTGGGGCTAAGGTGATGGTGCGAGGTTAGGGGGCTGGTGGTGAGTACTGGTGAACATAACGGGAGAGCTGAGGTGAGTTTAGTTAGGGTGAGAGGGGTTGACGGTGTACGGAAAAAGAGGTGTGTTGAAGGTGTGGCGTTTGATTGATTGTGAGCAAGTTAGGATGGTAGTGTGAATAGAAAGGGGGGAGCACTGGGTATGGAGTTAGGCTGACGATAAAAGTTAGTCTGGTCGTGAAAACAGAGGGGGAGGACTATTGAAGGCATGGAGTTAGGAGTCACGATGATAGCTTTCAGGAGTAACTACACGAGTATTAAAGGTGAAGAGTTGGGATGATGATGACAAGTTAGAACTGTAGGGAGGGGAAAGGAAGGAGTTTTGAAAGTGCGAGGTTAGGGTCGTGGTAATAAGTTAGGACAGTGATGAGGAAAAAGGGAGGAACAGTGACGGTGCAGCTAAGGTGATGGTGACAAGTTAGGGTGAAGAGAAGGGATGGCGGCAAAGAAATGAGTGAGTGAGGTAAGTGTGGTTCGAGTACGGGTGCAAATGAGAAGGTAGTGAGAGTGGAGTCAGAATAATGATAAGTTAGGACACCTGTAGGGAGAAGGGGAAATGGTGAAGAGTGAGAGTTGGTGAGGGAAGTGTAGTTTGGGTTGGGGTGTAAATGAGAAGGTAGTTAGGAAGCCAGTGGATGCAGGCCAGGGCAGGGGAGGAACATGATACTGCGTGACCAGAATGCAGGGCTGGGTGAATGCAGCCCAGGGTGAATGTAGGGTACAGGGGACATAGACAGGGTGAACACAGACTCAAATGGACATAGGATAGGGTGAATGTAAGCTATAAGAGATACAGGATGGGGTGAATGCACGCAACAGGAGATACAGAACAGGTGAATTCAAGTTACAGGAAGTTGGGTGAATGTTGGCGAGGATGAAGGCTACAAGACCCTCAGTTTAGGATGACTGCACACTAGGGTGAACGGAGGCTATAGGGGACACAGGATTAGGTGAATGAAGGTTACAGGAGATGGGACAGGGTGAATGTTGATTGAAACAAGGAAACTAGGGTCGCATAGTAGGGTAACTGCAGGGTAGGGGTGAACATATGCCACGGTTAGTGAGGGATAGGACGTTTACAAGCTAGGGTGAAAGTAGGTTAGGATGAGTGATGTCTAGAGTGAATGCAGGCGAAGGTGTATGCTGACAAGGCAGGATAGGGTGTACACAAGCAAGGTTGTATATAGGGTAGGAGGTATGCAGGCTACAGTGACAAAGAACAGGGTGCATGCACGCTAGGGTGTATGCTGGGAAGGATGTACCCTCGCTAGAGTGTACGCAGGCTTCAGGTTACAGAGACAAAGGACAGGGTTAATGCATGCCATGATGAATGCAGACTAAGGTAAATGCAGGCTAGGGTGAATACAGGCGAGGATGAATGCAGGAAAGGGCGAATGCAGGTTACAGTGAATTTAGGCTAGGGTGTATGCAGGATGGAATGTATACAGGTTATTTTATAAAAATTACCTACGCTTGGATGTATGCATGCTGGGGTGTAAATACGAGCACAGGCTCCAGGGGACACAAGATAAGGTGTATGCACGACAGAGTAAATGCAGGAATAGGCTGAATGTAGGGTCAGTGGGTATGTTAGGGTGTAGTCTATGCAAGGCAGAGTGAGCGCTAGATGGAATGTGGCCAAAAGTGCTTGCACGCTAGGAATGTATGCAAGGGGAAGGCAGCCAAGAGTGAATGCGAACCAGGACGAATGCAATACTCAGGAAACAGTTGTAAGGTACATGAAGGCAGTCACGAGACAGAAACTAAATATAAAGTGGGAAGAATGCAACGTGGAATATACAGTATGCAGGAAGGGGATGAGAATGGATCTAGTGCATGCAGTCGATGTTGCAGGCAAGTCAGTGACTGCAAGCTATAGGAAGACGGCAAGCTGTAATCAATGCAAGATAAGACTAATAGAAATAGCAGAGGTGGACAGCCTGAATGAACTCTAAGGCATAATATCTGTAGAGAAGGGTTGCATGCAAGTTGCATGCACGTAGATGACTGCAGAGTAAAAAAAAATTCAGTCAAGAGTTACTGCATGCTAAAGCTAAAAAGCGCTCAGACAGTGCATACCACCGTCAATGACATTGCCATTAAAATGGATCCGGATCCGGATCCGAATCCGGATTCGCTCTAAAATTTAATTAATTCTTTCTTGGTTCATGGCCCACCTTTCCTCAATATTTCATTGAAATTCACTGAGAACTTTTGGAGACATTGTGCTGGATAATTCGGATCCGGATCCGGATCTGCCCCCAAATTTAATCACTTCTTCCATGGCCACCACCCTTTCACAAAATTTAATCATAATCCGTTCATAACTTTTTGAGTAACCCTGGATCCGGGTCTGTGGATATATGATCCGGATCCGGATCCCCCCTTCAAAAATTTAATCAATTCTTTCTTGGTCCATGGCTCATCTTTCCACAAAATTTCAAAGAAATTCATAAAGAACTTTTGGAGATACTGTGCGGCCCTAGAATTTAACCATTTTTTTCCTTGGACTATGGGCCACCCTTCCACAAAATTTCATCAAAATCCATTCATAACTCTTTGAGTAATCCTAATAACAGACAAAGAGACAGACAGACAAATCAACGCGGGGTAAAGCATAACCTTGGCCGAGGTAGTGAGCGCAGTGTAAAATGAATGCAAGCTACGACAAATTCAAGCTACGATGAAAGCAAGCTAGAAACAATGCAAGGTAAAATTAATGCAAGCTACGATAAATTAAAGCTAAAGTGAAGGCACGCAAGAATGAATGCAAGCTAAAACGACAACAAGCAAGACCTTGATCAAGGGTGTTCAGGATAACAGCGACGCCGCACCCGAAGTTAGACCTTGACCTCTGATCGATCTTCACCAAATCGAAATACTTCTTCCCATCCACATACCTGATGTGTGTACGAAGTGTGTTTCAAATCTGGTCAGGCAATCGATGACGCCGCGCCCTCAACTCTGACCCGGACACGTGACCTTCATCTCTATCAATGTGCACCGAAATCAATAAACGTTTTTTTTTTTTTTTTCCCCAGACCCAAACACACTGCATGTTCTAAATATCACCCAGATCGGATCCTGTATTTATGGACTACTTTGTTACCCAAGATATATTTCGCCTTTAGCATCACCCATGAAAACAGGCATGGACGAATAACGGCAAAACCTAACAGATGTAGAGGCAGAGTAGAGTGAATGAACGACGAAATATATGTAGGCTGGTGTTGCATGCAGTAGGTGTGAATGAGAGCCGGGATGAATGAAAACCAGGGTGAATGAAGGACGAGGTGAATGCCAGATGTTTTAATTATAGGCATGACTGGCTCCCATGTACGACTCGGCTCTGGCCACACCGAAGGCAAGGAAGGACCGAATACAAACACAAGAATTCAAAACTGGATGAAGTAAAATGTGGATGTAATACGAGAGTGGAAGATGTATAAAAGTAGATGAAATACTACAGTGGAAGAAGTACAAAAGTGGATGGAATACTATAGATGGAGTACAAAAGTGGATGGAATACTTCAGTGGAAGGAGTACAAAAGTGAATGGAATACTTTCGTGGATGGAGTACAAAAGTGAATGGAATACTGTAGGCCTACTATGGTGGAAGAAGTGAAAAAGCTGATGGAAAACTAATGCAGGAGGAGTGCAAAAGTGGATGGAATACTAAAGCAGAAGTACAAAAGTGGATGGAGTGCAAGAATAGAAGGAGTACTCAAGTGGATGTAATACACGAGTGAAGGAAATACAACCGTGGAAGGAATACAAGCAGAAATCAAACTGGATGGAATACGAAACTGGACGGAGGAATGCAACAATGAACGAAATATTAACACATAAATACATGAGTGGACGAAATATAAAAAGAAACGAATACAAGACTGAGCAGAAAATCAGGCAGTTTACAAATGTCAGATTACAAAGTGGATGGAATTCAAACTCCTGAATGCAAAATGATGAGTAAAAGTTGCTAAGGTTATTCTGCTGCCTGAGAGAGAGAGAGAGAGAGAGAGAGAGAGAGAGAGAGAGAGAGAGAGAGAGAGAGAGAGAGAGAGAGAGAGAGAGAGAGAGAGAGAGAGAGAGAGAGAGAGAGAGAGAGAGAGAGAGCTAGTCAGACCAGTGACCTGTACGAGGTGGGTAATGAGGCCAACGGGGGGCCATTACATGTAGCAAGGACAGTGTGTGTGTGTGTGTGTGTGTGTGTGTGTGTGTGAGAGAGAGAGAGAGAGAGAGAGAGAGAGAGAGAGAGAGAATGTGAATAGTTGAGTGGATGAGGGCACGAGGAAAGGGTGAAGTGACAATGACGAACAGAAAGATACAATGGCAGAAAGGAGGCTGTTGAAAAGGATAAATAAAAATAAATGGGGAAAAAAGGAGGCGAAATTGAGGATAAAAATTAGTGAGAATAACGTGGAAGAAAGTCAGGTGGGGAGAGGAGAGAGATAGAGAGAAAGGGGAGATAGAAGGAACGATGATTGGTGGTGTAAAGGAGATGGTCAAGATAAAGGTGGAGAAAAGGGTAGAGAGGTGAGGGAATGGGTGGAGGAAAGGGGTGGGAACAAGAAAAAAACAAAAGTGGATAAAGAAGTAAGTAAGAGAGGCAGGGAGGACAGTAAAGAAATTGGTAACGAAAAGGAACGATAGATGTGGAAAGAAGAGATAGGGAAAATAATGGAGAGAAAGGATCGTCATACGGAGAGGAGAATGAGGGGAAGAGGGAAGAATGGTTTGGAGTTACGAATTATAGTGAAAGAAGAAGAAATGGAGAGAGAGAGAGAGAGAGAGAGAGAGAGAGAGAGAGAGAGAGAGAGAGAGAGAGAGAGAGAGAGAGATGGGGCTACGTGATAATAAGGGTGAAAACGAAGGAACTGTAGAAAGGAGGAGAAAGAGAAAGAAAGATAAAGAAAAAGGTTTGGCCAAGGTGGATACAAGTGAGAAAGAAATGGATGGGGATAAGGGCTAGAGATGCAGATGGAGGGAGGAGGAAATCGTTAAACGAGGAAGAGATTTGGAAAGGAGAAGAAAGGGAATGAGAGAAATAAAGAAAGGTTTAGAGACAGGGATATGAGTAAGCGAGGAAGGGACGGGGTAGAGTTACGTGGATGAAGAGGTTGGATGGTGAGGTATGCACAGACACGTCCAACACCCCCGCCACCCACACTGCCATAGACCACACCACACTCACTCTACAGCAACGCGTGTGTGTGTGTGTGTGTGTGTGTGTGTGTGTGTGTGTGTGTGTGTGTGTGTAATTCACCGGACGGTCAGGATCACCTGATGGTCGTGATCGTCAGCTTTTACCCTCCCGGAAGGGAGCTGAGAGCTCATATAGTCCGATCTAAGGGCAAGGCTGTGACCTTCACACACGCACACACCCGTCCCCTTGCTCAAGGGGGACAGTAACCACCCACTTCGTCAGTGAAACTTTTCGCAACCTGAGCGAGGCGCGAACTCCCGTCTACCAGATGGCAAGCGAGAACGTTACCACTGTGTGTGTGTGTGTGTGTGTGTGTGTGTGTGTGTGTGTGTGTGTGTGTGTGTGTGTGTGTGTGTGTGTTACTGGTAAACACACACGTAAACATACACACGTAAACACTCCCCCCACACACACACCAAGCGTACATAAAAAAAAAAAAAAAAAAAGAGAGACAAAGCACTCCACCCCCTGCCCCTTCCAAAAAAAGTTGCGGTAATTATGGATGGCGCAGTAAAAAGAAAGTTGGGAGGCGCCTCAGGTGACTTGACCTAGATATGCCTGATGCATACGATTTTAATGCCAACGCTGTGCTTTGCCTCGCCTGCGTATCGGGTGATGCCATTAGGGAAAGGTTATTTGGAAACACTGCCAACTAAATTTAACCAAACGAATTAACTGAGGGATAAATGCTCTGTCGAACTTTTCGTTTACTTCTGCCGTTTTGACCAAAAAAAGTAATACTGTTATGTTGGGTTTAAACATTACCAAATTACTTTTAACCAAAAGAGGGACAAACTAATGGTCACTTAATGTAAAAATTTATATTGCGAACGGGAAGGTTATTTTTGATGGATAATGAGTGGTGAAAGACATGATGCGAGCAAAAGGTGTCTGGCCTTTGCTGAATGCGTTCTATAGCTTGGCATGCAAGCAAACTACTGTACAATCACGGTGTTCCATATTATGATTAACAAAGTCTGCGGACCTGCCTTCCCTTTCACGCTCTCATTTTCAAAATAAGGCCGTATTTGTTCACTGATGGTATTTGTAAGGCAAAATGCTTGTAGGCCGGTTGTGAAAAGCATGGAATCTAACGCTCAGCCTTGGAGAATTTCTTAATGGGGAGCAAAATATTGTTTCACCAGCCATAGTAAAATGCGTTCCAGTAAGTCGTCCCCCGTGATTTTAAGGGTTAAATCAAAACAATTTCTTCTGACCGCGGAGAATGTATCTCAAGGGGGAAGTTAAATCGTCCGGCGTCAGTCAGAATAAAAATCATATATGTCATTTTCCGAGGCTTAAGAGTTAATGATAGTACAGAAGAATTTCTTCACACACACACACACACACACACACACACACACACACACACACACACACACACACACACACACACACACACACACACACACACACACACACACACACACACACAAAGACGGAGCCAATACCAGAGCTCAGACTTGCCTCTGCCACACTGTAGGGATGCTTAAGTTATGAGGCCAAGTGAGAGTATAAAAAGTTCTCAGGGTTGACGGCTGACACTGAAGAAGAGTACTTTACGACTGAGAGTCAATATGATACTGTGATGCACTGAGAAGTAAAAAATACATATATACTGACTTCATGAAAAATATATATTTTGGGAGAGAGGAGGCTTCATGTCGAAATACAGTTTAAAAAGTTGTCCAATGCTCTTAGGTAAAAAGGATACAAGCGTGCACGACGACTGAGAGTAAATATAACACCCTGTCATTATAGGCGTCTGATAAGATATAAAAGATAATAAAAAAAAATATATCCATGTCATGAAAATAGACTTTTATAAGCCAAGTGGACCACTATAAGTTCTCTAGTACTGATGCAGAAAGTGAAGAGGCGTACATGATGACTGAGTGTAAACATAATAATTAGAAGCGCCTGGCAAGACACACAAACACCAAAACAAACCCCACTCATTAACCAGGGTGGGCAAAAAGTGGAGGCTGTAAATCAGATAGAGGGGCGAGAGTTTAAAGCGAGTGGCAGAGATCAAGTGGGAGAGCAAGCATGTAAACACAGAGTCCAACAGAGTCCAACTCCCCGGGCAAATATACACTACACCTCAATATTATTACAGTCAACACCCAGACCCTACGTAGCGAGTGGGGTCTTGTGGTGAATGGGAGAAGAGTTAAGGTGGGAGGTCTGACGATTTAACTTTTCCTGTTATTCATGTCGATTTTAGATGTCTGAGTGATTTGTAGCCGTGAAGTTTAATACGTAATCTCACTCTCTCTCTCTCTCTCTCTCTCTCTCTCTCTCTCTCTCGTTTTACATATCAATTTTAGGCATCCAAAAAATTTTAGAATAAAATAAAAAGCGAGTTGCGCGAATTGGAAGGGAGAGTTGCGGTGGGAGTTCTGCCGATCTTTTAATATATCTCTTCTGTATGTTATTTCACGATTATGAATGATTACTTAAATTCATGGCTTTAAAATTATCCGTACAAAAGAGTGACTGAAAGGACAGGTACGGAAGGAGATCTTTTTATTTCAATATTTACATGCATCTGTATTCAGTTTTCCTTTTTCCTTTCCACCGTCATTTTAGATTTATGACTGATCCCCCGTTCCTTCACGACGTCAAATTAATGTGTTCAAAACAATGGCTGGTGAAGGATTAGGGTGAAAAATCTGTACTTATCACCATTCTTTTTTCTAACAATCATTTTCATGTCAAGCTGATTTCATTTTCGTGAGTGATTAACCCATTCTAGAGGTATGATGATTTAAACTTTTCATTCTAGCTCACGACACGCGAATGCATTCATCTTAAGAGTTGCCTCCCGACCCCTAAAAGCATTAACTACAGACACACTCTAATTGTGTCAAATTTATGAGCACAGATTAGCAAGGAAAAAGCTGTTATGCAAGGTGGGAGAGAGGGTGACGCTGGTAGGTCTGTATTATTATTATTTTCCTTCTGTCGGTAATTACTACATGTTTATTTCACCTTCATAATTAGCTGTACCGGAATTGTGACGCAGGTCAGATAATCTCGTATAACTTACCAAACTTCTAATTAGCATCATTACTGCAGTCAGTAGTCTATTTTTTCATAAATTTACCAGTTTCATATAAATTTTGCTTTATATCTTTCTATCTAACTTGGCATGGCCTGAAAAGCCTATCACCCTATCAAAGTGTCCAACTCTTACCGGCCAGAGACGCCTTAACTATGCTAAATCAAACCATCTACTGTATAGCTAAAACAAATGGAAAATACGTACCGGAGCTGAAGGGGTAAATGACTAAATAGTGCTTCATCTACTACTGACAGCCCTAATCATTAACAAACTGTTCAAAGGTGTTCAGTACCCCAAAACGTTTTCAGTTCATAGGTATCATTATCATTTCATTCTTGCTGACCCCAGACGATAACTCCTGGTATTCATCTATGGAGAGAGACTCAGAACTGGAGAGGTTATGTATAGCTCTCATTAACCCCACCACAGTACAGCGACCTCCCTCACACCGCTACGAGTCGGGTGCAGCAGCAGTGAGACGATCGGTGCGCAGATCACGTTATCCGCCACACCACCACACACGCGGCCATCATCGCCTTGGCATTTGGTATTTATTCTCTTGACCTAGGGCATTTGGTGCGTGGAGCCTGAACGTATTAGTGGGGCATAAAAGAGAGAGAGAGAGAGAGAGAGAGAGAGAGAGAGAGAGGTGCAGATTAAGCAGTAGGAAAAGAGAGAGTGAGTGAGCAGGGGAGGCAAGGCAGCAGCAGGGAGTCTAGTTGTGTGAATGAGCTGAAGGAAGGACCGCGTGAGCAAGAAAGGAACGGAGGGAGGCAGGCAGGCAGGTGGGAACTGGGTAGGGGGAGGGAAGGAGAAAGGAAGGAGCGAAGGAGGGGAAGGGAAGGTGGGAGGAAAGAAGACTGACGGGAGATGAAAGTTGGCAGAGAGGGCAGGAAAGGAAAGATGGTGAAAAGAAGGAGGGAAAGGAAAAGAGAGGAGGAGAGGATTAAGAAAGATGGGAAAGACAAGATTCGTGGCAAAAGGAGAGGGGGAGGGAAGAGGTGGAGGTGAGATGAAGGATGTGAATGACAGGGTAGGAGGCAATGCTGGAGGGAGAGAGAGAAGGTGACACAGTGGAGGAAAGAGAGGTGGTGTTAGCAACGGTGTACGAGAGAGAGAGAGAGAGAGAGAGAGAGAGAGAGAGAGAGAGAGAGAGAGAGAGAGAGAGAGAGAGAGAGAGAGAGAGAGAATGAATGAATGAAATAAAAAGATGGCATGATTATAGATGGAAGATGTGAAGAAGGATGGAAAATGTTTTGAAGGAAGGATGGAGGGAGGTAGAGTCAGGAAGGGCAGAGGGATGGGGGGTCATGGGAAAAAGGAAGAAGTCAGAGAGGTAGAAGGAATTAGAGAGGGAGAGGCCAGAGGTGAAGAGAGGAGGGATAAATGGAGAGAGAATGAAAAAGAAATAATGGATGGGGGAACAGAAAGAAGACGAGGAAGAGAGACAAGAAAAAGGACCAGTAGAGAGGAGAGAGAAGGTGAGGAGATGATAAGGTGAGGGGAAGAGAGAGTAAATGAACGGAGGCCTGGGCGGAAAAGGGAGGGATAAAGAAGAAAAATGTGGAAGGAAAAGAAGAACGAACAAGGATGAGACAAAAACGGAAATGGAGAAAAGAAGAGGAAGGTAAAACGGTGAAAAAAAAAAATGGGGAGAAGGAGGGAAAAACGTGGGGAAAAAAAAGACAGGAGGAGTGGGAAGAATAAAGAAAGGAAGGAGGAGAAGGGAGCTTTGCAGTGGTCAGCACAAGAAGGTGGTCAGCGTCTCACTGTTTACCTTCCCTGACTCGTCCCCCTGACCTATCGCACTCTCTCCCACCCACTCCCGCTCCCCCTCCTCCTCTTCTCCCTCTCCTACAGTTCTGTTTTCCTCCCGTCTCACCTCCTCTTCTTCTCTCCCCTTCCTCCTCCTCTCCATCACTGTCATTCTCTTCTTCACCTCACTCTCCTCCTCTTTTAATCTCTTTTTATCCTCCCCTTCCTCTTCTCTCACTCTTTTATAATATTCTTATCATTCTCTGACTTTCCCTGTGTAAGGAAATATCAGGTGACAATGGACCGTGCACGTACGCGCTGCAGTTCGAATCCTAGAAGTAGTTGGAAGTTCTTCAGTGGTGTATAAAGTTGTTCGGGGTTTGGGGCATTGGGACAATCTCCAGTATTTCAATGATCTGGACTATGGGATCCTGGCCTACCACCCCTCTACGCCCAAGGTCACCCTAAGCTCAAAAGGAGTACTGTGGGACTGGTTATTTATTTATTCATTTTATTTATTTATTTATTTATCTGTTTGTATATGTATGTATGTATATGTATATATTTTTTTCTTTATTCTTGTCACCTTTCACTAATAATTTTCTATAGCGCTTCGTTGTTTATCCTCTCTTACTTGCCCTCCTTACCTTTCAAATTCTCTTCCTCCTCCTCCCCCCTTACCTATCTGCCCTCCCTCCCTCACCTCCGTTAATGCTCACTGGCCTTTATCTCCTCCTCTGTCGTATTATCTTGCTTTTATCATTCTCTCCTCCCTTATCGTACCTTGTATTTCATTCTTTCCTGTCTGCTTTCATTTCGACTTTTCTCCTTTCTTCATCTCTCCCCTTATCCCCTTTCCCCTCCAACTTTATTCCCTAATACTCTCGAGCCCCTATGACTCACCCTGAAGAGATAGTTAATTATCCTCTATCTTTCTTGCTTTTCCCTTCTCCATTTCTGTATCGCACTTTATTTCCCTTTCAAAAGCAGTTCATCCCACTTTCAACTTCTCCCACTTCCAACTCCCCCCTCAGCATCTCCTCCTCTTTCATCCTTCCCTTAATTTTCCTCTTTTGACTCATTATCTTACATGATCATCCTTCTCTTTCATATCTTACATTTAATTTCTTTTGCTTCAATTTTCATCTCAGAATTCCTTTCATTTTCCTCTCCCCCATGCAATCACTTCACGCATGTCACTCCTCCTTTCCTCTTTATCTTCTTCAAACCTCCTCCTCCTCCTCCTATCTTATCTCTTCTTATGTCCCTTTGTTCTTCTTTCCTGATTTAACTTTCCCTTCCACTTTTATTTTTTACTGCATCTTCGTTTTTCTCTCGGGTTTCCTCCACGCACAACAACCTCTTCTTCCTCGCCTATCTCGTCTTGAACTTCCCTCTTATTTTCTCGCTTTTAATTTTGCTGACTCTGGCTAGTCTTGTTTTTCTTATCGTTATTCCTGCCTTTTTCCTTACCTGCTCTCACTCTCTCCCTGTGTGTGTGTGTGTGTGTGTGTGTGTGTGTGTGTGTGTGTGTGTGTGTGTGTGTGTGTGTGTGTGTGTGTGTGTGTGTGTTTTCAATTTTCACCATTACATTTTATTTACACGAATTCCCTCATCCATTTTCTTAAATATTTAACATTACTAAACTTGTGGCAGTAGTAACAGCAACAGCATTTCCTTGTTCATTTAATTATTTTCCAGTCTTGGAGAGAGAGAGAGAGAGAGAGAGAGAGAGAGAGGCCATCATCGTAATTATGTTCTTTCACACTCATCAGCATTCATTACCACCATCATAACTCTCTTCTCATGATTATTTTCTCCCTCTACTATCATCATCGTCATCATCATCATCATCATTATCGTCAATTCCTTCCCACTGCTGCTGTACCGTGTTACAGTCACTCCTCTCTTCATCCTCTCATCATCACCTCTCACACCACCACTCAGTCTTGTCAGTACCTTTCAGCCACCATCATCACTCCTCCCCTCCTGCATCATTCATCTCACTCCCTCCCTTCTTCCTCGCCCTTCTCCTCCATTCATCATCTCCCTACATTTCACATTTCATCATGTAAATTCTAGACTCCTCACCCCAAGCTCTCAACCACAACATCAACCTACCCCCTCACCTGCAACCTCACCCCTACCCCTCACCTACAACCTCACCCCAACCTCTCAACCACATCCACACACTACTCCCTCACCTACCACCTCATCCCTACCCCTTACCTCCTTACCGCACTCCCCCCCCCCCTCGTATCAGGGCCAATGGGGGTGAGATGGGAGGTGAGATAAGGTAAAGAGGCAGCCTAATGTCCATCCCTGCACGCGTCCCCTCCCTCTCCTACTTCCCTTCCTGTTATGCTCACCTGTGTTACCCTCCTACCTTACCTGGTCTACCCTCTACCCTCTATTTTATCTCTTCCATGCATTACTGGGACCATGAGTTCGTGGTACACTAGGGACGGTGAAAGGACAGGCCGTTGTACTCTACCTTGACGACGGGTCACCTTACCGAACCTTCCCACCACCTCGATGTTGAACCACCGACAAAACTATTTCATTCAGCTAAAGACTCGACACATGAATCACGATGAACTTTTTTCAATATATTCTAACAGCACTTCTAATGTATGACAAGTGATGTAGTTTATATATGTTCAGGTACCGCAGATGAAGAACTCTTTGGAATATGTTATGAATACAACATATCAAGTTATGTGTATTCGTTCACCTGTAACTCACAGGATATATTAACAGACTGGGAAATCAAACAACTTAGATCTAGTGCGTTCCACTACCTATGATGCAGCAGCTGAGTACCACATTAGCGTGATCATATTTCACCATAACTGATACTGCAAACACATGCACAGAACAGCCCATCACTGTGCTCGAAGTAGACAGCATCGTACACCACGTGACTAAACATTACACTGGTAACAGCATCAGCCCGTCTCATGCTTTGTCCTGCAGGAAGCCACACATCCACCATCCACAAAGTCCACCCAACAATTCACCTTCCTATCCACTCTGCCCACTTAGCTACCTACAAAGTCAGCCCACACCACTCACTCGGCCATCTCATCCCACCCATCCGTGAGAACAGTTCTGACTGTGGGAATAGTTCTGGCTGTGATGACAGTTCCTGCTGTAAGAAAAGCTCTTGTTATGAGAAGTTCCGACCGTAAGAATTGTTCAAACTGTGAGAATAGTTCCGGACGTGAAAACAGTTCAGATAGTGAATATAGTTCTGGCCACGAGACTAGTTCTGGCCGCGAGAAGAGTTCTGGCCGTGAGAAGAGTTCCGGCCGTGAGAAGAGTTCCGGCCGCGAGAATAGTACCAGACGTGAGATCAGTTCCGGCTGTGACATTAGGTCCGGTCATGAAATCAGTTCCGACCGTGATACTAGTTCCGGCCATATCCAGACGTGACAACAGTTCCGGCCATGAGAACAATTGAGGCCGTGAAAATAGTTCTGGCCGCGAGAAGTATTCTGGCCAAGAAATAATTTCCGATCGTGGGATGAGTTCCAGTTGTGAGAATAGTTCTGGCCGCGAGAACAGTTCCTGCTGTGTGAACAGTTCCGTTGTGAAACATTTCCCAGCTAGTTTCGCCCCCGTGGGATTAGTTCCTGCCGTCGGATTAGTTCTGACCATGTGAATAGTTCTGGCCGTGTGAATAGTTCCGGCCGTGAGACAAGTTCTAGCCGTGAGACTAGTTGCGGCTGTGTAAATGGTTCCGGCCGTATGAATAGTTCCAGCTGTGTGAATAGTTTCGGCCGTGAGATAAGTTCTAGCCGTGAAATTAGGCTAGTTCCCGCAGAGTAAATAGTTCCTACTGTGTGGATAGTTTCGGCCGTGTGAATAGTTATCGTTCGGAACGGTGACCTGTTATCAAGACGGTACAACGGGCTATCTCACCGTCCCTTGTAGACCACATAGTCCCCCCCCCCCTCTCTCTCTCTCAGTATATTTACCGTTTCTCTCCACCTCGTATTTATCATCTGCAAGGCGCCGGTCTTCTCTCCCTCAAATCCCCTCTATTTATTTCGGCAACGTATTTATCCTAAAGTAAATACCTGTTGATCCCACCTGGCTTAACCGCACCCACCTCCTCCCCCCCATTCTGTGTGTGTGTGTGTGTGTGTGTGTGTGTGTGTGTGTGTGTGTCTCTCTCTCTCTCTCTCTCTCTCTCTCTCTTTCTCTCTCTCCCTCCCTCAGCTTAAGCCCATTCTTCCACTATGTAACTTCTTTTTTCGTTTCCTCTCCACCTCATCATTCTCCTTTCATCCACCAATTCGCCCAATCTTTCCCTTCTTCGGGTACATTTGTGAGGGATGTGTGTGTGTGTGTGTGTGTGTGTGTGTGTGTGTGTGTGTGTGTGTGTGTGTGTGTGTGTGTGTGTGTGTGTGTGTGTGTGTGTGTGTGTGAAGCTTGTTTATATGTGTGCACTCCTGTATGAATGTGTGGATTCACCGTTTACTGCTAAGCTATACTGCATATTATAATAAGGTATGAAGATGTAGGTAAAGAATGAGCCCTCCATAAGAGAAAAATGTGTGTGTGTGTGTGTGTGTGTGTGTGTGTGTGTGTGTGTGTGTGTGTGTGTGTGTGTGTGTGTGTGTGTGTGTGTGTGTGTGTGTGTGTGTGTGTGTGTGTGTGATATTCACATAGTGGTCACTTGATTTACACACACACAGACGTCTTATTTGCAAGAGCAGCAAAACTGCACAGAAAACTCTCTCTCATAACACAGTGCAGCATGATACTCCACCGAGCAGTATATGTTACACTTAAGCGCAGTTTAGGAGCGGAAAGCGCAGTCTAGTACCAAGGTGCACCTCACAACCTGCCACATCACATTAAAGCACACATCACAGCACAGCAGCATCATTTACACAGCCTCGGCACAACTCCCCTGGACACAGCTGACTGAGACACAGCAATCTTACTTTCAGCATCACAGCTACACTAAACTCACCTTCCAAGGTCAACAGCCTACACCATCTCACAGTACCAAATGCGCAGTAGAGTACCACATCGCACCGCACAGTACTACAGCACTTCATACCTCCCAGACAACATCACTACCCAGCAATATCACCAACCAGTTTACAGCCTCTCACGCGACAACACAGCACCACAAACCATTTCACAACATCATACACCACAACACAAGCCACTTCAAAGCCACCCACCAACTCACCCTCCCCCCCGACACCCACACTCCCCCCCACAGCATAGTTTACACAGCCTGAGCACAGTTGTCCCTGGTACAGCTGAGCCCAGGTGACCCCGCCACAACAACAGGAAGTGGGGACTTGATTGAGACGGCGAGGGAGAATACAAATTAGACCATGATGCAGCAGTAAAGGCGTGAGTGAAGAACCTGCAATAAACCACAACAAACACAACTATAAGGCAAATGAAAGTCGAGAGATGAATGAAAAATGATGCAATTAAGGAGTCATGAGATAAGTGAAAATGATGCAATGAACTAAGATAGGCACACGTACAGGGCAACTGAAAGTCGAGAGATGAATGAAAAACATGCAATAAACCCCAACAGATGGATAGATGTATGATATCTATGACTTGAATCTCAACCTCGGCAGCTAACACTGATGAAAATGTGGAGGAAAAACTTGCATTAACCCCCAGCAGATTTATATAGGACAGGTTTGAGTTGAATCGAAACTCCGTGGTGAACTGGAATTAGCTACTTAAGTGAAAAAAGATACGATAATGGTTAATTTATAGTCAATTGTACGATAATTGAAAGAGAAATCAGTTATAAATCACTCTTAATTACTAAAGTTCACGAGTATTAAACTGAAACTTAAAATTCTTGTCACTTCCGAGCTAGAATTTTTTTTTTTTTTTTTTTTTTTTTTTTGTACAGTACCGATAGTCGTTCCTCCGCTTTGGACGCCCTTCGGTATTTAGGTCAGGTGGTTAACAGCAGACGGTTTTATTTAGACTAACAGCAGATCATACTCTACAAGCAGACAACAGACGATATCCTTCAGCTGAGGGATATGCTGATAGCGGGTTTAAAGCTATAACGATTAACACTTTTACAACTATCCATGTACTAGAGCGTTTTCTTCAGGCTAACCCCAGGCGATTTTCACTCAGCCGGAAGAAAACCTACCAGTTAACCTATTCATTACACTTTATTCTTGTTACCGTCAAATGACTATTAGTATTAGCAGAGACCTTTCGTAGTGAAGAAATATTCATTCAGCTCGATGTCTTTTTCTTGGCTAAATAGAATCGTCTGGCAGCAGCAAAAATGAAATAACTACCGGTAACGTCGTGGCAGCGAAGCGGTTAAATCAATAAGAATGGCCAAGCTTAACTCTAGGAACATTCTCAAATTTCAAACGACAAGATATTTTGAGATTTTTGGCGACACTTGAGCCGCAGGGACCATGTTTTGCATTCACTAAGGATCTTAGCCAATTTTTGGACCTACACGATCCTCCACAACAGTTGCGTTAATTAACATCATAAATATTTTTTTTGTAGGATTCACTATAATATTATTTCTACCGTGGGTATGACATAATCGGCATCTGCACGGGAGAAGCAAAACGAATAAACAATCATCTCCCACACAACGTAAACTCAAAGACAATTTATGAATACGACCTCAGTTCCCACGAGGCGGCGGTTCGACCAGAGTATTGTGCTGCTGACCCAGCCAAACCTGAGTCCTCCTGCTGACCTCGTATTTGCTGTCATGTTGACTTAACCCGGCTAGACTTGGGCTTTGCTGCAGTTTTGTCTTCAGGCATGCTGTGGTTCAGATAGACTTTGAGTTTCAGAATGACACTTTACCTTAGCCTTGCTACCACTAGGCGTTTATATCCAGCACAAGGCAGATCTCTTATTGAGGAGGGATTCAGAACAGCTTTGTATTAGCCCCTTCAGTGGATAGGTTTAAAATAACTTTCCTTCACTCTCTTCAGTACAATGACGTTCTAATGTATGACGGGTTAAAGAAACTACCTCCAATGGTCATTACACTACGCTGAATTATTCTTATTCTTGTTACAGCCAGATAATTCTGTTCATGTTAGGCCAGATATCTCGTAGTGAAGAGCCAGAATGACCTGTTACGTACGAGTACTCCATAATAACAACCTTTTCTAACCTGGCCTAGGCCTTAGGATCAACCTGACATAAATCGTACAGTTGACCTGTTCTAAACTGGGGTACTGAAGTAACCCAACCAGCAATACTGAGATAATTACTACAATATCTAACCTGAACCGTACTCTAACCTCACCTAACATTATCATGTCAAAGTACTAACTGGTTTCAGTAACAGTGCTGACTTCATCTGGTCCAAAGCACTGAGTTGACCGGGCCCGTTAGCACTGACCTGATGTGAACCATAGCACTGATCTGACATGACAAGAACCGCAGTGCTGACCTGACTTGACCTGACCTGATAAGAACCGTAGTGTTGACTTGACATGGCCTGACAAAAACCATTTTACTGACCTGAATGAACCGTTGCACTGACCTGACCTGAACCGTAATATCAGGCTGATCTCCCATGAAATGTAGTCTTGGCTAGACCACAACCTTAGTACTGACCTGACATGAACCGTAGTACTGACCTGATATGAACCATAGGCTACTCAGACAGTATGAAGAACAGTAAATCTTAACTCACATAACCCTTACATTGGCCTGATCTGACCTAAACCTTATCGCTGACCTTACCTGAACCTTTGTACTGGCCTGGCATGAACTGTAGTATTGACTGACATGAACCAGATATTGATATAATCGGAACCGCAAATGACCTGCCTTGAGTCCTGATTTGACCTGACATAAACCTCAATAATAATCTGACCACCTCGTAAACGGGTGCCAAACGGCTTGACCCAACACTTCACAGGTCAACAAGGAGTGTGTTTGCCTGCCCTACCACCCACTCCCTTCCGTGTCCCCACTCCGGCCCCCTTCCTCCTCCCCCGTCGAAACAGTGACTGGGGCTGTATTTATAAACTATCCTAAGCGTAAGTTATATATTATATTGTTTATATATACGTTTGTCATCACTTATACACCTACCATACACTTCACAACAAAACAGAGTAAATATTAAAGATGGCTACTTAGAATGCAAAATGGTCTCCACACACTGTACACAGTACTGTGGCATACTCTTGTGCAAATTGCCATGCTGATTAATAAACAAACAATAAAGAAGAATCCCCACTTTTGTGTGTTTATGTGGCTTGATATTTAATCCGATAAATCCCTTAAAAAAAATCTGGGAGTATTTTGTCTAATAAACAACTATATCGTCTGAAGCAAATTAGTGACGAAATAAGGAAATACACACACACACAAAGAAAGGCATGGAAGAAAGAAAGAAGAAATACGAAAGGAACTGAATAAATATGGCAGGTCTCCACACTAAGAAAACCTAATGAACGTTACGAAATACGATACAAAAAGATGTGACAATACTTGCATTTTGGAGCTGTTTCATTACAAGACCTAATTAACAGTCTTTATAAAAACGGTTCTGTGACTGACCTTGCTCGTGTGTTGACCTAACTTCACATTCTCCCCCCCCCTCTCTCTCTCTCTCTCTCTCTCTCAGACATCCTCAGCCTTTTTCTTTTATTTGACTTTTTATATTTCGCTCCAGCAGTCACATTCTCTCTCTCTCTCTCTCTCTCTCTCTCTCTCTCTCTCTCTCTCTCTCTATCTATCTATCTATCTATCTCTATCTCTCTCTCTATCTCTATCTATCTATCTATCTATCTCCTGGAGGGTTTGCAAGATGAGTGAAAGCCCCCCCCCTTTTTTTTTTTGCTGTTATATTCTTAAACTCTTGTAATGGTTAACTTTTGTCATTACAGAAAAGGGCCGGACCACCTGAAACAAAATCTCTCTCTCTCTCTCTCTCTCTCTCTCTCTCTCTCCGATCATCCTTTGTTTAACTGTTCTACTCAATCATTCATCAGTTCCCCCCATTTTCACTTCTTTTTTTTCCTACAGTTCCCCCTCTGGCTTTCCCCTAACGGTCCCATCACACACACACACACACACACACACACACGTACGTACCCGCCCACCAACCCACATACACCTACCCACCCACACACCCACCCACACACAATGGCGCCTCCTACCAAACTCATCACAACGGCTTCATTTTTACACCAGCCAGCGATTACCCCCTGAGCATGATGAGATATATCCACACTAACTGGATTACCTTCAGGCGATTACTTTATTGTTACATCGGAATATAGTAATGGAGTTAAATGTATCTCCAAAATAAGCCCTTCAGTACGATGATGTCTTTTAATACTTTATTGTGACTACCTCCTCATTACTTTGATCAGCTCATGGGTTCATCTCTGCTTCCTAACTCAGAAAATAATCTTGCAACTTTCTAGATATTTTGCAGGTGTGTTGTATGTGGTGTCGGTTTGGGTATGGGGGAGCAGGAGGAATGGGGGGAGCAGGAGGAATGGGGGGAGCAGGAGGAATGGGGGGAGCAGGAGGAATGGGGGGAGCAGGAGGAATGGGGGGAGCAGGAGGAATGGGGGGAGCAGGAGGAATGGGGGGAGCAGGAGGAATGGGGGGAGCAGGAGGAATGGGGGGAGCAGGAGGAATGGGGGTCACATGAATGAATAAGTTCAATAAATAAATAAATAACGACTCACCTTATAATCATAACTAAAGAGAAAATTCATTAGCAAGTTAATGGTAAAAAATGCGACTAACGATACTCCAGCATCTCATTTCGGTCGGTCTTCTAATCTACAGACAATCTCCGCTGATCCGATCCTTATCTCGCCCCGTCTTTCAACCACCGGGAAAGCCTGATTAATTGTGACCATAAAGAATAATTTCAGTCCGAATTAGCGGCTATAATGAATCCTTGGCCTAATCCTTCCCGCCATCTCACCCCTTCCTTTGATCCCTCCTCGCCGGAACCTCCTCAGATGGGATTAGACTCTCCATGGGCCCTACTTTTAATCTCGTGGTAATCCTAGCCTAACCCAAACTAACTTAACCAGACCTAACCAGACTAAACCTAGCCATATTTAACACTCTCCACCAAACCCGACAAACAAGCCTAACCTAACCATTCCCATTCCCATCTAACTAATCAGAGCAGATCCGTATTAAATCAGCTAAACCAAGCATAACCATATACATTCACATTCAACATAAGTGAAACAAAACATGGTCAAATAAAACCTACCTGAAACACACCTAGCCTAACTTCCGTGATATATCTACCTTCAAATAACCACACCTAGACCTGTAACCTTCCCACCCCCCAGTCTCCCGAACTCTCTATGTAACCCTGATATGCACAAAGAAGCGCTGACAGGCTCCCGACAGAGCAGCCTTGGGATCGCCATCAAACAGGGAGTTAATTCTGCCTGCTTGTTAGCCAGGGGGCGGGCGCATTCAGGCTCCTAAATGCTGGGATTCACGCCACTAATAATGTCAATCCGTATTTCTTTAACCCTCTCTAGTATCATGATTTCTTTATTGTTTATTCTTCCCACTGTATTGCGAGGCCCTCTTTCTTATTTTATTCTTTCCCCTATGTTGCCTTGTCTTTATTGCTTTATTCTTACCCTTTACTGCGATGATTTCTTTAATATTTTATTCTTATCCACGCCAGACCCAACCCAACCAGGTGGCTCCGTGTTTTAACCCCCTTCACTGCAATGGCTTCTTTTTCGTGTCTTGCTATCACAGTGCCGTGAATCGTGTAAATGGAAGACTTATGTCCACTTTTGGAAGAGGATCCAAGCCAAGCCAAAACTGTTGTATCTCCCCATTAACAGCCTCTCCAAGTTTCCCTTTCGACTGATTCTCCCACTCGACTTATCTATTCTTCCATTCGACTTATTTATCCTCCCATTCGACCTATCTCTTCTCCCACCGACTTATCTACTCTCCCATCGAGTTATCTATTCCCTTTTGTCAGCACTAGGCGTAACCAACTACATGAATCCAGTTTAACCTGATCTATGTTGACCTACGTGCACTCAACCCAATCAGACCTACCCATAATCAAACTTAACCAGTGTAACTCAAACCTGACCTAACGAGACTACACAGTTTCATTTTGCTTAGGGGGAATCTTATCCAAATGGAGGGGTTAAATACAGGCGTCAGTAACCCCGTCACTACTGAGGCTCTTTCCTATGCACATGCAGTCGTTAAGTAGAAGCAGAAATAAAACAGTAAGGTATTAAGGGTAGATTTATGTGCAATCACGAAATTCAGCTGTCTCATTATGCGTCCATTTCATCTTATTTAGCCATGAAAAAGTATGTAGTATTAAAATATTTATAATCTCCATTAACCTTTCATTTCCATGAGACTTTGTTTTAAAGTGTATTTTTACTTCAACCTCACGATTTCACTCCGTTTAAGGAAGATTTTTCGCAATGACGGGGATAAATGATTACTCTTAATTTGATATCTGAGGTCATACACTAATGAACTCAAAGTAATCATGTACAGGCAGGCTTCATTATTTGTCAGGGATGTTCCAAAAATATCAAACTATAACTTACGAAAAACTGACAATCAACATACGTCCCAAGAGAACTATAACATGCCATTTCTGTAGTAAACTGTGGACTAAATAACAGAAAAAGCAAGGTAAATAAATGATTCGTAACGAGGATTTATTCTACTTTTAACATATAGACAACTTTCACGCCTATATACTTACAGTGAGGCCGCTGATTCCTGCAGGGAAAGTAAGTATATCCTTGAGTTAACTCGGCGCGAAGATCCCAAAACGCTTCTCCACTCGATCACAAACAGCATCAACAAACACAAATCAACTTCTATGTATCGTACCACCAGCACATCACTCATCCATTATCCTCATCAGAGAACAAACACATGTGACGCGAAGTTGTAAAGAAAAAAAAATCACCACTGTTAAGGCCACATAGAGAACGAAAAATCACTGCTCTGGCGCGGGGTTCAACACACACACACAGGGAGGGAGGGAGGGAGGCAGAATCTGAGCCTTCCGTTGTGAGGTCCCAGGCCGACACTTGGCGATTGAGGTCCGCTAGAGTCCCAGAGAGTAAAGACGCACCCTTAAGTTGCCACCTCATGTAATTCCCCTCATCATTTTTCTCGCTCACTCTTTCTCCACCACTATCTCTACCTCTCTCTCACAGGGGTTACTGGGCATTTGGTACACGCGCGACTAGGTGGACGCGCTCAGCGGTGATTTAGATGCTAAGGGAGGAGCGGAGGAGTTAGGGAGTGGCGGTCTGAGGAGGGTTCTGAGTTGCGAGCTTTCAAGGGAGCGCTGGCCACCTGTTCCCTCCCTGACTCTGCATCTCGGCCTTGGGAGGGAAACAGCTGAGATCTAAACTGGTAAAAAAGAAAAAAAAAAAAAAAGACTACTCACATAATTGCCACTTACACTTGCTCTGGTAGCTTCGTGAGGTGTATTATTTTCGTCATTATATATATATATATATATATATATATATATATATATATATATATATATATATATATATATATATTTATATTCTCTTTAACTGAGGCTGCATCTCAGCCTTGGAACGAAATAAATGAAATATAATTGTGAAACAAAAGTTACACGTTTGCCACTGAATTCGGCTCCAGCAGTGCGGTGTCTTGTTGGTAACCTAAATAAATTCCTTTATTTTGCATCACTGTAATTTTTCTTGTTATTTGTGACAACTTTTCGGTCTCGGAGGAAAACATCTACTGTAAACTACAGTCTGTTTAATCTCGTCTGACAAAGATCCTTTACCCCTTTCAGCTCACTTGATGGCCAAATGTTGGCAGACTGAAGGATAAATTTGACTAGTAACCAAGGAGACCCATTTCTGTCTCATAACTAAGACATCATATTTCACATTCTCTCACATAAAAAAAAAAAATACAGTAAAAAGGAAGTTTTACGACTGCCACTTAAACTCTGGTTTGTTTGGTGCTCTGTCATTTTTTAATCTCACTTGTGACGTACTTCTCATGTTATTTGTAGCTTTTTATATCCGTCTTTGAGGGAAACCTATGAGCTCTACGCCTGTGAAAGAAGAGCTTACATGGCTCACACAGCTCTAGGACGGTATTTTGGTAGTCTGGTGTGTTGTGGGTAAACAGATTTGGAGTTAGCTTTTTTTTTCTTTTTTTCTTTTTTTCTTTTTTTGAAATTTTTCCTCATATTTGTGACCGAATCTCAGCCTATGAAGAAAATACGCGCACACACACACACACACACACACACACACACACACACACACACACACACACACACACACAAGGCTGCCAAGTTACGTCTTCGGTAGTACTTTGATGTATTGTATTTGTCATGGTATTCCTGACGTATTTTGCTTGCTATCTGTGACTGCATCTCAGCCATGGAAGCAAAACAGCTGAGATCTGAACTAGGAAAGAAAAAATAAGTAAATTACATGATTACCACTTGCACTCTGCTCCAGTAGTTTGGTTGTTTGGTGTGTTGTGGGAAGATACACTCGGCTTTGGTTTGGCTGCTTGGAATCCTCCGTGTGTTTTTTTTTTAAGACTACAAAACGTCCTTGAGGGGAAATTACGTATGATAAAAATAACGAAGAAGTTACATTACGTGACTTCCACTTAAATTCTGCTCCGGTGACGCTGTGTGTGTGTGTGTGTGTGTGTGTGTGTGTGTGTGTGTGTGTGTGTGTGTGTGTGTGTGTGTGTGTGTGTGTGTGTGTGTGTGTGTGTGTGTGTGTTTTCATCATATTTTCAGTGAGAGTGAGGAACAGTGTCTGATTCAGTGGAGGAGGAGGAGAAGGAGGAGGAGGAGGAAGATGGCGAGTGAGGGGGAGTTTAAATGGAAAAGGAAGGACAGGCTGAACAAAGGGAGGGAAAGAAGAGACGGTTTAGCCTCTCTGGAGTGATGGGGAGGGGGGAGGGGGGAGGGGTGGAAGACAGAGGGGGAGGGGGAACTGAGAGGGTCGGATGAGGGGCGGAAGGTGGGTAGGGGGCCATATGAGGAAGGAAGGGAGGGAAGAAGAGACAGATTGGTGGAGGAGAGGAAGAAAAAAGACAGTGTGTGGTGGAAGGAAGGAGAGACAGAGGGATGGGGGAAGGGGAAGAAAGGGTATTGGAGGGAAAGAAAGAGGGATAGATAAGTGTATTGGTGGGAAGGAGGGAGAGAGTGGCAGGGTGATGGAAGGAAAGAGTGGCAGGGTGATGGAAGGAAAGAGTGGCAGGGTGATGGAAGGAAAGAAAGGCAGGGTGGTGGAAGTAATGAGAGACAGGGAGGTGGGCGGAGGCAGGGACAGGACGGGTAGAGACAGAAGACGAAAAACACTGGATGTTGGAAGGAAGTAGGGAAGAAGAGACAAGGATGTGGAGGGATGGAGAGTGGGGAGAAGGTAAGAGGGTGGGTGGACTAAGAGTGTCGGATGAAGGAAGGAAGAGAGTGGTATAGTAGAGAAGGAAGGGAGGGGATGAGCAGGGTGGTGAGGGGAGGGGGGGGGAAGGGCTGCACTCACTTTTCATGGCGGTGTAGGTGGTTGGGATCCATCGTTTGGCGGGAAGTAAGAAGGTGTAGGCTGAGGAGGGTACAGAATTTGGCATCAGGAGTGAGTGTCAGGGTGGGATGGGGGGTACGGTGAAATGGTGTAAGGGAAGGTGACTGTAAGGAGGGACAAGTGACTGGGTGAGATGGGAGTGGGGGGGGGGAGGTGGAGCAAGTGTGCGGGGTAGATCCGTGTAAGGTGGAGTGGATCTGGGTGTAATTAAAGATGGAAAAGTATGTGGGTGGAGTGGGTAAAAGATGAAGTGGGCGTGGGTGTAGGTGAGTGTTGAGGTGTAGCAAGATGGCCTGCTCACCTGCTTCTATTCTGGCTGTCCCTAATACTTTCTCACGTTTTCCTTCTCTGTCCCACCTCTTCAATATTCTTCTCCCTCTCCTTTATAAAAATGAATCTATGGTAGGATTGGTATCTGGCTGGAGGATGAACCGGGGAGGAAAGAAAGGAGGAGGAACTTAGACGAGGGAGAAAAGTGAGGGAGTGGGGGGCGTGGAGGAGTAAAGAACGATGATGTTGGGCATCTGGGGAAGGGATGGGGTAGAGTGAGGTGGGTACTGAGGGACTGGAGTGAGGTGGTTCATAAATGGGTAATGAGAGTGTCGGTGTAAGATGAGTGACAAGATCTAACAATGAGTTCATTTTATGGGGTATTGATATGGGGTACTGATATAGGAGCTAATGCTGGGATGCTGGAATGGTGGGTAGATGATGGAATGGTGGACTGATGTTGGGATGCTGTGTAGATGCTGAGACAGTAAGGTCGGTGTGGGATGGTGAGGTGGACGTTGAGATGGTTAAGGTGGATGTAAGATGGTGAGGTGGGTGTTGGGATGGTGGATCGATGTTGGGAAGGTGTATGGGTGTTGAGATGGTAAGGTGGATGTAAGATGGTGAAGTGGATTTTGGAACGGGGCGAAGGTACTGAGGACAGAATGAAATCGGAAAAAAAAAAAGTGGACAGAGGAGGGTGAGAGGGTGTGGGTAACCGCTGGGAAGTGTGTGGTGACTTAGAACAGGATATGAGATGGATGGGGTGTGGGAATGATCTAGCGAAGGTGTCGATAAGGGTTAGGAGAGTGAATGGTTTGAGTGTGGGGTGGGAAAAGTGCCAGAGATGGGAGGGATGTGATTATGGGGTGATACAAAGGAGTTTTAATAAATTCTTTGATTGGGAAGGATGTAAATGAGGGGTTGGGAAGATGTGGGTGAAGGCTAGGAGGGGTGGGAGTGAACGGCAGGAAGGGTGTGAGTAAGGGGTAGGAAGGGTGTGAGTAAAGGGTGGGAAGGGTGTGGGAGAGGGGCGAGAAAGGTGAGGGTGAAGGGTGTAGGAAGGGTAAGGGTGTGAAAAATGGTTCCTCCTCCAAGACACCAGATCCGTTGCTGGTGTAGGTGTGGTGTGGTGGCGGCGTCTGGTGTGAGTGTGGGTCGAGTGGCCGCTCCTCCTCCCTTGTTCCACTACCAACTCTCACACTTCATCCTTTCCTTCATCTTGCTCTTCATACCTACGTACAGGATGCCACAAGAGTCCCTCTGCAGTAACAGACAGAAGATGTGGCAGTGTGAGGCTTAGGTGTGTGTGTGTGTGTGTGTGTGTGTGTGTGTGTGTGTGTGTGTGTGTGTGTGTGTGTGTGTGTGTGTGTGTGTGTGTGTGTGTGTGTGTGTGTGTGTGTGTGTGTGTGTGTGTGTGTTTTATACAAGCGTTAAGTATGGTAATAATGAGATATGGTAATTTTACTACCCAGTACTTTTTCTAACGTCCTATTGTTTTAAGAGTTATGTATACTGGCAGACGAACAGATGAAATATAAAACACTACGGTAATGTATGAAACATAAATAATTTTGGATGCAGGATGAGGTGTCACTGATTACTACTGGAAGGCTCAAGGATGCAATTTCCTTCTACACTGATGGCTTTACAACTTACTGATCATCATTTCAAGCGTGCACAAACTGTAACCTGTGACTCTGGAGATTTGTGGAGCAGAATTTATATTATCCCAGTTGTTTACACGTAATCGTACCTTGACTACATGTTAATGAGTGTATGATTACGACGAATCAACCAAAATACAATCACAAGAGAGTGTACAATATTTAACACGCTGTTGGTAACGCCGCCAATGGGAGCGGTTAAGGAGGAAGATGGAACTGTAAAGGCGCTCAAATAATAAAAATAAAGTGGTGGATGGAAAAATACTGAAAACACTCACACCAAACAGGATAATCCATACCTTCAAAATCTCTCGGCTACACCTCTACGTCGTATTCTACGTAGTACAAGAGGCTTTGCATATTTTCTTAAGAAATATATTTTGCATTTTACGACTGAACAGTTTCCTCCATGCTGTTTACGTCGTTTTTTATATCGACATACTTTGCATCAGTGACATATATGAGGATGCTGAGGTGTAAGGTGGAAAACAAATCGAGGAGTAAAAGGTGCTACGAAGTCTACAGTGCCATTTAGAGGTGAAATTCTCGAACATATTTGTGATCAACGCCCTGTCGTAACTGATGGGTTTTCCCAAGAAGGACAAAAAAAAAAAAAAGTACAGGATCTTCCCATGTCTCTTGTTCCTCCTAGAAAAACAAATCTTGTTGTGGGAGAAATATTATCATAGATTAATATACATTCTTTTTAACAGGAAGATCAAGAAAAAGACAGCATAGAACTCTCCATATATCTCGTTGTTCTTGCAAAATCAAATCTTAAGTTACGACAGGGAATCCATCGTAAGTACCTATGAGAAACCCATCCCAGAATACAGCCTAAGCCGACCCTGAGGTTCTGTTGAATATCCAGGGTCGAGATAACTAACACGAGGACCGGTGTATATGGTGGAGGCCCCAGGAACACACCACGTCTACTCTATCTCGCTTTGTTTACGTCTCAAGATTACGGTCAGGGGGCTTGGAAAATTTCGCCTCACAATTCCTATTTTTGTGCGTGATCTCCGGTTTTCTTATGTTTATATCTGGGATTATTTATGGCATACCTTTCCTCCTCTTTCTTCCTTCATTTTCTCTTCTCACTGTCTTTCAAAATTTCCACTCACATTCTCTCCTTACGTGCTTCATTTTCATTCTTTTCTGCTTTTATCATAACTTATTTATGGCTCTAGTTCTCTCTAAATCCTCCCTCTTCTCTCTTTCTCTTCTTCTCACTGTTTATCAAAATTTCGTCTCAGCTCATACTTTTTTATGCTTGACCTCCACCTCTCGTTCGTTTTATCAGAACTTATTACATATTATGCCTTATTCTTCCTCCCTGCACTATATATTTTATCGTTGATCAAAATTTACCATGATTATTCCTCTCTATGTACGCGTTCAACTCTGTGTTTTTATCATGACTTATTTATGGCATACCTTCCATCATCCTTCCTCCACTCATTCTCCTACGCACTGTCTAGCTGAATTTCTCCCTCACATTTCCTCTTTTTGTGTCTGACCTCTGGCTCTATCTGTTTATATTCCTACTTCCATCCTCCTCTTCATTCACTCATTCTTTTTCTCGCTGTCTTCAAACTCTAGCTTTACACACACAATTTCTTGGGTCATGCTGCAGAAAAAGATAAAATGTTTGACTCCTCACTCACAAAATCTGCCCACACCCAAAACCATATCCACATCCACACTAACACATACTCCTAGCCATTACTCACTTTTAACACCCACACCCACATCAACATCCACGCCCAAACCCACGTCAATAGCTACTTCCAAGCTCATGCCTACACTCATACCCAAATCTACAACTACACCAAATCCACACCGAGTCACTTCTACACCATCATCCAAACTCACATCCAGACCCACACCGTCACTCACGTCCACAAAACACTTTCAGCACTCAACACAACATCAGCCTCTCTCTCTCTCTCTCTCTCTCTCTCTCTCTCTCTCCCAAGCACCTTCCTAATATTCCGCATGACCTCAGCCTAAACGGTGAACTAAGACGCTGTACACTCACTGCCCACGCCCACACGCACACCCACCTCCTGCCCACACACACATGTCCACCTTCTCCCCCTACGTACACACCACACCTTCCATACAAGCATGCCTTCCAAACATACACACACACACACACACACACACACACACACACACAAAGCACCAGTGTTCACATTACACACGTACCTCTACATAGGATACATTTCTCTCTCTCTCTCTCTCTCTCTCTCTCTGAACTATTGCCCGAGGTCGCGTGAGTCCCCATCTCCACCGCCGCCTTCGCAGTCAATACCCGTTCCGCAAAAATCCATTAAAAACAATATTGCCGGCCGATTGCGAATAAAATAACGCGGTCGGTAAAAGCGGTGGAGGAGAAGTGGACAGTAGTGGAGTGAAGTTCTGTGTATTTTCAAGAGGAGAGATTAAACACGGAGGGGATGTGGTCCGTGAACCCTGGTGTTGGTATAATAATTATTTCTTATTGTGGGTGGAATGGTTGGTTGGTTGGTTCTGCGGAGGCCATGCAGTTATGCCTATCTACCTACTACTACTACTACTTCTACTACCACTACTACTACTACAACTATTGTTACTATTATTATTACTACTACAACCACTACACTACTAGTACTTCTACTAGTACTACTACTACTACTACTACTGCTACTATTACTACTACTCATAATAATAATAATAATAATAATAATAATAATGATAATAGTAATAATAATGATAACCAGTAAAGTGCTCTTTGTGAGCTAGTGACGAGCGAGCAAGCGTTTGTACAAACGTTTATCATCATAATTTCGTCTTGGTGTAAACTTTCGACATATCTGGCGAGGCAGTTCACCAACAACAAAGAATAATTGAGCTAAAATATTTACTTTCTCGCGTTTTCTCTATGGATATGCATATAGCGAGGATCCGTAGCAATTATCACACGCGCAATGTTCAATTCTCTGCTCCCGACTTGCCATGTCAACGAACTGCGTCGATAAACGCTTGGCTATTGATCGAATGATAAAACCACAAAATGAGGCGATTATCCTTACTTATTTCACTCCCCAAACACAGAAAAATCTTTCATGTAAAATTATGAGCTTACTATCCGATATTTAATTGTTAGAATTCATGCAAGAAAACACAGTGTTACAAAAGAAGATCTTTTTAAATCCGATATCATAGTGAAGTATGTCCACTGATGTCCTCGGTACATTCCCTTGGAAAGCTGAGATTCCAAGGGGTTTCTTTGTCTCATTAGCAAATATATAGCTAAAAACAAAATTCATTGAATGTATCTACTGCCTGGTGAAAGGATCTCTTCTCTAACTCACACAGTAGAAAAGTTATCAGCCTCTGAAAACCATTGCGGTCGGGCCGTGTCGTGTCGGGCCTCTCATTTCTCTGCTGAACACAGAGTAAACATCGCTTCGCTCGCTCATAACGATGAGGATGATGATGATGATGATGATAATAATAATAATAATAATAAGAAGAAGAAGAAGAAGAAGAAGAAGAAAAATACATTACTAAACTCTTCCTCATAGCCGTACTCAAATCAGTTCCTCGTCTTTTGCTCTTTCAGTAACTTCTTCATTCTTTTCGTTCAACTAGTTCTTCCTCTGCTCCATTCCCATCCTTCAGAAAGCCCTTCCTCTTCTCCATCCTCATCCTCTTGCACGTTGTTCCTCTTTCTCACCCTTTATCATCAGCTACCAACTTTTTCTCATACTACTCCTTCAACCAGCTTTACCTCTTACTTCAACTGTTTCTCGTCGTCTTCTTCATTCTTGCCCCCAACTACCTCTCCATTCCGTTTTAACTTCTTATCCTCTTCCTTCACCGAACTTTTCATCTCTCTCTTCTTTCCATCCCTTTCTCTCTTTTCTACCAACCCTTCCTCCTCTTTCTACCAACCCTTCCTCCCTTTATTACCAACTCTTCTTCCCCTTTTTACCAACTCTTCCTCCTTTTTCCTACCAACCCTTCCTCCCCTTTTCCATCAGGTCTTCCCCCGCTTTTCTATCAACTCTTCCTCCCTTTTCTAGCAGCTCTTCCTCCGTATTCTACCAACTCTTACTCCATATTCAACCATCTATTCCTCCCCTTTCTACCAACTCTTTCTCCCTTTCTACCAGCTCTTTCTCCCATGTCTACCAACTCTTCCACTCTTTTCGACTAACTCTTCCTTCTTTTCTTACGAGCTCCACCTCCTCTTTCTTCAAACTCTTCCTCCTCCTCTTACTACCGTCTTTATCATCTCCTTCATTATCCTTTTCACCCTCTTCCTGTCAGCTCTTCCTCAGCACGCCAACTAACTCTTCTTCTTTGCAAGCCCTGTATTGTTCTCCTCCCACGTTCTACCAACTCTTCAATTTACTCCTCGTTCCTCTACTTTCCGTCTCTTCTTCCTTCTCCTACTACCAACTCACTCCTCTCTTCTGTGTACCACCTCTTCCTCCTTTTGCTCTTGCCAACTCTGAACCCTTTCACTGCGATGACGTGGTATTTTAGTTTATGCTTCCTATTTCCAGTCTGTACTATTCAACTTAAGGAAAGATGTCTCGTATTGAGGAGGTTAATGGGGGAAACATCTAACGCTTCCAGTTCGAAAAATCTCTCCCAACCAGAAAAAAAGTCTGAATAAAATAAATATGAAGTTCTCGGCTTATGGGGTTAACTACGCTTCCGGGAGTCTCTTTCTCTCTTTTTTTTTTCTTTCTTTTTCCGGAATCCCCCCCCCCTCGTCATCCGTAATTTCTTCCCATTTCTGTATTTCTCCTACTTTCCTCTCCTCGTTTATTATTTTACTTTTCACTTTTCGCCACAGTTATTTTCTCGTCTCATTTTCTGTTCTTGAATTTCTTTCTTTATCTTTTCATTTTCATCACCTCTGTTCTTCCCTTTTCATCCCTTCAGTCGTCAATCATGCTACTTTTAATTTCGTCATCATTTTCAGTTCTCTGCTCATTTCTTGTCATAATTTCCCCTTGTACCGCCTCCCTTTCACTCTTCTTTTTTATTGTCAAATCTTTCAACAAATTTTCTTTCTCACTTTATCCCTTCCTTCATATCTTATATTCTCTGTTTTCGTCTCTCTTTTCACGTAAGCGTCCAATACTGCTAATTTCGGCTCCTTTCTTATTTTCTCTCCGCTTCTTGTTATATTCTCCAACTTCGTTTCCTTCTTTTCAATTTCTGATCCCACACTTATATCCCTTCCATGCCAAAGCTTCCTACATTTCATTTTTCTTTTTTTCACTTTATCTTTCTGCGTGTCTTATTTCACTCTCATTTTGGTCTCTTTCTTTTCATTCGTTGGTCACTCTTTTATCTTTCTAGTGGTCAAACCTCTTCTGAAAACTCTAGATTTAATTTGTCTTACTTCATTTCACTCGTAACTTCATATATTTTCCCTTTTTGTCTCTCTTTTCGCTGCACCTTTCCTCCTGACCTTCCTCTGCACTTTTTCTTCTCAGCCTCCTGCTCTTTTTACACCCTCTTTTTCCCCAGCGCCACTCCATCGTCACCTCTTCAGCCTCACCTTATTTTTATTATTTTATTCCTTTCCTTCCTTTTTCCTTTTCTTTCATAGCACCTAACCCTTCCTCCTCCTCATCCTCCTCCAACACCTGTCCTTCTCTTTCACCAAACACTTCCGTTTCCTTCTCCTCCAAAACAAACTTCTCCTTAACCTTCTCTTCTCTCCAAAAACCACCGTTCTTTCCCTCCATCTCCTGTCTTTCCCTTTCCTCCATCTACCCTTCTTTTTCTTCCAGCACCTACCCTTCTCTTTCTTCCAGTATCCACTCTTCCCTTTCTTCCACCACCTACCCTTCCTTTCCCTTTCCTGCAACACCTTTACTTTCCTTTCCCAACAGCAAGCGTTCCATATCTTTCAACACATGCCCTTCACTTTCCTCCAACACTTGTTCTTCCTACTTCCTATTCATCTACTGTAGCTTCCCTTCTCTCTCATTACACCATGTTTATTCTAACATGACAGATTTCTAACCTTCTTCAGCCACGTTGATGGCCAAGTGTCGTCAAACTGGAGGGTCGATTTGGCTGGTAACCAACTTCTTGACCAAGGCTTACTGAATTGCATGCCACCAAGACTTAGTATCCAAGTTGCAGGAGTAGCCCAGTTCCGTCAGAGGTAAACAACCCGATTACAATACACAACTGGTATTTTTCAGCTTTCCCTTTCTCGTTCGTTATCTTCATTCTCCTTGTATCCTTGATCTTTCCCCTACTCCTCTCCACCTTTCTTTTCTTTCTTTATGTTTCTCCGTTAACTTAACGTTCCCTCCTGCTCCTGCCTACTTGGACTAATCCCGTCTCTGTCCCTCCCTCAGTCTTTCTCATACACTTCCTAGTTCACCCTCAGTTCCCTAGCTCTTCATCTCAGTCATCTCTTTCCTCCAGGCCTCTTCAACTCTTTTCCAACTCTACTTCTGCCATTCATAGTCACCCATCCCTCACCTACTGCATTTATGCTTTAATCATTCATCTATTATAGCCACACCGGCTACAGGCAAAAATTGTGTCGATATAAGCGCCGTGAATTGTTCAAATGGCTAAATTATATCCAAAGATGCCAGGGTTGTTCATAGGAGGAGATACAGCAGTATTCAGCTTGACTCCGAACCCCTGCTTGCGTGTGGACAAGGGTACAATATATGATGCTACTGTATATGGACGCATATGCTTCGTCCCTACTCATATCTAATGAGCACCCATACGTTGAGCCAAAACTTTTGTATCACCCAGGACACAACTCAAAAACAAAATGACTAAATTATGAAGCTTTTAGTATAGTCCCTGATTATTTGTTTTTTCTCTGCTCAAACCTCATTCGTTTATGTGTCATGAGCCGATTAAAAGATAAGGTGTTACGTGAAGCTATAAACATAAAGTCTTTAAGAGATAACATATCATGGTTAATTTATGAAGTACCATTAGAACTTATAAATTTAGATATAACCCTCGAATTTGGCTGTTAACATTAAAGATATGGTAAAAAAAAAAATCTGTACTGAATCAGTGTCCATTTAACAACTGCCACACTTGTTTTGATTCAGCTGTTATTATATAAGCAATTTGCTGTTTCATATTATTTTTTTCCATACTGAATGAATGTCAGTTAGACCACTTTAATATCTGTTTGGAAATATGTTAAATATTACAGATGCATTCTGCTGTACTATATAATTTAGAAAAACAAAATTCATGGAGACACACGTAAACCTGTGACTGCAGCCAAGGACTCCTTCACTGACGGAGTCTCCCCTAAACTGAACATATTCCCGTGGTAACAAGACCGAAATAAAGACGACATCATCGTAAAATAAAGATAAGGCAGATTATCGTTATCCTTTCTCTAAAAGAAAAGTCTTATCCTCTGGCGGTAACAGGAAGGCAATGAAAGACGTCAGCACTCTAAGGGGTGAAGGGGATAATCAGTGTGGCTGTACGGTGAGTATCCCTGTGGTTGCGCTTAAGTGGCAGACATCATACTGGCTGTTCATGGGAGGAGGGAAATTTCATGTGTGTTGTTAGGTGATTAAGCGTATATTATGGAGTCACCAGACTGAGGTGATTCTGTATACAGTGACGAATCTTTGAACTCAGTGACGTGTTTCTGTGCATTTTATCAAGTATTTTGTGAATATTGTGTAGTGAATTTGCATAAACAGTGAGAAAATACTTTGTATATGAATTCTTTACTTTACTTATAATGTGAGGTCATTCTGTGTATACTGTGAAGTGCATTAAGTGTATACTGTTAGATGATTCTGTGCATACTGAAAGGAAATTCAGTGTAAATTATGACGTGATCCTGTGTATATAGTGATGATGCTAGGTATATTATGAGGTGATTCTGTGTATTTTATGAGCTGATTCTGTGTATATGTACAGATGACAGTGCAGCCTATACTATGAGGTGGTTATATGTACACTAAGGTGTTTATTCCTTGAGATGATTCTGTGTATATTACGACGTGACTCCGTGCACATTATAAAGTGATTTTGTGTATATTATAAGGTGATTCTACGTATACTGAAGCGATTCTGAGTATGAGGCGGGTCTGTGAATATTATGAAGTGATTCTATGTACAGCATGAAACGATTCTGTGTATATTACCAGGTGATTCTAGGTATACTATGAGGTGGTTCTGTGTATATTATGAGATGATTCTGTGTACACTGAGATGACCCTGTGTATCTTGCGAGGTGATTCTTCTTGTAATGTAAGGTATCATAGTGTACACATTCAAACATTCACGTATATTTAAGTCCATGAATAAACGCCCGTGTGTGTGTGTGTGTGTGTGTGTGTGTGTGTGTGTGTGTGTGTGTGTGTGTGTGTGTGTGCGCGCAAGTAAGGTGACTGTCCTCCCTCAACCTCAACACCACATGAGAAACAGGACATTGGTGGGGGTGGGATGGGGCATATCACGGAAAACTCAGAAGACATACATACATACATACATATCCGTACGTACATACATACATACATACATACATATAGTACATCCATATATACAGACAGACATACCGTACAGACAAGCAGACAGAAACAAATATGGATACAGAGAGAGAGAGAGAGAGAGAGAGAGAGAGAGACAGACAGACAGACAGACAGACAGACAGAGAGAATCCTGTGATGCGCAACACCTTTAAGAAAATACAAACATGTCAACCGAGAAATAAGAAAAAAAAAAAAAGATTAATAGGAATGAAAAGGCGAAATGGCAATCCTCAGTGTGGGTAAAAATGAGAGAGAGAGAGAGAGAGAGAGAGAGAGAGAGAGAGAGAGAGAGAGAGAGAGAGGCAAATTCTGAGAAGCGCAACACTTAACATGAAATACAAACACACCCGCCGTAAAAGATAAAAACGAAAAAAACAAGATGAGTGAAAAGACGAAATAGGAATCCGTAAATTGTCATGAAAAATGAAGACAATTAATTTAAAAAAGAAAGAAAGAAAATGGATGGAGGAGAAAGTAAATAAGTGGGGAAAGACAGCCAATTTCTGAGAAAGGAAACACTTGGAATACACACCAAGTAACAGTCTAAAAAAAACAGGAGGAATATAGAGACGAGATGGAAAGTCACAATGCGCCATGAAAATGAGATAAGTTCGCCCTTTCATGGTCTGGGCAACTCTAGCATTCAACACCGGACGATTTTATTCAGGGATGAGAGGGGTTTTGGATTCTGAGTGCTGGCAGTGGCGAAAGTGGAGGAAATATAACTGAGGAAAAAAGTGGAAAAAAAAAACTATTGAGAATAAGAAGTGGAAATATCAAAGTTTAGTTACAAAAAGGTAAATTAAAAAATCACAGAGGAAGAGGCCAAACGAAGAGAAAAATACAGGTATGAGGAAGATAACTAAGAAAGGAAACATAAATGCTTGTCTCTAAAAACAAAGGTTAAAAAAAGGAAACAATGTACTGTAATAAAAACGAATATTTTAAATGAATATGAGCGAGAGAAAATTGAGAAGAACAAGGTGAACGAGCGAGAAGAACATTGGCGAAAAGATGATGATAAAGAGGCAAAGCAAACTGTCAAAGTCACCCATAATCGAAAGTAAACATAAGCAGAAGAAAAGGACAGTCGGCGATAAAAAAGAAAAAAAAACGACAAAGAGAATATAAAAAATACTACCAGAAATCCACAAAGGGTCAATTATAAACGAAGAGAGATTAGAAATGACAGAGACAAAGGGGGAGATTAAGAAGACAAGTGAGAAAAATCAACAATTCCAAAATGTTTTTTAAAAACTGGGTAAAAAAAAAAAATGAGAGCAACGGAGTATGAAATGGAAATCCTCAAAATGTCAATAAAAACGAAATAAGTACAATAACAACAACCACAATACTATTACTACTACTACTATACTACCACTACTACTACTACTACTATGATGATGATGATGATGATGATGATGATGATTAGAAAGAAAGTACGAACGAGGAAAAAGCTGTGTCAATAAAATAAACAATAACGATGAGGTGACGGAAGTAAAAAACTTCTAAGAGCGAAAAAAAACGCTGCAAGTGTCAATAAAAAAGGAGATAAATAAAAACAAGTGAGGATGGGGGCAATAAAATGTGCGTGGAAAAAGCTGTGCGTTGATGCGGTGAGTGTCGGAATGAGGCGGGCGGGTGGGCATGTGACTGGTGAAGTGGGCGAGGCAGACAACGCACCGCTGCCTCCACACCCCATTTCAGCAGGTAATTCATATATATATATATATATATATATATATATATATATATATATATATATATATATATATATATACGGGTATACCGTTAAACCTACCTGTATCTATCTTCTCATTTTAGAAAATCCAAACCCTTCCTCTGTTTACTTATCTATCTATATGTCTATTTTGTCACTTCAGTAGATCTACGACTCCCCCCCCCCGCATCATTCTGTTACTGGAATCGTCATTACTCTTTCTGCCCCTTTTTACTGCCGCACACCTGTCTGTCTGTCTGCCTTTCTGCTTGCATGCCTGCCTGCCTGTTCTGTGTGTGCTCGTCTCCCATTCTGTCAGCGTGGGGTCTGTGTAATCTGCCTGTTTGTGCTGCCAGTCTGCCAAACCCCTCTACTGCCTCTTCTTATGTTTATAATTGTCTATTTTATGCATGCCAGAATACGTCCTTTGATTCCTCTCACTTGTCTGCTTCTCGTACTCTGTCTGTCTGTCTACTTTCCAGTGTTTGTGTCAAGAGGTCTGTTGGTCTGGGTGACGCACAGGTTCGAACCCACTTGATATAACTGAAGGTTTTTTCCATTATGTACTGTCACAAACCCCATTATTATTGTGCCATCTAAAAAGCGTCCAAGTTGGACCCGAAACTGTTTTATCTTTATAACAAACACATTTCCAGTACGTGACTTTTAACATGAGTAACAAGTTATAAGGCTTACTGCAACCTAGGAGACCATTTAATATGTAGGGTGGTAACCATACAGCGAACAAATCAATACCCGGTGGTTTAGTGGATTAAAGCGTCCAAACGGATCTGGCACAAATTGTTTAGATCTAAGGACTGGTTCAGGTTCACTGTTCAGATAATGCCACCCAGCTGCGAGTGACTGATCATTTGCACCATAAATGTCTGGACCTAATAACTTGGCCCCAGGCCCCTAGGAACCTGATGAGGTAGTTAAAGTGTTATGCGGTGAAGAAAGGTATAATTCTCCCGTTGTGGATTACCGTAGCCTAGCCACGGGACGTATATGGGACTGCCTGTTACCCTTTTATCTTCTGATTACAGACCATTCCATCTTAAGTACTGTTTTGCTAATATCATGCTGTGTCTGTTACTTTTTGTTGGTTATTTATAGTAAGGCCTTCTAGGTAATCACAAATGTGTGGATATGAAGAAGGGGTAGGCTACGATGTAGCTGTTGGGTGCTTTGTGTCAGGTGTAGGTTATGGTGATGCAGGTATGGTGTAGTGATGTAGGGGTGGTGGTGAAGGTGTGTTAACACAGGTGCAGTGATGCAAGTATGGTAGTACAGGTGTGGTGTGGTGGTGCAGGTGTGGTGGTACAGATGTGGTGTTGTGGTACAGGTATGGTGCTGCGATGCAGGTGAGGCGTGGTGACGGTAGTATGATGGTACAGATGTAGTGTGGTGATGCAGGTGTGGTGTGGTGATACATGTATGGTGTGGTGGTGCATGTGTGGTGCAGCAGATGGCAGTGGTAATGTGAAGACAGTAATGTAAAATTTGGGGTACAGGTGTGTGGTGCAACAGTTGGTGGTGGTGTGTGGTGCAGCAGGTGGGTACCGAGGGCCGCCATGCAGCTGGGGTCCCTCTGCCTCAGCCTGCCACACTGCACTAAACATCACAATTTCCCTTGTGCTCTCCCTTCCCCACTCCCTCTTACTTCTCCTGCCTTCCTTCGTCCAGTCTTGCTTTTCTTCCTCCCTCTTGCTTGCCTTCCTCCAAACTTGATTTTCTCTCCCTCCAATTCTGCCTTATTTCCTTACTCTTGCAGTTCTTCATCTTCCTACAACCCTGCCTTGTTCGTTCGAGTCCTCTATTTATTCCCTCCTTCTTGCCTCCTTCCCTTCCTCTTGCTCTCCTCCTCCAGTTTTACTTGCCTCTTTCTTGTCTTTTTTAATTCCACCCCGATGTGTCTCCCTCATTCACCCTTGCCTTAATCCATCCTGTCCATCCTCCCTCCCTTCCTCTTGCCCTCTTCTCATCATCACAGTCCGCTTTTCTCCTTTCCTCTCATCTTGCTCCCCCAAGCCCGGCCTCCCTCCCTTCGCTTCTGCCTCCCTCCCTCCGCTCCCGCCTTCTTTCCTCCCTCCAGTTTTGCTTCCCTATACAGCCTTGCATCCCCCTCCCACACCAAACTCAGGATAATGCGCAAAAGCAGACTAAGCACAACATCACAGCCCTTGTGTAATGTGGCGGATCTCTTCTGAAAAAGGACAGATCAAATTTGGTATGCAACTAATATCCTACAATGCGCAGGGTAACAAGCCCTTGGACATCCTTATGTAGAGGTCACCCCTCACATGATGCGGCATCAGGCATTTGGTAGATAGACAAACGGATAGATACAGATACAAACACTAGATAGGTAGACATATATAAACTGGCAGATTAATAGAGAGAATGTCTTGCACAGTGCAAATGTTGAAAACGAGCAGAATTACAGGTCTAGTGATGTAAAAACATCTACACAGGTCGTGTATATCTGTGTGGATTTGAAGCTATACATTATAGCGAAGGAGGCATGTGGTTGTATGCAGTTGGTCGGTACAGTGATCCACTCTGGTCATGTCTGAAACGACGCATTTTCGATTCCAGCTTCAGGTACAAATTTTCAGGAAGACTTTCTCACATCCCTTTCTTGCTTCTCCTTGTCACTTAATTAACACTCACTCATTCAGCTGCACATAATTGTCTGGGGTTTGGCAGAATCGAGTGCAGTACGGTATATACTTGAATTGTCCTTACCAAGAGAGAATTAATGGTACAGTACAGCACCGGTATCACACTCAGGCTCCTATGACTCACTCTCAGCTGACTATGATTCGCTCTCAGCTGAATAAAATAGTATGGAGTTAACCAGAAGAAAATATTTCTCCTAGTCATGAGACAGGCTAATTTCTGTATTCTGCCCACAGTAACTATGCTTCCCTGCGTGTTGGGGCTGGCTTTTGACTGGTAATTTGGGAACATACAAATAAATAAACAAATAAATACACAAATCAAAAATGAATAACCACGAGAGAAGGGTAACTTCCCAAAAATAGAATATAAGGCAAAAAAAAAAAAAAAAAACATTAAGTAAACCAGAAACAGCTTCGAGATGGATTTACAGGAGGAGTGAGCGAGATAATCAGTCAGAGTAAACAGAGGCGAGAATTTACCGGGGTGGGATGGAAAGTGTTAGCAGTCTACGAAGCCGGGCGGAGGGCGCTGGCAGATATCGGAGCAGCATTCATAAACTCCACCAGGATTAATGTATGCATAATACAGTTTGTATATACGTTTTTCATTCATACAGCCAACAAACACTTCACATTTAAATTTGGTTGAATATTAAAAAAAAAAAAAAAAAAAAGATCTATGATAATTGATGCTGAGGAGACTTGCTGACGATTAAAACTGGTTACGATCCTTTACATATTCTACCCCATATATTTACAAAGGAACCTAATCAACTCTTCGGTAGGTAAGTCATAATATCAGTTTAATATAATATTGAATAAATTTGTTTTGTCGTATTTTTCACGTTAGCATTTACTGTTGTTTGGCTGTGCAGCATATGGTAAGTGTACGAGTTAAGAGTAACTATAAACAGTTTTACGCGCAACTAAAGCTCGAGGAAGTCTGTGAATACAAACCCTTTGGCTAGTGTTCATAAAGGATCCTAAAAAAATACGATGAAGGAGTCTGGGCAAAAGTGAATTAAAAAAAAATAGTATTCTTTTTTTTTTTTTTTTCTAGTTCCCACCTTTATCTGTACCTTAGTTTGGCTTTGAAGTGTTTGGCAGCCATAGGAGCAGCTATGCATCAACAGACAACCTTACCACAACTTAAGTTTAATAAGGTTTGTGAATCAGGACGCAAATCACTGGCCTTCAGTTAGCAACGAGGAGATGAGGATGATGCATTAGACGAACAGGAAGGAGCTATCAAAGGCTAGGAAAAAAAAAATATTAATGTGAAGCCAACTACTTAAAAAAAAAAAAAAAAACGAAGTTACAGAGTTGTCCGACTCTAGCCTTGAATCCCCCCTTTTTTTTTAGATGATTATCTTTCAAAGGCTTACTGTAATGAAAGAGTTGAGTGTTACAGCAATCCTTCCAATTCGTAAAGTTCCCCCAGTGCTAAGAAATATTGTCTGGAAGTTGTAAGAACAAAATACAAAGTACATCATCCAGAAAGAGTTAACCTTGGACATCGATTTCCATTACTTGTCAGCTGAGTTTGCCGCTAAAAATTATAATTTCCCACCTTACTATGGCTACCAGGTCTCCTACTCTTGTTTTATCTGGACCCTAGTAACCTAGCCTCGGGCCTCTACTTTTCCAAGGGGCTTATAAGAAACTGGTTGCTGTTGATGCTGCAACCCCCAGCTCATCTGCATGTGAACCCGGCGAACTACAGACTGAAGTTGCAACCTCCTGCAGTCCACCATCCTCCCTGCAAGGGCTTAGGCAGGAGTTAAGTAACGTTTGTGTATTTTTGCAGCACAGCCGCCCGGTTATATTACCACAGCTGAAGTTTATTTTATTTTTTTCTGTAATGATTCCCTGCATGATGTGCCTCCATACATGGTTAGAATCGATGACTATCTAACATGGGTATATTGCGGCCTTAACCCACTCATAGTAGGAACACCAGTACTGTACTCCTGAACGTCTAACAGTTTTATTCAGCTCAGATAGTCTTATGGTCTATCATGGGCGGGACAACTCGAGTACTTTATTGCAGCCAACTTCAGACAATTTTCTTCAGCGGCGAGTAAATCATGGGAGCCTTGGTGCTAACATAGTAATTCAAAATAACTATCTTAAAAAAAAAAAAAAAAAAAAAGTGGGATCAGGATCTTCGTGTGAGGAGTTTTGGTTACGAATGGAAAATCCTGTTTTCATTTCAGACTCTTAAGAAAGTTACCATGATTTTTTTTCTAAACTGGATATAAATCGCCTGAAGACAGCGAGATTAAGGCAGGATGATCAAACATAAAATAAAATCAATCGTACTGATGAGAATAATAAAAACAGGTTCTACGAGTGACACGAGTAACTTTACTTTCATCAATTAAGGAGGCTCCCCAGCTCTCTTAAGTACCATTTGAATTATATAAATGATACAATACCTTTTTTCTTTCATGTTATTTAAGCAGCGTGCGTTGAAATAGACTTAATTCAACTAAAAGCAATTAATAAGGTTTCATATGGAAAATAATCGGTAAGACGGTGCTAGGAAATTTCCTTATGTTGCCGAAAATATCCACCTAATAAATATACTCATTTTATTATTATTATTATTATTATTATTATTATTAGTAGTAGTAGTAGTAGTAGTGGTAGTGGTGGTGGTAGTGGTAGTAGTAGTAGCAGTAGCAGTAGCAGTAGACGCAATCTCAGGCTCATCTGAACGTGAAACCTGTGGACTGCAGATTGACGCTGCGTCCCCCTAGCAGTCAATTATCCTCTTTTCGTGGGATGGGGGGCAGTTGTGGGGAGTTTGTATGACCGGACAGTGCAGAAACTTGATCATATCGGTACCATCAAGTGAAGGCGGTTCACTCTAGCGCCATATCTCTTGAAAAGTACCTTAAGTAGCCAAGTAGATGGTACGGTCGTGTTATCCATCTCTCTTTGAAATCATAATCCTTGCGAAATAGGCAAATTAAATCGTGCAACTGATCCCTCACGCAGCCTGCTGGGTGCGGCTGGCGGGGCTGAAGGCTTCTGCGGCAGACTTGACAAGGCATCACCACACTCGGCCTCAACCAGCGGTAATGTGATACGCTGACTCGGCACCAGCCCAGGTTTTAACCAACGCTCCATCTAAATCAAAACTGCCTGTAAAGCACCCCAAGTTTATTTTAACGTTTTCACACAAGCGGAAGACTGTAATCAAATTTTATGGTAGCTTGACGCGAAACGAATTTATTCAGCTTAGGAGAGACGTTTGTGGGCATCAGAAGCTAGCTATAAAATTACCATTAACCCTTGTAGTAGGCTGTATTAACCTTGGAAGCGAAGTCCTTGGGCTGAAGAGTCATAACTAACTCTTTTTGTAATTCTAAAGTGCATAATAATAAAGTGGAATAAAGTTCACAAATTAATCCACTTTCCACATTCCAGTTAAGTGTAATAGTGTCACATACTGATCCTCTCACCAAATTACAGCTGGCTCTGCCACGTACCACACAGGGTGGGTGTAATGGCCTCCAGATACTATTGCCGCCATTCATCAGCAGAAACACAAACAAGGGCGCTGCTGCCGCCCTGGTGCGTGGCGGAACATCTGCACCTCTGACCGGATGTGAGAGAGACCCACACACACTCCAATACCCGCCATCGCAAGTCCATTGGTGCCAACATCAATTTACTGGTGCCAATGTAAAATCTGTTGTCAATATAAAGTCACTGATGCCTATATAAATTCACTGGTGTCCATATAAAATCACTGGTGCCAATATAAATTCACTGATGCCCATATAAATTCACTGATGCCCATATAAATTCACTGGTGCCCATATAAATTTACTGGTGCCCATATAAATTCACTGGCGTCAATATAAATTCACTGGTGACAATATAAATTCACTGGTGACAAGACAAATTCTCTGTTGTCAATATACATTCATTGGTGCCACAACAAATTCTCTATTGTCAATATAACTTCAATGGTAGCAATACAAATTCTGTTGTCAATATAATTTCAATGGAGCTAATATAAATTCGCTGGTACCAATATAAATTCACTGGAACAATATAAATTCACTGGTAACAATACAAATTCTCTGTTGTCAATATAAATCCGCTGATGTCAATATAAATGGTCTGTTGTCAATATGAAATCACTGGTGCAATACAAATTATCTGTTGTCAGTATAAAATCGTTGGTGACAGAACAGGCTCATTGGCGCTAATACACATTTTCTGGTACCAAATTGCCAATACAAATTCACTGGCGTCAATACAAACTCATTCATACCAATACAAATTTATTGATGTCGCTGGGGGGTCGATAGACATAAACACTCCAGAGAATAGACTGGAAAAGGGCTGGGATCACAAGATTATTGTTCAAAGCTAGTAAATATAACTAGAATATCGCTAAATTTGTTGAAATCTTCAGGATATCAGTAAACCTTCGTGAAAATCTCCTACAATATTGCTAATAGCTGGTGAAAATTCCTAGGACACCATCAAAAGCTCGTAAATATCTCCATTATATCTAAAATATCTTGATTTACTGAGCAAAAAGAGCTAACTTGGAAACCTGGCTGTATCTGAGTATCACTTATAATCCTAAATAATAACCGCAAAACCAACTATGCTTTTGGTATAGACGTAATGTAAGTTAACTGCCAAGTGGAAAGAAAACCATCACACACACACACACACACACACACACACACACACACACACACACACACACACACACACACACACACACACACACACACACACACAGAACCACAGTCGGCAAGTAAAACGAACACACATACACATACACAGTAAAATCCCCACAAAACTCCATCACAAGAAAGACCCGTCACAAGAGCTCCCACAAAAGAAGTTTCACCAGGAGCCTGCCACAAAGAAGTCCACAAGAAATAACACACATAAAATAAGTCACAAAAGCTGCCAGGAAAAACATCATAAAGATAACTGTTACAGGCGTTGTGTTGACTCTACCTCACTAGTGAAAAAAAAAAATCACGTTCATTTTTTTTTTTTACTCAGTACAAATGAAAGAGAACACACAGTTTGCCTTTACAACCGTGTATGTAATTTTTTTCAAACCTTAACGATACGCCATTCCCAAGCTGAATAAGTCGGTTTCAAGTTTACTGTGCATAGTTTGGGGCAGGAAGAACATATACGATTACAGGCTTCGTCCATGTTCTCTTTGTTAGTGCGATGTCTATCAAAAATTTACCCTTCCTACCACCAGACTTTTACAGTGAATTCGGGGAAACGTCTCGCAGTGACAGGGTCAGACAATCTCTACTAAATCCTTCAGTACGGTGATTTAATTTATTAACCAATTTATCTCTCGTTACCAAAGTAAGATTTCACTCTGCTCATGGGCCACTCTGACAAAAAAGATAAAAACAAGACTTCCATAATCCCCTTCACCATGATAACGTCTCTCACTTATTTTTGCTACCGCCAGACGATTTTATTCAGCTCATGAAGGAACTCACTACCAGAAGAGATTAAAAGCAAAACCTCCATTAAACTCCACTGATTTAATTCAGCTCACTAAGGACCTCAAAGTGAAGGTGTTAAGTACAATATCACACCGTTCAATCTCGGGTCCAGAACTTGCAAGCAGAGTTCCCTACAAGACCTTGCAGGCAGAGTCCCCCCCCCCCTCCCCGCGGAGTCAAGAGTGTTATCATCAGGTGGGAGTTCACAGGTGTGCCAGGCGACTCCGTGAAGTAAACACGGGCGACAGCGACGATAAACACGCACGGTTATATTGTCGCAGGTTAGGTTCAGGTCGCGTGCTGCTTCCATGTCGCTAGGGAAATGTTTTATCCTTTTCTAAGCTTTACTTACGCATGTTCCTTGGAAGTGCTTGGATATCTGAGTTTTATTTTACTAGGTTTTATGTTATTTGATTACTATTATTTTATGCTGATTAGAAATAATTCGGAATTTCGGTTCATGTCATACTGGAACATTCTTTGGAGGTGCTTCCACTTCTGAACTATTTCTTTTTAACTTTAATCACTGTTATGCTGCTTGGATTTTTAAAAAGAATTGTGGTATTTCTTTCCCCTCGAATTTTCATCTCCACTATGCTACTTGGAGATACTTCGACTTTTGAGGTAATTTATTCGAACTTTCTCAGTGAATCAAAAGTTACACAGCGGCCACCAACGGTACAAACGTAGAACTATATTCTAGCAGGCTGGGTCAGTATCACATCATCTGCTGGCACGTCGCTTAGGAAATACTTGCACTTTGAATGTCACGTTTGACGTTTAACCTTCTCACTGATACGTTGCTTAGAAATTCTTGAAGTTTTGAGGTAAGGTAATATTTTCCAAATATTTTTTCGGCAAAGTAAACACGACGGACAGCGACGGTAAACACACAGCTGTCCCATGTAAGGTCAAGTTCATACGTAGCAGCATCGCTCTGGGTATGCTTGGATTTTTTTTTTTTTTTTTTTTTTTTCGCTGGTATGCTGCGTATATTTTCATGCCATTTCCTTTGACTTTATCGCTGATATGATGCTTGGAAATGTTCGGAATTATATATTATTTTTTTTTATAAATTTATTGCAGGGATGCTGACTGAAAAGTGTCTCGCAATCTGAGATCGTTATATTGTTCAGTTCTTTCACTGGTACGCTGCTTGTGAATCCTTGGCGTTCTGAGCTCCCTTTACAAAACCTTTCCGTTATATATATATATATATATATATATATATATATATATATATATATATATATATATATATATATATAAAAAATGTTCCCGAAATTTGACTAAAGACGGAAAAAAAACTTATGTCAAGTCCTAATCACCACGTCCCCTTCAAAGCAGTCTCCTTGGGCATGCAGACATTGATCCCAGCGCTTCTCCCACGATCGGAATGCATTCTGGAAATCCTTAAGCATCAGCTTGTTCACGACCTTCTGCAATTCCTGCTGGGTCTCCTCAGTGGTGTTAAATCTTAGCCCTTTCAGCTGGATTTTCATTTTCGGAAAGAGAAAAATATAAGAGGGGGCCAGATTTGGTGAATACGGGGGTGGGAGACAACCGACATGTTTTTAGACGACAAAAATTGCTGAACAACAAGGGCCGTGTGCTCGAGTGCATTGTCATGGTGAAACACCCATCTGTTTGTGTGTCTCTTGTCCTCCCGGAGCCGTCTCTAAACGTCACACTAGAACTTCACAATGACGGTCTGTCCTTGAGGAACGAAGTCCTTATGAACAATGCCCTCCATGTCGAAGAAAGTGATGAGCATTAACTTCACATCGCTCTTGGCCTGACGCCTTCTTTGGTTAGGACGAAGCTGGGCTCTTCAACTGCGATGATTGTTGTTTGGTTTCCGGGTTGTACCCGTAAACCCAGCTTTCATCACCAGCAATGATACTTAGAGGAAGTTAGGGTCATTTCTGGCCATTTCCTTTAGCTCCGTGCAGAGCTTCAAGCGATGCTGCTGTTGCTCATCAGTCAGGAGCCTCGGGACAAACTTGGCGGCGACTGGTCTCGCCAAAATAAATAAATAAATAAATAAATATATATACATATATATATATATATATATATATATATATATATATATATATATATATATATATATATATATATATATATATATTGTATTTTTATATATACATGCCTCTCTCTCTCTCTCTCTCTCTCTCTCTCTCTGTATATATGTAGAAGTATATAGATAGATAGATAGATATAGATAGAGAGATACAGATATAGATAGATAGATAGACAGATATACCGGCACATATCCACTGTAGCCTAACAGAGTAGGGTGGAATGAGATACTGTCGGTTAGGGGAGGTTAGATTAGGCTATGTGAAAGCGATGTTAGTATAGTGGAATCTCATATGTTAATAAAATGGATAGGATCAAAACACACGGAGATAAGAAACCGCACAATTTGTCAGGTCAAACTACTCTGGGATAATGGAGATCAGTAAGTTAGGTTGTATTGGGAGTAATGGTTTAAGCTAGAGCTGGCTACGTGTACGTTTCGGAAGTTATGGTGGTAATCATAATAAATTTCCTTTGGCGTGGATCGTGAATCAATAAAACGAGACAAAATGGCGTAATTTTAGCAGAAAACCATGAAAGCAAGTTTATCGTTCGTACTCTGTAGCAGAATTGGAGGTGTGAGCCTTGTGAGGTGATCTACTGTACGTGGCAAGGCCGCACCACTTTGTAATCTCAGAGTGTTGGATAAAAGTAACACCGTAAGCTTCCCATGGGTATACTGTGCAGGGAAAGATAGGGCAGATGGGTAGGGGGGGGGATGGAATCGGCAGGATAGAAACTGGAACTAGTATAGAGAGCGTTGATGAGGAGGGAGGACAGGGATCTGTAGAAATGTTGATGGGGAGGGGGAATGGGGACGGAGGGGTTGTTGATGGAAAGGGTGAAGGACAGGGTAACATACGGAGTGCTGATGTGGGGGGGGGGGGACACAGGGAGGTAGTAGGTGTTGATGGGGAGAGGGGGAGGGGAGGAGACAGGAGTACGTGGGAGAGGTGTGGGTGGTGATGGCAGTGGTGACAGGTGTGATGGGAGGAGGAAGTATCTGTTTTGGGGTGACTGCTAACAATGGGGCATCAGGTTATACCTAGTAACATGGGACTCCACACAGGGCAGCCTTGAACATGGTAAAACATCTGACGTCGCATCCTGCTAGACTTTTAGTGCAATGTACTCGAAGAGTTAATATAGCAAGCTTACTAAGACTATGTGCTTTCTTTTCTCTTTCACATTTACCATATTAAGTACTTCCTCACTCTTCTACGTCCCTTCCCCTCCCTTCCTCAAAACCCCTAGCAAGTGTGGCTAGGGTGGGGTGGCGAGGGAGTGGGGCATGTGGTGGGATCTGTGATAAGGAGCAGTGTGGGGAGGAATGAGGGACTGGGGGTGAGGGAAGTGTGGAGGTAGGGGACTAAGGGGAAGGGGGTTAGGCCTGGCAGCACAGCACAGCACAGAGGCCCCCCTTGTTCCTCCCTACCATCATTACGGCAGCACTCCTCACTCGTAAACAAGGCACCCTGTCTCATCTCACTGTTATCACACTCCTCTTACCCTCACTCCCTCCCTCCATCCAGTATTTAACCACCTATTTCAGTCTCTCCTGTCCATATCCTCTATCCTATATCTTCATCCTTACATTCTCTTCTCCATTTATTATCTCACTGTATACCTCTTTCCTCCTCGTTATAACTCTATGCTTATTCATAATATATCATTCCTTCCCTCCCTCCCAGCCTTCGTCCAATCTCTTGTGTCTCTATCTTTTTCCTTTCTACCTTCCATCCTTTATCCCTCTCTTCCTCTGCCTGTCTGATTTCCCAGCAACCACACTCCTGCTACCCCCCAATCTTCCGGTACTCTAGCTCTCCTATCATAGTCCATCCTATCTCCTATCCATGCCCCATACTTTATCCTCCTATATCTCTCCACTATTCACTGTCCTCATTCCAACCCTTCTCTCTTTTCTATATCCGGTTATATAAATCCTTCCTACTGTCCCTGCTTCATGATTCCGAGCTCGTATTTCCACTTCTCTCCACTATCATTCATTCCTGTCTCATTTTCTTTCCTCTTATTTCACGATCTCCTTTTCCCCTCTCTAAATCTTTTTCCCGTCTAATTTTTCTCTAGACCAATATCTCTCCCTCTCCTGTTCCATATATCTCTAGTATACTTTCTCTCCCCTTCCTATAGCTTTCCCCACGGACAAACACAAGGAATCGTACGCTCGTGTGGTTGGAAGCTCCCTAACACCTCTCCCTTACCAGTTTATTTCTGCATACGGATGCGTAATGTTTTGTTTTACGTAATTATACTCTCTCCATCGATATTGAAAGGATATAAATAGCACACAAGGGAAGAGTTACGTGTACTCTGCGAAATAAATCACTAAGGAGAAGGTGTTTGAAAGCTTCCTAACTCCAAGAGAATACCGTCAAGGACCCCAGTCCACTTCCCATCCACCCTCCCCTGTCTACTATCCTACCCCTACCCCCTCTTCCTCCACATCCTCTCTGTCTACTGGCCCTCCTCCCACCCTCCCCCTCCCTGCCCTCGTACCATCCTTCTCTCTGTCTCTGTCTACCAGCCCATCTCCCATCCACCCTTCCCTGTTTCCTTGCCTACCAGCCCATCTCCCATCTACCCCTCCCTCTCTCCCTGTCTACCAGCCCACCTCCCACTTAACCCTCCCTCTCTCCCTGTCTACCAGCCCACCTCCCACTTAACCCTCCCTCTCTCTCTGTCTACCAGCCCACCTCACACTTAACCCTCCCTCTCTCCCTGTCTACCAGCCCACCTCCCACTTAACCCTCCCTCTCTCCCTGTCTACCAGCCCACCTCCCACTTAACTCTCCCTCTCTCCCTGTCTACCAGCCCACCTCCCACCCACCCCTCCCTCTCTCTCTATCTACTAGCCCATCTCCCACCCTCCCTCTCCACCGCACCCTGTCCCTGTTCGATTACTAGCTTACATCCTACCTCCCTCCCCCTCCCCATAATAATTTTTATACGCTTTTTGTCTAACAAAAAATAAAAAAGGAGATAAAACTATAGATGGGTAGGAGAGATACAAATCACAGGTGGTGAAGCAAAAGAAAAAACTGATAGACTGCTACGGTGAAGATCTGGGTTTATCTGGGTGTTGCGGATGGACATTGTGCTGTAAGCGTTCACCCAACAAGTTCAGTGGCAGTTTGTGAGGTGGAGTACTCACCTCCTACTTCCCTCGCCTCTCTCCCTGCTTCTCCCCCCTTCCCACAAACTCCCTGGGTATCGAGCCAAGCATGAGAGTACCCGTGTGACCCCTGGCTCTCTCTCTCGCTCTCTGTCCTGCCCCAAGGCTCCCAAATGCCCACCATATGGCAGATGGCGCCCGATGCTGCCAACACAACATCACCGCAGGACTATTTTTTAACACTCAACTTTAGCACTTTTTTACCGTTTGTCTCCTATCAACGGCATCCATTTCGTGTTCCCTCGAGGCGAGTGATTTTGAGACGTGGTTAATGGTGCTGGGTATGGGGTATGATAGGTTAATCGAGTCAGATAAGGGGTGATGGATGACGGGCAGTGTGTTGGTCAGCCTGCTCTCCACCCGACGGTCATGAGCCAGCCTGCCAGTGTGCCCCTCAGAGGTAAACAAATGGGTGAATCGGTTCGTTGCTGCCTTCCCTCTGCCTCTGCCACATATGCCTAGGAAGCCGGTCCAGTGGTAGTACATTTAGCCAGAAACGGGAAGATCGGGAGTTCGATTCTTGAGCAGTTCAGATAGTTGGACAAAACTCGTTCCCCACTTGTCCCTGTTTATGCAGCAGTATAATTTGGAACCTGGATGTAACATCGACTATCGTGGGTCGTATTCTAAAGGAAGACTGAAAGACTGAAACTTAGCAAAAACTGATTAGACAGCCTTAAATACCATTCGTCCAGTTAACAGGCATTAGTTTTAAACCCTACTTTTATGCCTCTTTCTATACCCCTTCTCCTGCCTTCCCTCTACCTCTCACGTTTTTTTTTTTTAATTCTTGTCTTGGACTTATAGACTAGATATCTAGGAACAGCCTAGCCTATACGAAACAGCCCCGAAAAGCCGACAGGTCTGCTGTTTCCCTTGTACTCTCCAGCGCCACAGAGTACTTTCCTGCCTTCCTTCCGTCGCTCCTCACCTGCCACTCCTCTACCTCTCCTCTCCTCCTTCTCCTCTCCTACTTCCCCCTACCTCTCCTCTCGTGTCCCCTCTACCTCCCCCCTCCAGCCTCCCCTCTACCTCTCCTCTCCTGCCTCCTCTCTACCACTCCTCTCATGCCTCCCCTCTACCGCTCCTCTCCTGTCCCCTCTACCTCTCCTCTCTTACATATCCTCTACCTCTTCTCCCCTGCCTCCCCTCTACCTCTCCTCTCCTACCTCCCCTTTACCTCTCCCCTTCTGCCTCCCCTCTGCCTCTCCTCTCCTGCATCTCCTCTACCTCTCCTCTCCTGCATCTCCTCTACCTCTCCCCTCCTGCCTTCCCTCTGCCTCTTCTCTCCTGTCTACTTTTATCTTCCTCCTCTAAACCACCTGTCTTTTCTCTCCTGCTTCGCTTATCCTCAAGTTTCTAGTATCTCCCAATTCTTACCCTCCCTGCCCCTCCTACCCCTCCCTCCCTCACTCCCTAAATATTCATGGACTCAGTTAACTCTACTTTTACGTCCCTATTTCTTTGCTTCTTTGCCCCGTCTATCTATCAGTGCTGCCACTGTTCTACCGGCGACCATGGTACAATGACGTATTAAGAAGTGAGTTGTCCTATTACTGTGCCTGTGACCACTCCTTCCTCACTAACATGGTAGCCTGTGAGCCACTCCACCTAGCCGAACTATACTGATGTTGAAATGAAATTTGTTTGATGTGGACAGATTGACACAGATGTACAAAATGCAGGGCATACCTGTCACTAAAATGAAATTGTTTTCATCATCTATTATTACTAGTATTAACTACAAAATTATGATTATAATTATCATTCTCATCATCACGTTAGCCCATTGTCAAATGTTCAAATGCAGTACGGATGTATATAGCAAATCGTTTTGATCTATTGTGGCCATGTACACCACAAGAGAAAGGAGGCAGCTTGCAACACCAGTGATGTACGAAGAGAGTCACCGGATCCCTATGCCAGTAAACAGAGTGATGCCTTCCAGTACTACCTTCATATCCAGTCGCCTTCTCCGATTTAAAAAAAAAAAGTAAATAGATAAATAGCGGCCAGTTTTTTGTCAAGCCCATCAGTTCAAGCCAAATGCCACACAATGAACGTACCAAGGAAACAAAAGCGGAATGAGGTAAACTTATGATAAACTAAGAAAAGTGTGAAAAAGAGGTGCTTATACTACATGTGAAAAATATACCCTCTATCTAGCTATGTCTAAAAATATCTACTATATATCTATAATATAGGCTAGTTATCTACACAGGCGTACTGGTTTATGGAAAACTAAGGGCATGCAAGAGACACTGGCTAATGAGCAAACGGGCATGAGCCAGTGAGTGGGTAGGAAGGAGTAAGGGGAGACGAGGTGTGGTTGACCTAGACACTCGGAAGGCAATACATCAGCCAGGGAGAGAAGAGGAAAAAGGAGAAGAGAAGAGAAGAGAGGAAGAGGGTGAGGGAATGGAAACAGGAGAGGAAAAGGGGGAGGGAGAGGGATTAAAAATGAGCGTGAGAGTGACAGTGGGGATGGGTGCAGGAGTGGAAGTGGTGAATCAGAGTCAGAATCAGAGTGGGAGTGGAAGTTTGTGTGTGTGTGTGTGTGTGTGTGTGTGTGTGTGTGTGTGTGTGTGTGTGTGTGTGTGAGAGAGAGAGAGAGAGAGAGAGAGAATAAAGTAGATACTGATAGCCAGATTAACGAAAAATATCACTGAAACAAGACAGACAGATATTAGATAGATAGACAGACAGAGAGACAGACGGGCACACATATAAACAGATAAATGTACAGTGCAGTCCACCGATTACAAAAAGCCCAACTTAAAGAATGTAAAATCGCCCGAAGGTAACCATAATTCAATAAAAAAAAAAAATCCCACAGCAAATCAGATTCTTAATGACTAGTGCAGCTCCAATCCCTGAGACGACCAACCAAGCCAGCCACTCCCCCTGCCAGCGTGGGTTAACGAGGTCGTAAATCCAGCTCACAATCCGGCCGTTAAGAGTGGCTGGAAATTAGTGTAATGGTATCTGGGCGTCATCTTCCTTCCGTAATGTGCCCTTCCTCTCTTGTTCCTTTCTCCTCTTCTCGTTTGTCTCTCGTCTCACCCTCCACTAACCACCTCTCTCTCTCTCTCTCTCTCTCTCTCTCTCTCTCTCTCTCTCTCTCTCACACACACACACACACACACACACACACACACACACACACACACACACGCATACTTTTTAAGACGTTGACTTCATACTGGCATATGTTTATAGGTACAATTATGGTCCAAAACCTAGTAAGATCTCGCTTACCGGTACCTAGCCAGGGTTGGAAGGGTCGGAATCTTGCCTTACTGGTTCTGAACCCCACACATAAGAAGGGACTGGTGACCACAGCTGCACATACCTGGAATGAGAAGTAAAAATGAGTTAGGTTCTATACTGGGAGTCGACACAATATATATCAGAATTAATATACAAAAACTTCAGTAATTACTACAAGTTATTTTCAGAGGCTCAACAGTCTCCTTGAATGCATGCTCTTGTACGACATTTAGAGTTTTTATATGACGACACACTTTGCATTAAAAAAAAAAGTACAGAATACTAACATGTCAAATGTATATATACAGTAATCTCAGAAGAAAGCGGTAATAGGATGTTTCATAAATTCGTACACATATTCTATAATTACTCTTCCACCGTAATACTCTTTTATTTATAATTTAGATCTCACTTATATCAACAGTTTACAAAAATAACATGCACAACAGTCCCGGCATAAACCTGCCATATACAGAAATAAAGTGCCAAGGATGAGGTGCTAAGGAGCTTCATAAACCCACAATAACACTGTCCTATATTTCATCATTTATAATATGTCTGTCCCCCTGCACCTGCGAGGCCCACAAAGCGTCCACCTCCCCTCCCCACCCCCAGTCCCCTCCAACTACCACCACAGCCTTGAGTCACGCTGAAATTATCCTACGCGCATATCTTTTAGATATCGACATTGCTGCATAAATAACATTGAAGAGAATACCGTATTAATGTGCCAACTACAAGAAAAAAGTAAGGAGGTGTTAGGGGATGCAACCCGGTATTTCCTCATGATTAGTCTTCATTTTACCCTGCGGTTTTTTATTTGCTATATACTAGGCATTCCTGCTTGGCCTGCAACGACCTCGTTTCCCCGAGTGTCAGGGCTTGTACTAAATGGTAAATAAAGAACCTAAATAAAAGAAATTATAATACTTGTGTCCTCCTGCACCTGCGAGTCCCACAAAGCCCTCCCCCTCCTCTCCCGGCCCCCCACAGCCTTGAGGTCCCTGTGTCCACCCTCAACTCACCCTAATGTTCCACTTAGTTATCTCATACTCCACCCTGCCTGCCACTCATCCTTTCCTCTACTCCACTTTACCCCGACCTTCCTTCCCTTCAAGTCTTCTCCACTCATCCACTCATCTGTTTCACCCCAACCTGTCCCTTTCACTCCACTCCCACCTCTCCCCTCTATTTCTTTAATTTGACCCTCTTTCCATCCAGGCCATCTATTTTTCTCTATTCCCCCTCATCCAGCCATCCGTGTCATCTTATCCTGTCAGTTTCACTCCTCCATTCCTGCTTCCATCTTTCTTCCCCTTCTCTACCCCAGTTCTCCCTTCCACTCCTTCAGTCTTGCCCTTCCCTTCCGGGATATCCCACCACCCCTACTCGCCTTTTTATCTCTCCACCCTCACTCCTCCAACCCATCTCTCAGACCCTACCCCTCTCTTCCACTCCTCCACCTCCTTCCACTCCAATCCACGCCTCTACACTCGTCCCTCCATTTCACTCACCCATCTATCTACTTTCCATTTCTGCTCTTTTCCACACCTGTCCTTCTACTCCTAGCCTTTCCTTTCAATCTTTTCATTCTAACCTTCCTTTCCACCTACCCAGTCAATATCTCTAAACATTTTCTTTTTACATGATGATCACTGCGAAGAGAAGAGGTTTTGTCAATAAGGTGGAGCGGGTGAAATAGAAAAAGCGTCACAGATTACAGCACAGCTATATGGTATAGGCTGCATGGTGTCAATAGAACTTTTTTTTTTTTTGACTCATTTTTATATCCCCTGCATACTTGGTGTGTGTGTGTGTGTGTGTGTGTGTGTGTGTGTGTGTGTGTGTGTGTGTGTGTGTGTGTGTGTGTGTGTGTGTGTGTGTGTGTGTGTGTGTGTGTGTGTGTGTGTGTGTGTGTGTGTGTGTGTGTGTGTGTATTCTTCTTTTGTGAATTTAGGAAAGTATTTCTGCTACACTATAGACCTTACCCATTCTAGCCCTTCAGCCGGCCACTTCCCCATCCCACCCCATACCCTATCCCTATACTCTCCCATTCATCTCAGTCCTGTGTCCCTCGAGCCCTTTACCACAGTCTCTCCCCATACATCCCTCCTCCTCCTCCTCCATCATCATCATCATCATCATCATCATCATCATCATCATCATCATCATCATCATCATCATCATCATCATCATCATCATCGTCATCATCATCATCATCATCATCATCGTCATCATCATCATCATCGTCATCATCATCATCATCATCGTAATGCTATCTCTATAGCTCTAACTACCTAAAGACACTGGCATGTGTTTCAGTTTGTATTCCTGTATAGGCTACTTGAAATGTTCTTTGTACTCACATCTCAGTCTTCCCTTCCTCTCGCCTCATTCCACTCCCTCACGTAACACAATCACAGGGGGTTTAGAAGGATAGCAGGACAAATACAAAGTCACGACGGTAGAACAGTAGCTAGTGATAGTGTAACTGCAAGGCTGTGGTATGGTGTTAGTTTGGTGAGCTGAATTTTGGGAAGAGACGTTAGCATGTGTGCATCCATATCAAAAATTGGATGGCACTTAATGGAGCAAGAACCCACTCTACAGCATCAACTAAATGTGAAATCAAATACAAAACCAAAGCCACTGCCTCTCCCTCCCATTCTCTTGATTCTATTTTATTTTGGGCGTGGTGGCAAAATGAGAGGTGAGAGAAGGAAGGCACACTGTAGTAAGTGAAAATGAGGAAAGTAATACAGAATAGGTAAATGATGTAAGTTATCTGATGAATATTTAAGAATTTAATAATATGCTTCCATGCCACCCTACTCGTATTTCCCTCCCCTTCCTCCGTCTTACCCCTCCTCCTCCCCACCCCTCCGCCTGTCGTCCCTGGGAGGGACTAACCACTGGGGCGTGAGTGTGGGGCGCTAAGTGGTGCCTGGCGTGATGCTACCCACTGTATACAGCACGACACCCACCTACACTACACCCACCTCCACAACCACCCACCTACACTCATTAACCTACATTCCCATCCACTTACACCCCCACCCACCTACGCTACCCCCCACCCTCTTCCACCCACGCATCTCCTGCACTCCACACACAGTATCCTTACCATTCACACTTCCACTCCAACCCGCATTCTCTCATTCCACCCACATTTCCACTCATGCTTCCTTTCCCACATTTCCCCTCTCATTCACATACCCACTTCCATTCACGTTGTCCTAACTTCCACTTTCCATTCATGCCTTCATCCAAACTTTATCTCCCAAACACCACTCATATATTTCCTCTCATTATCACTCCCACTCCCACCCATACTCCTTCCATCCACCCATTCACACTCCCACCCTTAATCCCTCCTTCCATCCACTCCCACTCCCACCCATACTCCCTCCTTCCATCCACTCCCACTCTCACCCATACTCCCTCCTTTCATCCACCCACTCCCTTGCTCCCCTTCCCACTCTCCCCCGCTTCCACCCCCCCCCCATGCCGTTTCCATTCAACTCTCACTCTCAGTCACCATTTTTACCCCCGCCAGGGAAGGTGGAAGGAGGGTTTGTTTTCACCCGTGTCTGTCTGTCCTTTTGCTTGTTTTTTGCCTGTGTGACTTTCTGTCGGTCTGCCCCTGTCTACCTGTCTCTTTTCTCTGCCCGATTTTATCTGTTCGTCTGTCTGTCAGTCTGTGTCTATATTCTCGTTGTTACTTTCAGCCTGTCCATCTGTCTGTCTGTGTCTGTCTGTCTGTCTGCCTGTCTGTGTCTGTCTGTCTGTCTGTGTCTGTCTCTGTCTGTCTGTCTGTCTGTCTGTCTGTCTCTCTCTCTCTCTCTCTCTCTCTCTCTCTCTCTCTCTCTCTCTCTCAATATTTCCTCTTTTCTCTACGTCTCCACCTTACCCCATTTGTCTTCATCCCACGCCCTCCATTAACCCTCATATTCCCTTATCATGTCCACCTTTTCCTCAACCCACTACTCTCTCTCTCTCTCTCTCTCTCTCTCTCTCTCTCTCTCTCTCAATAAGAAAGTCATGGTGTTACTTATTCTTTACTTCTTCTCCCAGGCGCAGCATATTTAGTTAAAACTGAGAATTGACAGATAGAAAATATGAGAACGCATGATGAGTATTATCACTTTAATTAGATCATGCTTGGTAGTTTCGTTTTCAGTATCGAAATAGTTTCTACGTTCCTACAAAATTTCCAACAGCTAATTTAACTCTTCGAGACGTTGTTAATACCTGATTCCCTGCACAGGCGACAGATGGAGGATTTGAAGGGCGAGGGAGAGAATTTGCCTTGCTGACATATTCTTAAAGTATATGGTCAAGAGAGTAATGGTCGCCTATCTAAAACCTGAATAATGAAGTATAGCGCCTAGTCTTTTATGGACTTCCGGGAACGCCTATGGTTACTAGGACTGATCAGCTTCCATCCCACGCTACAGGGAAAAGTCAGCAACGATACACCGAGGATAAACATACTCTATCTGCGTCAGGGGCTTCAAAAATTACCATCAAAACCTGGAAACTTGCAAGCTCCTTCCCGATTCAAGGTTCAAGCAAGCCTCAAGTGCTTCTGCTAACATTTAGGAAGGATAATTAATGCAAACCATGAAGTCTGTGTGGTCTGTGTATCTGTGAAAACTCTGTATAATTCCTCCTCCTTTTTACTCTTCTCGCTTTCCACTCACATAATTCATCTGTGTGTATCTATGCAACTCTACACAACTTTGCCTCCTCCTCCTACCTTTCTGCTCCCTCTTCCAGTCAACACATATTTCTTCTCTTCTATATATCAGTGCAACTCTATATAACTCCTTCTCATCCTCCTACCTTTTGTCTTTCTTTCTTTCCACGCACAGTAATTCAGTTCCTCCTCCTGCAGAGTCACTCCAGCTGCATCTATTATTTCTCACCACGTGACTCATTTTGCCTCACACTGCAATTTCTTTTCCACCCCCCTCTACGCCTCCACCTCCCCCCACTCCGAGGAATGATCCCTCCCCCTCTGAAATGATCCCTCGTTCTCATCTCTGAAATTACCATGCCTGTCTCCCTCCCCCCACTCCCTTTCCCTCATGCCCCCTAACGGACCCATCTCTCCTTTCCATTTAACAGACCTCTCCATCCTCCTCCTCTCCCCACACCTCCTTCCTCTCCCTCTCCCCCTATTACATATCTGTCCCCCCCACTTCAACTTAATACATATTTTCTTTCTTTCTCGCCCCTCTAATATAAGTATTTCCCTTTTTCCCCCTTTACAGATCCTTCTCCCTTCCCCCTACACAGCTCACCTTTTCTCCCTCTCCCCCTGCACATACCCATCTCTCCCTCGCCCTCCACCTTGACTCACCCTTTCCTCTCCCTCTCCCTCTTGACAAAATCCCTCTTGCTCCCTTTCCCCAACACACCCCTCTCCTCCCTCCCCTCCCTGAACTGTCTCTCCCCACCTCCCCCCTCTCCTCCATCATCTCTTCTTTGTTCCTTCAGTCATCAGTAGCGGCTTCTTTTCCGGGAATGCATTTCTTTTCTTTTAATCTTTTCCTCATCGACTCTTTTTCGCGTTTTGGGTTTTTCTCCCCTCCTCTTTGTAATATTATTTTAAAATATAACTATTGCACGTACTTTCCACAAGAAATGTTCATGATCTCCTCACTCTCATCATCATCATCATCAACAACAACTTTAAAATCAGTATCACAATAATCATCCTCATTTTCGTCATAATTCTTGCTGAACGTTGGGTAGGTAGAGACTAAAATCGACAAAGGAAAACCTGTATTTGTAAGAACCTATGAACACAATATTAGTGATATGGGTGTCGTACTTCCATTTACTTCACAGTCAAGCCTCCGAAATCCAAAATATCCCGTATTTTACGAAGTCACGGATACACATTACCGACCATTACACAGATTTGATGAAACCCCTAACCATTGTTCGTCTGTTTAAATATACAAATCAGTGTTTGTTGTTGAAACTGGAAGTGGTGGGGGGAAAAAAAAAAGAAAAAGAAAATAGGCCAAAAACTCATGCCAAAATTTCTGGTCTGAAAAGCATTTAGGCAAGAGAAGAAAAGGTGTCATGCCATCCTTTTATAGTCTCCTTCCACCCCTAAAACTTCAACTGGGATGATGTCTCTCTCTTTTTATTTATTCTTGCTACCTCCAGTCGATTTTACTCACAGCGGGAGTCTTCTTTTGGCAGAGAGTTTTATGAGAGCTGTAACCGATCTCGTACTAAAGCGGTTAATGGCTATATGAGAAGGATGCAAGATTAGGTACTGAGTCCGTATCTTCTTCCTCTGTCCCAGTCCTCAAGCACGTCTGTCACTAAAAAGGTCGTATTTATGTAACTTCAGCGTGCCTGTCTAGAAAATGATCGTATTCATGTATCCTCAGCCTGTCTGTCCATAACAAGGTAGTGCTTCAGTATCTTCAACTCGACTGTCTATAAAAGGTTGGTGGGAACGTATCTAAGGCCCCTTTGTTTGTGCAAAGTTAGTATGTAGATGCCTTTGGTCAGTCTGTTTACTCAATCTGTATGCCCGCTCTGCCAGAAATACGTAGTGCATAATGTATCTGACTCTATCTCCGTCCACTAGCATGGCTATATATACATAAAAAAAAAACAAGTAAAGCGTATACATCCCCACCTTACATTATCCATTTCCCCCAGCTCATCTGTCCACAAAAAGGCGATGTGTACGTATACCTCTTGCCCGTCTGTGAGCACCAGCAACCGTGACCGTAAACCTGGTGGGTCGAGACGCGATAACGGGCACACAAAAATTGACTGGAGGGCATGAAAACGTAATTTTTGATATTTCTGGTGATATCTGGCGATGTTATTCAGATAAAGAGAGTATGCTAGGGGCGGAAGTTTTAATGAAGGTACAGTAATTAATCCCTTCGGATACAAAATTTAATCCTGAGCTATATAGTATAATAATGATAATACAGTAAGCAAAATAAAAGGCGTCACCTGACTCAAGGGGTTAAGATGCCAAGTAACATCATTTCGGTCTGCTGCAGGAATTTAATGATAGAGTGAGTAAGGATTAGCATTCTAGACAGAAGAAAAAAAGATTAGTGTTCTCTGCAGAGGGATCAGTGTTGCAGACAGAGGGAAGAACTGAGGATATATATTCTAAACAGGGGGATAATTTTCGTTAGTATCCCCGACTCTATTTGACTCTAGACTGTCATATATTTAGGCATTTGACTCAAAATTCAGCTGCGGAGAGAGTCTTTGAGGTGAAGAAAACCGTCCGGCGTTAGATGGGTATCATATAAAATATCCTAACTCTGGGCCAAACGTTAAGCGAGATAATTTTTATTTGGTTATGTATTTATTTATTTATTCATCTATTTATTTATTTAGGGTAGGCTACTCTGGCCTGAATAATATCGTCTGATTTAAACTAATAAAATATACAAGTCAGTACTCGTATCTCTCACTAAAGGGACTGAGGTTTAATTTGGATGGCTTAAGGGGTTATATTCTAGTCAGCTTTGATGGTTCTCCTGCATCTCAAACTTACCAGCATTTTTTTTTATTGCTCTTTACTGCCATCTCTTAGGTTTTTATTTTATCTGTACAGGCATCCAAAAGACAAGAAAAAACACACGAGAGAGAAAACAGAGGCACAGCACGCACAATACATCGCTCAAGAAGGGATGTTAAAGAGCCTCCTAACACCACGGACCAAGGAGAGGTGCGTTCTTCTCGCCAAAATCTGAGTCGCCAGGTATTACAGGGATTAATGTATTTTCTGTGTTGCTTCTGGGCTCCATCCCACAGGCGTAATGATGCACGAGTCTGTGTGGATCGTCTGGCCTAGGAGATGGGGCCGGGAATTTCGAAGACTTAAAAGGTGAGTGACTGGATGTGTGGCCCACTTTATTTGGCACTCTGATAGCTCTCTAATTATTTACTTTACATTTCTCTTTCTACTTCTTAACCCCTATAATCCAGTGAGTTAGCGGGGGAGAGGGTTCAGATGACGACGATGATCATGACGATTAAGATCACGATGATGGTGATGATGATGATGATGATGATGATGATGATGGTGATAATGATGATGATGACTGCCTTCATTATACTAATATCGAATTATTACAAGCATAACAGAGCGTTTTCTTGCTTTACTGAAATTGATCATCACAGTCCTTGCGGGGGAAAAAAAAAAAGAGATACCATGGCTACCGAGACTTAAGGACTGATAAAACTACTCAGAAAAAAATGAGCAACGACGGAAATCAGCCATGTGTCACGGGTACCTTAGTTTTTTTTTTTTTTAGTGATGTTTTTGCGCTTCTCCATTATACATTTAAATTTAGTAGTCTTAAAATGCTTCCTTCTACCTGTGCCTCGACCATTAATATAATTTTCACCTGCTCCATGACATGAAAAAAAAAATATGTGCAGTTTATGAAAAGCTTGAGCATCAGTGCGAGGAAGAGGGGGAGGGGGAGGAGGAGGAGGAGGAGGAGGAAGAGGAGGAGGAGGAGGAGGAGTAGGAGGAGGAGGAGGAGGAGGAGGAGGAAGAGGAGGAGGAGGAGGAGATGAGGAATGGGTGAGAGCTGACAGAAGGAAGACAGAGATGACGGACAGGAGAAGATGAGAAGCACGAGGTGGAAAAGGAGGGAGTGGAAGAGGAGGAGGGGAAGAGAAGAAAGATGAGAGTTAACGAGAAGAGGGAGAAGAGGGGAAGAGAAGAAAGATGAGAGTTAACGAGAAGAGGGAGAAGAGGGGAAGAGAAGAAAGATGAGAGTTAACGAGAAGAGGGAGAAGAGGGGAAGAAAGATGAGAGTTAACGAGAAGAGGGAGAAGAGGAAAAGTAAAAGATGAAGAGAAAGGTGGTGTAAGGAAAAGCGTTAGGGAGAGGAAAATGATGATGATGATGATGATGATGATGTTGATGACGATGAGAGGAGGAAGAGGAGGAGGAGGAGGAGGGAAGGTGGTGCTTGAGAATGGAATGAGGAGAAACGGGGGGTGGGGAGGGAGAGGAAAGGGAAGGAGAGGGAGAGAGAAGAAAAGGGACGGGTAGGAGAAAGAGGGTGAGGAGAGGATAGAGAAGAGGAAGGGAAAGATGATGGAGAAAAGGCAGGAAGGGAGGAGGGGAACGAGAAGGTAACAGGAATGGCGGAAAGGGAGCAAAGACTAGAGGGGAGAGGGTGGAGAAGGGTGGTGAAAAACGGGAGGGGAGGAGAGGGGAGGGGGGTGATGCTGGAGCCAATCGGGGATGGGAGGAGGGGATGGCGGGGAAGGTAAGGAAGTTTACGACTGAAGGTTAGGCAAGTAGCGGGGAAACCTAAGAGAGAGGGAAGGGGGAGGGGAGAGGGAAGGGGGAGGGGAGAGGGAAGGGGGAGGGGAGAGGGAATTAGGAATAAAGAAGGGAACGCATGGAGGGGGATGGGTGATAGGGTAACAGGAGGAGGAGGGGGGGGATGAAAAGGGAGTTACGTAAAGAAGGGAGGAGGGAAGGGGGAAAGCGAAGGGGAGACGGGTGAAGGAAGGAAAATGGAGCTAAGAGTAGGGAAAGATGCAGGGAGGGGAGGAAGGGAAGGGGTGAGGAGTGAGGTGGTAGTTAAGTGGAGTGGCCGTGATGGGGATGAAGGAGGAGATAGCAGGGGTGGTCGTTATGGCTGACTGAGCCACCTGATGGGGGCAGGGTAATGCAGGAGAGGGATGAAGTTAGAGGGGGAGGGATGAAATATGTGAGTTTAGGTTTGGTTAGATTAGGTTAGGTGGGAAGGTTGACGATATGATTTCTTCATGCAAATAAGAAAGAACCAAAGACTAAGTCTGCAAAACTTGCTCCTTCCAAAGAATGCTGAATAAAAAACCAAAACCTGAACCAAGATCCTTTACCTTCGAAAAGACAGAACGAAGTAAGGCTGCTCCAGAACTGAGCAGTTGCATACATGGAAGACCGAGATTACCGATTAATTCTTGCTTTAGAAAGCTGACTTGAAAAGGGGCGAGAGTCAGTAGCTAGACGGGCGCTGCATGCCTACCTTAATACGGAGGGGATGCGTTCAAAGTTCAGAAGAGCATTCGCCAAAGTTGTAGTGACAGAAGAGATGTACGCTACCAGTCTTGTGAAGAAAGAGGCTGAAGAGAGTTACAGAAAAAAGGGGAGGGGGGTATATGAGACGAGATGAAACGGGAGAAGATGAAGTGGGTGAGAGCTGAACTAGTGGGGAAGGTTGACTTGGAAGGCAAGGGGGGGAATGAATGTTTGTGGGTTAGAGTGAAGTAAGTAATGAGAGAGTAGGTGGGTGTGGGTGATTGGGTTGGTGAGAATAAGTAGGTGAGTGAGGTGGATGAGAGTAAGTGGGTAAATGAGAGTGGGTGGGTT
>NC_137046.1:51146265-51148765 GCF_032717465.1 Coenobita brevimanus
CAAGAGCGAGATACAGAAAAAAGGAAAAAAAGCTGAAGAAGAGCGGTCACGAAGCCTGCCCATCACCATTGCCTCACCACACTCCTGCCTCCCCCCCGCCCAAATACACGCACCCTCACACAGGGACACACACACACACACACACACACACACACACACACACACACACACACACACACACACACACACACACACACACACACAGACACACACACACACAGACACACACACACACACACAAACACACACACACACAAACACACACACAAGCACGCCGTCCTGACTACTCATAGTAGCTCTTTGCTGATTGTTACTGTAGTGATCTTGGGTTGTATCTCCTCATTCGGTATAAATAATTGTCCTAAGTGCGAGTTGCTGTTGTTGTTGTTGTTGGGGTTATTTTCTCCCAGTCTATCTGAGCAAGCAGGCTCATCGATCACAAGCAAGCAACCTCCTTCCTGTGATTTCCAGTCATCCTTTGTTATGAAATTTGTATGGCAACTTTTCTAGGTTGCGTGGGAGTCCTTCTCAATTTTTTTTCTCGAATTGTTTTTGACTCATGGAGGAGATATCTTTAACATCTGCTATTGGATCAACAGACCTGTAGCTGTTTGCCTTCCTTTGTACTCCTTTGCACTCCTATCCCCTCCCTCCCTCAGGCCTTCCTCTCTGGGTCAGGCTACTCTGGTGTGGGTGGTCGTCATTATCACCGCTAATGACTCAGTTACTCTACCTGCGACTCACCTGGACCCGCTACAAGGCCACTGAAGAATGCTGTGGGCAAGAGGGAAGGAGGGAGAGGTGGAAAGGGAAAGGGACGGAGGAAAAATGAAAGGTAAAGCAGATGTACCGCATTAGAATAAGAGAGAGACACCGGTAAACGATATGAGCGGAAGTTGTGGTGAACCGATATTACAATATTCACATCACAGCATTAAAAAAAATTAATGAGCAGTTAGAGGTAAGATTAAGCTACTTCATATGATAACAGTTTAGGAATGAAAGGGGGCATTTTAAAAGAATCATAAACGCCTTGAAAAGATTATGAAATAAAATGCTCGAATCATTAACTGAAAGAATAACGTCATGAATAAACACTTAGTAGATATTAATTCAGTGCAGGATATTCTACAGACTGGTCATATGAAATGCCTCTTTCTTCACTCTTTCAAAATATCTTGGGAAACTTTTTTTTTTCTTTTTTCTCGTCTCCGCTTCATCTTTCCAACATCAATGCCTTAGTTTAACCTTTGCGTTGCTATGGATGCTGCTGGATTTTACTCCTACCAATATCAGGCGAATTAATGTAGCTCAGAGCAGTTCGAAAGCATCTCTATTAGTCTTTTCGTTGCTAGACACTCACTTGGGTACTTTTGTCTGGGTGAAACTAAAAATAATTAACTTGTATCTTTAGTCTTATAATGACATTCGCCTCACGTCTGTCTGCTCGTTTCAACTTCTCTCCTCCCTGTCGTTCCCCCTCCCTTCCTCCCTCTCTCCTTTACCCATCTTCCCCCTCTTGCAGTTTAGCAAACACCAATATTCTCTAATCCCTTTTAAGCAGATATCAAAGACTGGTATTCACGTACGATTTCAGATCCAGATTCACGTCCAGTTGAGTCTGAGACAACAGTAAGAGGTGCCGGTATGATGTAAAGAAACATGACTATGAAGCATAACACAAAGAAGGATAATAAAGTCTGACAAAGATGCGTAACAAAAATTAATAAAAAGTGTTGCATATAGAGTAACATGAAGTAGAGCAAAGCATAAAAAAGCTAAACAAAGAGGTAATACATTATTCGGAAAAATTCTGCTTGTACAGCCTGTCATTACCTGTCTTATGATTGGGACAACTCTGGTATCTTGTTACAGGTAAAGTCAGACGGATTTATTTGTCTAAGGGTTAGTCATAGGAACCTGAAATCGTTAATACTGTCACCATTAACCATTTCATAGTCGGAAAAATTCCAGTCCTCTATTCCAGCTAAGCCAAACGATTTTATTTATCCAGAAGTGAGTCATGGCAGGCTGAGGGTGTTAAATAACGACCGACCGGGCGGCTGAAACAAGACATCCTCCTCCTCCTCCTCACAGCGCCAGACTCAAGTTTATTATCCTCCTTCCCTTTCCTCCCAGCTGCTGTAAGAAATTCCCGTCCGTGGCGAATAAATATACTCTCGCTGAATGAAGGGTGTTGGCTTTCCCTGCCGCCAAGGAAACGATCGTAACTCGACCTCTTCACTACGCAAACGTCTTTTTTTTTTTTACTTCATTCTTGCTGCCGACATATGATCTTATCCAGCTGAAGGAAGGCCTCTCATAGTAAGGATCCTAATGGAGTTTCTTTCTGACCACTTCACAACTACAGGTCTCTCCACGGTTGAATAAAATCGTCCGATAGTCGCACATGTAATACAAAATCCGTCCAGGTAATGAAGAGGCTAAAAGCGTCACAGGTATAAACAACACAGTCCAACACCCATCACAGTCTTGTTTG
>NC_137046.1:51153765-51188765 GCF_032717465.1 Coenobita brevimanus
AGGGAGGGAGAGTAATCAGTGAGGGAGGGAAAGGGAGTGGGGGAGGGATAGGGAGCGAGGGAGGGAAGGTCAAGGCTGGACTGTGAGAAATGATGAAGGTAAGGAGCGGTAAGAGGAAGGGAGAGGAGGAAGGGGGAGGGAGTAGACCTGTTAATAAAGGAGGATGAATAGTCTGGGGATGGTAGATTAGAGTCAGTGTGTTGGGAATCATACAGATGAGGGGAAACTGTAGCAAAAAGGTAAGGAAGACAGACAGACAGATAGATAGATAAGTAACAGATGGATTGTTAGATCGACAGACAAACATAAAGACAGATAGATGGGTAGAAAGCTAAACAGAGAGACGGACAGACAGATTAAAAGGAAAGTAAAACAAGACTGATATTGAGGAGGAAGGAAAGGGGAGACATGGGCAAAAATGGGTTTGGAGAGGGGAATGTAACTGAATGAGTAGCAGGGGAGAGGGATATGAGAGAGGGTGGAAAGAGAGAGGGTAAAAAATAAACAGAGGAAGGAAATATGCAACAGGGAGAAGAGAAAGGAGTAAAAATGGGTGACTCGATGATGGGGGAATGAAAGAAGACAGAGAGAGAACCGTGGGAAGATGGAAAGCAAAAAAGGAAAAGGTGAGGAAGAGACTAGAAAAGCTGATAATATAAGAGCAAGAATACTGTCAGGAAGAAGAAAAGGGGATACCGTATGGTTGAAGAAGTTGGAGACAGTAAATGGGAAGAGAAAAGAAAGGCTATTGAAAAGGAGAAAGACAGGTGTTGAGACATGAAGTGATGGGGAAGAGAGGTGAGAGAGAAAAAGGCAGTATGAACTAATGGTGTAGGTAAACTGGAGTAGGACTAAGGAAGGGTGGAGGGGTAAAGAGAGAGAGGAGGGAGGCAAACAGAGGTGGTGAGGGAGAAAAGGGGAAAGGAAGAAGGTAAAGAGGAAGAGGGGGTGAGGTGATGAGGAGTAGGAAGGAGATAGAAGAGGATATGGGGAAGTGAAGAGGGGTCCGGTGGAGAGAGAGAGAAGGGGGGAGAGTGAGGTGAAGATGGGTAGGGAGGAGAGAGAAGAAAACGGGCTTAAAAAGGGGCTCAGGGAAAAGGGGAGGTAGAGGGGTAGGAAGGGGAGGGAAGGGGACAGGGGGAGGTGTAAGACTGACGCTAATGACGTTATGGTGAATGATGGAGTGAAGGGCAGTAGGGAGGGATGGCAGAAGGGAAGGGGAGGGAAAGAGGTGGGAAGGGGAAATGGAGGACAGAGAGAGAGAGAGAGAGAGAGAGAGAGAGAGAGAGAGAGAGAGAGAGAGAGAGAGAGAGAATAAGGGTATGAAAGAAGGAAGGGAAGAGTGGTAGGAGAGTGGAAGGGAAGGACGAACGGAAGAAAGAAAGGAGAGACAAGGAGACGAGGAGAAGGGATAGGATAGGAGAAGGGAGGGACGAAGAGAAGAAAGAGTGGAGGAGAAGAAGCAGCAGCAGGAAATGAGAAAGACAGATGGAAGGATGAAGGGAGAGGAAAGGCGGGAGGAGGAAAAGTCAAGTAAAAGCGGAGAATAAAAGAAGGACGAGAAAAGGAAGAGGATAAAGGGGAAAAGAGGGCGAGCGGACATGAAAGACTGTGAAGGGGGAAAGGAGGAGAGAGAGGGGAAATGGGAGGAGATGTTGTGAAGAAGAATGTATAAACAAAGACAGAGAAAGCACAAAAGGAGGAGGACTATCAAACAACACGTGCAGTGAATGAACCACACAGTCACTCACACATCACCCAACCCTTCGAAATCTTGGCCCCACTTCAACAGTAAAAACAGTCCACAGATTTGTTTTTTCATAACTTCCTTTACGATGATTTTCACACATACTAAGTTAAAAAAAAAAAAGAGAGAGAAATCCTTGTCATATGCATCTCCACACATACTTCACCGAGTTATTTCGTTCCCTTGACCAACACAAAACACAAAACACACAGTAAAAACGAGGAAGTAGAGGGGCAGGGATGACGCGCTATGGGACAAGCAAGTGGCAGACAAGACAAGCAGAATGATGTGTTGTCTGGATGTTGCATAAGGTTTTGGCAACACGAGGCTGGGTCAGGCAAGAATCACAAACTTACGATCATTTCACCCTCGTATTTAATTTTTGTTTTTGTAGGAAGAAGAAGGGATACAGAAAAATTCTACACTCACGTCTCCTTGGACTTAAAAAAAAAAAATACGACAGGGAAAGCATCGCAAGGTTGTTTTTTGATCCTGTGTGTGTGTGTGTGTGTGTGTGTGTGTGTGTGTGTGTGTGTGTGTGTGTGTGTGTGTGTGTGTGTGTGTGAGAGAGAGAGAGAGAGAGAGAGAGAGAGAGAGAGAGAGAGAGAGAGAAAGGCCTCCAGACGTAACACACACTCCTGCTTCCTCTAACACACTTGATGTTTGTGAAGTGTTGTTTTCTGAGGCACCTCTTAAGATCTGTCTTGCGTATTTGTTTTTTGGTGCTTACAGGTTGAATAATGACTCGTTTTATCTGTCTGCTTGTCTGTCTATGGGCTTGTATGTGTGTCTTTCTATGCTCTTGTCTGTCTGTCTGTCTACCTGGCACACACACACACACACACACACACACACACACACACACACACACACACACACACACACACAAATCATATGCACCCACACGTATACACGCTGAAGGCCATTCACGCTCACACTGGAATACACTCATTCAAATACACTCATATACTCCCATGCACATTTACACATACAAGACATGAGAAGAACATTCACACACATTCAGGCACATTCATTGCATACTCAGATATATCCACACACTGAAGTACGTTCACACACACTCAACCCAACTCACACGCACACTCAAATACACTCACGCGCACTCAAGTACACTCACACGCAGTTTCATTTAAAACCTAATCTCGAGTACCTCATTCAGTTTACTTAACGGAGAGAGAGAGAGAGAGAGAGAGAGAGAGAGAGAGAGAGAGAGAGAGAGAGTTATGATTTGGTCACTGTCACTCCACTTACCGGAAGTCACAGAAGGTGGCGTCATATGCTTGTATGTGTGTAGGGTTGTTTGTCTGGGTGATGTGCCTCGTCCACCCTATTACGTAATCTAAGCCAAATTGTATGTACTTGCCTGTATGAAGATGGGAGAGGGGTGCATAGTCTCTGTCTGTCTGTCTGTCTGTCTGTGGGTACGTTTGTGTTTATCTGTCTGTCTGTGCCTACCTATTTCTCTCTCTCTCTCTCTCTCTCTCTCTCTCTCTCTCTCTCTCTCTCTCTCTCTCATACACAAACACACACACACACACACACACACTGGATAACTAGAACACGGAGCAACAGCCTCATCATTTCAAAGCCGTAAGACCCTCCGATAGTGGTAATGGTGGTAGTTGTGGTGTGATGGTAGTAGCAGGAGACTAGTACTTATACCAGCACTAGCAGGAGCAGGGTCAGTCAGCTGGGAGACAGGGAGGCCGGTAATGACAGTACTTGGACGGTAGTGAGAGTGAGGGTGGAAGGGGTAGGGGTAGGTGTTGAGAGAGAGAGAGAGAGAGAGAGAGTAATGGGGATGAGAATAGGTAGAGGGATGGCGAGGCGGTTGGGCGAGGAGGTTGTGTTTAACTGGGAGACGAGGAGGTGATATGTGTGTGTGTGTGTGTGTGTGTGTGTGTGTGTGTGTGTGTGTGTGTGTGTGTGTGTGTGTGTGTGTGTGTGTGTGTGTGTGTGTGTGTGTGTGTGTGTGTGTGTGTGTGTGTGTGTGTGTGTGTGTGTGTGTGTGTGTGTGTGTGTGTGTGGCGGGCGGAGATAGAGAGGGGCAACAACAGATAGTGAGAGAGATGTTGCTTGTGGTGGTGTTCGGGGGGAGAGGGAGGGCAGACAGTAGGGGGCGAAAGTAGGTACTGAGTTTGATGGTGGAGGTGATGATGAGGGAAATATGTGTGTGTGGGGGGGGAGGGAATTAGTGGGGACACAATCACTGTTACCTGTTTCATCCCCTGTACCCTTTGACCCAACTTCTCCTCCTCATGATAAGCCAATAAAAAAATTCGTAATGACAGTGACTAGTTGACAGTGATACACGTGTCTGGGGGGAGGGAGGAGACCGTATTATTTATTTACTTATCTATTTATTCATTTATTGAATAGCATAATACCAGCAGGGGAGAAGACAGGTAACCAACTCTTAAATAATCGGGACCAATACACCTTCCCTAGGGTTATTTTGGACCAGTTCACATCCTATACTCTCTGCCTTACATTAAAAACTAAGGCGAAGAGTTTGTAAATACCGTACCATTTCTGCTGCCTCAGTAACCTTATATTATTTTCAACCATCTATTAACTAAAATTATACGGCATCACCCGGGAATTAGGGTGCCTCTGAATTACCGGCATACTGAATTATGGAGATAAAAATGGCTAAGGTGTATTTTCATCAAGCCCATGGGTATGATGATTATACTGTTTCCTGCACAAGTGTAAGGGCTAAGGTGATAGTACTTGTAGTAAAGATGATGGTAGTGGTGGTGGTTGTGGTGGTGGTAGTAATAATAGTAGCGGTGGTAGTGGTGGTGGTGGTGGCACTAGATGTGGTAGAGGCAGATGTACCAGGTAACTGTAACAACAAATGAAGAACAACGACAACTAATAAATGAGAGTACAACTGTGGCCACTGATTCCCCCAGCACTGTGTAGAAATCTTGTCATAATCTAATGAACTCGCGTCAAACTAATCACTACTAAAGCAAAAGGGTTCGAATACCGCTTCATTAATTCCAACCGCCCCCAAAATGTACAGGAATTATTGACCGAAGCTGTACAAGGACCATCTATATTTGTTTCTAAAGGGTTGGGTTTGGAGCTTTCACTTTTTCCTGTCGAGAGAGAGAGAGAGAGAGAGAGAGAGAATGGGGCTTGATACTTATATTTAGCCCGGAGTCAACTACAGGTCACTCTTAAACTTATTAAAAATCGTCTGAGAAAAGAGTGAGCTTTGTCAAAATTTTTATCGTAGTTAGAGGGTTACCAGAGAAAGGTGTATGATACTTAGAATAACTGTTTGCGTGGGTAGCAAAAATGTCTAGCTGAAGGTTATGGCTATGAACAAAAGGCAATAATAAAGACAGCACTAAGGATTGATGGAGCTGCTGCTGGTGGTGGTTGTGGTAATGATGGTGGTGGCTGAAAGGAGTACGGACTACCATTTCACTCTGATGACGCCTTTCATACTTATTTTTTGCTACTTTCACACACACAGTCGTTAGAAAAGACCTATCGAGTTCGTGAAATTAAGATAAAGCCTTCAATAACCCCTTCAGTACGAGAGGTCACTCCTAAGTTGAATCACATCGTCTTGAACAGCAAGATCAAAAAAAAAAAAATGCTCTCCTAGGTCTGAAGGGGTTAAGGGAAACATGTGTCAGCAGAAGCAGTGTTGTGGGTTTGCCAGGAAAACAACGATAGCAGTGGAGTGAACTGGATGACAGTGGTTGCTGTGGTAACGGTGGTGGTATTATTATTATTATTATTATTATTATTATTATTATTATTATTATTATTATTATTATTATTTTTGTTATTATTATTATTATTATTATTATTATTATTATTATTATCATCACCACTAGTAGTAGTAGTAGTAGTAGTAGCTACAGCAGTGGAGTGGACAGGATGACAGTGGGTGTAGAAGTGGTGATGGTGGTAGTACTACTGGTGATGGTAATAGTTGTACTTGTAGAGGTAGCAGTGGGGTGGGCAGGATGACAATGGTGGTAGTGATTGTGAGGGTGGTGCTGGTGCTAGAGGGAGAAGGAGTACATATACCATTATGGAGCCCTGGAGGCCTTTACCTGCCCGCTCCCACGACCCCTCCACACCACACCTGTCCACACATCCACACCTGCACATTTTAGCAATTAACACGCTTCCCTCTTACTGATGCTCGTGTGTGTGTGTGTGTGTGTGTGTGTGTGTGTGTGTGTGTGTGTGTGTGTGTGTGTGTGTGTGTGTGTGTGTGTGTGTTAGAGTCAGCTTTGTGGTTGTTTTTATTCGTACTGGTGGGTAGCTATGCAATCATAATCATTGTTGTTGTTACCACTTTCGTTGTTGTTGCTTTAATGTTGTTGTGAAATTCCTGCAAATCGCCCACATATGCATGTGTTAATTGTTTACATAATTTCCCGACGTAGCGATAAACAAGATACATATATATAGTATATACTACCAGTGACAGTAAAGGATAAACTAAGTAAGAGATTTGTGTGCTGCATTTAATCCATTCACTACGATGGCTCATTTATATTTTAGTCTTACCTCACTATAGTCCTTTGATCTTAACATGGCCCAGATTCTCGTTCTTTTACAGTTTGTTTAAAGTAGTTCAGTAGTTGAAAAAAAAAAAAAAGACAATTACGGTTGTACATCTACGACTGTACATCTTTGACATGGCACTTTTTGTGACTAGCATTATACTCTAGTGTTCATCTGTGATTACAACTAAGCACTGAAGATAGAGCGATGGCAGTTTTAAGTCAGAGTAAAAATAACATAGTTGATATTACACAGCTGATGAAGAACCTCTCTGACCGAAGAAATTAAAAGGGATTAAAAACACCCTCCATTTAATCTCTTCTCCAAGATGATGATTAACCTAATCATTCTGGCTACCATCAGACAATTTTATTCTAAGGAAGACCCCTCATGGCAATTTTAAGTCAGAGTAAAAATAACATAGCTGATATTACACAGCTGATGAAGAATCTCTCTGACCGAAGAAATTAAAAGGGATTAAAAACACCCTCCATTAGTCTCTTCTCCAAGATGATGATTATCCTAGTCATTCTTGCCAACATCAGACAATTTTATTCTGTTAAGGAAGACCCCTCATAGGGAAGGAGGTTAATTTCTAGTTTTATTGTATCCTCCCTTGGAAGTGAAAGGGGACAAGGTAGTCAACAGATGAGCCGGAATCCTTTGATCTTCTTTCCCCCTCAGCTTCGTAATTCTGCCCCACCACTATCTTCTGGCCAAATAGCATACTACCCACCCCCCTCTTCCCCACACAACCTTCCCTACCCCCACCTACTTCTCGTGCCCCGACACTAATCTTACTACCCCCACCTCCTCTCCCAAACACCCCTACTGTCTTTACACTCACAACTCTCCTCACTTCCAAAATATCCCCCTGTCCCCACACGTCTCGCCACACCCATCTACTCCAGCACTACTCTTTCCATCCTCTCTCCTCATATCCCGTCACTCTCCCATTTTCACTATTCTCACTCCTAGTACTCTCTCAACCCACCCCCTATCCCCACCACTGTCTTCGCCCCCAAACTGCTCCCTTTACCCTTACATTACTCTTTTCTTCTTCACCATCCTCCACCCAAACTCCACTTTGTCCATCCCAGTCACTCTTCCCACATCCTACCACTTCACCCCAACACTACTTTCCCCGTCACACCCCATCACCCACCCTTTTCATCCTCATCACTCTCCCCACATCACAATCACTCTCCCCTTTCCCACAAGTACTCTCCCTCACCCCAACCCTATCATCTTCCTCATCATTAATCATCATCCTCTCTTCATAATTCTTGACTATGAGAGAGCCCCTCTGCGACTCGTTCAGAACGTGAAAAATTCTTGAGGTGTGAACATGACCTGTATTCTTAAGCTTGGTCTTAACCCTTCCGGTACGAGGAGCCCTTCCTACTCGTGAATTCAAATAAAATCATCTGGAGGCAACAGGAGCAAAACAGGGAAACTGTTATCTTAGTTAAGGACTGAGGTTACTTTACTTTCTTCAGTCACGTGGTCCTCCTTAAGCTGAATAAAATCGTCCTGAAGTATCTATAGCAGTAAAAGCGTTACCGAACTGAGGAAGGGTATTTTATGGTAGGTTCATTCTTCAACGCTAGTACTGGACAAGATGTTATATGCACTGTACTGTACGTAATTGGAATGTAAATACTCTCTCTCTCTCTCTCTCTCTCTCTCTCTCTCTCTCTCTCTCTCTCTCTCTCTCTCTCTCCCTATTTCCGTTCCTTTACAATTTTTTCCCCTCCGTCTTCCATTCAACCCTAGGCAGTACATCCGTTCCTTCCTCGTCACTTTCACCTTTCTCTTAGTAGCTGATTTTCCTGATTTTGCTTAATTTCCTTCGACCATTTTATTTTTGTGATTAAGAGTCCGCACTTTTATTGCCTTATTTTTACTAAAATGTTGGCATAATTACCCGGCTTACCCTTCAGATAATTATATATTTTGCCACATTGACTCTCTCTCTCTCTCTCTCTACCTTGCCGCCCACGCCCTTTCTCCCCGCCATATCGAGAAGCACTGATAACACGTAACAGGAATGAATCAGCTGAAAAGATAAGATTATCGAAAGATGAAAAAGATACCCAGGCGAGAGAGAGAGAGAGAGAGAGAGAGAGAGAGAGAGAGAGAGAGAGAGAGAGAGAGAGAGACAGACAGACAGACAGACAGACAGATAGACAGACAGACAGGAGACCCACAGAGAACTAGGTAATGGTACACATAGTTAGAAAGAGACCCAAGAAGAGATAAGGTCAGCCTGGTGTGACTGCCAGTGGTGCTGGCAGGCGATATGATAGAGAATGAATGAGGCCACCGTAAGATTAGTGACACTGCAGAACTTGTGCTTGTTGGCTGATAATGTGCTCTGATGTGCTGACGTGGCTGTGGACTGACATGGGTGTGGGCTGACGTAGGTGTGGACTGACATGGGTGTGTGCTGACGTGTGTGTGTGTTGACGTGGGTGTGGGCTGACATGGGTGTGTGTTGATGTGGGTGTGTGGTGGTGTGTTTGAGTAATGTTATGTGGTGGCGTGGATGTGTTAGTGTGTTTGAGTACAGTTATGCGTTGATGTGGGTGAGTGCTCGTGAGTTTGGGTTTTACGTGCTAGTGTGGGTGTGTATTGACGTGGGTCTGTGTTTGGGTGTGTTTGGATGTTGTTATATGCTGGCGTGGGTGTGTATTGGTGTATTTGAATATTATTATGAGTTGATGTGGCTGTGTGATGGCGTGGATGTGTGATGGTGTGTTCATATGCTACAGTGGGTGCTAGTGTTGACGTGGATGTGTGCTGGTGTGTTCGAGTGTTCTAAAGAGCAGGCATGTGTGTGTTTGTGCTTTTCATTGCTGTTGTATGCTGAGATGGCTGTGTTGGCGTGAGTGTATACTTATATGGGTGTGTTGTTGATGTTGCATAGTGTTTGTGTGGATGAGTGTTGTGCGCCTGTGTGGGTACGTTATTGAAGCTGAGTGCTGTGTGCTTGTGTGGGTAAGTTATTGAAGATGTGGCTAAGTGCTGATGTGTATAGATCTGGGTGAGTGTTGATGTGTTTTAAGTGTTGTTGTGTACTGACTTGGTACCCTGCTGTGGTTGGATGTTGACAAAGATATGTGCTAACTAGTGCGAGTTGTTGAGGCTGTGGATGAGTTCTGGTGTGTGTGTGTGTGTGTGTGTGTGTGTGTGTGTGTGTGTGTGTGTGTGTGTGTGTGTGTGTGTGTGTGTGTGTGTGTGTGTGTGTGTGTGTGTGTGTGTGTGTGTGTGTGTGCGCGCGCGCGTGCGTGCGTGCGTGCGTGCGTGTGTGTGTGGTGGGGGGGGGTTCCTGTGCGTTGGTGTGATGGAACGTTTATGTGTGAATGCTGGTGTGGATGAGTGCTTGGTATGGCTTAATGCTGAGGTGGTTGTGTGCTGGTTAGGCTGGGTGCTGACGTGGTTGCTTGTGATAAAATTTTCGGACAATGTTTTACAACCTCCCCTTCTTCGTGGGTATTCCTTTCTTACTTGTCCTCGTTTTCTTGATCCTTCACACACTCACCCCTCTCCGTGTCTCTCTCTCTCTCTCTCTCTCTCTCTCTCTCTCTCTCTCTCTCTCTCTCTCATTCAACCTCTTGGAGCAGTTTCCCAGTGCAAATATTTAATGTGTAAGTCATGTATGCAAATAAAAAGCATAAGAATGATCAAAGTATCATCTCATAATTGATAAATTACCAAAATAAACAATCAAGCGTGTCAGCTCATTCTGATATAACTATAACAGTACTTCAGTTATACAAAGTGGTTTCATTACTTTCGCGGAAAAACAAAACAAAGGACAAAAGCGTGCAAAAGTTGTCCCATACAAAGAAAATCGAACAGCTCAGAATGTCTTGCCTGGATAAACTTTGTTCAAATATCCCTATCATCGTATCGTAAAAAGAGGAAAAAACAATCGGAGGAAAAGTGTTCAAGAGTTGACACATAATAGCAGTTTCTTAAGTACTGACAAAATTCACAAAACATTTCATAATACGAAGACAAGTCCGCATGCAGAGCTCTTCCGGTTGGAAAAAAAAAGACAAGATTTAATCCGCATTATCAGTGAACCACTTATCGTAGCATGACTTGCTTTAAAAAAAAAGAAAAAAAAAGTCGTCCTGAATAATCTCATTAACCCCGTGACTGCTAGGGTTTTACAAAATAGTTTGACGCTGGCTCAGATAAAATAACAGCATGTGTTCTTGCCAGCAAATTATTTAAGTGAAATAGCTTCTTAACCTTATGTGTGCCAGGATTTCTCTCAGCTGAGGCTACTGTGCCTCAATGAGTCCAAACAGCAAAAGGGGTTAACCCTTGAGTTGGCTCATGGCTGTCACGTCTGGCCTTCAAGATATCTCAGTTTTTACCTGATTACTCGACACTTTTTTTTTTTTTTTTTTCAGAGCCAATAGTTTTCCTTCAGCTTATCTGGGTTGACACTCGAGGCGACTGGTACACTCAAGTCAGGAACCTGCCGCCTACTTCACTCACACCCACACACCTCCCACGTACAGTAGAATCTGTCAATAATTCCTTTACATTTCTGAGGTTTCACACTAATGAAGTAATGAAGAGCTTTTCCGAACCGTCTTATAACTGCTGACTGGTTTAGCAAGATCGAATTAGGTTCTGACACCATGTAAAGTAACAAATGACTGTAGCTGTTCTCTGATAGCTAGTCTGTGTCACTCGTCTGGGCGCACCCTCACACTGACGAAGATAATTTTTTTACCTTCTCTGTGCTTTACCTGCAGAATACAGGGCCAAGCGTCTTCAAGTACTGTAATATGTGTTTCAGCCTTATAATCCGGCAATTTTCAGTCATGCCACTTGTTACATCATACCATGTTCAACCTTTCAGTGACTCAGACACGCTACACATCTTATTCTGGCTAACACCAGACGATTTTATGGACTAAATATTATAACAGCTGACGTGTTTGTGTTAACGCCATATGATTTAATTCCACCGAAGGACACTTATCCAAGCAAAATTATAAAATCTATCATGATCAGCATAAAACAAAGTGGCATCGACGTGAAATTTTTAAAAACTCAGAAACGCTTGGGAGAAAATTCTCTCTGACTCAAATTCATCGAACGTATTGGTAACAAATGCCGTGCGATATGTTTTCTGTTTTCTTTGCCTCTTTTTGTTTTTACGTGTCTGTTATCTACTGTCGTCATAGCCTCAAATATCTTCTGTCGGAGTCATTCACTTTTTTTTTTCCTTAAGGTTTTGTGTTTCACGTTCTTATCATAACATTTTTCTATAGTTCTTAGCTCTGGCTGCGAAGCCCACTTACGTTACTTGGGAAAGGCGGTGGCAGAGGCAGTAAAGAGGTGGTCTGCTATCCCAGTGGACGAGGGTCGAATCCTGAGTGTGACAGCCCTAACATGTATTCAATATTGGCGGTGGTTGTTAGCGCCGAAGTGGTGACCTGAGGAGGTGTATGGTACATAGGAGGACTTCTGTCCCTAGGGAATGGGCTGTTAGCCGATGCCTAGAGTCAGACACACAAAAAAATCTACAACAGCTTATACCTAACTACAATTACTCCTGCACCCAAATCACTCACCTACACACACTGCTCTCAACAACATGATAACCTTAGTAACCCTCACCTCCACCCCTCTACCTACCCAAATACCTAGCTACACCATTCCCATCCACCTACAGCAGATAGCAGCAAAACAGCAACACAGACATTTTAATTACAGTCATCTACACCCATCTCACTCACGTACAGTACATCCATTACATCCACCCCACATGTATGCCAAAGCACAACCCGCAACCAACATGGATACTACATCAAATTCACTTACACCAACCTCAGTCGCATTAGCACATTACACCATTTCACCCACCTACACCCACCTTCCCCACGTACAGCAAACAACAAGCCCCTAGCGAGTCAGGCGTCTGCACCAACACTGCGTCCCCCATCATACCAGACACAACAATAACAACACCCCCTCTCTTGACGTCACGGGGTCGGCAGGAAAACAGTACACAGGCTACCCACCAATGCTACACCTGACACCCACTACTCGCACGAAACAGGAACAATGGCGGATTGGATTCCTGTTCCCATGGCATCAGTCCTTTTTTTTTTTTTTTTTTTTTTTTTTTTTGCCATCTCCAGAAGAATTGCATTTAGCTTCGGAGAGGCTCCCTGTGGAGAGGGGGTTAGAAACCATCTTTAAACTCTTCAGTCCTTTTCTACTTATTCTTGCTATCGCCACAAGACTTTACTCGCTTTACGAGACACTTCGAAATGATGAATATAAGGGAAAGGAGCAGAGAACTGATTTACTGTGCTTTAGAAAAAAAAAAAATCATAATCAACCCCCTTCTGTTCTCGGGTTTGATTTCTGATTTCGGAAACAGTAACATGCAAATCGCAAAATTAGCAAGTTAGGAAGAGGAGCCACCGAAACCCACTAAACCACGGCCCAAGGATCGATACCCCTTTTTCCTCTTCATGTTTTTACTTTACTGCCAACAAGCAAGCAGTCGTAATCATGTTTCACCAGGAGCTGCACTGTTATGACGAATGCTGGGTAATACTCCTTCTGTGTTACCGAAGTGATACAAGAATGAAAGCTGGTGACAGTGAGGCCATTATTTTTTTTTTTTTACTCTTTTTCTCAAGAGCTATTTACGACATAATCCTTCCCTCTCTAGCTCTTTCAGTTAAAGAAACTCGCTTTGTAGTGGCTTCTGAAAATTAACTTACATCCTTAGCAGTTAAAGAGTAATGGAAATAATTTTAATCCTTCATCTTCAATACCTCTCGCAGCTGAACAAAATCATCTGCTCCATAATAAAATAAATAATGCCTTCAGCAGCATCCAGGGTTAACGAAGATGGATTTTAAATAACTGCTAGTATTCTTTCAGCTCAATATTATTTCTCTTCGGTATTAACATTTTCAAGGGAACAGCAGTCGGTGTAATATGATGTAGATTTGACTCGGTTTCTCGTTTCCTCCATCCTTTATCTTCTCTCTCTCTCTCTCTCTCTCTCTCTCTCTCTCCTTTCTCTCTGTTCTATTCCTAACCTCTTTGTCGGACATAAGAGATACAAGATAAAGAACCGGAAACAAAGGTGAGAGAAAGCAAGGAAGACGGGGAGACAAGGAAGAAAAAGAGGTGGGATGACCAGAACTTTCTATATCCTCAGGTGTCGGAAGTAAGTGTGTGTGTGTGTGTGTGTGTGTGTGTGTGTGTGTGTGTGTGTGTGTGTGTGTGTGTGTGTGTGTGTGTGTGTGTGTGTGTGTGTGTGTGTGTGTGTGTGTGTGTGTGTGTGTTTCTTGAACCACACTAGCCTTAATGAACCCTTCTTAGATCAAACCATTCCTAGCCACACCTTCCTAGAACCAAACCATCCACAATCACCCCTTCTTAGAATCAAACTAAGCCTAATCACACCTGCACAGTGAAAATCTATCCCTAACCATCCTCCAGTCAAAGTCAGTCCATTCTCGCAAGGTAGCAGAGAGGAATACTAATGTGTATAACTGTCGCCTTGGGGTGTATGACTTGAAACTTTAAGTGCTATATTTACCAACTGTATTTACGTACGGTACGGGAACAACGCAAAATCCAGCACGAACTCCTTCGCTGATGCGAGTACTATAAATGCATTGTCTAGTGGTGGTGGTGGTGGTTGCTCACGCGCGTGTGCGTGCGTGCTTGCGTGCATGTACGTGTGTGTGTGTGTGTGTGTGTGTGTGTGTGTGTGTGTGTGTGTGTGTGTGTGTGTGTGTGTGTGTGTGTGTGTGTGTGTGAGAGAGAGAGAGAGAGAGAGAGAGAGAGAGAGAAACATACTTAAACACGTAAGAGAAGATATCGATCGTAATGATAAACTAAGATATCCTGCCCAGACCCATATCATATCCAAGTGAAACTTAAAACAACAACATTCCATATGTGTCAGTCTATAATTACGTTAGCCTTGTCCTTGAGCACGCACTTAAGAACAGTCATACGGTCCTTCAGAAGAACAGGCCAGAATTCATTGGAGAGGACCTACAAGAAGCTGCAGTGTACTAATAATGCAATCGTTTTCTAAGGCTATCTGCTTATCTAGTTGTTTTAATGGCTGGCACTTCTTGATCGTATTAGTTACTGCTGAGTTAACTTTTGACTTTCCCTGTACCGTGTCGTCTTTCTTTGCAGCTTGATCTTGCTACATCCTGACGATAAGCCTTATCTAAATATATGATTCTGTTTCTTTTATTTCAAGCTTCTACAAGATTATTTGCACTCAGCTTTGGAAAGTCGCTGGTAGTGATAGTTTAACCTATATAGACAGTCCTCTATACATGTCAAACAACAGCAATCCGAGATTGCAAACCCTCCGCCAAAGCTGAATAATCCCCCATTTGTCAACACCCCTGTGTGTGGTAGATCCTACGGAGATGTTATCTTGTATTTTTGTGCAAGCATTGTAGGCATTATTTATGTAGTTAGAAGCAAAAATGTTGAAATAGCCGCTATCTCGCAATGGTAAAGAATCTTTTTAAAAAATTCCTGGATCCGAATGATGAACCGAATCACGACGAAAATCTAAAGGATTGTTCCTGGGGCCATAACCTACCCCTCAAAAAATTTTCAGCAAAATCCGTTCATAACTTTTCGAGTAATCCTGCTAACAGGCAAACAGACAAACAAACCAACGCCGACAAAAAAATAATGATCCTGGCGGAGGTAAGTATCGTAACTTCACCCATTCAACTGGTACTCTGATTTGAGAGAAACTTTCAAATCAGCTTTATATGTAGAAATGGAAGATTAATATATAATGTTCTTGTCGTTTAATGAGAAACCGGCAGCAAAAAAGAACGTAAAAAAAATAATAAAGCGATCGTACAAAGAAGTCTTACTGTACATGCATTAGGATCTGTGGTCTACACATAAAAGCATTCCAGTGGTCCAGCCAAATTTTGAGTGACTCAGCAGCGAAGGGATTAAAAGTGGATTCTTGCTATCGACATGTGATAAGCTGTGATATTTTTCAACTGTGTTGTCATACGTGGTTTTGTGCTGTTGTGCCTCGTATTACTGATATAAAAACGTAGATATGTAATGCTTATGTGGTGAGTAATCATCCTATGACAAAACTTCGTAAAATGCAATCTTCTTGCATTCACCGTTGTATAATTAAGTAGAGTATCAACCACAAAATGTAAGCTAATACTTGAACAGTAAGAAGTTATCAGGAAGTAAAAATAGTTCGATTTCCAATAGGTATATTGTTAACATTCATAACAGACCGGAGGTGAAATTACTGTTGTTGTTGTTATTGATGTAATCCAACTAAAGTCAAACCGAAAGTGATGTGAGCTGCTGAAATTGGGCACTACAGCCGGGCACTCCCGAGATCATTTGTTAGGGTTTTGCTGAAGGTCTGCCTGTGTTGTGAGAATGGGGGCATGAAGTGAATGTACAGGTGTTGTGGTGTGAGGGGCGGCATTGTCCAGGGGCTGAGTGGGTTGTTGCTGAGGTTCTATTGGGGGATTGTCTGTGTTGTGACAATGGAGTATTTATGAAGTCAGCACTGTTTGTGTTCTTGTTAGGGATGGTTTTGGAATGGGGACAAAGTGGAGGACATTGCAGGAAGGAGAGTATAAAGTGGACAATGCACAGAGTGAAGGGCGTCCCAAATTTATACCCACAGTACAATGACGTATTTTATTTATTCTTGATATTGACAGACACTTTCATTCTGCTTTGGAAAGGCCCCTCGTTGTGCAGGGTTAAGAAACAGTTTTTATTAACTCTATCAGCACAACAATGCCTATTTATTCATTATATACTGATACTAATGGACAATCATTTACCTTAGAACAGACCTCTCACAGTGACTGACTTAATTAGAAGGTAAAGGATGGGAAAGTAAAAAGGAAAAGAAGGGCGGGAGGAAGAGGAAAAGATAGAAAGAAGTTAAAAGCAGAGATGTGGGAAGAAAGAAACGGAAAGAATGCAGATAATAATATAAATGAAAATAAGGGGAACATAAACAGTAAGGTATCGGAGAAAATCAAGATGAAGAAAGCAGTAAAACAGCTATGAGGGATAGGGGGAGGGAAGGAATGGGAAAATGAAGGAATAAGAGGAAAGCAATGAAGGGTAAGCAAAGAGGAAAAGATGAAGCCCTGTATTCTCGTAGGTTAAGAAGGGTCTTCAGCACCTCTTCCTTAACACCATATCGTCAGCCGCACTCATGAAAGGAGAGCAGGGGTTAAGTTTTGCTTAATGTCTATGTATCTGTCTCTCTGTGTGTGAAGAAAGTAACTCAACTTTTTAGTTAAATTTGGTGGAAGTGTTGAGAGACAGCCAAGAGGCTGATCTTTTGCAATTGAGAATAACAAATCAAAGGTCAAGGTCACAGGCCAAGGTCAAAATGCGATCTAACACGGTCAGTTTTAAATTATTATCCGACTTAGACCAAACTCAGTGGAAGACTTCAGAGTAATTCAAGGACGAAGAGGTTCTGTTTTGAGAACGAGACTTCGGAGTAATTCAAGATCGAAGAGTTTTTTTTTTTTTAGACCAATCAGTCAAATATCAGGGTCATAGGGCAAGGTCAGACTCTCCCCTGTGTCTCTGTTTTTGAACACAATAACTAAAATAGTTTTTATCTTCTTTGAACCAAACTTGGTGGAAATGTTGAGAATCAGCCAAGGAAGTGACCTGTTTTAGAGAGCAATAGGTCGAAGGTCAATGTCACATGGAAAAGTAAACTTAAACAGCATATGCCGGGTATGTGATTACCTGTATAATGAATCTCTGTGAAAGTGTTCAAGACAAGGTAAAGATAAATAAATTCGGCACTAAGAACAGTCAAACTTCAAGAACACAGAGATCACATGTCAAGGTCACAGAAGGTCAACTCAAACAATTCTGATTTAATATAAAATGAACTTGGTTCAAGTATTAAGGGTCAGGTAAGTTTTAAAATTATTTGGTTTGGGGAGCAAATGGTCGAAGGTCAAGGTCGCTAGGCAAAGTCAGTTTTTAGGCCCTCAGGTCAATTCGCGGGCGCTGGTGTTGCACTCTGAGTATCCCCTCTTGTTCAGTATCTAGTACGTTAATATATTCCTGTTTGCTTTACATAGATTCCCTGAGAATATGAAATGATACACACAACGCAAAAGAGGATAATAAAGTGTGTATGCAAAATAAATCGCAAAGGAAGATGTGTTGGAAAACCTCCGGAGCCGACGATCATACGAACAAGGGATGAAAACAAATGCAAAGCAGGGAGAATGTGTAATGGGAAAGAAAGGAGACAGGAGTGGGTGATAAAATGATGATGATGTGCGGGATGTGATAAATGCTGAGTAAACAGACGAAGGAGGAGGGTAATAGTGAGAGAGAGAGAGAGAGAGAGAGAGAGAGAGAGAGAGAGAGAGAGAGAGAGAGAGAGAGAGAGAGAGAGAGAGAGAGAGAGACAGACAGACAGACAGACAGAGACAGACAGACAGACAGACAGACAGACAGACAGACAAAGGGGGGGAGAGGCACTAGATTGAGAGAAGGAGAAATAGGAAAGAAGAAGAAAGGAGAAAAGAAGAAAGGAGAAAAGAAGAAAGCAGAGAGAGAAGAAGAAAGGAAAGCAGGAGAGAAAGGAGGTAAGTAGGAAAGACACAGGGAGCGAGGTAAGAGAGAATGAACAATGGAACTAAGAAACAAACATGGATAGACTTAAGAAAGAAGGAAATGGCAAAGAAAGAAGAATGGGGTACAGGAAAAAAAAATGTAGGAAAGAAAGTGGAAATGGGAAAGAAAGAAAGAGGAAGCGGGCGGGAGGCAGGAATGAAAAGGAGGAAGCAGAATACGACAAGGGAATTAAAAAAAAAAAAAAAACGGAGGAAAAGAGAGATAAAGGAAAAAAAAGAAAGGGAATGTAAAGACAAGGAAAATGAGACAAATGTACGGGGGCTAAAAAAAAAAAAATAATAATTAAATGAAGAGGCCAAGGGATAAGAATACACACACACACACACACACACACACACACACACACACACACACACACACACACACACAAATAAAGATGACATAAAATAAAGCAGGAAGAGATGTAAGACGGAAGAAAGGACTGAGTGATGAGACAGGACTAGGAGGAAGAAGTAAACAAAGTGGAGACGAGAAGAAACAACGTGGAACAGACGAAAGGTGACAAAAAAAAAAAAAGGAAGAATGACAAAACAGGAAGAAAAGAGATTAAAAAAAAATAAAAAAAGAGTGATGAAGGGCACAGAAAAAGGAAAGGGCAGCGAGAAGGAAAAGAAATATAAAACAAAATGGAGAAGCGAAAGTTAGCAAGACGGAATGATGTCAGTCGAGAAGAAAGGAGAAAGCAGGGAGAAGACGAAGAAAGGCACAGCAGGAGAAGGAGGAAGGCAGAAACGAGAATGAGTAAATAAATGAGTGATAAGACCAGCTACTGAGGAAAAAGAAAAATAGATGATAAGGATGAGAGAGAGCAAGAGAGAGAGAGAGAGAGAGAGAGAGAGAGAGAGAGAGAGAGAGAGAAGAAACAAATTAAGGAAAAGAATGAAGACAAAAAGAACGGTAGAAATAGAGACGAAAGGACAGAAGAAAGGAAGGACAGAAGGAAGAAGGAAAAATATAAAAATATAAAAAAGGAAAAAGAAAGGCAGACGAGAAAGAAAAAAAAGAATAGAATGAACGTACAAGCAAATGAGAGTTGGGAGGCAGGCAGAAGGATGAAGGAAGAAAGAAAGAGCAGAAGAAAAAAGAAAGAAGATAAGGAAGACGGAATGAAAGAAGGAAAAATGAATAAGACGAAGGGATAAGCAAGTGATGGATGAGGGGCAGGTGGTGAGGGAAGAAAAGAAAGGAGAATGAGGAGGAAGAAAGAAAGAGGGAAAAGCTGGGAGAGGAGACAGAAGGAAAGAAAGGATGAGGAATAACAAAAAGCTAGGAAAAAAGAATGAAGACTAAAATATGAGAGAAAACTGAAAGGAGATGGTAACAGGTAGAAAATGAAGTGAAGGAAGAAGAGAGAGAAGAAGGATTAAGAGAAAGGAGTGAATAAATGAGAGATGAAACCAGTTAGATGGATAAAGTAAAAACGGGAGAAGAGAAGAAGAAAAGGAAGAGAGGAAAAAAGAATGAACGCGAAGGAAGAAAAATAAACTGAAGACGGAAGTAAGAAGACAAGGCAGGAAATAAAAAAGATGAGGTGGTAAACAAATGAGAAGTGAGGGAAATGTGACAGGATGAAGGAAAGAGGAAGAAAAGGAAAAAAAAAGTGAGGAGGAGGAAGGAAAGAAGAATAAATCAGAATGAATTAGATAAAAATGTAAACAAATGAGGTGCTTTCAGAGACATGAAGAACGAAAGAAGGAAAGAAAGCAGAGAAGAAAGGAAAGAAAGAATGAAAGAAGAGAATAAGAAAAGAATAAAGAAAGGAAATAGAGACTGAATAAATAAAGGGAGAAGACAGAAGACTCAAGAGGAGCGTATAAACAGATGAGGGGGTGAGGGTAAGGAAGGCAGGTGGTGTCCAATAATTTGTTCCCTTCCCCCCCAACACCACACGACACCCGCTCAATGTCTCTATTTCCACTCTAATTGTTCACCCAGACTTGCCTTTATCTCCGGGATTACCTACCCTCCTCCTCCCTTTATCTCTTTCCCCCCCACGACCTCACCCTTTTTCCCTACCCCCACTATTTTCCTCTCCTTTTTTTCTTCCCGCTTCTCCCCCCCCCCTCTCCCTCCTTCCCTCCAGACTTTCTCCTCCCATCCCATTCTTTCATGATCTTCGTCCTTATCTCTTCTCTGGACCTTCCACATTACATTTTTTTTACCTGATTTTTCTTTCTCTCCTTTACTCCTTTTTTCCATCCTTCCGTCCTATTTTCCCTCCTTCTCTTTCCATTATCCTTTCTCTCCCTTCCTTCAATTGTGCTTTCCGCGTGTTATATCCTCCGTTTCTTCCTCTCCATTTTACCTTTCCCTCTCTTCCTCTCCTATCTTCCTCTTTCACTCCATCTTCCACCCATCCACACTATCGTTTCTCCTCTCTCACTTCTTTCCTTCATTTTTCTCTTCTTGCTTCCATTCTTCTTTATTTTCTTCCACACTCCCTCCCTTAATCCTTTACCTCCTTCTCTCCTCCTTTCCCTTACATATTCCACTCGCATTGTCCGTCTCCCCTTCTCTCCCTATTCCTCTAGTATTCCTTTCTCTTCCTTTCTTCCATCTTTTCCTCCAACCCTCCTTCCCTCCCTCTACCATTCATCCTTCTACCCCCACCTTATTCCTTTTCCTCCCCCTTCGCCCCCCCACCCATTCTTAACTCTATTGTAAGCCTCACTCTTCAAAAACATCTCCACAAATCTTGCCATTTCTTTCTACCCTTCCCTTCCAACATTAACAGTAACATATTCTTTTCAATATATTGGCATTTCCTTATAGCATGTCACAGACCACTACAAAACATAACAGAACAATTCAGAATTTCATAATTCAATTTTAAAATGTCAAAAGTCCCCTTAATAATATAAATAATTTTAAGAATATTTCCATTTCCCCAGGGAATATCAAAAGTTCCTTTTAAAATAGCAGTAATTCCTCTGAATGTCTTATTCCAATTAAAACATCATTCAACCCTATCACTGTAATTCCTTTTGAAACTTAAAAATATTATATATTACTATCAGTAAAATATCAGTAATTCATTTGAAAAAAAAAGGAAAAAAACTCCTTTACACACAAAGAATTTTCATACTTTTTCTCGCGTTTCAGCAAATGGTCGATTGTGGAAAATAAGATGTAAACGATAGGTGATAAATCTGAGGTGTCGGCAGGTCGCTCGCCAGGGAAGGTGAGGTCAGGTCAGTTCTCAGATAGAGGTTAAAGATAGACCCTCCCCTTACCCGTTCCCCTCCTCCTACCCACCACTCTTCCCTCCACCCCCTACCCCTCCCCAGGTCCCCTAAGACCTCCTCCTTCCTTTACCCACTCTCTCCCAGTCACAAGCCCTCTCACCTGCAGCATCCGTACCCTCACCTCCTCTCCCTCTGCCCATACTTCTTTCTCTTCCATAATAATTCCCCTCCTATTCTTTATTCCCCACATTCTTCTATCCCCCTCTACTCCATCCCCAACCTTCCTTCCTTCCTTTTCCTCTCCCCTTTTCATGCTTTGCCTCTCTTAAGCCCATGGAACAGGTATTTATGACCAGACCAATTACAACCAGATTTGGTTTCGAAAGGACCACAAGGTAAGCTATCGTTTGCTTTCCTTTGAACTCCTTTTTCCACTCTTTCACCCTTTCTATTTCTCCTCCTACCCCCCCCCTCCACCCTTTCCCCCTTCCATTCCATCTTCTCTCCCTTCTCCCTTTCTCAGTTACCCCCACCCCCCTTCCCTCTCTCACGGATCAACTGGTTCTTTCTCTCACGCTCTTTCTCCGCCAGCCACAAATAAGGCTACACCTGTCTCCTCACATGCCGCTGTAAATAAAGCTCATTCTTCTTCTCGTCCAGGGTATTTGGTCTGGCTTCGCTCCCTCTGTTTGTTTATTCAGCGATCTCCTCACATGCATTTATGACGAAAGCACAGCTGAGGGAATAAGATCCCAGCCACGCAAACACACTAACATGGGATTAATATGCAGCGGGGTAAAACAGCATACACGCACGCACGCGCACACACGCACGCACGCACACACACACACACACACACACACACACACACACACACACACACACACACACACACACACACACACACACAGAAAAAGAAACAGAGAGAGAGAGAGAGAGAGAGATCTGAAGTACACAATATACCTCAGGTGGAGGGGAAGGGGGGAGTAAAGAGGTACTGAACCCCAAACAAACATTAGTGAGGTGATTCCCCCTCTGTTCATCGCTCTCACTCTCTCTGGGGCCTCACCTCACCTCACACTCTCGCACCACTCCTGGGATTAGCACCTCAAAGTAATATAAGGCTTAGGAACATTACTATATACTCCACTGAGGCTTATCATCCTTAACACTGTAAATCGGCTACGGGGTTGGTGTATAATATTTATATTATATATTATACTAAATATATGTCATACTAAATATAAGCAGATATCAGTATCATGTGAGACTTATCAACATGATCATCATCACCAATTGCAGCACGAGCAACAGCAGCAACATTATATAAATGCCATTCCAACGACTACCAAGATGAAAAATAGATGAGCATATTATATATATATATATATATAAACACAATGCCCAAATACAGGAATGCAAATATTAAGTTTTTCAATCTTTGAGACATTTTCTTCCACATTATTCCTGCTATTTTCAGGAGACACTGCTTATGGTAGACCTCTAGCAGTGAGGGGGTTGGTGATGGCTATAACTAACTCCTCCAGTTCGAAAAGTCTCTCCTAAGCTGAATAAATCCAGCGGAAGAACTAAAAAATAATAATAATAATCAATGGAGAGGGTCGTTAGCTTCATCATAGCGCTAGCCTTCAACTTAACTGATACTCTTCATTCACAGATAACAAATAAACAGGTAGATAAATAAGGGGTATATTTATCACCTTTAAAGAGTACATTAATCAGCTTAGTCTCAGTACTCACCTCCAGCTCAGCCTCCACCATCTCGTGCACAGTGGCAGCGCGGAAAGGGGGCGAGAAGAACACATTTGATACCGGCATGAGTTTCTGCACTAGTGATACAGTTCTATGGGCACAGGTAGTCACGATATGAGCTAGGTACTCTGTCTACAGGCACTGGTAGTCACGGTATGGGCTAAGTACTGGGTCTAAACACTGGCAGTATAAGCTAGGTGTATTGCTGAGGCTAATGTTAGAGCGAATGATGTTAGAACTGCAAGGTCTAGGGTACTGTATGGCTTAGAATATTAGAATGAGAAGGAAGTTTTCATTACTAGGATGTGCATGGGAGAGAGAGAGAGAGAGAGAGAGAGAGAGAGAGAGAGAGAGAGAGACAGACAGACAGACAGACAGACAGACAGAGACAGACGGACAGACAGACACACAGAGAGAGAATGGTTTGGTACCGGTATTAATCTGGAGAAAATTATGTTAGAATGAAATGATGGACTTTGTTAGGCATAGGATGATGTTACAACGAGATTCTAATGAGTACTGTTAGGTTTATAATGATGTTAGAATGAGAAAAATTTGGATTACGTTCAGATCCTGGGAACAGAAGGTAGAAAGCAGTAAATGTCAGAATGGATATCAACGTGGATAACAAGACGCTTCAAAACAATGTTGGAACGAAAAAATGTTGTCTGTTAAGAGGAGAAAAAATATTGGAAGATGGAGTAACTTCGATGTTGGCAGAAAGACACTGATGTTGGAAAGGGTATTAACTTGAATATCGAGACGCTTCAGGACAATATTCGAGCGACAAATTTCTGCTGATACAGATGCGATGTTTGCTGTTGGCACTGGCACAGGTGAGAACACACTGACGCGGCCACAGCAACACCCCCACGACACCCCCCCAGGCCACAAGATAAGGCTTTATGGCGAGGGATTTACCTGAGCGATATACACCAATCTGGGTGACGCAGTACATTTCACGTCTTTCCTCACGACCAGCGATTAATATAATGCCATGATTACACTTAACCTAGCTCTCACTACGAGATGTCTCCCCTAAACTGAATGAAACTCGTTGAAGGAAGCAAAATTAAGGTGAAAAATAAGCCCGTGTTGCTCTCATATACCTGGCTTCTTCCGAATCAGGTAAAAGGACATCACTGGAAAGGGCTAATGAAGAAAGTTTTTCAGCCTTTCACTACCAAGGTCTCTCCAGGTGGCATAAAATCGTCTGGTTTTAGCAGGAAAAAAATATACAGGCTTCATCGTACTAAAGGAGTAACATATCATAGTGTTGGCATATACAGTATTTCATGAACTAAACCGGTGTATCTACAGCACTCCAGCAAAACACTATCATCTCACCATGAGCAATGGTTGAAACGTGGTCAGAGCTATGCCGCGCCTTTCGGGTGCCGGTGGTCTCCCTTACCTGCGTCTGGAGTTAGTCAAAAAAGGATGATCTAGTGAACACTGAACAGCATAAGAACATACAAAATATGAAACAGAGTTCAAAAGTAGCTAAAGATAATGTCATGGACGAGTTCTGATATGTAACCGTTGTCATAAAGATACGGGTGTACGTGATTGTGAAGACATAAGTGACGCAATATACATAAGGTATACTCAGGGCCAAAACTAAGCTTTACTCTAAAGTCTGAGGGTTTGTCCTAAGCTAAATACAATCGTATAACTTAATTAGAATAAAGTAAACAGTATGTCCTCGAGGTGAAGAGTCTATAGATTATGTCACCGAGTTCCTCTGACCAGTGCTGTATGTAAGCAGTAACGTTAATTCGAATTCCGGTACACTGATACACTTCCCAACTTTTCAAAAGATGTAATGACTAAACAAAAATTTCATATTCATATTCAAATAGCCTATTGAAAGGGAGATACCTACAGCATAGACTAAGGCTAATTTGAACAAACTGTATTAATCAATCATTTCTTTCTACTTCCAGGCAAGCTTATAGAGCTTAGGAGTTGAGCCTCGTCGTCTACGGGTTAACTCTTTGAAACCGAGAACGTACTTCGTAATTTGTTGTTGCTAGTGACGGACAGTCTTAATCAGTTAAGGAGAGTAAGGTAAGAAAGGGTAAGAAAGTCTCGCTTTGCTCCTCTCAGCTCAAATACGTACTTTGTATCTTATTATGGCTAACGTTAGACGAGATTATTCAGGTGAGAGGAGAGCTTCCTTTTGGGGGTGAAGAGCTTAGAAAAAAAAAAAAAAAGTCTCTTGTAACTCTCAAAACGTGAAAAATCCTAACTATTTTATTCTTGCTGCCGCCAGACAATAATACACCCAGTATAGGAATGGCCTCCTTTCTGAGAGTTAAAAACCGTACCACCAAAGCGCTTGACATGTAGGCGATGACGTAACCCTGTGTATCTGCTCGAGCAGGTAGATAAAGAACTTAACAAGAATGACAGCTATATCTTATCAGTGAGTATCGCCAGGGCGAGGTGTGGGGGGAGAGGGAAAGGGAAGAGAGAGGGGAGATAGTGTAGGGGAGCGAAGGTGGAGTGGGAGTGAAGTGACAAGGGCAAAGGTGGAAAAACGAGGAGTGAGAGGGTGAAAGGGAGATGTGAGAAGCGAGGATGGAGACAGCGAGAAAGGAAGGGGTTAAGGGGTGAGTGAGTAAGGGAAGAGGGGGAAGTGGCTGTCAGGAGGTGAATAGGGATAGGTGAAGTTTGGGTGACTGAGGCGAGATGTAGAAAGGTGGGATGAGGAGGGGCAAGAGGAGGGCGTGGGTGGAGGGGTAGAAATATGAGGGGTGAGTATGGGGGTGGAGAAGAGAGGCATGGTAATGTAGCCCCCTGACGACTGCTCACACACCTGGCGGGCTCGGGTGGGTTCAAAGGAGAGCCTGAGAGGTGTTTGTGGCGCGAGGTCGAACGTGAGACTCATGTTTGATTATACACCCTTTCACCGCTACGAAGGCGTTTATGTGTTTTATTCACCATACCAACAGGTAGTTCTATGCTGATGAATTATGCCTTTTTACTCTTATAAATACACCCTCGTATTATATCAAGGTTCCCACTAAATGATTTTTTGCCAATGAATATTATATATAAACACACACACACACACACTGTATATATATATATATATATATATATATATATATATGCGACATGGATGTTCTTATGCATTCACATTACTTTAACACAGAAAAGCTGTAATGAAAGTTATGAATGAATGCAATTAAGGTTTTCGTTCAGGCAAGCACCTGAAAGTTTTATACAGATGAATCATGCTCTTACACTGATATGGTTGCGATTGTAGGTTATTTTATTCATGGTACTTCCTGGCGACTTTAAAGAATATGAGAGAAATAGATGACATGTTGTGTTGTTTATATGCCTTTCACTGATATGAGTGCCATCATGCATTTTATTCACACCAGCACCAGGTGATATTATACACGTTTTGGATACAATGACGTGTTTAATTCAGGCGAGCGGTAGACAATTATGAAGGAGCACTATTAGCAGGAAAACAGTTACATCCACCAACTAAGCATGGGAAAACACCAAATCCGCACGTGTGTCTATTTTCTCTCATGAACGTATTTCTTCCACGATCCTATTTATATCCTCTGGGCCTATGTACTTATTTGGGCCCATTTCCCAGGTCTATAATCCTCGCGGACTTTTTCCTACATGGCCCCTACCACAGATCTACTCGCTCCATGGATCTGTTATCTTAAAACCCATACACGCCCTGTCCACTCACCTACCCACACCCCGCCCACCCACTCCACTCACCCACCCACCTCACCGCACTACGTCCACCCACCCACCTCATCCCACTCCATCCACACACCCACCTATCCACATTGCCCACCCCTCCCGACTACCTTGCCCATCCATCCACCCACCTGCGCACACCACTCCACCCACCATGCCCCTCCAACCACTCCAACACACGAAGGAGAGAGAGAGAGAGAGAGAGAGAGAGAGAGAGAGAGAGAGAGAGAGAGGCACAATTGTTTTAACAGTATAGATAACAGAAGACAATCTGTATTCATAAGCCTTATTCCAGTTTGCAATACACGATTTTATTCACGTGGGAGGCAAACTAGCAAAAAAACAAACAAACAAAGAGCAGAAGAAGCAGAGAAAACGGAAACCAAACAGGGGACAAAGCTGAAAGATACATCAGAGAAAATGGAGAAACCTGAAAGTCACATAACAGAACACAGAAATGAAAGACAGACATAAGTGACAGGCTATGAAAGAAAGAACGAAAGAAAGGAAAGAGAGAGAAAGAAAGAAAGAGAGAAACGGTAGGCAAAACTGAAACACACGCAAATCATTGGAACAAGGAAAACAGAAAGAAAAAAAAACTAAGAAACAAAGACACTAACCCTTGAATCCAATGACGTCTCGTACTTTCAACCCTACTACTACCACCAGACGATTTTACTCGACTCCGGAAGAACTTCCAGTCGTGTAGGGGTTGATATAGGCTAAATGTAACCCCTCCAGTTCGAAAAGCCTCAACTAAGCTGAGAAAAATCGTCTGAAGATGAAATAAGAATGAAATACGAAATAAGCATTAAATAAGGATACCATTAAGACATCGTGAAAAACTGCTTAAGACATAAAAAAAAAACAAAAAAAACGCGGCTTTAAAAAATTATCGTACGTCCAAATATTCTTAGGAAATAGCCTTGATCACGTAAGTCCTGCGTAAGTTAGAATTTGTTTATCAGGGAGAGGAAATAGCTCAGGCGTTGCAATCTTGAGAGAGAGAGAGAGAGAGAGAGAGAGAGAGAGAGGGGGGGGGCGAGAGATCGGATGCAAGACACGAAACTAGAATTGACAGAAAAAAGAAAAAACAAATTATCTGCAAGCTCTAATTTGCTTTCACTGGAAGAATCTCTAAATTCCCTCCTCTTTCTCATTCGTAAAACCTGGAGAGAGAGAGAGAGAGAGAGAGAGAGAGAGAGAGAGAGAGAGAGAGAGACAGACAGACAGACAGACAGACAGACAGACAGAAGCACGTCAATCTTCTTGCATGAGTTATGAGGTCGTATCAAAAGACAGTTTCGACAATTTTCTATTATCAGTCTAGCTATCAGAGTCTATTTATCTATATATCTTTCTACCCATCTATCGATTTATCTATCTATCTGTTGCCTGATGCACCATCTTGCCACTGGTGGCTTGATCAAATAACCGACAGGAATTCTTTCAATCTCTCTTCCCACGACACTTCTCCCTGCCTCATACCCTCTTCCTCCTCCCATCTTTCTCCTTCCTCGCTTCAGTTATCATATCCGTTTTACAACCATGCTTAATCCCAGCTTTCATCCACAGTGCCAGCGACAAACTGCGTCTCCAGCCACCTCATTCTCACCACTACATCACTACTTCTCAGTTGTTAAACGTCTATTGCAAAAGTTCATGTAGGGTGGTCTGGACAAAATATCTTCCGTACTTTTGTATTCGTAATTTATCATTACAATTTTGAGTATCTTGTTGCCAGACGCCTAATCTCTGAGGTCCTACAGGATGGTCATGGGAAAAAGAATAATAATAACCCGAGGCCTCTATCGTCACTCATCACCGTACTTCAGTTGTTTATCGTTTCTGTCACACGCCTTATTTCAGAGTACATCCCAGGTGGCTGCGATATAAAACACTTCCAAACCTCTTCAGACATAATTCACTGGTATTGACTGCTTCTGCGTTGTTCTTACTGTAAAAATTAAAAAGCATGATTTTAAAAATAACTTTGCTAGCTTCGAAGTCCGACAAGGCTCTATCCCACACCCTCAATATTCTCCCCACATCTCCAACAACGTAATTTCCACACACCCTCACCAATACTCCCACGCCCTGTATACAGTACTTCCCCCACACCCATTCCCATTTCCCCACACCCCTCCCTCCCTACCCTTACCCCCTATATTCCACTGCACCCCACCACTCACCCCATATCCCATCACTCTTCCAACACCCTCTACACTCCTCCCAACCCCCCCACCACCACTATTCCCACGCTCCCTGTTCTTTCCCTAGACCCTTATAACTCCTCTCGCATCCCTTATCCTCTCCCTGAATCCTCACAATTCTGCACACCACTCTGGTTCACCTCAACTATTTTTCCCTTATGCCACACCCCACTAATCTCCCTACATCCTCTCCACTCTTTCTCATCTCCATCATTATGCCCATCCTCCTCAATCCCTCACTTATCCCCACCATTCTCACCCATTCACTCTCGCAACACCCCAACCTCTCTCCTTTCTCTCTCTCTCTCTCTCTCTCTCTCTCTCTCTCTCTCACTTCCTACATTTCCTCATCTGTCTCTCCCACCCCTTCCACCGTCCACCCCCCATAATTCTCAGCCACCTACCCATCCTACCTTTCTCCCCACCCACCCCCACCATCCTCACCCACCGAGCCACCCCACCTATCTCATTACCATCGTCCGCCACGTCAAATCAATTCCCGGCCAGCCTCACACACCTGTCCCGCACCAGACGTGATAAAGAATGTAAAGACTTATCAATAGTATATCACGTGCATGTATGTATACTGTAAATGTGCCTAGAGAGAGAGAGAGAGAGAGAGAATCATCGTGTGTGTGTGTGTGTGTGTGTGTGTGTGTGTGTGTGTGTGTGTGTGTGTGTGTGTGTGTGTGTGTGTGTGTGTGTGTGTGTGTGTGTGTGCGTGCGTGCGTGCGTGCGCGCGCGCGTGCATTCAGAGAAAAGGAAAAGTATCTGAACGTGTAATTTAGGGCTCCTGTAGTCCACAAGATTCGAAAGATTTCTCCAAGCATCAAGACGACATCAATGTGGCGATTTGCCTCGAGTTAGGTCGCCCCTACTCCCTATGTGCTATGCTCTTTTCATTTCAGCTTGGACTAAAACTCTTACTTCTTCTTGAATGATGAACTTTAACAACAGATTAACACTGATATATGATGCTAAGTTGCCAACCACAAAGATGACCCGTGGAAACCCTATATAGCTATCGATATAACTGTCTTTTTCTGCCACGGAGCTATGTGAAAAAAAAGCAGCTAGAGGACGAAAATTTAAGGTGAGAGAACCATAGTAATATTCAAGGTTCACAATGTATCAGCTTAAATAATAATCTTCTCGGTACTATGGCGTCATTTGTATCTTTTTGTGCTGTCTCCAGACGATTTTTTAACTACTTCAGGCCGGGGACGTCATTCAAAAGTTGTTCTTGTTGATACCATAAAGTTTTATTCAGCTTCGGTATGCACAACAGTAGTGATGAGTTAGTGAAGGAGTTTTTCTTAACCCCTCGAGTTCTGTCAATTGAATAAAACCGTCCGGAAATATCATCTTTCCCGAATTATACATAATCGTATGGTTGTCAAAAATACAGAAAACGTATTAAGACAAATCGTCAACGCAGACAAGAGATTAATGGAACTCTTTTAATACCTTCCGACAAAGCTGATTTTCTGGAGTTGAACAAAATCGTCCGTGGATAGCCTGAAGAATGGATAGTGTCATCGTGCAGTAAGGGGATTACTCGTAAAACTGAGGACACAAAGAAGTGTAAAGAAGGCCCAAAACCTCGTTGGCCTTCTAGGGAACAGTTTTGAACAGGAAATGTGATTAACCTGCATTCCACCACGTTTCAAGGCGTAGTCTGCTGTGAGGTACAAAGAAACAACACAGCTTACTTCTTTGTTTCACAGACAAAATGTAAATAATTGCGAGCTTTTGTTTCCCCTCGTCTTTTCTGTTTTAATACATGGTACGATGACGCAATCTCCATTTTGGCCAGCTGTCATCAGATCAATTTATTTATCCATCTCACGAAATGACCTGTTGTGAGGAAGTGGTTAAGGAAAGCTTCATATAAATTCCACTGCTCGAATACTTTCCCCGAACTGAATAAAATCGTCTGGAGACAGGATAAATAAAATATAAAAACACCCAGACAGTAAAGAGGTTAAGAAAAAAATGGACTGTGTCAGGGAATGATAATGTCGTCTTGTTCATTTCCCCTGACTTTCCTTAATTAAAACCATTGACCTGAATTAGGTTTAATTAAAGGTCCCTTGTGTTATTTGTTGTCTGTCTCTCTCCTTCGTAATTATATCTGCCCTTTGTCCATAGGGATTAAAGCTTAATTTCTCTTCTTGCATTTACATCTCTTTGTATTCAGCCTTTGTGTGTTTAATTACATTTGTATAAACATGAGCAATCAGTAGAAAAGCGTCGGTATATCCATTGTACTATACATTATGCAACAAAGGACAAAGAGATCTGAAATACTGAAGTGTGTACTTGGTGTCATTATCCATATACTGTAGTCTGCTGTGTCACTAACTACAAAAATATACCAAGAGCCCGAATTTCTTGTTCCGATGACATAAAAAACACCACTCATGTCTAACTTCATGGAAGTTATATATACAGTATATTCATATACATACACACACACACACACACATACATACACACATATACATACACACACACATATACATACACTCATATATATATATATATATATATATATATATATATATATATATATATATATATATATATATATTTATTTATTTATTTATTTATTTATATACATAGATATGCCCATGGTGATAAACGATCGAAAAATCCAAATCATCCTCGAGGAAATTCTAAACGATATCTACAACAGCTGACCTTCACCCGGCCGCGTGGTTTGCACTGCTAGATCACGATTAATAGTCAAACAGGCAGGATGATTATTGAATTAATTTGAAATCCCAAATGTTTAAGCGACTTACTGACCGAGACAACACATGGGAAAACACATACCGGTACTCCAACAACCAGTATTGCCACGAATCACTTGTAGGCTACGTATGTATATATGTATGTGTATATGTACTGTATGTATGTATACGAGGCGAATGATGTGACGGGGAGAAGAAACAGGCTTCTCTCGGTGTGTGGAGGGACGATTGGCCGTCATTACGGAGGGAGAAGGCCGCGGGGGCAGGAAGAAGAGAGGGGGGTGGGAGTGAGATAAGAGGCCCTGGACAGGACGTGGGGCCTGGTCACCCTCGGGCAGGTCGGGTCGGGTTGGGGTGCTGCTGAAGGCGTGGGAGACTGGCCACGGGGGACGCAGGTGCAACAACATTCATACGTACAGTCATGGGCAGTATTTCCTAAATATTTTTGAGATTACCAACTACAACGAAGTGCGCACGTTTGCACACTGATCAGCATAGTAAGATCGCAGTAGGTTTTGACATCCATTATACTTCTGCCTTAAAATGGATGTGGGTCAGATAGGCTCCAAGGTTAATAAAGGAGTGGAACACTTGTCATTGAACAGATTATATATACATTATTTCCACCCACTACCATCCTTCGTCATTGAAAATACCTACTTTCACTCACTATATTCATCCGTCTTCGTATTGGCTTTTCATGCCTACTCCTACCTCAATATAGATAGATAGATCGATCGATAGATAGATAGATAGAGACAGATTATTTGTGTTTGTGTGTGTGTGTGTGTGTGTGTGTGTGTGTGTGTGTGTGTGTGTGTGTGTGTGTGTGTGTGTGTGTGTGTGTGTGTGTGTGTGTGTGTGTGTGTGTGTGTGTGTGTGTGTGTGTGTGTGTGTGTGTGTGGAGTCCCGTTGTCATTGCTGCGTCTTCCTGGAGGTGTGGGAGGTGGAGGGTCTTGTTTACATGTCTTGGGTATCGAATGCATAAAGCGAGACTCCAGTGGTATACTCTCCAGCCGTTATTTAAATTACGAGGAGGTGTAAAAGAACTGATGACCTGGACTGTACATGGGTAGCTAGAGGGATGCTGGGTTGATGTGGGTGGGAAGGGGCTGGTTGGAGAGGCGAAGACAGAAAATGAGTGAACAGAGGAATGAAAGCACTAGGTGAATGGGTGAGTGATAATCATTAATCCCTTAGAATTATGACGTTCTTTGCATCCAGTTCTTGTTAGCAACTGATGATATTTTTCAGGTTAGGCAGATGTCTCGTTGTGGGGAAGCGTTTAGTTTGAGATATACTGATGATACAAATTTAGATACAGATGTACAGATGGGTGTAGAGGTAGGCATAGATACTGAGGTAGCATAGATAATTATATACAGATTGATACAGATATGGGTGGATGAAACTGTGTGCGTGTTGGGGAGGGGGGGTAGCGAGGCGGAAATGGCAGGTGGGAGACGGAGTGGACTGGGAACACAAATCTGGAAGGCCTGGCTGGGAGGGAAAGTGGATGCCTGCTTAGTGATCAGATGGGTATGCGGGAAGGAGAGGCTGAGCGGAAGTGCACAATGGAAGTATGTGCAGCTGGAATGGAGGGACGTGAACTGTTGGCGAGTGGAGAGGTGTGGATACGTAGTTAGGTGGAAAAGCGTGGTGAAGGAATTCGATGGAAGGGTGGTGTGAGTTGTGGACTTAGTGACTACAGAGTATGTGGAATTGTGTGAACAGGAGGATGAGGACAGAATGGACTTGTGTGTAACTGTAGAGGAGGTGCGCAGAGGAAAGGGAAGGATATACTCGTACATTATGGAAGTACTAAAGGTGAGGTACTTGAGTGGATGGAATGGTGTGGATAGGAGACTTGCGATAGGGGGGAACTAATGAATAAGTGTTGAAAGGGGGATAGGTGGCTGAGTGGTATGGGTTGTGAACGTGGTGGCTGCAGATCAGGTAGAACAGTGTAAGTACAAGAGTGGAGGACAGAAGGAAATGGATTGGTGACAATGGAGTGGTGAGGGGAAGGAGGAGGGAGGAAATGCGAGGGTGATGGAGCGTGAATGAATGGCAGTGTGGAGTGTGAATAGACGGATGTGGATGAGTGGACGAGCAGAGATGGGGTGATTGTAGATGGTGAGGTGTAGTGGAGGTAATGAACAGTGCCACGACAGTAAATAATACCAGAACCGGGAATATTACTAAGACAATGAATAGTTCTAGATAGTCCCCCCCTTCCTCCTTCATTCCCACCATGCACCTCCTTCTCTTTCCCTTCTCATCTTCTCTTTCCCTTCTCATCTGTCTCCGTTTCTCTCATCTCCACGCCCGAACAAACACCTTCCCATCCCCGTCACTCCTCTCCATCTCCTCCCATACACTCCTTTCTTCATCTCATCTCTCATGCTCATTTTCTCTCCTCATTAATCTTATCTTTTCTTATCCTTTCCTCTTCTTCTTCACTCATACGTTCCCTCACTTTTTCTCTACCTCTTCCAATGCAGAGTCTCCTCTCCACGTCACCTCTTCATTTTTTCCCACTCTCTCCTTCATCACCTTTCTCCTCCCTCACCTCACGTCTCCTCCAGCTTCCCCCTCTTCCTCTCCCTCTCTCCCTTCAATCCCTCCCCTTCTCCTCACTTCTTCCTTCACGTTGCCCTTCTCATCCCCCTCTCCCCTTCTTCTCGACCCTGAGCATCCTAAGCTTCCGTTGTGTTCCCTCCCCTCTCACACGACCTCCTCTCCCTCCCTTCTCTTCCTCCTCCCCCATTCCTCTCTCCACCCTCTCCCGTATACTCTCTCTCTCTCTCTCTCTCTCCTTTTATCACCCATTCCCTCACATATCCCCTCCATGCATCCTTCATTCCCCTCCCATTCCCCCATACCTACTTTGATTTCCTTCCACAGTCTCCCATACACTTCCTCCTCTTTCCTTTCCTTCTCCCCTTTCTACCATAAGTTAACCCATCTCCTTCTACAGACCCCCATCCCCCAGCTCCAATACTCCCCCTCCCCCTTCTACAGGTCCCCCAAACTCCAATAACCCCCTCCCCTTCTCCAGGTCCCCCCCCCCACCTCTCAGCAGCATCCCCAGCTTCCGCCCCTCAGGATATGATTGTGCTCCATCTCTCCCCCCCCGGTTGGCTGTTTTAGTACTCCGGTCGGCACCCACTACTCTCTCTCTCTCTCTCTCTCTCTCTCGTCTTTTTAATCTTACTCTAACTCTTATTCCATCTGAAATTTTCATTCCACTGTACTGTGCTGTACTCAAAGGTTCTGCACTCTACTCCTCTCTCTCTCTCTCTCTCTC
>NC_137046.1:51191265-51436265 GCF_032717465.1 Coenobita brevimanus
TGATAATGCAAATAATTTGTTGTCCCAACCTTCAGTTAGAGAACAACCCGTAACGGATGAGCTTACATCAATGTCACTAGTTACTTTAATGGGTAAACTGGGACGAGTGACGCTTTCTGAGATACGGTGCTCAGATGAAGAATGCTTATATTTATGCCCATCGACTATAAATTTTTGCTAAATCCTAATCTGTAAAGATCTAGGTGATTAAGATCATGGTTGGTGAGAACAGTAGGATGCGTCTGATGTGAGGCGCATGAAGAATGGAGTTCTTAAAGAAGGGAATACTTTTAAAATTATCATTGGTCAACCCATTGCGGTGCAGGATGGCATCTGAATACTTCATTCTGGTTAATGCCGCACATGTCTACTTAGCTGCAGAAAATCTTAAGGGAAAATTATTCCTTTCAATACAATGAACGCATCAATGTGTTTTCTTTGAATCAAAGCCACCCGAGGGTATGTTTAAATGTTAGTGAGTGAATAGCTGGTATCCTATTAACCCTTTCAGTTTTATGGGCGCAATTTTGGCATACTCGTACTGTTCTCGCTAATGCTAGCTACCCTTCCCCTCCCCCTTTTTTTTAATCAAGATGGAAATTCTTTGCAGTCGTCGGTTCCCATCCACTGTTGGGGTCGTAATGATTAGTTTCAGTTTTGCCAGGGATTCAAGCTACGAGTGGCTCACAAGCTGTGGGTCTGGCGTAGGTGCTCTGTGACTCCACCTCATGAATCACAGGCACTGCTTAAATCTGATACCAATGGTAATGTGCACCCACAGTTGTTTGCGTCGATTAACCCCTCCAATCCGGTGACGTCTTTTTCGTTATATTCAAGCTCTACCCGGTAGATTAATTCATCTTTGAAGACACCGTTCGAGCTGTTGGGGTTAGCTATAGCCTATGTTAATAACTTCATTGACAGAATTCCTCTCGAAGTTGAATAAAATCGTCAGATGGCAGCAACAATATCCCACAATAATAACGTCATGCTAGTGAAGGGGTTAACCAGCTCATTCTTCCCAGAAGGCGCCGATGTATCCTGACGTAATACCAGTATCATATACCTATACAGGTATTTTACTTGCCACAGGGTTACACGATTTCATTCATCCGAGAAAAATGCCAGGCAGTCAAAGCGTTACCATATAATACGAGTATACCTAACTGAACTAAATAATAGATTCGTAGAGCAAGGTCTCAGAAACCAGTAACATATCTAAAATCAAGGCAGCTGAGATGTGTAAGGCCCAAGAAGCGAGGATTAGCCACTAGGCCATTACGGGAGACCGGTCGGGTTTAATGGATGCAGGTGAGTTCCGAACAGGTCCACGGAAGCCGCATCAGATTAATAAATGCAACCCTGAGCTCACTCGACACGCTAAGCAAATTGATACTCGCACAAAATTTGTTTTCAAAACTGCCTTCCTAAATGAATATGAAAATAAAATTCAAATCCAGATACTAAACGGAAAGGTAGAAAGCAAATATAATAAGTGAAATAATGCAACAACAATAACAGCAACTAATAATAATAATAATAATAATAATAATAATAATGAATATTATGATAACATGTAACAAGGCTGGGAAGTAGAATGACATTCACAAAAAATTATTTACATGATTATATCGCTAACGAGAAATACAAATGGAAAGGTATAATAATAATAATAATAATAATAATAACCTTATAACAATGAAACTAAAATACATATAAATTCCTATGAAAACTGAACGAACAAAAATTGGATGGCAGAGAAAACGTGCCGATGTTGCCAGCCAAGACAGCTGACCTGAGCCTCAGTGAAGCACCTGAGGCAGTAACTGTACAAATAACAAGCAAGCAGTGAGGCGCCAGAGGGGAGAACACGGGACTGGCAAGCAATGGCGTCGAGAGATCAGAAAAACAAAAAAAAAGTTCACCATTAAAACTGCCACAAGACTAAAGGTGGTTGGGTAGACAGAATTTTTTTTTTTTTTTTATTGTTGTTACTGTCAGTCGTTGTTAGAGTCTATTATGTCTTAATCCTCCTCCTCCTCGTCATCACCATTATCATCATCATCATCATCATCATCATCATCATCATCATAAGATCTACTCTCATCATCATCGACCCCGTCACTGTTATAAGTGAATGGCTGGGATTCAGAAAAAGGAATATGGAAAACACAATATAGGAAAAAAAAATAATCATCAGTTCCACATCCTTATTCACGCCTCACTCTCTCTCTCTCTCTCTCTCTCTCTCTCTCTTTCTCTCTCCCTCTCTCTCTCTCTCTCTCTCTCTCTCTCTCTCTCTCTCTCTGTTTCACGTGTCTACTCACTTCCCTTTCTTTCACCTGGCCAACTCCCTCTTCCTTCCTCCTCACTGTTTCTTTGTTTCATCTGGTTTCTTTGTCGCTCCATTATTACCTTCCTCCACTCCTTTCTGTCTGTCTGTATCTATCTGACTGTCTGTTTGTGCCTGTATCTCTGTTTACCTGTGTGTGTGTGTGTGTGTGTGTGTGTGTGTGTGTGTGTGTGTGTGTGTGTGTGTGTGTGTGTGTGTGTGTGTGTGTGTGTGTGTGTGTGTGTGTGTGTACTGCTTGACATGTTTTTTTTTTCTTGGATATACCGTTTATGAAGGCAGTATACCAGTTGGTTTTGATATATGGAGTAGACTAATAAAAACGGGATAACCTACATAAATTTTGCCTGCATCGTGAGGCGTCAGGAATATGAGGGTTGCGAGTCCTTCCTTCCTTTTTGCTTAGAGAAAGTTTCGACTTAAACCATTACCACGCCCACATCGGTCAATATACAACACCCATATACACAGGCTCTATCACTCCAGCTCACCTCCACCATCCATCACCTAAGTCACGCCACTAACCCCCTCCCGCCCACCCTGCACATTTTATTTTTCCACCTCCACCTTGCTGACCAGGATACAGTACCTATCTTCACAGGATGTTCTTCCCACAGCATGTCTCATCACCCAGCCCAGCCCACCCACTCCTCATGAACGTCATAAAAGTGACTGCTCTGACTACTGACTGGCCAACAACACCCACATTCACTGAGAATAGACTGATCCCATCACAGCTCACCATTCACCATCACTGTCCCAGCCCATCCCACCCACTAGCCTCTGCTCAGTCCCGAATGGTCTGAGCTAACATATCTCAGCAGCCATTTTTTCTTTTTATTTGTCCGACTCTGGGCACAGCCTCACAGCCTGCTCCCAAGGCCCAGTAGTCCTCCTACATACCATACACCTCTACATGTCACCACTTCGGCACTGACCCCCACTGTCCATGTTGAATACATGCTAGGGCTGTCTCATACAGGACTGGTGTATTGGTATTAGCGGGGGTATTTTTACGACATGTCGGCGGGTCTTCTGGTAGATCAGTAAAGTCTGTTTTTATTAAATTTAAATCCTTAACTGATCCCTGCCCCAGCGGGGATCTGAACCTGGGTCCGGTAGGACCGCAGGCCACCTCTCTACCGACTGAGCGACCGCCTCTCCGACAGACCTGAGTTTTTTGCATAAGCCTCATAGGTATCATCTGAAACAATCTGTACTGACCTGAACACCATCCCAGCTCATCTCACTCACTCCTCTCAACTCACCCCACTCAATTCTGCTCTGATCGAATCCATCGCAGCGACTCATGTTCATTCACCTTAACTTGGTGGAGAATCAAGTCCATTTGCAGCCTATTTCACGTGGCTGAGTTACAGAATAAGTCAATGCGACGGCCCTGCATCCTTTTCATAGCACTTCTTTGAGACAAGCGTCTTAATCTAACGTTAAGCTCTTGTTATAGCTAAGCATTCAATATGGAAAGATGGCAATTTTCTGCCTAGTTAAAGTGAAAGGAGTACATATTAGAAAAAGCTTCCATTAATCCCTTTATTACGAGAGAAACTTCGAATCGTTAGTAATATCATTTGGACGCAGCAATAATAAACAGAGGCAACGTACAATAGTTCTGAAGAGTTAAAAAGTAATTACATTAACTCCTTTGCCGCTAGGGAAGATCACTTAAGAATCTTACTGCGCCCAGACTATTCTGCTGGACTGAGAGAAATTTTAGCAGTGTGAGGATTAAGGTGTCATCCAGGGTGGTCTGGCCTGCCAAGCGTGGCGAGCTTAATAATTATTCGGACCACAGCCACCCCAGCCACCCAAGTGAGTTTTCAAGATAAAGTCATGTTCGCACTCCGCTCCAATCTCCGGCCTCCAACACCTGGCCCCTGCACCCCTTCACTACGATGACGTCTTTTATACTTAAATTGTTACCAAAACACTTCATTCTATTTAACAGATTTTTCTATATGAAGGTATTAGATATGGCATTAACTAATCACTCTGAACACTCGTACGAGAGGTCTTTCCATCGTTTGAACAAGACTAAACTGCAAAAGACGTTTTCGGCCTAAACGGTTGGTCTTTTTGCTGGTAGGTATGTACCCAGTTGCAGTGCTATATTAAAGCTTATCTTCATGTCAACGTTTATTCCTACTTCCAAAAAACAGGGTAAAGTACGATCCAGAAACATGGGAAAACACAAAAGCGGGAGAACTTTCAATAACATGCCCAGTGAAATGGTACGGACAACCATTCACACATCATCCTGCCCTTTGAACTCCTGGCTCCTCATCACAAGCAAAGCCATCTTGTTTTTCTTTACAGACACGCTCCACATAAACATTGGATAGTGTCATTCCATCAACTGCTAAGTTAAAAGAGATATTCCAAACCCATGTCATGTGTTCTCGGTACCTACTTTTTCCAGCTGAGAGCATTTCTAGCGTGGCGCACTTATCATTATTCGGAACACAGCCAGCCAGCCACCCATGTAAGTTTTCAATATATTATCGCGTTCACACCCGACTGCAATACACCCTGCGATCACATCCTGGCTTCTGTCCCCTTCATCTTCATTTTTCATCTTCGGAGGTCACAGCTTCACACACACAAAAAAATCAAATAATAAGTTGATTATAGTTGCACAGTTTTACTTGTTGTCTTGTCGATTAAACAATTTTATTCCTTTTATTTTATATGCCGTGAAACGATACAAACTGACGCAGTTCAACCCTTCAGCTCGAAAGACATCTCATCCATTTATCCTAGCTAACGCTTCATGATTTTACTTAGTTAAGGTGAGAACCCTCGCATTAACGAGATTATGCTTGGTAAGAAAATAAAAATAACTACACCCGAAATTTAACCCGTTGTAGAACTGAGGCTTTCCCCACCCGAATAAAATCATCTGGCAGTATCCACAACCAAATACATAAGTGATACTGCTCTACAATGAATTATAGGTCAATTATCTGTCCTTAGTTTGTGATGGCCCTTCAGACGGAATCAGTAGTCACATAACATTAACACAACTCTGCTGTGGTGATTCCTGTGTGACAAGTGGGTAATATGGGTGCGAGACAAAAACAGGAAAAAAAGCTTAACCATTTCAGTTTGGTGACGTATTTTGCATTTTATTCTTGCTATCTTTACACGATTTTGTCCAACTCAGCCGAGACCTTTCAAACTGGATGGTTAGATAATGCCTTCACTAACCCGTTCAGCATGAGAGATTTCGCTTTCACTTAAATAACGTCGTCTGAATGTTACACGAATAAGCTCAAAAGTTTCGCCATCGCAGTGAGGGAGTTAGGTTTTATGTTTCTTAATGTGCAGGCTCTCTGAATACAGGCTCTGGGTAGTCCAAAAAAAAAAAAAGGAGAGTCAGCCTCATTCGCGTGTTTTCAGTCCACTCATCTCACAACTCTACGGTCTCCCCCCACCATACGTCATCCCAAAGGCCTGAGTGTGATGGGGAGTAACGCTGTACTGGGGAGGAGTTGTGTAGTGAAGGTGAGGCTGGAGTGGGGCTGGTCATTTTGAGGATAGGCTAACATAGGATTTACGAGATTAGCCCCTTCAGTACGATTACTTTATTTCATACAGTGACATCTTACAGCAATGCTACCATCAGAAAATTCATTTGTCTTAGGAGTGTACCCTAGTGGTGATGTGATAAATAATGGCTCTACATCGCTCCTGAAAAAAAAAAGAATAAAATTACTTAGAGACAGGGTGTAAAATTAATTCTAATGGGGTTATTATGGAAATCACGTCATTCCTTGAACCCCTTCAATACCATGACATCCTCCACATAAGTTTATTCGGCTTAGAAGAGACGTTTGGTATGAGGGACGGCTGAAGTTAACTCACGATACTTTAACCCCGTCGCTATGAAAGGTCTCCCATTGGCTATGTAAAATCGTCTGTCAGCTGCGGGAATTTATTCTGAAGGAGAGATGCAAGAGTATGTGTGATAATAAAGATGAGACAGGGTGGATGGATGACTGTATGGGAAGGCAGGGTGGAGGAGTATGTGGGCAACTAGGGATGGGAATGTATATGGGTGGGCAGGGATGGGGGAGTGGGCGAATACTATTGGAATGGGAGGACGGGATCCCTACCCCAGGCCATCGACGTCGTCCTCACCTAGTTTCATTCTCATTATATCATTTAGGCGATATCTGTTGAGCAGAGGCATTCAACAAACGGCCAACAGCAAGAAACATGCAAGTCTTATCCACTGGGCTTTGGGAACATCAGTGTCAATCAGCGACTTGTATTGTACTGGTAAATAAAAATGTTATTAGTGATAAAAGGGCCTGGAGAGCAAGTGATAAAAGAAAGCGAGGGAAGGAATGGAGAGTGTGAGCATGACGGACAGAGAGAGACAAAGACGGACAGACAGACGGAGAGAGTAGAAAAATGAAGAGGAGGAGAGGGGGAGGGAATGCAAGGATGGAGGGGATGGGGGGCATGGCTGGCGTCAGTGGAAAGCCCGACCCGCTTCACCTCATGAATGAAGAGTGTCATTGGATTTTTGTCTTCTTGCTTCGTGGATAAGACAAGGAGGTGAGGGGTGGAGTGAGGTAGGTATGTGGAGAGGTGGAAGACTCAGGAGAAGGAGTGGGAATTTGTAGAAGCAAGGAGGAACCCGGAGAGGCATGTGGAAGGATTGAAGAACCAGAAGGGAGTAGGGAGAAAAGAAGTACGTGAGTGATGGAAGACGTACGTTTAGGAATGGAGGAAAAGAGGAAACAGAGAGAGAGAGAGAGAGAGAAAGAATAAAAAGGAAGTGATGAGGTGAAGGCCGGAGAGGACACTTAAAGGAGTTGGGGAGAAAACGAGATGGTGAAATGATGGAACATGAGAAGAAAGTGAAAGGTGGAGGCGTAGAAAAAATAAGAGATGATGAGACGAAGTCATTCAGAGATTAAATGAATAAGGTAATTGAATGTGTGGAAGAGCTGAGAGGATACCTGATGCAATAGGTGTAGAAGAAAAAGAGCGAGAGAAAGGTGGAGGGAATGGAAAAATAAAAGGAAATGAGGATATGATAATGATCCCTCGAAAAAGAGGAAAAAGACGGAGGTACTGGGCATAAAGAAGAAATGATCAGTAATAAGCAACACTATCAGAAGTAATAACGATGACAGTGCGAGAAAGTAGAGCTAGAAATAAGGAAAGCCTCTGGAGTCAAGTAATAAAATATTATATACAAAATGAAGGAGAACATATGAAGTGAATTAAACAGAAATATAAGAATGTGATGGCAAAAACACCCAGTTTAACAGAACTTACAAGAATATAATGAGCAGAAATAAATGGCAAAATAAGATTTTGAAGGCAGCACAATGCAAGATACTTTACAGACCATCATAATCTTCTTCTCCAACAGATACCATCATTAATGACCACAATTATTACTACAGCAGCGACAACTACAATGCCCATTTTCTCCAACAAAAGTCACTACTCAGCAACAACTACTACCATCATCCTCATCAACAATATAAAATCCCCACCACCATCTCCAACCACCCATCACCCCCTCCCTCTCTACTCAAATCCCCCACCTTAACCAGCAACCCTCCTCGTTCCCTCCCTACACTGTCCCTACCTCCCCCTCCCCTCTCTACTTTGATCCCTCAGCCTCACCCTCTCCCTCTCCACCCTGCCTTCCCCGCCCCTCCAGTGCCCTCTCTGAAGTACCCAAACACACACTCCACTCAGTTTTACGCGAATCGAAAATCAACATGGCGGGAAATACTGACGTTCCTGATATAACAAGTCATAAAAAGTCTCTCTCTCTCTCTCTCTCTCTCTCTCTTTATATATATATATATATATATATATATATATATATATATATATATATATATATATATATATATATATATATATATATATTACTGGACAAATTAGTTTAAAATAAACACCCATTCTTCACGTAAATTCACCAACAACATACGATGAAAATGACTGTCGTAACCATGACATGTTTGTGAAGGAAGGAAAACGACATCAGAGTGCTGAATCGTTCCACGGCCTTTGTCCTTCCTACAAAAGCAAATCTTAGTTACGACAGGGAAGTGATCGTAAGTTTGTCCAACACTTATATGTGAGGAAATCGGAAACATGGACCCTGTAAAGCCAAAAAAGTAACGTCCCTAATTCAGAAAACCAAAATATTCCCTCTTTTGGTGTTATTTTAAAAAGTGCCTTTCATCTCTTTGCGAGTATGACTGAACTCAAAGCCAATACTCACTATGACCTGTACGTAAAGTGGAAAAAAAAAAAAAACTAAAGAAAAACAGAAATGTGAAGCGGAAAAACTGAAAAGGAAACGTCCCTATTCCCTAGGGTAAGAAATCATCCCTGTCTTTACAATCCCATCATCCGAAAATGCGGACGGTACCTCTTCACCAGCAGGAGTTAATGCAAACCAAAGGCCCATTTTGGTTTGTGGGCTAAACGAGGAACAATGCAGAAAAGTAAAAACGATGAAGAAAAATGGGAGACACAAGAAGAAAAAGGCAAGCAAATCACAGAAATATACCCCTATATACCGTACATCATTTCTGAAGGTGGACGGTACTTTCTCCCTACCATGACTGAACGCACAACAGGCACTCATCTTGGACTAATAATGTAATAGGAAGGATTAGACAAAAGAAAAATACAACTGGGAAATAATAAAAACGTAACAAGGTCCTTGTTGTAAGAAATATAAACATTTTCGCCTTTCTCTGTCTCGTCGTAAAAAACACACGGTACTTCTTTGCCAGCATGAGTGCAAACTAAACACACTCCAACTTGTATGTGGCTATACTTTTAGGGGCTTCCATTCTGCTTAAGGGAGATTTTTCGAACTGGTGGAGTCTGATGCACCCATCATTAACCCCTCCACAGGAAAAGCTTCCCCCGAAGTTTCATCAAAAGAGTCTAATTGTAGCTTAACTGAAATTGACAATGCATCAGCGAACTTAAGGACTTGGAAAAATAATAATCAACCTCGTGGTGGGCTGTTCTGGGCCCAGATTCACAAATACACCTAAGATTAATACACAGTCATAACAGTGATTTGTTTCTGTGGAACGAACAAGGAAAGAAGAGACCATAATATTTTCATCATCATCATCATCATTATCGTCATCATCATCATCATCATCATCATCATCATCATCATCATCATCATCATCATCATCATCATCATCTTCACCATCATCATCATCATCTATGTCTCCTCCTCCTCCTCCTCCTCCTTCTTCTTCTTCCTTCTTCTTCGTCTAGTTCTTCATCTTCACCCTGGCACGCTCAATTTTAATTACGAAAGGGACACTGGTGGTAAGTTTGTTTGTGAATCCGGAACATGATACGGTCGTGCTATGGTAATCAGGGAAACGTGTGTGGTTGTACATGCTGACATCCGGTTGGGAGCCATCGAGCTGGGGGTTAAAGGAAGGCACTTGGTCCGTTCTTTATTTTGCTTTGTATTCGTTTCTCTTTTCTTTTTATAACTGTTTTGATGTGAGTTTGTGTTCTTCATTTAATTTTGTATGAGTTCTTTACGCATCATAATTTTCTTGATTTGTAATAATGTGTCTCTGTATGCATGTGTCTATGTTAACAGAACTTCTCGTCACTGCTTAATGAAATGTGGATAAAAATTGGCACATGCACTGAAGAAGCGGTTTGACTTTAGTGCAGTTTCAATGAAGGGTCGTGGTCATGGGTCAAGGTCAAAGTTTCGGAGCGGCGTCGCTGACCTCTCTCTCTCTCTCCCCCCTATTCCTCCTTTTCTCCCTTTGTCATCCTGTCGTCTCTCCCTTTTCGAAATTGTCTTTCTCGCTCTCCTCAACCCCTTCCTCCTTCCGTCGCTCCCCCTCCCCCCTCCCTCACGCCCACCACATTTGGTCAATTGTCGTAATTTTTGCCGACAATCTCCTCGACTCCTGGGCGGGCGAGAGAGAGAATGGCGGCCTGTGAGTCCCTCGTGTTTAAGAGCGACTGGGTAATTGATGGTGGAGTAATGAGGTAAGTGGGTGGAGGGCCACTCAGGGACGTGCCCGTGGTCCTGGAGGTGGGTGGGGGGTGAGGAGGATGGGATGGTGGAGAAGACAGAGGATGTAAGGGAAATGACAGAAAGGGGTAGGTGGAGGAAAGGTGTGGAGGTGGAGAGAAAGGAGTGGAGGAAAGGACTGAATGGAATGATCTGGTAAAGTGTAAGGGTGAAGAAAGAAAGAGATGGATGGGCGGATGAAGGTGGATGAAGGGGAGGTGGAAGAGATGGCAGTGAGTGGAAGGGGTGGAGATGAAGAGGAAGAGATGGTGGAGAGGACTGGAGATGATCTGGGAAGGTGCATAGGTGGGAACAAAAAGGGGTGGACAGATGGATGATAGTGGGTGAGAGGGGAGGTGGAAGATGTGAGTGGGGAAGCAGTAAGGAGGTGATGAAGGGGAGGGATGATATGAGAAGAAGCAAGCAGGGACAGATAGTAGTGGACGAGTGGGGATGGGTGTAAGGATGAGGAGAGAGGAAGTAAAGGAAAGGTGTGTGTGTGTAGGGAAGAAGGGGTAAGAAAGAGGACCGTGAGTAAGGGATGATGGGTCAGCTCTGGATGAAAGGAAGGACAGCGTGAAATGAAGTGGAAAGTAAACAATTATGCGAAAGAACCATAAACGTTGAAAAGTGAAGATGAAGAAGAAATGAGGCGTAAAAATGGGGTTAGGCGAGGGAAAGATGATTAAAAAAGGGATATTGGTAAAAAAAAAAAAAAAAAAAAGTCGAAAAGAGGAATGTAGAGAAAATGACACTGATAAATGGAAAAGGTAGGGTGGAAAAAAGCTATGGGGATGAGAAGGAAAAGTGACGAGGGTTTTGTGTGTGTGTGTGTGTGTGTGTGTGTGTGAGAGAGAGAGAGAGAGAGAGAGAGAGAGAGAGAGAGAGAGAGAGAGAGAGAGAGAGAGACAGACAGACAGACAGACAGACAGACAGACAGACAGACAGAGAGACAGACAGACAGAGAGAGAGAGAGAGAACATGAGCAAGAAGCAAAGACCAAATGCTCGTGGGCATAGGATGCTCCACGGCCTCTTCTTTGATGATATAGTGTGCATATAAAGCTGTATATTTCTTGTACTGTATATTTCTTTAATGTCGACGGTCTTTATATGTATGTATTCTGTGTATATATATATATATATATATATATATATATATATATATATATATATATATATATATATATATATATATATATATATAATCATTCAAAGGATATCAAAATGTGACATTTTGGCTTTATTCTTGATGTTGTTAGATGATTTTAGATATGATTATGATAAGCGCCTAATAATGAAAAGATTAATAAGGGTTTAGCTAATAAAATACGTCATAGGATTGAAGAAGTTACAGTGCCATACGCAGAAATACAATGTTAAGCAAGGTATATTAAATGTACTTGGTGAAGGCTGAAGTACTATCACTCATAAAAGAAAGTACCCCTCCCCCTCTGTGCGAGAGGCCTTGTAACTCGCAGCATTCAGGTTTGGTAACAGTGCCCCTGATGTTAGGGATAGAGGATGAGGAATGGTGGGGGTGGGGGTACGGGGGAGCTGATCTTCACGAAACACTGCTTCACATCATATTTCGAATCAACCACGACTATATTTGAAATATATACCCGGTAATATACCTTCACAATCATACACCAGCAACATAACTCTCCAACGACACCTTCCCACTCCCACAGTACTTGTGCGTTGAATGCCCTATACCTTCATAAGATTTTTATTATTTTTCTTTCTGTCTCTGATCCTTTGAGGCGATGAACCACATTTCTGCCAACGCACTCACGAACACACATATATGAGATGTGTGCCCACTCCTGATAAGCCGTACAACTGCTATGCTTAATTAAAAAGATAATCCTTATCCCCTGCCACAAGTCTGATAAGATATGACTAAAACCTCCAGACAGTGTTTTCCACCAGTGGGAGGGAAGGGGGGGACTGTAAGACAGAGTAGTTGTTCTGGCGTCATGCACATCTTATATCAGATTCGAGTGTGTTTTCAGGCCAAATATTAACGGATTTGTACTATATTTAAACATTATAGAGATACTCGACTATAACGTATTATTTAATTCATGTAATCACGTTTACCACAATACTTTGTCTATAGTGTTATTTACTAAACGAAACAGTACCAGGGCAACTGTAACCGCACTGAACCCTGATTCGAATGGGTGAGTGGGATTGAAGCAGTGTTTCATGCAGATAAGCTCCCCCCACCCCCTCGACGCCAATCCTCTCCCCCATCCCTGACGTCAGGTGCACTGTTACCAAATCTGAATGCCGCAGGGTACAAGCCCTCTTGCACGGGAGTGAGGGGGAGGATACTTTCTTATATGAGTGGCTGTACCACCAGGAGACCTCCTGAGCTCACAAGAATACGGGCCCGAAGTGACGTAGACTGTTCATACGAAGTAATGAATGTTTGATAATTTAACTAGGCGAGGGACAAATTTACCCTGTCAACAGAATGACGTCTTAATTACATTAACCTTGTTATCGACTGGCGATATAATTTAGCTTAGGGAGAAACGTCTCGTAGTAAAATATTTTCCGTACGATGGTATTTTTTTCTTGAGTATTCTCTTTGCTAGCAGACTGTTACTCAGCTCTGGAGAGTCCCCTGATTGTGAAGGGGGTTGGTGAATGCTGATTTTAATCCTTCCATTTCGAAAAGTCTCTCCTAAAGCGAATACAGTCTTCAGGAGATAGCAAGACTGAACTAAGAATGGCTTCTTAGGGTTGAAGTAACTGAAGAAAGGAAGTGCTGGTCTCGGTCGAGAGAAAACGTGCGAAAAAAAAAAAAAAAAAGTCTTGATTTCACAATGTCGAAAACTTGCCTAAGTTATAGCTAGAGCTATATACTGACAGTAAACACAGCCTCAAGATCTATTGTAGGTCTAGTTCTTCTTCCTTCCCTCTACTAACACCCTTCTTCTTCCTCCTCCTCTACCTCCTTCCCGCCTGTCTCTCTTCCTTTTCTTCTTATTCCCTGCTTTTCTTCTTCTGTCTCCTTCCCTTGTCTCTCGCTTCTTTCTCCTTTCCCCCCAATACTTCCCCTCCTTCTCTCTCTCTCTCTCTGTCTCTCTCTCTCCCACCGCCTTCCATTCTCTTCTCTCTCCCTCTCTACCCTCTACCATTTGTCTACCTCTCTCCTTCTCTCCGTCCTACCCTTTTCTGTCTCTCATTCTTTCTGCCTCTCTGCCTCTCTTCCTTTCTTCTCTGCTTCTCTTCCTCTCTACATTCTTCTCTTTTTTGTCTCTCTCCCTCTCTACCTCCCTTCCCGAAAGACACACAGGAAGTGGAGGAAGTAGAGGCGGGGTGTATAAAAGAGGGCGGCTAAAAATACTACAAGAAGAGAGTCAAAACATGTGTGATGATGAGGGGGTGAAAAAGTGGGGTAAAAAGTGAGAGAGAGAGAGAGAGAGAGAGAGAGAGAGAGAGAGAGAGAGAGAGAGAGAGAGAGAGAGAGAGTTTTTGTGAAAAGAGGGCATGAAAATGGGTAAGCTAGGATTTACAAAATGGGTAGTGAGGACAGATTGGTACGGGGAGGAATGGGGAGAGGGGAGAGAGGGGAGGGATGAGAAGGGAAGAGGAGTGCGAGGGAGGGGAAAGGGATGGGGGAGAGATGGAAAGGGATCGAGAGGGATGGAGAAGAAAGGAGTGGGATGGGAAGAGACGGAGGGAGGAATGGAGAGAGGGAAAAATGGGAAGGGATGGGGAGAGAAAGGGAGGGGGGGGTGGAAGAAGAAAGGGAGAGAAATCGGTGAAGGATGAACTGAAAAGGCGAGAGATGGTGATAGATAGAGAGGGAAAGGGAGATCACAGCAAAATGGGAAGGTGGCGACATAAAGCTAAGAAATGTGAGAGCACAGCTACAGTCAATACTTTTTTTACACTTCAAAGCCTAATGCTATCTTTCTGAGCTTACACTAGAAAGAATTTGAGATGGGATGCTAATTCCTAACCCCAGTTTGTGTGTGTGTGTGTGTGTGTGTGTGTGTGTGTGTGTGTGTGTGTGTGTGTGTGTGTGTGTGTGTGTGTGTGTGTGTGTGTGTGTGTGTGTGTGTGTGTGTGTGTGTGTGTGTGTGTGTGTGTGTGTGTGTGTGTGTGTGTGTGTGTGTGTGTGTGTGTGTGTGTGAGTAATTAAGTAGGTATGCAAGTAGTAAGTAGGTAAGTAAAGGGTGTGAGTAAACAAGAAGAAAGGGAGGTAGGGTGTGTGAGGATAAGGGTTCAGTTAAACCCTTCACTGCAACAACGTCATTTATATATTGTATGTGCCACCTCCAGACAATTTCAACTCCAGCCTTCTTGAACTGAAAATAAAATAATATAAAAATTCCATCATCAGCCCGAGAGGGTGTAATAACTGTGTATGAGACGAAATATACGATTAAGTAAACACGTAAGAGGTCGTCTCTGGAAATGTAGAATACTGAACAGGTGTGAGGATAAGCAGTGAGGGTTGACGCAGGAAGAAAGGAGTGGCAGGGAAAGGTGAGAGGAGTTCAGGACATATGGAGAGGAAGAGGAATAGAGGAAAAAATTAAGAGGTTAAAAAAAAAAAAAATGGGAGAGGCCCGGTAGGGGGGTAAACGGCTTGTGTGCGTGAAGAAAAGATGAAAAAACGCGACGGACCAGGGCAGGAAAATGTTAGGGTGTGAAGCTACGTGGAGGAAATGTTTTAGAAATGTTTTGAAGTACAGTATGAGGAATATACTGAAATGCTTGTGAAGATCGGATGGGAATATTATTTGTTATTCTGAGGGATTGAAAAAGCATTAACTGTCTAAAGAATGTGAAATGCGCAGTAACGAATTAAAAGAAAGCAGTAGATGTTTTGGATCGAGTGAAACTGTAATGTGTGGATAATTTTGAAAGGAACGCATAGATCAGGGCTACTCAATTACTCAGTAAGTATAACGATGCAGTCAAACAATTTCTTAGGCAACGAAGGTCCACGTGCAATGCGTACGTTAAAATTACAGTAAGTCATACTCAATAAAACAATATGGTGGGCACACAGATCACTAGTCGAACACGATACCATCAGACCACCGTGGTTCCTCTACCTACCTACCTACATACAAAATCCTTATAACACCCTGTCTCTCCTTTCAGTTACCTATTATTTTTTTCAATGAACGATCTAACTACAAGAACATGTCATCGCGTATAATTCTTCTCACGCCTACTTAATACATAAATACACTTCTTCGTTTTCCTAACTTCAAGTGCACCAACCTACAAGAACATCAAAACATCATAAATCTCAACAGTTTCTTCACTTTACTGACAGGATCATACCGGTAACAGAATACTCGTGAAACTCTTCCTTTACTTACCATATTTAAACCCCCTTCGACACATTGGCCTTTTCGTTGTTACCCTCACACAACCCCAAGTCTCACATCTCTTCATTCTGCTCCTTAACTTTCCCGTTCTTCTCTTCACACGAGCACGAACACAGGAAAAAATTAAATGCGGGCACTCAACACCACACCGCGTGAGAAGAGCCGATCACACTACCCGGAAAGTTCATAGTTGACAAGCTTCCCCTGATCCTGAAGAGTTGCCATAATTATTCAACTGAGTAAATAAAGACTACAGAACAATAATTAGTCCCACCTTTCCTGTTTTTTTTTTTTTTTAATGCAAATAATTTCACCTTCATCGCAGTTTACTTCACTATTTTCTAAAGAAAACTTGAACTGGTTAGTAGAAAACTGTTTGATATTCATTGATGGCATCTCAGTACATAATTGCTGCTTTTCAGCATGAACCCCCCCCCCTCCACATGGAGCTCAGTTGCCAAATCTCTTAATTAACCCTAGCCAACTTAACCTTCAAATGATGCTTTCACCATTAATTGTGATACATAATTATAGGAAGAGTAATAAAATACACCACGTTTGCGAGGAATATGTATAGCTAGACTATCTCCCACGAGCATCCAAATTTCACCCATCTCTCCCACCCCCAAACCAGCCTCTCTGCACCGCCCTATACCCCTTCCCCCAACCCCTCCCTCATTTCCCTCCACTCCCTCCCAGCTACTTTCCACATCAACCTTTCTTATGAACCTGGGAACTTGAATGTTCGGCTTGTTTAATATAGCATAGTTTACAAATATTGAACAGCCAACAAAGGAGAATTAATTGTGAAGTAGCCGGATGCACTTGCTATGTATCTTTATCAGGAAGTTTTTGTCTCAATATTTCCATTCCTATTCCTCCTTGTCTTCTGCCACCTTCCTCTGTCTTCATCCTCCTTTCTTCTACCTCCTACTTCTCGTTCACCCTCCATCCCTCTTCCAATTTAAACATGCAGAATAATGTTCTCTCTCTCTCTCTCTCTCTCTCTCTCTCTCTCTCTCCGCCACACCACACACATGCCACGTCTCACGCTGCTGCATTTTCTACTTCACACAGCCACACAACACACTACCACATCATGCCATACTACACCACCCACTGCCATGCAACACTGATAAACCTCATACCAGTACACCACACACTGCCACAATTCCCGTTTTATTCAAATGGAATTAAACCAGCCCCCCAAACACACACAATGAAAACGTATAACACCACATACCTCATAGCCACACCTCGCCACACTATACATTACCACACCACACTGACACACAACACTACAAGCTACCACACCTCACACCACACACTGTCACACCCCCGCCTGGTCATTCAATCGAATTTATTCCCACACATCAGTGAAAACCTAACAGTACAACACGCTATTTCCTAATCATGTGAGCTTGCCTACGATATCTACCCCAACACCGTATGAACAGCTAATTCGAGAGAGAGAGAGAGAGAGAGAGAGAGAGAGAGAGAGAGAGCGTATTCAGAGCGCATACCTCCCGCCAAGGAAGCATCATCTTCCCTTTCATGTTATTCATTATCTTGACCTTGACCTTTGACCTTTTCACGCTAAACTCTTATCATTTGCTCTTCTGATGGTCTCCAGTCATTTATTAACAATTTGGTGTAGTCCCATCCAATGTATATTTTTTCCATGATGTGGCTAACATATGGGAAAACAAAAAATAGCATCCTTTGTGGCGGTAATAATATCATTCTATATCCCTTCAATCTGAGGATGCATTTTTTTTTATTCTTGTTATTTCCAGACGATCTCACTAAGCTTACGAGAGGCTCTTCCAACTGCAGGAGTTATACGCCGTCTTCATTAACCCCTTCAGTACAAGAAATCACCCGGCTCGTATAAAATCATCTGGAGTAGCGAGAATAAACTCAGACAAGTCAACATCATCATCATCATCATCATTATCATCACGTTCGGTTGTTTTTGTTGTTGTTGCTGTCGTTGTTGTTGTTGCTGCTGTACCCTCAAGTTCCTCTGAAACGTGAAACTCAGTGGACTACTGGTTCAGTATTAGAGAGAAAGTTGTGGATGTGGCACAGTGACTTAGTATTAGGACGAAGGTATGGGGTGTGGATGAATATTAGGGTGGTGGTAAGGGATGAGGCTGGGTATTAGGTTGGAGGATGAATAATGCAGTGCGCAAGTATGAGGATGAAGATGAATATTGAGGAAGTGAATATAGGGCATGAGTATGAGGATGGAGAGTATCAGGGCGAAGGTATGGGGATGAGACTTAGTGTTAGGGCGAAGATATGCGGATGAGGCAATTATTAGGGCGGAGGTTATGGAATGAACATGGCTACTAGGGAGGAGAGGATGAGGCGTGAGTATGGGGATGATGAGTATGAGGCGTGAGTATAGGGATGAGAATGAATACCGGAACTACCTGGAGATGTGAAGGCAATGGAAAGAAAATGGCCTGGCTGGAGAAAATAAGAGAAATGATTAATGGATAGAGAAAAAAGATGACTGGATAAAAATTAGAGGAAAAAACGATCAAGAGAATGATTCTTGAACACAGTCTTACGGTCTATTCTCTGTCGTAACTAAGATTCGTATTTGCTGAAGAATCTGCGTTCGTGCTAAGAAAAAAACAACAACAAAAACAAAGATTTAACCTATGATAATTCTTTCTTTAGTAACTATGATCTTTTTTTCACAGGAAGAAGGAAAGACACGGGAAAAAACATATCACAGTTGCGAGAGGGTAAGGATCGTAAATTTGTCTGTGAATCCGGGCCCAAGGTTACAAGGGAGTTTCGGAGGGTGAGGCGGGAGGGGGAAGAGCTGTAGTGTTTACTGGAGAGAGAGAGAGAGAGAGAGAGAGAGAGAGAGAGTCAAATTGCTGTAAATTCCTCTCGAGGTTGCAAGAACAAACTAATGTCGATCAAACTATGTCCCCTTGACTCTATTGGGTAAAAAATTGTCGAAAGTAGCATGTATAATTGAAAATCTGGCCCGTAGCGTCCATGGGGGGCTGGGGTGGGGAGGGGGACGAAAGAGTCAAGTGGCACACAGTTTATAAACAGGCCGGCGGCAGCGCATTAGGGCCGGACACCCACTAATTAAAGGCAGAATATATTAGAGTCACGTTGCACGCCTTGTTGGGTTTATTTTCCTTAAGCCTTTGAAGGGCCGGATACAGCCCATATAACTGAAATTGACCCCTTCACTACGATGACGGCATTATTATTATTATTTTTTTTTTTTTTGTTACTACCAGATGTTATTCTCCAGCTTAACATGGAATTATGTGGTATGATGAGATTAATCAGGGCTTCAGTTACCCCTCCTGTTCTAGAAATCACTTTAAAGTCGAGTGAAATAATTTGAGGTTAGCAAGAATATGACAATGGAAAAAAAAAACATGAATTACTGATGAGGTTGTTAATACTTGATATGTTTCCTTCGTTTACATTTTCTTTCCGCACCTACTTCACTAAATTTCTTCTCTTCCCATTTCACGTTTATCTGCCTTCATTGTTTCCTTCATTTTTTTCTCCCTTATACTTATTACGCTTTAAAATGCGTGTCATAAACTCTTAATCCTTGACTATCCTACCTTTTTTCTCCTCATACTCCTTTTACTACTTTTTTTATGCTTCCCTTTCTTATTCTTTTCCCTCTGTTTCGTTTTTTTCACTTATGTCTTTTTATCCTGCTTTTCTATCCTTGTCTTCAGTTGGTTGAATACTTATATTAGTTACAACCTCCCTTGTACTAAACAGCAACGAAAGGACCAACAAGTCTGTTGCTGCTTGCTTTCCTTTCTACTCCTTTGTACTCTTCACTTTTTCCATTACTCGTTGTTTGAGATCTGAATATTCCAATAGAGTCTACATTTTCAAATTTAGTGTAAGTCTACAGCTTTTTTATTTTGAATCACTTGAACTCGATTTTACGAACGCCTTTACATGCTAGGGATTAAAATTATTCGCATACTCCTTTCTCTTTACCTGGGTCTAAAACTGACATCTCGCCATCATGAAGGCCGAGCTATAACAAGATAATAACACAAGAATATTGCACCTGTCATGATGAAATTCTACGGAAAAGATGTAAAAGCATCGTAGTTTTCTGCCACTGAACTAGGTAAAAATAAGCTGAAAAAGAGGTCTGTTCATGTTTTGTGCTATCCTGTTCCTATTTCTGGATCCCATTCACCCCATTTCCTAGCGTGAAATAGGATGATGATGACGATGTGTGTGTGTGTGTGTGTGTGTGTGTGTGTGTGTGTGTGTGTGTGTGTGTGTGTGTGTGTGTGTGTGTGTGTGTGTGTGTGTGTGTGTGTGTGTATGTGTGTGTGTGTGTGTGTGAAGGGTATGAATGACTGAGGGTAAGTGAGAACATTATGATGATTATATCCAAGTTTACTGGACACGCGAATATGTGATTGATTGCCATTGGGAATATGAGTCAACCAATGAGTTAAGGTTAAGGAATGAGTCAACCAGTGAAAATTACTAAATGAACGATGAATGAGTGAAAGTACGCAAATGAGAGAAAATGACTTACATTATTGGCTGATTGAGTGAATGAGCGAGTGTGCCAGTGAGTGAACATAGCCAAATGAGTGAGACTGACTTGTTTCCCGAGTGAACGAATGAGTGACTGAGCCAGTGATTGAAAGTGAACGAATGAATAAGGAACAAGACTTACTAAGTGAAGGAATAAGTGCGTGAGAGAGTGAGTGAAAGTGAGCTAGCAAGTGAATGAGCAAGGCAGTATCAAGGACGCAGCTGACCTCCCTGTGTGCGGGGGAGGGGGTCGGGGGAGGTGGGGAGAGTAGTGAGAGTGGGTGAAGGGTGGGGGGAGGAGATGAGAGAGGGGTGGGGTGGACGGTGGGAGTCGGTGAGGGATGGGGGTAGGAAATGAGAGAGGGGTGGATGGTGAGGCTGAAGGGCAGTGAGAAAGGGATGGTGGTGGTGAGAAAAGGGAGAGGCAGGGGATGGTATAGGGAAGGAGCGATGGGAGAGGAGGGAAGATGAGAGACAGAGAAGTGAGGATGATGGGGGGAGGGGTCGAGGTGGGAGTGGGGGGGGGAGCTGTGAGAGAGGGCTGAGGAGCAGGGGTGGGGGCGGTGAGAGGGGCGGGCCAAGGCGGCATAAACACCAGTAAACACGAGCACCATGTCTCAGGTTACCATGGGGAAGGGGAGGAGGGGGGGACGAGATTCTAAGAGAGATGAGGGATGAATTTAAGAAGAGAGATTCAGGAGGGAGGAGGGAGAGGGGAGAGAATCAGGGCGGAGAGGGTGAGGGGAGAGGTTCTTGGGAGTAAGTGAAAAGTGAGATTCTGGGAAAGGGATAAGAATCTGGGGAGGGTTGGGGATTCTGGGGGAAGCGGGGGGATTCTTGGGGGAAGGGACAGGATTCTTGAGGAGGGAGTGGGATGCTGGGGAAGGTGCTAGGATTTTGGAGCTGGGTGGGATTCCGGGGTGAGGGTGGGATTCTAGGGGAGGAGTGGGATTCTGGGGGAATGGGTCAGATTTTGAGGGAGGGGGTGGGATTCTGGGAGACAAGGTTGGATTCTGAGGGAAAGGGTGGGATTCTAAGGGGAAGGAGGGGATTCTGGGGGGAAGGAGGGGATTCTGGGGGAGGAGTGGATTGTGAAGGTGGATGAGATTCTGATGGAGAGGTAAGCTTCTACGGGAGGGTGGTTATTTCTGAGGGGCGAATGTGAGAGTCGAGTTTTATTTTTTATTGTTATTACCTTACACTACTTTATTCAAAAGCGTTATAGTAAAAGGGTCAATGGAAACGATTTCTAAGCTTTCACTGTAAGTGATCTTTCTTAAACTATAAAACAGTCCGGTGATAGGAAAAGGCAAATGACATCATCCTAGTGAAAGGGTCGCTGACTCTATCAGTGTCATCAGATTTGTTTTCCGTGAATAACAAAACGACATACGAATATGTATAATTCGTTCATTCCATGAGGTCCCTGAGTAAAATCGTCTAGTGTTAGCCAGAATAAAGGGGAAAATATGTTTTTGTAGTGAGGAGGTTAAGCTACAAATTAGATACTAAACATTATTTCACTTACTTATGAAAAATGAATGGCTGCATATAGGCTATAATTAGCAAACAAGACAAAGAACACCTCTGCAGCCGCACCCACCTCTGGTGTATTCTAAGGGAAAGGAAATTATTATTTTAGGAGGGGACGGCCCCCTAAGAACACGTCGTCGCTAAAATCTGGTTAGAGTGAGAGTCTACCACTGTGCAAAATATCGTTTTCTCGGGTAAAAAAAAATACACTGCATACCGGATTACTGGGCCATGGGGGTGGGGGGTGGGGGAGAGTTTCACTCCCCTTAATAAGTCTACCAACGTGCAGAATTTCGTTTTCCCGAAAGAGATCTATCATTTTGCCAAATTTTGTTTTCATTAGAAAAAAAAATAGAAAAGGGAAAAGAAAAACTGTGGCAGTGCATAACAGCATTGCCCGGAACCCCCGGAAGCTACCTCCGCCCCCCCTCCCCCCTTTTGTAGAGAGTGACTCTCGGGGGTTTCACCTGCTGCCTCATCCTTGGTCCCACCCTGCAGGCAGATATCTACCACTGTGCCATGCTTCATCTTCCTAAGTTAACTAACACATCCCTCATAAGTCCTGGACCCCACCCTTCAAAAGGTACGACAACGCAGGGAGTAAGTGAGTGACCCAGTTAAGGACAAACGCTGTATTTGGCCGCCTCTGGATGCAGCAAAAATGAAGAAAAAAAGACAAACTGCGTAGTAAGAACACGTCTTCTTTGTGCGGGGGAGCCTCAGTAGTGTTGTTGTCTGCAGCACCTGACATGACCTGATCACCTGTAGAGAGACTGCGAGTGTGTATGTGTGAGGAATAAAGGCTAATGCATCCATCACGCCACACGGATCTCAGCCACAAGGCAGCTGTTGAAGGAGTGAGGGACGCTAATTCCCTTCCGACACGGCCCTGCTCTTGCGCAGAGTTAAGGCAAGTGTTGGGTGACGCTTCCTGTATCCTGACTGTCATTAACCCCTTCTGATGACGTCGTTTTCGTTTTAAGCAGGCCACCACCTGATGATTTATTTCAGATTAATGGTGATCTCTCGTAGTAAAAATGTTACTGATGGCTATTTCTAACTCCTTCAGTTCGATAAAGTCTCTCCAATGCTGAATAAAATCGTCTTGAGTTACGGTACAAAGAATATAATTTAAAAGATGTCCTCGTTGTAAATGGTTTGAATCGTGTTCTCGGTGATACAGGAGACGTCGCGGAAACTGTTCTCCTTTATTTCTTCAATTATTACATCTTAACCTATATAATCCGATGACGAACTATTTTATTCCTGCTACCTTCAAACGATGTTTTTCAGCTTGGGAGATATTTCTCGCACTAGAGGGGTTAACTATAGACTTCATTTATCCCTTCACTACAAGAGCCTTCCACAAGCTGAATAAAATAAATGGAAACAGCATAAAGAAGTCAATGCATATAAATTATAAACATCGTGGTGTACTACTACAGAGGACACCCCGTGAAAAGGGCGCCAAATATAAACGTTACTCTTCTATTAATTTTGAATATTAATTATTGTTGTAATGACATGGGTCTAAATTTCAACCGTACAGAAGGTATAATTACTGTGACCTTATGGACGAAAATAGTCTCCTTCATAAGAAAACCATCTCAAACAAAGGCATCTTAGTGTTCCCCAAGGTGACACTAAATATTGTCTGTCCATCCATCCATCCATCCATCCGAGCATCAATCAATCAATCCTTCCATCCATTCAGTTCATCACCCTCCTAATCAGACTCCCTAACCGTTTAACAAGAGGCATTTATGTTCCCAAAGGTGATACACAATACTGTCTATCGATTTACTTATTTATCTCTCTCTGTTTCCCTAGGTGATACTATTATTATTTATCTATCTGTTTATCTATCTATCCATCTATCTGTCTACCTTATCTATCCATCCATCCATCCATCTCATTATCAGATCCCCCACCATCCCAGCAACAGGGCCTCCTCTAAGTGTTTCCCAAGGTGCTACTGATTACATACAAACAGAGCAGAGAAAATGGCAGGGCAGACGTGACGCAAGAAAGGGTACTTGGTGGGGGATCAAAGGGAAAGGATGGAGAAAAAAGGGTCGGAGTCTGGCTGGGTGAAACGGAGGGAGAAGAGATGGAGGGGGATGAAGGGAGGAAGGGTTAGGAGAGATTGGGGGAGAGGAAAGGCATGAGGGAGAGGAATTAGGGGGAAAGAGAGGGAGGAAAGGGGTGAAGAAAGGGGTGGAACTAGGGAGAGAGGGAAGATGGAAAAGAGTGAGGAGGGTGAAGGTAGGAGAGGCGTGAGGATAGAGTGAGAATGAGAGACGGGATGAGGGAGAGGAAGAAGCGAAGAAAAGATGTGGTAAAGGGGTGCAGAAGGGGAGAGAGGTCAGGAGGAAAATACATAAGAGAGAGAGAGAGAGAGAGAGAGAGAGAGAGAGAGAGAGAGAGAGAGAGAGAGAGAGAGAGACAGACAGACAGACAGACAGACAGACAGACAGACAGACAGACAGACAGACAGACAGACGGACAGACAGACAGAGAAAGGGGTGGGGAGAGGTTACGGCATCAGAAAATCTTGGCGTGGCCCGAGTGCGAGTGTTTGCCATCCATCAGGAGTGGACAGGCTTGGGTGCCGTCGCCTGCCTCTCTTAGGATTTGCCCACATTCGGACCTCTTGTTTTTACCGCCTTCTTGAGTGTGGAGTGGCTGTTCCCTCTTGTTGGGGTGAGGGGCAGGGGAGGCAGGGAGAGAGGGAGGTGTAGACGTGTGAATAGGGAATGGATGAGTTGTGGGATGGATAGATGGGTTGGGGTTTGGACAGGGAAGTAAAGAGTAAAAATAGAGAGGGATAGATAGGAATAAGGGATGCGTGAGGCGAGGAAGGATATGGCAAGGCAGGGAAGGGAAAGGAGGGGTATGAGTAAGATGGGTAGATGCTGGAAGAATTAAAGGGGGCAGGGTATGGATAAGAATGAAGGGGAGAGAAGTAGGGTAAGACTAGAAAGAAAGAATGGATCCATCTAATACATTCAACTCATACTAGGGTAGGAGAGATAGGAGAGATAGTAGGGAAGGAGAGATAGGGGTAAGGGCTGGGAAAGAAGAGAAGGAATAGGGACAGGAACAGTAGAGATTGGGAGGAATGAGCTAGATTGTTAAGGGTAAAAATAATAAGGTGCGTTGAGTAGGGAGAGATTTACAGACAGAAGGGGTAAGCGTAGGAGGTTAGAGGTAAAGGAAGAGTGGGGAGGGAAGAAGTAGCGTTGGATTGGGGGTAATAAGGGAAGGAGTAGAGGTACGGAGTGACGAAGGTAGAGAGGATCTGGATAGGGGTCAGGGTAGGAAAGGGTAAGGACATATACAAGTGGTGTTTGTGTGGCGAGGTGGGACTGTAATGGCGAAATGAGGTACAGTGCTTGTGGGTGAAGTGAAATAGGGGAAGAATAATTGGTGTGGTGGTATGGTGATGATGACGTGATGTGACGGAGTTTCATGAAAGATGGTTTTTGTGTGATGTTTTGATGATGATGTTGAGGTAAGGGAAGGTGTGTGTAGCAAGGTAAAATAGGGGAGTTTGTGAGGCGGTATGGTGAATTTGGAGTACGGTGATAGGTGGTGGTTGTGTGGTGATATGGTGGTGTTATCATCCTCGCAGTGTGGTTAGAGAAGGCTGGGTGTTATCATCCTTTCGGTGTAGTTAGAGAAGGCTGGGATGTTTGTGTGGTGATGGAACAGAGGTAGAGAGGTGGATGAATGCTGAATTAATGTGTTAAGGTGGAGCACAGATGACGAAATGGCAGTGATGCTGAGAATGGATTGTTAGTGTGGGGCTGCAGTGATGGTGATGATGTAGAGTGTGTGTGTGTGTGTGTGTGTGTGTGTGTGTGTGTGTGTGTGTGTGTGTGTGTGTGTGTGTGTGTGTGTGTGTGTGTGTGTGTGTGTGTGTTTCAGTGTGTGTGTGTGTGTGTGTGTGTGTGTGTGTGTGTGTGTGTTTCAATGTGTGTGTGTGTGTTTCAATGTGTGTGTGTGTGTTTCAATGTGTGTGTGTGTGTTTCAGTGTGTGTGTGTGTGTGTGTGTGTGTGTGTGTGTGTGTGTGTGTGTGTGTGTGTGTGTGTGTGTGTGTGTGGCAAAGGGGTGTGTATGTAGTGACTGATGAGCTTGAGTGGTGAGAGTGGTGGTGACTCACATAACCCTCCTCCACACACACACACACACACACACACACACACACACACACACACACACACACACACACACACACACACAAATACTCCAAGTGTATGTGTGTGCAAATGCCAGTTTTTTATTTAGCTAATTGGTTTACACAGCGCAAGGCAAATATCTTACACGATTTACTCGCCGACTCTGCAAACTTGTGGAAAAAATACCTAACAGAGAAACCTAGAAAGCTAAGTGTATTTTTCGATTACATAAGAGGAAATATGCAACAAAAAATGAAGCTGCAGAAGATATATCAGCTAATTCTAAAAACATATATATTAACTAGATAAAACCCTCCTATGAGATTATTTTTTTTATGACCTTTTTCTGCTGCCACCTCAGGATTTTATTAAGCTAAGACGAGACCCCCATCGCAGTGAAGGATTTTTTATACGATTCTCTAGTATGAAAAATATCTTATAGCTAATTAAAATAAATATCTTATAGCTAATTAAAATAAATATCTTATAGCTAATTAAAATAAATATCTTATAGCTAATTAAAATAAATATCTTATAGCTAATTAAAATAAATATCTTATAGCTAATTAAAACTGTTTGATGTTAACCAGAATGAAATGTCTAAATGTGACAACACAAGTGAAGAGAAAGACGGACAGACTTACTGGCAGATAGATAGACAGACAGATAGATAGATAGATAGATAGATAGATAAATAGACGGATAGACAGACTGATAGATAATAGATTACATATTGCAATAGACAAAAACAGACAGACAGACAGATCGATATACCGACAGGCATGTAGAAAGAAAGAATGTATTTGTATATACGTACATGTGTGTGTGTGTGTGTGTGTGTGTGTGTGTGTGTGTGTGTGTGTGTGTGTGTGTGTGTGTAGTTCTGTGTTTGTCAGCGCATTTATGAATGTGAATGATATGTATGCGTATGTGTATACGCGTACGTCTATGTATGTATGTACATAATGTGTGTGTGTGTGTGTGTGTGTGTGTGTGTGTGTGTGTGTGTGTGTGTGTGTGTGTGTGTGTGCTACAGTTTTACGAGGGTAAGAGAATTTAGGTTAGTTGATACACGTAAGCTTTTTTATGCCCCCAGGTGAAACTGGATGAATCAGGTGGAGGTGTGGTGGTGGAGGCATTGGAGACTGGTGGAGAAAAAGACGTAAAAAGGGTTGGTGGATACGGTAATGGGTGGACTGGTGGAGAGAATGGTAGCTGATGGAGACAGAGGAGGAGAGAAATAGTTGGTGAATATGGTGATTTGGGGGGGGGGAGGTAGAGGGAATGAAGGTTGTTGGAGATCGTATTGGGTGAGGTGGTGGAGAAAATGGAGTTTGGTGGAGATAAAGGTGGAGATAAATGATTAATGGAGATGGTGCTGGACACACTGATGGTGATTATGGATGATGGAGGTAATATTAGTTGTGGAGATATGGAGATAAATGGCTGGTGGAGGAAATACTAGGTGATGGAGATTAAGGTGGAGAGAAATGGTTGGTAGAGATGGTGGAGGGGCGAGTGGTGGAGGGAATCGTAGGTGGTGGAGGAAATTATGATAAACGCTAAATAATTGTTGGTGGAGATGAATATGAGCGATCTGGTGAAGAGACTGATTGTTATTGGAGATAACGGTGAAGAGAAATGGCATATGTAGATGCTGGTGGATACAGAGAGGATGCAAGTGGCTGTTACATGGAATGGGAGGTGGTCAAGATGCAACTTATATGAACAGTCAAAGAAAAAGACACAATCGATAGGTTAAATGAAATGTCGAAAGAGAATCGTTAATATGCATGCAGCAGATTTTGTACGAAGTTCTAGTGACAAACACACACACACACACACACACACACACAGCATTGGCAGAAGTGTGTTTGTCTACTTTTAGGCCTACATATATTTTCTTGCACGCATCCAAAGAAAGTTAACCTCGAAAAAAAAAAAAAAAAAAAAAAAGGTCTGTTTTTGCTTTCCTTTTAGTATCACAACCTTTTAGCTCCACTAGAAATACAAAAAAGAGGAAAAAAGAAAGTACTTACGGATATTAAATATAACCTCAAACACACACACACACACACACACACACACACACAAATGCTAATACAAGGAAGTATGTCCTCTGCAGCTTTATAAATTTGTTCCCTCTCTCTCTCTCTCTCTCTCTCTCTCTCTCTCTCTCTCTCTCTCTCTTGTTCTTAATCACTGGACAACCCCTCCTCTCCCGACACAGCACTCTTTCATAACTCTGTCTTTATGCTCGCCGAGATATTTTCAGGTAGAAGAATAATTACCCATCGCTGAGGACACTGGAGAAACAACCACACAGACCAGCATCAACAGTGTACCCTCCTTGTTGCGTCATGAGGCGGAGGGGTGGAGGGAAACAAGGAAGGGAGGTAGAGGAGGAAGGGAAAGACAGAGGAAGTATGGGGAGAGGGTGAGGAAGGAAAGGGATGAAGGGACGGGGAGAGACAGAGGAAGTAAAAGAAGAGGGTGAGGAAGGAAAGGCAAGAAGAGAAGGGGAGGCACAGATAAAAGGGTGAAAAAGAAGGAAGAGGAAGAGAGAAGAAAACGAAGTTGAAATAGACATGATAATGAGGAAAAAGGAAAAGGAAGAGAAGCAGGGTAAGTAGAGAAGAAAAGGGAAGAGGCAGGATAGGAGAGAAGAAAAGGAAAGGAGGTACTGGAGGAAAGGGAAGAATGAGGAGGGAAAAAGAGGGAGAGAAGGAGAAATGTAAGGGAGGAGAGAAAAAGAGGAGAGGGAGAAGTGGGGAAAGATGAAAGATAAGAGGAAGAAAATGAGGAGAGCTGAAGGTACCAAGGGTAAGTAGAGGAGAGAAAGGGGAAGAGAAAGGGGAGGAGAAGTAGCGGAGAGGGTAGAAAGAAGAGGCAGGGAGGTAGAGAAGTAAAGAAAGAAGATGACGAAAGCAAGAAATGGAAGTGAAATACAGAAGAGAGGAGAGGGGGACTGAATAGAGGAGGAGGTAGAACAGGAGGAGGGGAAGAAACTGAGGGGGGACAGAAGAATGCACAGAGGTCAAGAAGAGAGACAAGAGGGAGAAAAGGAAAGAAGGAAGAGAAGAAAGCGGAGGAAGAGAGAGGAAGTTAGGAAGGAATGGAGGCATAGCAACAAGGAAGAGGGGAAAGGTACGGGTGAGGAGGAAGAGAAAAGAAGAGGACAGAAGGGCGACGTACAAGAGAGGAGGAAAATGAAGAGGAGATTAAAGCAATGGAAAAGTGGAGGGGGAGATGAGGGAAGGAGGTAGAACAATAGAGGAGGTACAAGAGACAAGGGGGAAGAAGTAAAGGAAAAGAGAAGGAGTAGTGATGAAGTGGAGAAGGATAATGGAGAGAGTGAATAAAGGAGGAGGAGGAGGAGGAGGAGGAGGGCCAGAATAAGAGAGAAGGGGAAAAATAGGGGGGAGATGGAGGAAGAGGAGGGGAGAGGGGGAAGACAGCAGGTGGGGATTGTCAACATGGCTGCACCTTGTTGTGTCTGATGGTGGTCCCTTCACTGTCACTCTCACTCACACGTACATCATCACACACATGCACAAGCACACATACACCAGCAGACAAACATTCCAACACACACGCACACACATACATACATATCACACGCACATGCGCACCATCACATTTACATACACTGAACCAGACACACACACACACACACACAATGTATGTGTGTGTGTGTGTGTATATATATATATATATATATATATATATATATATATATATACAGTATACACCATCACAAGTACCACCACACACCACTGCACGTACATACACGTATACCGTAAACGCACACACAGATGCACACAAATACGCCAACTTGCACACACACACAAACATGAACATGATGCAATCTCTCTCTCTCTCTCTCTCTCTCTCTCTCTCTGTATGTGTGTTAGTCCTCACCACTCCCTGCCACTCCAAACACTACTCACACGTCATCCATCACATCATCACCACTGTATTGTGTTCTTCCCGCTCCCTCCCCCTCCCCTTTCTCTCCTCTTTCTCTCAACACTGATTTGACAACACACAACAGGGATGAATGAGTCCTACATACATATATTAACTCATTCACTTTCACTCATTTCCACTTCCATTAACTCCTTCACTTATCTAAACCTTCCTCATCTGTCTCCCTCTCTCCCATCTTACTCATCTTTTTCTCCTTCACATGCCCTCGTCTCTCATTTTCTTGGTCTTCTACGATCTCTGTTATCTAACATCTGAACTTGTTTATTTACTTCAACGCGTATTTTTTCTAACCTGACGAAGATCCAAACCCTCTCTTAGCTCTGATGATGATAGTGTGTTGGCCGATTGGAGAGTCGATTTGCTTTACAACCTTAGAGACTCATTCTGTACCTCATAACTAGAGTTCATCTATTCAAACTGGGGTAGTGGCCCAATTCCGTTACTGAAAACAAAAATACTTTCGTAATTCGTTTTTTACTGGTTGGTATTGAGATGGTTTGGACATGGGGAAAATATGGAGAATGAATACTTAATTTTTTCAGAACGCGAAAAATGTGAACTTAGCTTGCAAATAGACTGTTCATGCACATACTCGTAGATCCTAAGTTCTTGGGAGAAGGAGGAGAGACAGACCAAAAAACAAGATGGCAGAATAATGTGGCAGATCACAAACCATCGCTGCACATCTCACATCGCCTCATGCAGCATCAGCTCACCCCACCAGACATCATATCGTTGCACAAAATCACACACCAACCTCTGCCGTAGTAAGATATCTACCCTAACACCATGGGAGAGGGAGAGAGAGAGAGAGAGAGAGAGAGAGAGAGAGAGAGAGAACAGGGAATTAATGTGAATCCAGAGGTGGTGTCTCTCTGTTGTATCGTAGCCCTCATCCCAGCCAATAAGTCGCCCAGACACGCAGTGAGGGAGTCAATATTTGCAACGTGTGAGGACCCTCAACTGCACCTATACCCACCGTCCTCACCATTCTCTCTTTCTCTCTCTCTCTCTCTCTCTCTCTCTCTCTCATCATCATCATCATCATCATCATCATCATCATTCAATTCCCAGCTTTGTATTATGAACGAAGTAGGTAAATCCATATAAGGGAAAAGTGACAAACACATTTTTTTTTTAAACTGTCACTGCTCACACTTCCATTTACTCACTGATCAAGCATTGGATACTGCCAGGTGAGTGAAAGGAATGCGATCTTACTGAGGAGACGTGATCGTACTGAGGGGAACATGATCTTACTGAAGGGAACGTGATCTTGCTGGAGTGAACGTGATCTTACAGAAGGGAATGGTTATTTTAGGGAAGAGAGGATGATCTTACTAAAGGGAACGTAATTTAGCGGGAAGGATAGTGATGTTAATGAAGCGAACGTAATCTTACTAATGGGAACATGATCTTACTAAAGGGCACATGATCTTACTAAACGGAACATGAGCTTACTAAAGGAAACATGATCTTACTAAAGGGAACATGATCTTGTTGAAGGAAACGTGATCTTACTGAAGTAAACGTGATTTTACTGAAGGGAACTTGGTCTTCCTGAACTGGAAGTGATCTTACTGGGAACATGATCTTACTGAAGTGAAAGTGATCTTGCTGAAAGGAACGTGACCTTGCTGAAGGGAGTAACCTTACTGAAGGGAACATGATCTTACTAAAGAGAACTAGATCTTACTGAAGGGAGGGTAATCTTGCTGAAAAAGGAGCGATCTTGCCTGACACTGTAGGGACGATAGCACAGAGGCACAGAGGGACAGAATGGCGGTGGTAGCGGGGTAGGTACAGTACTGTTTCCTCTATTGCCTGAGCTTAGGGCCTTTACTTCCTGTCAACACCACATTACCAGATTAGGTGCTTCTGCTAGGGCAACGTAACTGCTGCGCTACGATGCCGTCTTCTTTCATGCTTCCAATAGGCGGTCTGATTTTGTTTGGAAGAGACTTTCCGAACTGGGGGTAATAGATACCAAGGACAGTTCAGTGAAACGTCATCACTGTTGTGACGTCATGAATTCTGTGACGTGACAGCAGTGATGACCAAGCTGGGACCCACTGCCCTCACCCAGCCACACTCGCTCTGCTCTACGTTCACTCTTCTCTGTTCATTATCTCGCTTTTATTCATTATTTACAATATATATGGGGTGTGGTGTTCTATACAAAGTTAATGTTTAGTTTCACAGTTAATTATCATTTTATTCAGCGTGAAACTCAGTGATTCATCTTTATCAACGAATAAGAGTAAAATTGCTCAGAAAGCTGTGGCTATTAACTAAATGCAAATACCTCGAAAGTTATGTATTCCTGAATAACTCAAATCTACAGTGTAATAAAAACAAAGGAACCAACTAGGCAACTGTTTCCTAAAGTACATAGTAAAATAAAAGAACAGTAATTCATAATCATACAGACTTAAACATCTCATAAATAAAATACAAAAGAAACAGCAACGTAGTAGAAGTCAAGCACTTCAAGCTAAAATATTTCCATCCCAACAAAGTAGGCCTGTATACAAGAAAATATAATATCGAAGAAACAGCATATCATAATCACAAAATGTAGAAATCTCTAAATATGGTGTAACTGAAACGACAACATAAATATAAACCAAGAACCTAAGAGCGTAACCATTTCCTATCCAACACTGAGGAAAAAATCACAGGAATGCAAATACTCAGTGTAACAGAAACTAGGCAGGCATTTCGGAGTGTAAATTATTTCCTACATATCAGTACATCAAAACTACACAAAAACGATATAGCAAAATATGTAATAAAAACTGCAACGTAATAGAAACCAAGAATCTCCGAACGCACACCATTTCCTTCACCCAACACGTCGCGCCAAAAACGAAAAAAAAAAAAAATCAGCAACCCGGAATTTCCATCGTAACATCAGCACTGAAATCGGAACCGGGAATGCCAGGCTCGTAAATACTGGTTGGCGGAGGCTTCTGCAGGCGGGTTAGAGGCCGGCTTTCATTACCCACAGCCAGGGGGATCGCAGTCGAGACCGAATTTACTCCCGAGACTAAGGTATTCATTGTTTACTAGCGGTGGGGCGCGACGGGGATGGAGGGAAAAAGTGACTTAGGGGCGGTGGAGGGAAGATGTATGAAGGTGAGGGTAAATAAAAAATAGTGAAATACGATAATGAATGACAGGCGAAGGAGTAAAGAGTAAATTATGTTGGTAAATGACAGGGGACGGAGGAAAAAAGCAAAGTAGGGGTGGTAAGAGGAAGATGTATGGAGTGAGGAAATTAAAAATGGTGAAATGCGATAATGAATGACAGGCGAAGGAGTAAGAAGTAATTTATGATGGTGAATGAATGGCGATGAAATTAAAGAGGTGGTGGGAGGGTGAAGAATGGTGGGTGAATGCGTAGGAAGAGTTAAAGTAGTGAAATACGGGAAAAAAAGTGAGGTGGGGGTGGTGGAAGGGTGATGTATGCTGGGCGTAGGAGTGAGGAGAGTAAATGAAAAATAGTGACATATGGCCATAACTGACAGAGGAATAAATAATAAGTAGTTTGTAACAGTATAAATGGCGATGAAATAAAGGGATGGGAAGCATGATCGTTGAAGGATGAATAAGCGGGAGAAGAAAAAGAAATACTAATGAAATATGTCAAGGAAAGTCAAAATAGTGAATGAATGGTGAAAACGTACAGAGGAAAAGTAACATGTTTGTAAGCGGAAGTCAAGAGAGTTAAGAGTAAATTTTGATGCTGAATTGCGAGATGAGGGAAAAAAATAGAAAAGGGAGAGTTTGAGTTGGTAGGAAGGTGATTAATGAGGTATATACTGAGTGAGTGAGTAGGGAGAGTAAACGAAAAAACAGTGAAATACGATTGTGTATAAAAAGAGAAGGGATGAAGAGTAATCTATGCTGGTGAATCTAAGCCGAATAAGTACAAGAATAAAGTAAATACTGATATGAGATAATCAATTAAAGAAAAAGGAATAATGATTTTTTTTTTTTTTTTTAAGAATGAAGGCGATGGGGAAACAGTGCGGTACGAGCAGTGGCAGAGCGATACAGGAAGGGTGCAGGAGAGAGGAGTAAAATAAATAATTCTCATACAGGATAGTGAATGACAGACGAAGGAGTTTTAAAGCAAATTATGTTGGCGAACGGAAGGCAAAGGATTACAAAGAGTCCTTCTCCAGCTCACTCCACGTAGTTTAGTGATAAAATAAGGAAATACAGCGGCTTTACGCTACTGTACATCCTTTCTACAGCACTTCTTCATGACTAGCACCATATTCAAAAGACATCGCAGTACTGAAAGGGTTAAGGTGTAAAATACGAAATAAGTAGCTGTTACAGATGCAAGGGAGCCACCTAAGCCCACGAGAATAAGGCTTGAAAATGTGTAAACAAGGAATGCCAATGAAGGAGTGTGGAAGGAACAGGTGTGAATGTAGGTTACGCTGATAAGACGAGCAAAACCGAGGCAAGAAGACGCTCGGAGGAGGAGAGCAAGAGGAAAAGGGAACGGAGGGGTGAAGGAAGGAGAAAGGAAGAACATGGAAAGGTGACATAGAGTTAGTGATACATAGATCGCATATTTCTTGCTGTGTTATTCGGGTTTTAAATATTGGTAGAAAAAGAACTTATTCCTTAGTGACATCTGTATCATTACAAGAAAAGGATAACACAGGAGAGAGAGAGAGAGAGAGAGTACAAAATCGAAGGTGACAGGCCAATATGATGAAGACTGAGAAAGAGGTGGAGAGCTAACTTGTTCAGTAAGGTGACGTCTACTTCATTTAATTTCTTCCTACCTTCACACAATATAATTTTGCTTAAGATTTTTTTTTTTTTTTTCAGATTTGGAGGGCTCGGACTTAGCTTTAATGAACCTCTTCACTACTGGAATCTTTCCTAAAGTTCATAAAATCATCTGCAATAGTGGTTGCCTGATTAAGAGAGAGAGAGAAAAAAAAAAGGGAGATGGCTAAAGACGTCACAATATTAAATGATCCACTGAAGGTATTTCGTAGCTTGGTTGATGGGAGGAGAAGAGGAAGACCGAGGTCGAAGTGGAAGGGCAAAATTGACATGGAGAGAATATCTAGAAACTAAGTTAGTGAAAGATGAGAAGACCGAGAATGAAACGGGAGACAAAGTTCATAAGTATATGAATATAATGACAGGTAAACACACAGACATCAAAGAAGCTGTGTTGATGGCAGCATGAAGAGATGAAGACCGAGATGAAGGCGGGACGATATAGTGGATGAGTGCTTAAGAGTAAGTCAAAGTTATAACTCCTTCAGGAGGACGTCAGTTTATTTCTTTTTTCTCTCTCTCTCTCTCTCTCTTTTTTTTTTTTTTTTTACTTAGTGCCACCAGACGATATTTCTAAGCTCAGAAGATCAACGTAAAAATGAAGAGGTGAAGAGGTTAATGATTGCCTATAACATCACACTCCTCCAGCTTGAATCGCCTCTTAAACTCAGTAAAACCGTATGGCTTCAACAACTACAGAACAAACTGGAGAATGCACAGAGAAGTTTGACCCTGACTAGTAACCTTAACCACTGATCGATCTGAACCAAAATCGAATTATTTCTTTCAATCGTCACCCACGACAAGTATGATCCAGACCAGATCAGCCATTCTTGAGATATTTTCGGCACCATTAATTCTGACCTTGACCATTGACTTCTGTTCGATCTGCACCAAAATCGGGTCACTTGTTGTAAACCCTTTATGCAGTGATGGTGTCAATTTTGATTCAAATTGGTTAAGACATTCATGAGGTATTTTGTTAACATACATACATATACGCTTATACAGAAAACACCTGGATCACAGTATCTACGCCGCTAGAACTACGCCATCGTAAAAAAGCAGTCAACAAAGAGTGTGTTTATAAGGTAAGGTGATGGGAGGATGGGGAGATGAAGACCGAGAACGAGGTGGGAGGGTAAAGTAGAAAGTTTACGAGAGAGAGAGGATGAGACTGGCGGGAGGGAGTGGTGTTAAGTTGTGATAAAAGAAGCTTGGAGGCGCCTTTGTCGCAGCCGCCACGGATCAACTCAAGGATTCGTGTCTGACTATAAATATAAGATGGTGGTGTAAATGCTGCCGCAGAAATTGGTACTGAAAAATCTTTACATTTTGGTTTGTATATACGCTTACTAGTGATATGGATGAAGCATAGGCTTGTGTGGTGCAGGTATAAGATATTAGCTAGTATTACTAAAAATCTTTTGAAGGCATCCTTGCTTGAATTACTGTACCTAGAGGGAGGATTTTTTTTCTCTTTCCCAGTCCTGATAGACTTAAGGGAGAATGGAGTGGTGTGGTCTTCTGTGATGCACGTATGCGACTTTAAACTGAGAAACTTTCGGTGAACAGAGCTTTTACAGACAACTCAACCCTTTATATTCATGAGTTAGAGATACAGAGAATCTTTCGGCTTGTAGATGCAGTTACTGGATGAATGAAGGTGTGGTGTGTTGTGTAGTGCACGTATAAGCTGACTGATATTACTGAGAAACTTTTAGAGCAGTGGTTCTTAACCTTTTTTGAGTCACGGACCCCTACGAGAATCTGGTGAAACCTATGGACCCTTTGCCTACAAAAATGCACATAATCACTTAAACACAGTATTTTGCATGCAAAGAATATACTGTATTTTACTGAAAACTACCTCACGCAGTGTATGACATACACAAAGTATAAAACAGTCTTTTCAAAGAATTATGTTTCTCCCTCTTTTTCATGCAAAAACTAATGGCCACTCGATGAAAAGATGAAATACATCCAACTTGTGGAAATTAAACAAAACTTAAATTCTGCCCAAAAGTTCATTTCAATGTGAGGGTTGTTATTGTTTGGCTTGAATGAGATGATGAAATTGTGGAATGGTCTTTGACTAGGCAACACGCATGTCATCGTTGACATCAAGTTAATTTCGACTTTTCGTTTTGATAGAAACATGCTCTGAAAACCCTGACTCACAAAGGTATGTAGTAGCAAACGGAATCAGAGCACCCATAGCTCTCTTTGCCAGACGAGGGAAGGCTTGTGTCAACGAACGCCAGAATTCTTAAGATTTTTTTTTTTTTTGGTAGCTAACGATGCCAAACGGCATCACGCAATATCGCTAAATTGTTCCCAATTATTCTGACCTTCACGGACCCCCTGAAGAGGGGTCCATGGACCCCATGTTAAAAAACCCTGTTTTAGAGGATTCCCAAGTGAGGAAAATTAGATATATAGAGGTGATATTGACTTCTTGATACGTTGGGTGGGTGAAGGTAGGTGGCGTGGTGTTGAGGGATGCAGATATTAGGGTGTAAGCTGAAAAACTATTAGTGAATCGAAAAATTATAGGCATTCCAGATGTAACTAAGCATGACCTATATATTCGGTTATTGAATTTATGGATAGGAGTATCTGGTGTGAGTGGTAGGAGAGAGAACTATTTAAAGTATGAATTATTATGTATTATTTGGCACTATGATATGCCTTCCTGTGTCTGTTTAAAGTTCCCTTCCACCTCGTGTATTAACAGGAAATAAGTCTGGGATGATGATGATGATGATGATGATGATAATAATGATGATGATGGTAAATTTCAGGCTCCTTACATGAAAGGGAGTAGTGTGCACTTCTTCGATAGAGGCATAAGATTGCATTACTGGGAAAATATTAGTGAATGGTACTTTTACATGCGTCTCAAGTGTAAGTAAGTAAGAGTCTGATAAAGTGAGAAGTTTTTATGCTCATACTAGAGTTACTGGGTGAATGGAAGTAGTGTGGAGTTGTGTGGAGGAGGGGTGAGGGTGTGGTGGGGAGCGAGGGTGTGTTGACGTGCGAGTGATAGAGAGGGAGACAGGTGCGGCTTGTGAGGAGGAGAGGGTGAAGCAACAACACCAATATAGGACATCGTAAACACAGTCACCCCTTGTTTTACTCCCGTCACACACACAAACACACACACACACACACACACACACACACACACACACACACACACACACACACACACACACACACACACACACACACACACACATACACAGGTAGATTCTCTCTCTCTCTCTCTCTCTCTCTCTCTCTCTCTCTGTCGTGTATATATATATATATATATATATACACGACAGAGAGAGAATGTCCTGATAGTTTTCTCTTTATATCTCTTTCTCCTACATCCTCCTCCCGCCCCCCACATACACCTCTCTTTTGCACACATTTCCCTTATTGAACCATATCTAACACATCCACGTCCGTATCACCCCCGTCTCCCCTACACACAAACACATACGCAGTTCCTTCCCTCCCTCCCCCCAAGAATATACGCTAGCAAAACCCATCCCCACCAATTCCCCCCTCTAGCCCCCAACCCCCAGAGGCAAAATCCCCGGGTGTAGGCTAAATAAGGGGGAAGGGAAAGTTGGATGAGGGGGGGCTCGGTAAGCTTCGGGGAGGAGGTTAGGATGGTCGTGTTTTTTGACCCACATTGGTGTGATAACTTGAGTGAGGCTGGCTTGGTGCAATGAATGCTCTCTCTCTCTCTCTCTCTCTCTCTCTCTCTCTCTCTCTCTCTCTCTCTCTCTCTCTCTCTCTCTCTCTCTCTCTCTCTCTCACATATTTTATCGATTTCTAAGTCAAACTCTCACGTCTCTGATTTGTAATATGTTAAGGTTTTGAGGATGAGCATAATTTTTATTCCTCTTCTTGTTTCTAGATCTTATCCACCTCTTTGTGATAAATGGGAAATTGGAATATGATGATGATGATGATGATGATGATGATGGTGATGATGATGATGGTGATTTATTGTCCCAAAGCAGACATAATTATTTGCACACCTGCCTATTTGTCCGTCTATCTGTCTCTCGATACTCGCCCAGTCCCAGACCTCGTCCAGGGTGGCCACGACAAAAATATCTCCAAGGTCCTTAATCACCTCCACTCCCGCCCGTCAGTCAGTCCATGCCACTCTTATCTCATGTACTTTTAGGTTATATCCTTCGAGTCCCACGAAATATAAGAGAATAAGAATGAAAATTGGTTTGGCGTTTCATATTAAGTATTACTCGTATTTTATAGCACTTCCTTTCTCCTTGTTCTTAACCCGTATTGCCCTCTGATTCACCTTAATAATATGGTATACTAATAATAAGTATATGACTGGTGCCTGCTGTCCGAGTACCACTGACGAAATCCAAGCCGTTCCCCTTCATGTACCTTTCCCATAATATTTGTCTGATTCAGTCGTAATATAAGAGTATTAGATTAAGTATATATCAGCGTTTATTCAATAAGTATTGCTTGATGTCCCCTTCAAAGTATGACTACCAAAATCTAAGCCGCTCTCCTTCATATTTTTTTCTTAATTTATCCTCTACCCTTTATCAGCATTAGTTCATATTAGGTCAACTGCAGGACCACACCTCCTCGCAGGGAGAGTCAGAGCCAACACCAACACTTCCCTACGCTAGCGAAGTCTGATTAAGGAAAGGGTGATTGTACGTAGTGATGCTAGTAGAAGTGCTGTACTGGCTATGCTATGTGGGTCAAAGTCTGTGATTTGCCAGTAAATTTAAGGTGATAAGAATAAGTGTTTACCTGGCACATGACTAAGTGTTGTCTGATGTCATTCTCCAAGAGTCACCGACGAAACCCAAACCATTCTCCCTCATGTAGCCTACTTTTTCCGTATTATCGTCTGATTAGCGCGTGATATAGAAGCTAAGAATAAAGGTGTACATGGCTTCTATTAATGTATATTGTTTGAAGTCACCCGCTGAGAAGCACTGACGAAATCCAAACCACCCTCCCTCAAATAATTTCCCCAATTTTAACATCACATTTCCACTTGCTGTAAGACAACAAGACGTGAAGTTTATCTGACGGCTGACGACAGTAAAGTGTTGTTTGCTGTCACTCTCTGAGAATCACAGGCGAAGTGGACAAAAGAGCTTAACGATGATTCACCGTGACCAGTTTAAGGCGCCTTGTCTCGTGTGCTTTTCCGATTTTTTGTATCCTGTGTTTCTCGTGTAAAATAAATCACCATCACCATCATCATTATCATCAACACGACCTTCTCTCCCACCTAAATGATAATAATAATAATAATAATAATAATAATAATAATAATAATAATAATAATAATAATAATAATGATGATAATGATGATGATTACGACAAGAAGAACAAGAAAACTGAGACTGAGAACTATAATAAACGCTTGCTTGGTGCCTGACTATAATAATAAAGTGTAGCCTATTTACACCTCTTTGAGAAACACGGATGACGTGACAGAAAAACCTTGCAATAATAACTCAACGGGCACCAGGAGACGGCCTGGAGGGAAAATGCTGCTAGGTGGATTCGCCTTGACTTCATAGCTCATCTTTCTTTGCGATTTAGTTTACATCCTAACCCTTAATTTTCTCTTATGAGTTATTTATGCCTTTCTGATATTGACCTAATCTGCATCAGTAACACACGAGAGGATATAAAAAGCTTTAATCTGATAAGGCATTTTATATTTGATCCCTGTTATCTCCAGACGATTCTGTTAAACAATGTAGATCGCCCTAGTAGAAAAGAAGTTAGTGAAGGCAATACCTTAACCCCTCCACCTCGGAAAATCTCCTCTAATATTAATAAGATTGCTAAGAAATACAAAAGTGCGTCTCCGTATGGTGAAAAATAAGTATCTGGGGAAGAGGCTTTACAAAGTCTGTGAGCCAAAAAGAATACGTCACTCGAGAGGATGTGGTGCAATGAATAAAATAAATCGCTGAAGAAGAAGCATTACGAAGTCTCCTAAACCGATAATAAGAATACAAGCAAACATGTTGTGGAGGGTAACCATTGGATAGGCATTAAGTGAGGGTGGCGCAAAAAGGTTAATTGGTGCCACACATTAGCGGGGCAGCGGGCGTCTGGGGTGCCAAAATTAACCTTCAAGGAGGGGAAACACGCGACCACACCCACACCACCGCGGTACCATCTTACACCACCACCACACCCACACCACCACACCCACACTACCTCGGTACGATCTTACACCACCACTATCACCACATCCACATCACCACGGTATTATCACCACCACCGCAACACCCACACCACCACCACCACCACCACACCCACACCACCACCATCACATGCACACTCACAACCACACCACCACCACCACCACCATCACATGCACACTCACAACCACACCACCACCATCACATGCACACTCACAACCACACCACCACCACCATCACCATCACATGCACACTCACAACCACACCACCACCACCACCACCATCACATGCACACTCACAACCACACCACCACCACCACCACCATCACATGCACACTCACAACCACACCACCACCACCACCACCACCATCACATGCACACTCACAACCACACCACTACCACCACTGCAGTACCATCTTACACCACAACCATCACACCCACACCACCACATCCACATACACACCCAAACCACCATCACCACACCCACACCACAATAATACCATCTCACACGACCACCACTACACCCACATCACTACGGTATCTTCCCCATCACCACCACAGCACTTACACCACCACCGTACCATCTCACGGCACCATCACTACACCCATACCATCACCGTACCATCCCACGGCACCATCACTACACTCACGCCACCACCGTATCATCTCAAACAACTGCCACCACATCCACAACACAGCGGTTCCTTCTCACACCACCACCACCACCACCACCACCAGAACAATGTCAGTACCACACTCATTCAAAGGGTTGTATTTTTGTCTGCCTAGGAAATTATTTGAATAAAATATTCTTTTGCATGTTACTGACGTTATGTCGATATTGCATGGATTTTTCTCAAAAGCCGGCTTGCATGTTCCTGACATGGGCAAGTAGCCGTTTTATCTATGTTCATGTCGTGCTTTACGGATCCTGAATTATAACTGATCCGTACGACCGAGGAACAACACTCTGCCTCACTAAAGAAGTGACCCAGCCTCACCCACTGCATTATGCAAGGATATTTTTTTTGAGGTGTAAGGTGAAAGGTTCATGCAGATATTTATACTGCTGGAGTGGCTATGTTTGTGGGTGAGTGAGGTTGCATGTTTGTCATAGAACAAGAGAGGGTTCCAGCATGTGCCTGCACATGTAAGGACATACTATTGTGCCCTCTTAAATGTACGGCCCTGGATGGGACTGAACTTTGTTCAGGAAAATTAGTAAATGTATTCGTTATCAATCCGGCCGCCGGAGGCTCCTACTGTGCGTCTGTATTAAAAATACATAATTAATATAATAAAGTATAGCAGAGTGTAGAATGAATATTAAATTGATAAGGAAAGGCTCCTAAACCAACGACAACACGATCCACTGGTGGTACCGTTTCACATCGTTTCAAGGAACCGCCCTGAATGACATTATTGTTAAAATTAGATCCAGAATAGATACTGAGAGTTGTGGAGAAGTGAAAGCGTGTTACCCTTGACGTCTACCTACCAAAACATTCATAGAGGCAATACTACATCAAGGTTGCTTTATGAACCCATTGGTAAAAGGGACATCGACTATAACCACCTTTAGCCAGAGGGCAGCATTTTTTTCTTACTCTGCTACCCTACGATTTTACTCGGCTTAGGCAAGCATTCTGGTAGTCAAACGTTAATGCAAGCTATACCTAACCCTTGCAGTTAAAAAAAAAAAATCTTTCCTGAGCTCAATACAATCGTCTGGAAATAGAAAGAGTAAACCGAAAATGGCATCACAGAACCGGGGGAATAAAGCGGCATTACAGCACTGAAAAACCATTCCACAACACTTCACTACTACTGTGCCTGTGTGCAGAACTTGACCCTTCACTAAGAAAGGTCCTTCTTGTGCTTGATAAGATCATGTGAGGGAAGCATTTATACAAGAGGAAAATCAGTATCACAAAGGAGTGGATGAAGGTATTTTTAATCTCTTCATTCAAACAGGTTCTTTTTCAGCTACACAGAATGTCCAGAGTTGATCAGAGAATAAAATAAAAGAGGCGTCATCTCACGGTAGGCATTAAAATATCGTGACCTACTTTTAAGCGTTCAAAAATTATTCATCAGCCACATTTCCATCTTATATGCGTTTTATCACCGAAACTACAACCTCCAACTGCACAACTACAGACTTCACCACCATAACTGCCTAAGAATCTTCACCACATTTACAGCATCATATCCACTACTTTTATGACCACCACAATCCTCTAATGAAAACAAGCTCACCAATGTTCACTCTGACATCATTTCCTCAGCGTCATTCCCTCCATTTTTACTAGCACCACCCTCACAACGACAATCATAGCACCACCACCACAAGAGCAGCCCTGTCTTCCATACCACTATACCATCATCATCATCATCATCATCATCATCATCAACTCACTCCTATTTCCCACCAAAAAGAAGGGGTGAAACAGACTCATCATAACGACAGGAAGACATTATCCTTCCCACCACCACTTCTGCTCCAACCCAACCACAACGGCATCATCATGAAGAGTTCGCACCGACGTAACCGATCACCACAGCCAAACTACAACCCTTCACCCTCACCAAACAACCACGAAAGGACCAACAGGTCTATTGCAACTGCTTTCCTTTTCACTCCTTTGTACCACCAGCGCCCCACCTTTCACCTTATTCCTTCACCATTGCTGTCACCATTCCTATCATCACCACAATCGCTCACCCTCACCACTCCCGCGACTCCTCACCTTCACTCTTTCTCCCGTGCTATCATCATAATCACTGCACCATTCCGACCATCTCTGCTCTCATTTTCACAGTATTATCGCCACAGCTTTGAGTTATATGACTACCACTGGCACAATTCCATCTCTGCTACATAATACTTCACATTGACACCCACACTTACACCTGGAACCCTACACCTCACACCCACACCTTCGCCTGGTATCCTACACCGAACACCAACACCCACACTTTCACCTGGTACCCATCCAACACCCACACCCACACCTTCACCTGGTACCCTACACCCAACACCCACACCCACACCTACATTTAACCCAGAAAATATTACACCCTGTTCCATATTTAACCCCATCTACGTTACACTCCATATCCACACCCACATCTGGTACTCTGTACCCACACTCACACCTGTTAACCCTTAATCCCACACCCACACCTGCTCACCTGCACCCCACACCCCACACCCACACCCACACCTACACCTGCTCTCCTACTCCTCACCTTCATATCATTTACCCTACACCTCACACCCTCACTCTATACCAACACCCATAAATAGTTGCTACCCTGCACCACACACTTACACCCTACATGCCACACCCAGCACCTACAACCAAGCATTTATCAGCTCCCAGGAACTGAAACCCTCCTGCCTTCCGCAGTCACATCAAACACCCACGCCCCAGATAGGAGAGGAGACGAGAAGAGAGAGAGGGATCGCGGTAAATCACAGTGTAAATATAGGCTCGCTGGGAAGGCCCGTGGGGAAGGACACAGCCCCATTTTTAACCCCTGCAGTACGAGGAAGTAATTTTTCATCCCTTCAGTAACAGGAAACCTTGTAACCTTCTCCACTACGACTGTGCCTTTTTTATGTCCCCTTTGGTAGCACGAAATCTGTAGGACTGAGAGACTAGTTTGATTTTGTGTTTTGCAGTGTGTCATTGTTGTTGTGCATTTGGTTTTAACAGACTGAATGCAGAATTATGGAATACTGATTGAAATGTCAGTTTATTGGAGTTCAGACAGGCAGAAAGTTTGGACTGCTAATTATGATATACGTCATTATGTTTTAAGTTGGGTTATTAGAGTCCAGACAGGCAGAAAGTTTGGACTGCTAATTATGATGTACGTCATTATGTTTTAAGTTGGGTTATTACTGTATGAACGGGGTAGACACAATACAGTAGTATGGAAAACTTTAGGCTGTCAGGTTACCGCAACCAAGGCTTTGACATTATGAGATGTTATTATGGTTATTCTTTAGATCATTGAGACTGATGAGTGGAACGATGTTTAGAACACCGATTTGAACTCTGTAGGATATAAAGTTACTGCTGTCTACAGGACCCATATTTACGGTGGCATAGTATCTTCCTAAACGATTTACTTGTTTACTATGCACTGATATTTTCTTGTATGTCATTGTATTTTTTTTTTTTTAATATCGACATGATTTGCATCAACAACATGCAAGAGGATACTGAGGTGCAATACGCAGAATAAATAGCTGCGGAAGGGATATTATGAAATCTCCAAAACCACCTAGAATGCGGCCGTAGATACGAGATGATATTGTATTACTGGAATTGTTTTTCTGAATGTCGGTTATGCTGTGCATAAGATTATTTCAAACGAAGGACAAAAAATATTATAGTATTGTGAGTAGTAAGGTCACTGTATTCAGGGTTGAGAAAATGTCAGATAACTACTTCCCATCTAGGGATAATATGCTTGAAATACAATGATACAATGGCCAAAGCAGAGAATGTCTGAAATGATGATGGCTGCAGTCAAGATATGAGAAAATGTGGTATTGAGTTTTTTTGTGTTTAGCAGCTGTTGTGTTAGGGTTATTTCAAGAGACGGACAGATTTAGCTATGTAATATAGATACTGGTATGAAGTTCTAGTTGTTTATGGGCTGAAAGTAAATATGTAACTGCCCGTGTGTCATCTCTGTTTAGGGACTGTTCTCTCGTCGATTAAAGAGGTTTTCTGGCATCTCTGTCTCAGTGATATATTGCATATTACAGCTTATAAAATTCTTGTATGTTGTTTCCATCTTTTATATTTGGACATAAACTGGATTAGAATATATATATATATATATATATATATATATATATATATATATATATTTATATATATTCTGTATATATATGTATGTATATACATATATAGATAGACAGATATATATATATATATATATATATATATATATATATAGAGAGAGAGAGAGAGAGAGAGAGAGAGAGATAGATAGATAGATAGATAGATATAGATAGATAGATATATATATAGATATAGATAGATAGATAGATAGATATAGATATAGATATACTGTATATATAACCGTACCAGATACCGCATTAAAATGGCAAGAAGGAGGTGCTAGGGGTCCTCCTTACCTTACGAGAATACGATCCTTACTGGAGATGAGAGTGACGTCAGTACAAATTATGGGCAGCTATTACAGGCCTGAGTGAGGACTCGGTAACTGGGTTCACGTGCCCTTAATACCTACAGCCTAATGACGCATATATCATTCAATTTTGCCATTTTCAGTCAGATTTAATCCCTCCTTTAATCCCTTCACAATGAGAATTTTCCTCTGCGCTGAATAAAATCGGCTGGAGGTAGAAAAAAAAATCAGTGGACTGAACAAAAAAATCCCATCAAAGCAGGGTGTCATTTTTATTTCATTCTTGTTACTTGCAGGCGATTTATTCGGTCTTAGGGTGGTGTTACTGGAGTTAATGAAGGCTGTATATAAAACCCTTACAGTTTAAAATAAATAAATCGTCTGACGGTAATAAGAATGGAATATGAAAGACGTCATCGTACTGAGGGGGTTAATTACGTCTGGGAGATCGGGGGATGACAAGAGAGAGAGAGAGGGGGAGGGAGGGGGAAGGGAGGATGGTAGAAAGACAGGGGGAAAAAAAAAGAAAGACGGGAGGGAGGAAGGAATGGTGTGGCAGAGGAGAGCAAGGTAGATGCAAAAAGAAGAGAGGGAGGAAAAAAAACTTAGAGATGACGAAATTGGAGAAAATGAGAGAGGAGGGATGAGACATAGGAAAAGGGTAGAAGAGGAGAGGAAGAAAGAAGAGGAAAGGAAGAAAGAAGAGGAGAGGGTGGCAGAGTTTAGGGAGAACCGAGACAAAGCTAAGGAAAAGAAGAGAAGAAAAAAGAGAAGATAAAGAAGGAGATTAAGGAGGGGGGAGGGATATTGCCAGTGAAAAGAGGAAGGGAGAAACGGAGGGGGAAAGAGGAAAGGGAGGGAAAGAGGGGAAAGAGTGTGGAAGAGGGAAGAGAGGGAGAGAGGGGAAAGAGTGGGGAAGAGGGAAGAGAAGGTTGGTCAGAGTACAAAAAAGTATACAGGGACGCAAACAGCAACAGACCTGTTGGCCTTTTCATGGCTATTTGTTATAGAGGAGGTTATAACTAGGGGGAAAGGGAGGAGGAAGGAAAAGAGAGGGTGAGTGTGGAAAAGGATAGGGAAGGCAGAAATAAAAAAAACGTGAGAGGGGAAGGAGGAGACAGGGTAGAGCAAATGAGGAAAGAAAGGGATAGGAAGGAAAGGAACAGGAGAAAGAAGGCTGGAGAAAGACAGAGGAGGAAAGGGAGAGGAGAGAAAGGGTTAGAGTGGGAAGATTAGGAAAGACAAAAGAACAGGAGAAAGTAAGATTTGGAAAGGAGGTAAAAACAGGGAAAAGGGGAGAGGGAAGGAGGAAGTGGAGAGGGGACAAGTGGAGTAGCATTCCTTTTCCTCCCCTTCTCTCCCCCTCACCCTCCCTACCCCGAACACATGTAGAAGCGGCAAGGAACCACACCCGTATTCTCGTGGACCTAGGGGGCTCCTTGGCACCTCATCCTCACTAATTTCTCCCACACATTGTAACTTAGCACTTTCTCTCTCTCTCTCTCTCTCTCTCTCTCTCTCTCTCTCTCTCTCTCTCTCTCTCTCTCTCTCTCTCCAGGCCCTTAATTTTCAACAGAATTTTGGGGGCTAGACTATATGTATGTATGTACCTCCATACTTCAAACTTAAAATTAAATCGAAGCGCTTAAGTTTGCAGACCATCAGATATTTTTCAGCTTGATTTTACCTAAAAATTGATGTTTAATGAGGCACGTCTGTTTAGTGATGGAGTTGGGTGTTTAAATAAAAGGCTTCACATTTTGCCAATCTAAACTTTCAGCTCAATCTGTGATTTAGTTTAATAATTTGGCCATTTTATGTTTTTGTTGCACTATGCTGCATTTCTACCAAGATTGTTCTTTCATGCCTGTGGTAGAATTCAGGTTGAAATATATCGCTCTGCCTTTATTCTTATGGAACTGATAAAATAATCAATATCTACTTACTCTTATGATTTAGTTTATGATCAGCTTGGATCAAATTTAGAAATATTCGATCAGACACACGTAGATTTGTTTGAATTTTCAGCAGAACTACTGGAAGGTTTTCTTTCATTTGATTTTCAAGTTCAGCCTTATAAGCCCTCAATCTTAGCTGAAGTTTTGACAAACTGATATACAGAAAACATTAGGAGGGCTATAGTCCCCCTAGCCCCCCCAGAAATTACGGCCCTGCTCTCTCTCTTCTCTCTCCCTCTCTCTCTCTCTTTCTCTCTCTCTCTCTCTCTCTCTCTGCTCTGCTCTGCTCTGCTGTACCAGTTCTGCCACTGGAGAAATGACCCGCCCCCACCCAGTCTTTCATGCTCTGGTACAGATGTGGAAGACTGGGTAAGAAAAGCATGGGGAAATTGGTGTTGGACTGGCTTTTTTTAATTTATTTTTTTTTTATTTTTTTTTACTTTTTGACTAAGACGATTTTTTTTCCTTCAGGTTTAGTACTTGTTCCGTTAGGCGATTTTAATCTTTTAAATAATACCACCGCAGGGTGGGACGTTATCTTCGGTGGGAGAGTGATAGCCAACATTATCTTTCTCCCATGTTGGCGAAGTATGAATTGGGATGAGGTGTTCGAATGAAGAGTGATGCAAGGAAGTAGGAATGTTACATTTATGGACTGTATTCTAAGAAGCCTTGAAAGCTTCGCAGCATCTCTTCCTAAGCGACTTATTCTGCATACTGCACCTCGTTTCTCCTGTTATTCTTGTAGCTATGTGGACGATAAAGTGATACAAATAACACAGAAATAAAGATTAAGAGTGAAATATGCAAAGTAAATCGCCGAGGAAAAGGTGCCACAAAGCCTCTTATGCCATTTACAGTACTGCCCTCTGCGTGTCAGGCTGTATATGTCATCAGCGGAGGTGATAGGGTGTGAATATGCGAATATGTAAGCACATATAGCACCAGCACCCTGTCTAAATGTCCGACAAAGAGTGGGCTTCAACCCTAGATTCGGGGCACACACATCACTAGGCCAATACGCTAACGTCCTAGCCACCTCAGCTCCGGAGAAGGCAAGAGCATCATGTAAAGAGATGGTCGTACACTGCGCAGTTTAATAATTTGTTTGTCTTTGTAATGGTTCTTTTTGTAGTTTCTGAGAGAGAGAGAGAGAGAGAGAGAGAGAGAGAGAGAGAGAGAGAGGGGAAAATGAGAAGACATTGGGAAGGAGAGAAGCGAGGTGGAAGGCAATGGGCATATAATGGTAGAGGGAGGAGAACATGAAGGAGGTAGTGGGTGTAGAAGAGAAGAGAAAGAAGGATGTGAAAGGATGTACGTGAAGTGCGGAGAGGGGGTTGGGTGAGGAAGGGTAGGAAGAGAGGAGAGGAGAGGAGAAAGGAGGGAGTGGATGGAATGCAGAGGAGGTAGAGAGGGAAGAAAGAGGTTAGGGGAGATGGAGGGTTGGAGAAGAGTGAAGGGGAAAATAAGGAAGGGGTGGATATTGGGAAGGAGTGAGGTGGAAGCGTGTAAGTAAAAGGCACAGAGGAGAGTGTGATGCAGCTGAAAGGAAGAGAGGGAAGGAGGAGGGGAGAGAGTGGGCGAAGTGCAGAGAATGGAGAGGGGAGGGGGAGACAGAGAGGAAAGATGGAAGGTGGATGGAGAAGAAAAAGGAAACTGATAGGTAGTGGGTGAAATGCAGGGAAGAGTGGGAGGATAGCCTGCAGGGAGGGCTAGGTTGGTAGGATGGAAGGGTACGTAGAGAGGAAGGTAGGGAAGTGATAGGTAGGCAAAGAAGGAGTAGGATAGGAGGAAGGCAGAGAAATGGGTACAGCAGAGAGGAAGGAGAAAAAGAAGGTAGGGCAGGCTGGAGGTGGTGAAGTAGGTAGAGAGGAAGGTAGAATAGGAGGGAAGTAGAGAGGGGGGAGGTAGGGGGTGGGGAGAGGGACGGTAAGGTGTGTCAAGGCGGACCTCTCGTGCATTTCTCACATGTGGGCTGCTCCTGAAGGCCCTACCCCACCCCCCGTACCTCTCACCCTCCTCCCAACCCCACACAAATCCACCACAACTGCCTCCTCTTCCATCTCCCTCATAAACACGCTAGCTATGACGTCCATCTTCATTTTTTGACACCCAATTCGACGGGTTGGCTTAAAATACTTTGCATATACTTCCTCTTGGTGAACGGAAGATGTTGGGATATATATGATGGTGCCACCTGCCTCCCACACCAAGACAGTGACCCGGCCTCGCCACCAGGAGAGATTATAAGCTTAAATTTACACCCTCCCGTCTCTCACTTGCTTCCCGGTGGCTATCAGGATTGTTAACTGGACAGCTAATGGGTCTGTTCTTCACCCCGTCTGCCCAATTAAGTATTCTGTGGGTGTGGGATGCGCGTGTGTGTGTGCGGTTGGTGGGGTGGACGTGCGTTGGCAACCTCAGAGCACAGTGCCCAACCCATCCATTCATGAACTTGTGCCCACCGCTGTTGCCACGTCTTCACCTCACAACACGAGGATGTATTAGATTTATTTTTTACAGCACTTTATCACTCTCTACGAATCGTGTAGCTAGAGCATGATTCGTCATTATTTTAGCGTCTATTACATCTAATTTACAAAATATTACAGTCCGGGGAGAGTGAAGTCGTCACTGTGGCACCCATAACTAAGAATAGACGAAATTCAGGGCTGCATATCCGACCATTCACAACAACCCGCAATCTGAATTATTCCACACCACTCGCCTTTCTCACTGACCTGAGATTCCAAGGGACAGCAGGGTCGCTCCTTTCCGCTGGCAATGGAGGTCACGCCGCCCCTTCCATCCTCTCAAGGTAGGGATGAAAGGGGTGGAGGAAGAGATATGGGTTGAGAGTGCCGCTAGAGCACGACCACAATCTATCCCTTGAGGCTATCCCTTCAAGCCTCCGTATATCTGCAGAAGCGCGAATTGAAACACCCCTTCGAGGAATTTGAGGAGGAGACTGAGTTGGACGACAAAGGCACCACAACACAGACCTCGAAGCACCACCACAAGTCCCACCACCAGCACACTGGCAGACTCGCAATTCCCGCGACACTGAGCTACCACCCTTCTGCCACGCGTTATGGAAGCACGGAGGGCATTGCGTATGGGCCAAGGGGCGGCCTGAAGGTGTTTGGCACTGTTTACGTGTCCCCCTCCCTCCTCCTTCACCCACACCACCCAGACCTCTACCCCCTTCCCCACAACTCCCAGACCCTCTCCTTCTCGCCTCTACCCTTCGTCCGCTCCCACATCTCTTCGGACGTGTTTCATTTCGTGTCCTTAGCCTGTTCATTATGGACAGTAGGGTCGTATTATAAAAGACTTTGGAGATTTCGTAACACGTCTTCCTTGGCGATTTATTCTGCACATTACACCTCATTATTCTCCTGTATGCTACGTATGCAGACTATATCGTTAATTAAGCATTCTGAATACTATACTGTACATGTGAATGCAATGGTGATATATGCACAATAGATCGCTAGGAAGAAGTGCTACAATGCTTCCTATGGCACCCAGAACACAGCCAGTATTAGCGTTAGTTTCGGAAATTTTGGGCTGTATTTTAAGTGGCGTGAGAAGTTTCGTAGCACCTCTTCCTTTGCCATTAGTTTTATGCATTTGATGTAACATTCTCTTGAATGTTATTAATATGGTTTTAATTACGACATAGCTTGCATGAATTACATTCAAAAGGGTACTGAAGTGTAATGAGCAAAATAAATCGCTATGGAATCTCCAGGACACTTAGAATACAGTCCTTTGTTACACTTCTTCAGTTATTCATTTTGCCTATTATGCCCTGATAACATCGTGTATGTTACTGGCTCAGACTATGTAGATATAGAACAATAGTATACAAGACAATATTAAGCTCTAATATGGTAATAAATAGCTAAAGAATACAGATTAAGAGAAGGCATCTATGTGCCAACAAGAAAGCAGCTATGTGTTTTTCATTATACTCAGGATACCTCAAGACGACTTTATTCGAGTTAGGAAAGACGTGTATTACCTAAGGTATTAGTCAAGGCATTTATCTAACCCATCTAATTCATACGCTGGATAAGATAATCAGGAAATAGTAAGAAACAAAAGTAAGTCATAGTAGTGAAGCTGGTAGTAAAGCGTTTGAGTTATCTAGGTGCGTTAGAGTTGCTCAGTGCTCACGCTTGTAATGCGAGGAGAGAGAAGCACTAATGGCACTTACATTAGTCTTCATTTAACACACTCTAAAAATTAGCGGTGTTGAACTACTTTCGTGTAACCCTAGCGATTTCATTAATTATGCTGTCTAACTTGTATGTAGTCTATTCGAAGTACATGGTAAAAACAAAAGTTGTGGTAAATAAATGATCCGTAAAAATATTTCTTTGCAGATGTAACAAAAAAAAAAAATCAAAATCTCTGCCCGCGTGCACAGAAACTGTTGTATTCGCTGTGTGTGTGTGTGTGTGTGTGTGTGTGTGTGTGTGTGTGTGTGTGTGTGTGTGTGTTTCCGTACTGGTCATCTACTGCAATTTCGAGAGACTAACAGCACTGTGAAGTAAATCTGCGTTTCCTCTTTTTCCACTGACACTTCTCACGCTACAATCCATAAGTCCTCCACACCATACCCGTGCGTGAAGCATTGGGTGGAGGTGGGTCACATCTACTGTAGGGTAACTGATAGTGGTGTTCCTCGGCCCTACGGATTAACTGCCTTCAGAATCCGTTAAACACAGCTTGAACTTGTTGTCCATGTCACGCATGTTCACGCCGGCTGTCATAATACTTACATCTTACGTTTTTTGTCAATTTAAGGTTATTATACATAGCCAGAGGATACAATGCCATCCTTGTGTTGCCTTTACTTATTAAGTTTCTGACCGTATTTCTTCCGCGAACTCACCGAAACATTTTGTTAAGTCTGATAACAGTCAGCTATTTCAGCTGTGGTAAATCCGTGTAGTCAATAGGTAAAACATTCTCTCGATTAGCTCTTTAAGTTGCAATGAACGCATATGAGTCCGCCATTCAGGCTGAAAGCAGAACATTTTATCCATCTAAGAGATATCCCAGTAATCAAAGGAGTGATGTCATCTTTGGGTTTTACTGCTGGTGAACGCTGCTTACCTCATTGAAAACACTTGCAGTAGAGAAAATATAAATTCCTAGTAGAAATAATACACACACACACACACACACACACACACACACACACACACACACACACACACACACACACACACATGTATTCCCTAACCCCCCACAAAGCACAACCCTCCGTTAAAAGTCAAAGCTCTCCAGTAAAGGCAGGGTGAGTCATGGCGGCTGATGACCTCTTGGCAGAGACCCATGCATTGCTCGTATATGCTTACCGGTATACACTGAATGCATGAGTATAACCTCCAGGAGTTCAAGGTTAGATTATGTCCAGCTGACAAAGTTAATGAGTATGTGCTTAAATTTGTAGACTGTTTCGCATACCTTTGACAAATAATGAAGGACATGTAAGAACGAAATAATAATTATAGTGAAATTCTGACAGTGAAGAACAGATGATCAACTGATAATGAAATACAAAAACAGATAAGGACTGTGATGGCCGTTAGCAACTTCATCTTGAGGTAATAATGTTCACGTACCCCGTCAGTGATGCTGGAGGTGTTTAGCATTTACTGCTAACCGACCAGCTGTAATTCACTTTGGTTTAGATACCATGCCACCTCTACAGACAAGCTTAAAGTATGTCTATATGATATTACAAAACTACTGTGGCATATCAGGGGCGTAGTTAAGACCTGAAAAAGGGAGTGCCCAATGGATGGTCAACCATAATTATGGAGTGACTCAAGGACAACTCCTTACGGGGTTATTATTCCGGGTTCGGGGTTATTATTCCGGAATTGTGCTAACTACTGGGGTAACCAGACATGTTTCAAAGGTGGCCAGTGCTATTGAAGCCACCCTTTTGAGCAAGTCACTGCTGTCAGGTAGGAAACTCAGTCAAAAGTACACTAAATACAAGTCGTGACTCTCCTGCTATACTACAAACCTTTCAACACATCTCGGTATCTTTTTTTTTTTCCCCATCTAGCTCCAGCAACGGCTGGGATGTAATAAAAAAAAATCTGTTGAATCAAGGCTAAACCCAGTAAGAGATATCCTTATCACAGGACTGACTTTAGACATGGTGAGGCCCTTAGGCTACAGGTAGCTGTTGAGGCCCCATTTGGCAATTGTTAACAGGGAACAGGACTGTGTAACAACTGACCTTGACGAGAATGCCCTCAACATGCATAACAAATCAGTGCAGAGTGGGTTGCACAGCTTGCATACATAATAAAACTGTAAAAAAAAAAATTGAGGTCCCTGCAGATTGTGATGCCCTAAGCTGTAGCTTGTTTTGCTTATGCCCAAATTCGGCCCTGCCTTAACAGGAAGCATTACGTCACTTCACTTAATCAGCTAATATAATCGGTTAAGTCAACGAGCAGTGAAATCCAGTGGATGGTGCACCGTATGTAAAATGTAGTTTTCGAATAAAAGAAATAGATTAGAAGGAGGAATGGAAGACGGTTGACACAAAAGCCTGAAAAAAATAAAAATAGGAAAGAAGATGAGAGGAAGCTAGGTAAGATAGGAAACTGAACTTGTGAAGGGAATGGCTAATACGAAGTTGGAAGATGGGGGTACTGAAGAAACAATGGGTAGGGAGGAGGCGGCTTAGATTTATGCTCTCAAGTGCTCGAGAGGTCATTAGGGCAGACATCAGTGCTTGCTAAGGCTCAATCTACCTCTAGAACACGCCCGGCAACACTTGGTTCAGGTCCCTTTTGAATTACCATGTAAAAAGAGGCAAGGGGGAACCTGCACCTAACAGTCAGATCAAACCAATTAATCGAACTCTCGATCTTCTGCTTGTGAGATGGATTTTTTGTCCAAAGCACCACAGACTCCCCACGCCCCACCCTCAGGCAGAGGAAGGTGAAGGTGTGGTTTAAACTTTAAGGGAGGGAAGGTGGGGAAGGAGGGTGGTAGGCGGGGAGAGCAGAAAGAACGAAAGGAAGGGGAATCAGAAGAAAAGAAAGAGGCAGGCGAGAGAGGTATAAGGTGTGAGACTATAATTATATACTGGTGAAAGAAGAAAAAAACACACACATCTTGTAAGATGGAGCTCTTTACTGAGTACCAGCGTTTTTGTTCTTAGCAGAGTGAAACGCTGTTACTCAGTAAAGACCTCCTGCTCGCAAGGTGTGCTTTTATTACAGTTTTGTCAGCATAATTTGCCATATAAAATTCACTATATAGACTGACAAATGACAAACAAATGACAAGCAAAATGATGATGGACACAACCTTACGTAACTAACAGTATGCACTATGAATTAGATGTTCAGTGCAAAGTTTAACTTTCACATCAGATACATCTACCTGCTTACGTCTGCGTGGTTAGAAATGAAGGCTGAAAATGAGATAAACCTTGGGTTGAACTCAGGACCGTGTTATGAATGTCATTTAACGTCACTCCCGCTGGTGAGGCGCACAGTTACAACCCTATTATGCTTCCCGTTGATGAGGAAATAAAAATCGTTTCCCAGGCATTACAAACACCACCGCTGATCTAACAGCAAGTGATGCTTCGAAACACTGAGCCACTTTTGATGAACAAATGATAAGCCACGGTAATTAGTCTACACCTATTACATAGGTGGAGACTTGTTTTCGCTGGTATTTTCATTATTCCCGCCTAAGAGTCTCGCAACGATTCCAGGAGAACCGGAGACTGCGCGAGGAATCTGAAGGGCCCAAGTTATGTGTCCTGGCATGGGCAATTGCTGATAGAAAAAGTCCAAGTCCATTACAGACAGTGGAAGGACATGTCAGAAAAAGTCATATCAGTATTATGTTCTGAACGAAATAAGTTGGTAGTGTCTACTGGAGATTTCAAGACAACCTGCGCAAGGAATCTGAATGGCCCAAGTTATGTGTCCTGGTATGGACCATTGCTGATAGAAAAACAATCCAAATCTCCCCAATGGGGTCAAGGTCATTGTAAGAAACAGTAGATGGAGATTATAGTCGCGGCGCACGACTCTGAGGATATTATCATGCCCTGGCAACCTACCATTCAAAAGTGCGTCTGATTATGTGTATAACATGAGACGCAAGTGATTCGTGTATAATATGATCGTGTATAATAATATTCGTATATAATATATTCGTGGATAATAATATGATTCGTGTATATGATACGAAATCGGACGCACTTTTGAATGGTAGATTGCCAGGGTACGATAATGACAACCTCAGAGTCGTGCGACGCGACTATAGTGACTGTCTGCAGGACAGTTACAGAGCTTTAAATTTGTTTTCAGATGCACTTGGAATGAACTAACCATTACACTGGCAGGGAGATTTGTGGAATATGAAGTATAGACTACAAAAACCTTTTACTAGAGGAAAATTCGTCACTTCTTTGCTTTCAGAATACGAGTATGAGACCTCAAGTAAAGATCCAGAGAAGGTTCAGAAAGGACGAGAAAGCTCTTCGTTCGTCAGTAATGTCAACACAATATACCTCTATGCTGTATATGCTGTATGTTAAGTCCGAGCACGGTATCTCATCTCAGTTAAAGATCATAATGCATGGAGGACTTTTTTTTTTTTTTTTAATAGCGGTAACATAAGTTTCCAGGATATCTGTGGACATATAAAACCAAGGACACAGCAATAAAGGAAATATGAGAATACCTATATAGCATACATTTAAAGAAAAAAGTAGTTTTAAGACAGTATGTCTACGGGACAGTAGCCTGCACCCATTTTAACAAGTGACACCCTACTCACTGAAAGATGACATATTAAAATACGACAGTCACGCGGTACTGTATTTTCCAGTTTTCTTATTGAAATGAAGTGATAACAGTATCCTTTGTCATTTTTTATAGACTGGCAGTATACCATTTTTTTTTTTTTTTCAAAAATGTTCGTAGATAGGGGTTACATTATTGTACACTTCATACTGTGTATATCTTAGAGTGTACAGAATATGATGTATTCTAATTTAATCTCTGAGCGTTCTTTTGTTAACCTATATCACATTTTAATGAATGTCTCCTGTATGATGTATATAAAGATCTGCTTTATGATCGTGCCTACTCGACAAGCGGAAGAATCCGAGAAGGGGAAATTAACAGAGGAATGAAAGGAGGGATGGAGTGGGATCAGGAGGGGAGTTTGTAGACAAATTAACCCTTTCAGTCAGAAAACGTATTTCTTGTCCAGTTCTCGTTTAATGAATGTCTCCTGTATAAGATCTGCTTTATGATCGCATCTATACCTGACAAGCGGATGAATCAGAGAATTAGGGGAAATTAACAGAAGAATGAAAGAAGGGATGGAGTGGGATCAGAAAAGAAGAGGAGTTTGTGGATAAATTAACCCTTTCAGTCAGACAACGTATTTCTTGCCCTGTTCTCGCAACCTTCAGACAGTTTTACACAGCTTAGGCTAGAGTTTTCGATCATGACAGAGTACAGTATATCCTAAATCATTCCACTTAGTCATAAATATCCGTAGGATAAGTAAAAGTGTCTAGGGATAACAAGAACTGACTAGAGAATACGTTACCCAGACTGAAGGGGCTAAGAACATAAAAGGGTCATTCCAATATGAAGCTGAGTGTTGAACTGGTCCCAAGAACAAAAGAGAAAAGCAGTCAGGAGATTAATTCGGCTACTGCATACAAATAGAAGAAATTCATATAAAAGTCACCGACGGATACATTCTTTATCTGAATCAGAGAAAGCAGTGTAACTTGTTCAGACGTGGAACAAACATCTCACTGAAGAACAGTGAATGACTAGAGCAGCAGTTAAACTGGGCCTATTTAAGACACCCCATCGGGCAGCCACACAAATCTCTCAGTTCTAATCACAGATATTGTATCAATGGTCCCTGCCATAAATATTAGCTAATTTCAGTATATCATCATCATCATACTAACCCTATGTCAGTCGTTATATTATACGGATGTTTGCAGCAACTCAGGTAGCTTAGCTGAGTAATACTGAATGACTATGGTATCATAAGTTGGATAAGTAAATAAAGCCTCTCTACCCTTAATGCTTGTTTACCATTATATAAACTGAAAACGTAGTTATATATATATATCAATATCAATCAATCAATCATTTCCTGTGGCACCCTCGGGGATGCATAGGGCCTCGATGAACTCACACCACCACATCCTATCTTGTGCTAATTCCTCAAGATCTCCCCAACACTCATCTCCAGCTTCCCGTCTCATTGTCCTCACCCACGTCTCTTTTGGCCTTCCTTTACCTCTCCTACCAAGTGCCACCCACCCTGGTGTACCTCGTACTATTCCCTGTCTCCTGTACACATGTCCTAGCCACTTCCATCGTGAGAATCTAACATATTCATCGATCGGCTGCACTCCCGTTATTTCTCTAATTCTACTATTTGGTATCCTTTCCCACCACTTAACTCCTAATATTCTTCTAAGTGCTTTATTTTCAAACACCAAGAATTTATTTTCCATAGTCACTGTGCTGTACCAAGACTCGTGTCCATAAATTAAGATACTCCTAACCATTACCTTATAAAGTTTGATTTTTGTATGCACAGAGAAATTGTTATTATTCCAAATATTTTTTAGCATTCCCATTGCCTGATTAGCCTTCTTTAACCTTTCCTCGAATTCAAAGTTCAAAGAACCATCCTTGGCTAAATAAGTACCTAAATATTTAAACCTATCAACTTGCTTTACAACCATACCTCCAATTACACATTCCTGTGCATTTTCCATATTCATATTGATTATTTCAGTTTTTCCACAATTAATAACCAAACCCACCTTGCGACCTTCACTCACCAAACAGTCCAACACTCTCTGCATCTCTTCTGGCCCATCACAAATCAAAACTATATCATCTGCATAATCTAAATCCAAAAGTTTCCTGTTCTCTCCCCAAAGTATACCTGCACCGGTTTCTGTTCCAACGCGTTTCATAATGTAATCAATGACCAATATAAATAGTAAAGGCGATAGAACACCACCTTGAATTACTCCGGACTTGACTTCAAACGAATCACTCAGACAACCATCAACCATCACTTTACAAAATGTGTCCTCATGCATGTTCATAATGACCCTCACAAACTCCTCTGGTATTCCATAATGTCTCATGATCTTCCCCATAGTCTCTCTCGAAACACTATCAAAAGCCTTTTCAAAATCAACAAAACAAAGACTTAACGGTACTCTCATTTCATTAACTTGCTGCATCAAATGCCTAACTATAAAGATCTGATCATTGCAACCACGTCCCTTTCTAAAACCAGCCTGTTCATCCCTCAGAATACCCTCAACCACCGGCTCCAACCTATTTAACAACACTCTACTGAAAACTTTCAAAGCTATCGGTGACAAAGAGATTCCCCTCCAATTACGACATTCACTCAGGTCTCCCTTCTTCGGAACTTTAACAATTACACCATTCTTCCAAACTGATGGTAGTAACCCCGTCACCCATATCTTATTGAATAGCTTGGTCAAGATCATTATTAATCTATCCCCCTCCACTTTAAACATTTCCGGAAATAAACCATCCTCCCCTGGTGCCTTATTATTCTTTAACTGTTTTACTGCTTTCTCCACTTCTGCAAGCCTCAACTCTCCTGTTTCTATATTTAAATCTTCCTGAGCAGACGGTATATCCTCTTCTGGTGGTATTGGTCTATTAAGAACTGTCTCAAAATGCTCTTTCCATCTATTTTTAATATCTCCATCTTTGGTCAGTAAATTTCCTTCCCTGTCTCTAACTGGTATTTCCTTGCGTTTACCTGCATTACCACTCAGTTCTCTAATCGATTCATATGCTATTCTTTGACTCTGTCCATCATTTTTGTTTATTAAGATTTCAGTCTCTGCAACCTTTTCATCCACACATCTTCTTTTATCTCTCCTAGCTAACCTTCTTACTTCTGAATTCAAACTCCAGTACGCAGCTCTTGCTAATTCAATCTCTCGTTCATCAACGCATTGCATCTCACTCCTCAATTTAGCCTCACCTCTCTTTTTTATCATATCCCACGTTTCCTCTGATATCCATTTCTTTCTCCTGAATCTATGTCTCCTTCCAATCGTACATTCAGCAGTCTCATGCAAAACTTTGTTCACATCCTCCCACATCTCATCTACACTTCTCTCCCCCTCTTCCAACGTTTCCAACACCAAAAACCTATTTCTGCATTCTAATCTGAATTCCTCCTTTTCTTCTCCTTCCCTTCTAAGCTTAACAATATCGTATCTACCAACACCAGATTTTTTCCTTCTTCTGATTTTTAAGTTTAAACCTTATTTTTGCAATGCTGAGTTGATGGTCACTACCAATATCCGCTCCCCGTTTAACATGAACATCTAGCAGAGAACTTCTATGCCTCCTACTGATAGCAATGTGATCAATCTGATTGTTATATTTTCCACATGGCGACACCCAAGTTGTCTTGTGTATATTGCAATGCTGAAAGAGTGTGCCCCCGATGACTAAGTCATTTGCTAGACAGAAGCTTCCAAACCTCACTCCGTTTTCACTCATCCTACTACCAACTCCCATCTTACCCATACATGCCTCAAATCCCTCATTTGAACAGCCCATTAATGCATTAAAGTCTCCAACGCAGATCAAAACATCATGTCTAGGTACCCTTCCTACTCCTTCTTGCAACTTTTCATAAAATGTGTCTTTCCTTTCGTCGAGTGCATCATTAGTAGGTGCATAACACACAAACAGACTGATGTTGCCATGATTTGATTTAAACCGTGCATATAACAATCGCTCATCTATAGGATCCCACTCACATAAAGCCTTATTTGCCTTACAACCCAGCAACAATCCTACTCCCTGATAATGCATTCCGTCCTGTCGACCAGATATCAATAAACGTATACCATCCTCCAAATCCAACTTATCGACTCCAGTTAATCTAGTTTCTGTCAGAGCACAAATATCAAGTCCATAATTTTGAAAAACCTTCACTAACTCATCGATTTTACCGTCATGATTTAGCGTTCTCACATTCCAGTTACCAATTTTAATTGTATTTTTTGCATTGACAAACGAATTAGATTGTAATTGAGGCAACCGTGAGATTCTTAGCACCCCCTGCCCATTTAAGGGCTGCACGGGACTGGGGGCCATTATTGTTCTTTCAGAGTCCATCAAGGTTTCTTTGGCTAACTTCCTGAACACCTCGCCATTGTGTTGCAGTCGCAGTAGGCAGCTAACTTGCCTGATTGCCCACACCCGAAAGACCCAGCTATGCTGTAGCCAGTCACGTGCCGGCATGCTTCCCAGCCATTTCACTCTCAAGGAGTTCCTCTGCCTGAGAGGAGACGGGAGTGTGTTACAGTGGTAGAGTATGTGTTTCGTACACGGGTGAGCCAGGGTTCGCGCCCCGCCAGGGTAATAAACTTTGGGAATGTTCATCCGGCCACGTACTGCATTGGCGGACTCCAGGGGTGCTGTGGTTGAACCAGTGTCGCTTACTGTAAAGTATGCTTGCACCAGTCGGCTTGCGCGGGCCGATTACACTTGTTTCACAGACTACACATACATCCAAAGCCACTCCAACACGACAATTACACTAACATGCACTTCTCACCCTCCATACAATCTCTACTAAGACAGCATAAGCCAGCTGGTAGAGATACATTGGCTGTATCGTCCCGACTTCGGTCGGGATAGGCCGGTCCTGCAGTGGATACTCAAACGGCTGATGATGATGACGATGATATATATATATATAAGGTGGGGTTAAACCATAATCCCAGCTACCGACGCAAGGTCTTTTTATTTTTTATTTAAATTCTTTATTTACCATTCAGTACAAGCCCCAACACTCTGGGGAACACTGTCCCTGAAGGCCAAGCAGGGAGGGGTACGCAAGGGCGATTTGTTGTCATAATAGTTACCCAAAAATCACTGCGTTTTCTCTAATTAATTCCATACTCTTGGAGAGTTTAGAGGGGTGGCTATGTAATCTCTCTGGTCGACGCCTCCAAGCTGTTATTTACTTAGCTTACTTAGTCAAGTACAAAGGCCAAGCTTTGTGTGGGGACCAGAGCTGGCTGCAGTAGTTCAGCATTGGCCGTACCAGTGATGACCAGAGCGACATCATGCAGACGTCTACCTTGTGTGGAAGGTTCGGTACGTATTACCCAGCAATTTTTTTCTCCTTTTTGTAGGGTTCCTTGAATATGGTGTTGGAAGGTGCTGTTCTTACTTTGCTCAATCTGTCTATTGCCAAATACTGAATCCCAAAGTCGATCCAAAGTGACTGTGACAATAATGCCTCCTGATTCCTCTGTCGCAGTTCATTTACACGCCCACCTGCAAGCTCCCGTATTTCCAACTCTTCCACTTCAACCTTTACTCTCGAGCAGTGTTTTTCATTCCTCTTTCTATTATAATTTCGTGTTCCATGCCCTCACCCATTTAACTTTTATTTTCCATGCGTCGAAAACGCCTTAATACATTCCCTTTAACTATGCAAGTAAGCGTCCGTCTCACCGCCTGCTCACTCATTTATATATAGCCAGCTATATCTCCAAGTAACTCCACGTGCTTTCCTGTAACAACTAATTAGCTCTACCGCGCTTGGTCGTGACTTGCATGCTTCTTGCATTATTAACATCTTGCTTTCGTAAGTCAAAGCTAACATCAACACACAGTGTGACCGTCAGCCCCCCAAAACCTCTGAAATATTTATGTACGCAGTTTTATTTATTTATCTATATTACTCTCTCTCTCTCTCTCTCTCTCTCTCTCTCTCTCTCTCTCTCTCTCCAGGTGACTGTACACTGAGTGACAGACTTAACCAAAAACTGTCGGGTAATTTAACCTGGGTCTAACCTGTTAACCTAGCTTTCTCTTCCAGCATCCAAAACAGTTGGTAGGTGGGGGTGGCCACCATCCTCTCACTCAATATAGCGCTGCCTTTAGATGGCTCTGCACTGAGTGACAATCCAAAAACCGAACCTAAGACATGCGGGTAATTTATCAATCAATCAATCAAGAAGGGGCAAACGCCGCGGGGCGCATAGCCTCACTCGTCCTACGACTCCACTCACGCGGGGCCCTTCGTGCAACTCTCCAGGCAGCGACTCTTCCTTCTCTAAGTATTTCCCGAAAGGAGTGATCGACCTGCTCCAGCCATGAGTTACATGGCCTTCCCCTTGGCCTCCTCCACCCTGGTTTAACTAGTTCAGAGATCACCCTGTGAGCAGGATCAGCCTCAGGAAAGCTGGCCACGTGGCCATATAGCTGGAGTTGGCGTTGACGTATTATGTGGGTAGTAGGCCTCAATTCAGTCTCTCGGAGTAGTCGCTTGTTATGCACCCGGCAGTACCAGTGATATCCCATGATCCTGCGAAGACAATACCAAAGGAGTCAGTTCGCCACTTCAGGTCACTGTTTAGTGTCCATGTCTCACAGCTACAAAGTAAGACAGGGTGCACCAGCGTCTTGAGGATACGAATTTTCGTCCTACACAAATAACGACAGCACCATATACCCGAATAGAGTGAAGCCATAAAGCCGTAGGCAAAACCATTGCGACGAAAGATCTCACTGTCTGATCTATCATTGTTATGGACCACACTACCAAGATAAGTGGTTCTTTCCAAGACTTCTATAATCTCACCATATGCTTGGACGCTTGGGCAGATTGAACTGCTTCATCCATCAAACCACCAAAAGCATGGGGGAGAGATTGTAGTAGAATGGATGTGGAAGATGTGTAGATTGGCCTGGGAGGAAGGTAGAGTCCCGGAGGATTGGAAATCAGGTATAATTATTCCCTTGTACAAAGGAAAAGGGGAAAAAGAAGTGTGTGGTAATCATAGGGGCATTTGTCTTCTTAGTATAATAGGAAAAGTGTATGGTAGGATACTTACTGACAGAGTTAGAGAAAGAACAGAGGAATTAGTTGGAGAAGAACAGGGAGGCTTTAGGAAGGGAAGAGGTTGTGTAGATCAGATATTCATTCTTAGATCTTTAGTGGAAAAGTTTCTAGAGAAGGGAAAGAAGTTGTATGCGGCTTTCATGGATTTGGAGAAAGCATATGACAGGGTGGATAGACAAGGATTGTGGAATGTATTATGAATATATGGAGTAGATGGGAAGTTGTTGAATGCTGTGAAGAGTATGTATGATGGTGCTAAGGCTGCAGTGCGTGTGGATGGTGAACTAAGTGAATTTTTCTCTTTGAAGGTTGGGTTGAAACAGGGATGTGTCATGTCTCCATGGTTGTTCAATCTGTACATGGATGGGGTAATAAAAGAGGTACAAGGTAGGGTAGTGGATGTTGGAGTGGCCCTGGTGAGAGAGGATAGTGTTTGGAAACTCCCTGTACTGTTGTTTGCAGATGATACTGTGTTGTTGAGTGAAGACGAAGGGGAGCTGCAAGGCTTGGTGGATGAGTTTGGGAGAGTGTGTAAGAAACGGAATCTAAAGGTGAATATAGGGAAGAGTAAAGTGATGGTCTTTGAGAGAGGTGAAGTCAGTGAATGTACAGCGAGGTTGGATGGTGAGGAATTGGAAAATGTGAGTACGTTTAAGTACTTGGGTAGTGTGATGAGTAAGGATGGAGGTTTGGAAGGTAAAGTGCTTGAAAGGGTACAGCAGGGAAGAAAGGTTGCTGGTTCTTTGAAAGCAGTGATAAGAAACAGGGAAGTGAGCATGGAAGTGAAAAAGTTACTACATGAAAGTATTGTGATACCAACTCTAACGTATGGAAGTGAAGCTTGGACGTTGTTGGAAAGACACAAGTCAAGAGTGAGAGCAGTGGAAATGAGTTATTTAAGAGGAGCTTGTGGAGTCACATGGAGAGACAGGCTGACGAATGAGGATATAAAGGAGCGTTGTGGTGTGGATGTGGATGTGATAGGAAGCGTTATGAGGAACACACTGAGGTGGTTTGGCTATGTGGAGAGGATGGAGGGTGAAAGACTGACGAAGAGAGTGTATGTGAGTGAGGTGGAGGGGGGAAGAGGGAGGGGGAGGCCGAGGATGAGATGGAGGGATGGGGTGGAGAGGTATATGAGAGAGGGGGATGTGAGTTGGGAGCAGGGCAGTGAAATGGCGGGGGACGGGGCGACGTGGAGGCGTTTTGTTTGTGGCCACCCCAAACGGGATTGAGGCGTCTGGCAATAGATAGATAGATTTACTCCAGATTTGATATGTGATATCTTTGACTTGAAATCCTGTTGTGTTTATACGTCAGCACTAAAATGACGGCGGGGACGTTTTTTTTTCTTTCTTTCTTTCTTTTTTAATAACACCGCTTCTTCTTTAACCTGGCCCTGTTAACCTAGCATCCTCTTCCACCATCCAGAACAGGTGATAGGTGGGGGTGGCCACAATCCACTCACTTTAGGTGACTGTACACTGAGTGACAATCTAAAAACCTAACCTAAGACTATTGGGTAATTTAACTTGCGTCTAACCTGTTAACCTAGTTTACTCTTCCAGCATCCAGAACTGGTGGTAGGTGGGAATGGCCGCCATCCACTCATGCGATGTAATGTTGCCTTTAGGTGAATCGACATTGAGTAACAATCCAAATGGTTTCCTGTAAACCAAGAAAGAAATTAGTACGTTGGGTGGCAACCATATAACCAAATGACGCCCGGCAATCTTGTAGGTTAAGGTACTCCAGTCAAAGAAGCCTGCAAGGGATAATATCCGAGCAGTAGTTGGGGTTTATTGTTCACATAATGCTACTGAGGGGCAACTGAGGCTAGCCACTCTCGTCTTAAATGTCGGGACTGAATAGCTTAACCTAGAGTCCCTACGCTCCTGATGGGATAGTAAAGGACTAGCTGATCTGCTAACTTAGCCTCGTCTCCCAGCATGCACAGCAGGTGACTCTGAACTAGATATCTCGTGACACTATATCGAAACTCCAAGGTGTAGGCACGGGTCTAGGATACACTATGTGTTAAACAGATGTTGTCGCCGCCGCCAGTAGACTGTATCCACGGCCGAGTCAGAGTCTGCTGTGACAATCAGGCTTCCAAGACATCCTTCACACGTTGCTGACCATCCAAGGCTCCACTGGTACTGTTAGACGCTCATTCAACATACTCCGCTTACTGAAAATTCTATCTGCGAAGCCAAATGACTAATGAGCGACTGACCAACTGTGTTGTACATTATAATCAAGACTCGTGTGAACATCATTGCCCTCACAGAAGAATCTAACAGAGCCGAACACCGCCAGCTTGTCTTTGAATATATTATAATGAAACGTGGAGTGGCATTCATGTAGGTTATACAGGCACATAATATATGTACTGAGAATTATAAGCTAGTATTGTTTTCTTTTAGGTGATCAACATTGTGCGTGTAGTTTTAAAGATTTGATTATACACCCCTGCGGGAAATTGATTTCAGTTCGTCACTTTCCCACCATGCCGAATCATCTCACGTACCTTTTCATTGATCTCATTATCCTTCAAGAATACACTTTTTGGATAATTAGCCTTTTTAACGCATGAGGAACTTAACATTTATTTTTGCTTCTGTCAAGCTATTTAATTCTTGCAGTAGCCAGATAATATTATTCAATTTAGGTGACATCCTCTGGTAGTACACAGTCTTCAGTAACCTTTCCAGTATGTAAAAGGCCTAAACTATTGTATTTTTGCTACCGTCAAACAGTTTTGTCAAGTCTGGAAGTGGCCTGTCGTCGTCCCAGGGTTAAACTGATCAGTGGTAACTCTTTCATGATTAAAATGCTGAGCAGGTTATACGCTATAGCACCTTCTTTAGAAGGCGCTGGTATGTACTATATAGTTCCCACACTTCCATGTATCACCTGTCCTCTTGAACACCAGCACAATTGTACTTGTTTTTCAGTCACCAAGCGTCCTTCCCTGCTCCCTGCAGTCCAAAAAATTGTCATTAACCAGCCCATTACCACCTTCTCCCAACATTTCATAATTTTACCACATCATTCAGTCAATGACAGAAGCTCACCTAAAATTTTATCTCTTCTACTTCTCATTCTTCTTTGCTGGCTATTTTTCCCAGGCTAAGAGAGATCAGGTACTTTTCTCTGCCCATAGATGATTCTCTTTGATATGAGGCATCAGGGAGGAAAGTGGCGGGCATGTCTTAAGTGTGAAGTAAGTTAAACACACTGAAGTACTCGCCGGAGTTAAGAAGTCTTTCTTGATTTCAGATTCAACAGAACTGCCATCATTCCTTGTATCCAGCTGGAGGCTACGTTTTCCTTCCGTATTTCCACAGCTCCTATATCCAAGGATGTAATCACAGCTCCCCCCCCCTCTCTCTCCATTTAGAAACTTAGTAAATTAATCTCGCCATCTCACTCACACTTCTTTGTCTCTGCTCTTTTATTACTGGTCTTTCATCCTTTTCACTTCTAATCTTTTTCGTGTCTTTTCAGAGCTTCTTGTTATTCTCCAATTTGCATTCAGTTTGACCCAGGTTCTTTCTAATATTCATCCCATTCTGAACAAGAGTTAGCTGATCCGCTCCCTGCAGTTCTCTCTCTCTCTCTCTCTCTCTCTCTCTCTCTCTCTCTCTCTCTCTCTCTCTCTCTCTCTCTCTCTCTCTCTCTCTCTCTTATTCTTCTTCCTCTTCTACATCTCCACTCTTAAGACAGTTCGTCCGTCACTTGGTCAGTCTTTTTGGATGTACCATTTGAGTGTCTTAACGACTTACATCACTACGTACTATTCAGGTAGTCCTCCCCCACTTCCTTTTACTAAGCTTGTGACCTCGTAAAATCACTCGTCGTTTTACACCTTTTTCTCTGTACACCTTATCACTCTCCATGCATTGGCTATTTGTGGATGATCTCATGCTGGAGGAGGGTACTCCTTATACAGTCTCCTTCCAGCGAAAATGCCCAATTACGCATTCATGCTTTCGGTTAACACGATCAAAATACGTTTAAAAAAAAAAGTCCTGTTTTCCACCACATCCATTTACACTCCGTAATAATCTCGGAAACGTTTGTTATCTGTCTCTGAAATTTACCCCACAGGCACTAACATCTAAGGTATATGCAACTTCCCCCATTCTCGACTTATGTCTCTTAAGTATGCATCGTCTAAACTTTACTAATATACACCACTGTTCGGAAAGTATCATGCAACACTGAGTTTTGAAAATATGAATTATGGCACTTTTAAGCGTTCTTCACTTTTCCATCTTCTTCCCACAGCAATCATCGCAACAGCCACTGCAACAGTCATAAAATGAGGCTTTGGCTCAGTTGGCTTCTAACTTGTCTAATTTCTGACTGGGGTATAAAAAACATTTTTTTTTTTTTTTTTTGTGCCTCACGTACTGCATAATTCGATCCTCCATTTGCCTACTCAGCACAGTCTTTTACATTACTATCAAAGTTACCCTCTGCAACATACCTGAATCCCTCGTCGTCTCTCAGTCTCGTTGGCGTCTTTCTTTGCACGCAACACTCACCAAGCTACACAGGCCTCTTTTCTGTCCATGCCAGTGCATGAATTACCTGATATTTTCTCTTTCATGGACATGTCTGCTCATCTCTGGAACTGTCTTCTTCAGTCTCTTTCCACTTCTCAGTACTTAATATATATATATATATATATATATATATATATATATATATATATATATATATATATATATATATATATATATATATATATAAGCCTAACTTATATGCGGCCACCTCAAAATGAATTGCTCTTGAACTGATTTTTTTTTTTCAACTTTCTTTAATATGAACAAATTTTGCAGGCTCTCAACATTTGCTTCTTTTGCGTAGACTAAAAAAAAAGAAAAATAAATGATGGCGTAAGGAGTGTGATGATCAAACAAGCACTAGAACACTTTACAGCAGTGGTGATCACTAACCATGTTCATCGTGGCATATTAACCATCATGATTATCGTCATGGCACACTACTGTCAGTTTTTATATGACAGAACTAACGGCCACTCCCACGATTTTATTAGTAAGTGTAAGTTGCATTAAACTTGAGAGAAGGAAGGAAAAATGAGGAATTAGCACCAAGCCATATTACTGCTATATGGCACTGCGGCTGGCGTTGAAGTGGTATTGGCGTTGAAGTGGCTTGGCGATGAAGTGATAGCAATGAAACCGTTTGGCGATGAAGTGACAATAATGAAGTGGCTTGACGATGAAGTGATAGCAATGAAATGGCTTGGCGATGATGTGACAGCAATAAAGTGACTTGGCGATGAAATGACAGGAATAATGTGACTTGGCGATGAAGTGTCAGCAATGAAGTGGCTTGGCGATGAAGTGACAACAATGAAGTGGCTTGGCATAAAATCGCTTAGCGTTGATGTGGCCTGGCGAGAAGCGTCTGGTGATGATGTGGCAAATTGGTCAGTTGGTTGAAAGGCTTGACCCAAGAAGGGAGGAAGGGTCAGTATCAATGGGAAGTCCTTAAACTTTTGAAATCATGAAACTAATTTCTAACCTGATAGGAGTAGAGGGAACATACAGGCGGGAAGAAAGACGGAAATAACAAAATGGGTGGTGGGGCAGAGGTGAAGTAGACAGTAAAGTGAGAAAGACTGGAGACAAAAAGGTCCCCTTTAGTCGCCTCTTACGACAAGCAGGGATACTGGAAGTATTATTTCCTCCCATTCCCAAGGGAATGAAATTTAATAGGCCTCAGTTATGAAGCAGAAATGAGTTTCCTTATTTGGTTACTAAAAGACTAACCCTCCAGTAATTACACTTGCTTATCATTTGAGCTGAAAGAGGTGAGGGAAGGATCATCGTCGTTAGAGAAATTCACGTTAGCTATCACAAATACCACTGAGGTACACTAACCAACACCATCATCATCATCATCATCATAGCCATTGTGACAGACTAACCATAATCCTCATGATACACTAGCCACTCAGGAATAATACATACAGTATTTACTGGAAAGGTTGAACACACTCGCATCATTACAACACATCTTTCTGAAGGCTAGCCAACAAGTATAAGCAGTTTGTTACCTCCGCCAACGAGACTGGAGGAGGTTGTGTATTCACCTATGTTTGTTTGTTTCTTCGTTCATACGATATCTCCAAAGGTTCTCAATGAATTTCAATGAAATTTTGTGGAAGGATGTGCCACTTGCCAAGAAAGAATTTGTTAAATTTTGGCGCGGTTCCGGATCCTATGTTTCTCGCACAATATCTGCAAAAGTTCTCAATGAATTTCAATAAAATTTTACGGAAGGGTAGGCCATGGGTCAAGGAACAACTAATAAAATTCGGGGGCGGATCCGGATCCTATGTATTCCACGCAATATCTCCACGGATCCGAATCCGGATCCTTTTTTCATGGCAATGGCATTGGCGGAGGTATGCGCTCTCTGAGTACTTTCTAGTGTGTGTGTGTGTGTGTGTGTGTGTGTGTGTGTGTGTGTGTGTGCTTTAGTTGTAGGTTTACATCGTGCACACATATAGGTTGATTATAGCCTAATGATATAGCCTACTAACACTAGTTAAAGATTCAGTGCTTGCGCGTATTGCTATCACTGTAAAAAAGAAAAGGAAGGTGTTTTAGTACAATACATTTTTGTGCATGAAATAACCCATTAGCAAACGATGATTCCTTACAACTGAACAACGTCAGGTGCTGCACCTAATTTGAAACCATAGCAAGGTTACCCGCAAAGGAAAACTGCATTTGCTACCTGGTATGGTGAACCTTGGGTTCTAATTTGAAACCATAGCAAGGTTACCTGCAAAGGAAAACTGCATTTGCTACCTGGTATGGTGAACTTTGGATTCTGTGGCTGATAGCCGCTTCGTGCCAAAACTGAGGGAAGGTTGTTTACTTCAGATGCATCCGAGAAAGTACACAGCTACTCGAGAACAACTTTCTACGCCGGCGTGTGGTACTTTAACTATATTAAAGCTAGATACACACATATGTTATAAGGCCAGTTTTCGAAAGAGTAAACATGATAATGATGAACCTCATACTGAGTTGAAAAAAAAAAAAACTCGAATTCATTAGATAAACTGAGTTATACAGCTTTGTATGATTAGGTTTAACCATAATCCATATATTTCCTAATGCTTTCATTTACATGCAATCTCAAGGATATCGAACTAATACAAAAAATGTTGGACGATCAATATCCTCTCGTTCGTCACTTCCAAAGTAACTTTGAAAAATAAAGATTAAGAAAGACTCAATATTATGAACTTTTCATGACGGAAAAATCATGCTTATATATTTCTCGAAGTTAGCGCTTTTGTTTCCGCGCTTCCGAACATTATCATTTTATTCCTGACGTCACACTCTGGGTCTCTTCCTGGGTCTCTGGCGGACATTGAATCATCAGTATAAATTAGAATCGGGTAGTATTTTGGTGATGAAACTCTTGCGTCTATCGGATACAAGGTTGATATCTAGTATCCGATCCTTTTAAAGCTTAGTCGACTGTCATTTGTTTGTATGTATGCTAGTTTAGTTTTCGCCGTCCATTGGGGCGAATGGAAGAAGTTTTCTCCGAGTCCTGTCAACGGAGATGGAAACTGAACATATTTTGGACGACAGTCTTGATTCAGTTGAGGTAGGAGAGATCGGTTGAGTACTTGGGTCCTGAGGGGACGTGCTGAGCCATATTCTGTGCTCGCTGGGAGTTATATGGGGTGGGAGGTGAGGTCATTCCTTTAGGACTCTTACGCTTCCTGAACTGCTCTCAAATGAGTGAAGGTCAATATTTTACTTCCTTTTCCACAATAAGTAGCTCTTATTTCATCTTACATTGCCAAAGTTATGTAGCTATTATAATTTTAAGCTTTGTAGGCTTGAAAGATACTCCAGTTGCCAAGGGAAAACTTCAAAGTGAATGGAGTGCCAGTGGCGTAAGGAGTAGTGTGGAACTCACACTGTCATTTTCCCATTATTTGTGACCTCGTATAGAATGCCCAGTGTGGTATAGAGGAATCTGAATGACGGTTGACCTCCAGTTTAATGTGACAGTTAAGAAATTTTTGTTTATAAGTTAAATAAGTCCATAATATTAAGGAAGTTTTTGACAGTCTAGGTAGGCAAGTGCCATTTTTTGGCCTAGTAGGACATTTTCAGATAATTTTAGCTGTACGGTGATGAAGTACAGAATACAGTGCTTGTATTATGGCATTTTAGTTGAAGGAAACTAAAGAATAAGAAATCTATCATGTAAGAGTGGAGTACTGTGTAAAACTTTGTCACCATCAGTTTTCTGGTTTGTCTTAGGTAGCTAATGCCTTTTTTTTTCTTTCTTTTTTGTTAAAGCCTTGTACTGTGGTACTTAAACTAGTAAAATTGTAGTTTAGGGGCATTACCAGAAGGAACTTTTCTATGTATTTTCAGTTGAGTTTGTTACATATGATTGCTTTTTTTTTTTTTTTTTTTTTCCATGGAAACCTTTTCCTCATTGTTTTCGTAATGAATTTGCATTTTCTCTCTTTTATAACAAAGGAGAATTTTTTTTGATGATGGAATCCTACTGAAACCCATGTGGGAGCCTATTTTTTTATTTATGACCTAATTTAGAGTGGTAGATGATGTTAGATATTAGTCTCATTTCATTCCATAATCAGTCTGGTTACTTTATGGGTGTTCTGCAGTAAGATTTGAACTTCCCGGTATACAAACACATATTCTTCTGTGACACTTCCATTGGTAATTAATAACAATGAAGGTGTTACCTTATTTTATCTCACCAATTGGTTGCCAGAATGAGTCAAGTCATTTACTCCAGCCAGTCTTTAGCTGAGTTGTTGCCAGACAACTCTGTTTCATCATAGCCTCTCTAAAAGTAACAGGTGCTGTTACATTCCTTTTTTTTTTTTTTTTCCAGGAATGTGAGGCCAGTAATTAAGGTAAAGTTAGGATTTGTTCAAGTTAGGTTAAGTGGCATCAAAGAAGGCCAATGCCTAAAGTAGCTCGTATTATGGGGAGGGGGCACTGGGATGGGGTCATAGTCTATATCAAAACTTGGTCCTTTCTGATGGAAATCAGATGAAATGAGAAATAGGAGAGGTTAGGCCATACATGGCCACTCTTTCTTCAAATAACATTGAAATCAATCCTAGAAAGATTGGAAGAAACTGAATTTTCCTGTTGATGCCGTTAAACTATAATTTTACCCATAAGGTAAGAAAGGAAACTATTTTACCTCACAACCAATCTGATTTATTTTTCCTATAGCCTACTGTATTTATTTTTAATCGACAGCAAGCTCAGGCTAGAAATAACTAGTGTGCCTGCATTTTAGCACCAGTTATTCCAAGCACTTCTTTTATATACATCCAATGGAAATCAACTTGAATTACCTTAGAATATTCCTGTTTATTTACAGTATGTTGGAAATTACATCTCACATGTAGGCCACCATATCTTCCCCTTGCAAAGATGCTGGGTTGGATTAGCCTGATATATACTCCACTCAGAATTACTGACTATGAAATATGAATCTACTGCTGTTGCCTATCATCCAGTAGCAATGTATGCACGTCATAAATGAGCTTAAAGTGATAGACATATGGCAGTGTAGCAGACATCTTGTTCTGTCTGTATTCCTCCATGTGTGAAAGCATGTTCCATTTTGAGTTTTATAATTTTACTGCACTGTTACTGATTGTACATGAGTTGATGCAGCCAGTAGTACAACAGTGGTATAGCATAATGAAAAATGAGTACTTATTTTGGTCAAGTGAGAGCTTGTATGCTCTTGTGAAGATGTCCAAGAAACAATACCGGTACATTTTAATTTGCTGCGGAAAACAGGAAAAGTGGTGACATCACTGCAAGTCCCATATGCAGTACTGGTAAATCATCAGTTAAGAAAGTACATTTGTTCTTAAAGACTGCAGTGTTAGGTAAGGGGATAGGTTCCAGCAGGAAATGATATGTTAAAAATAAGAAAAAAAAAAAAAAAAATCACATTCTTTGCTGCAAAAGAATACAGTGTATAATTGTGTAGTGTTATAGCTGAATGCATCTGTGTATGATATTAAATGAACAATATAAAGAAATAATGATATACCATTGATAACAGTACAGTACAGCAGTAGGTACCCCCATTAACCAGAAATTATAAGATGAAGAATTTCAAATGTTGGATAAATAGATACGGTAGTCTATGACAGTTATGTGAGATTTACTTGTGAATACCATATGAATGACTGAAACGGTATGGGTAATAAAACAGGCATCAGTATTCAGTTTGTAATATAGTGTGCAGCCTTATGCACTCTCTTTCACGAAGCTTACCGTAAGTTGCAGTGAAGGTGTTGTGGTGGTACTGGTGGTGCATCAGAGTAAACAGACAATAGTGAAGATGTTAAAGGGTAAAACGGTGCAATTTCGCTGTGATGCCAATAGTTCCAATTCAGAGGTCCATAGCTCCCAAAGTACGGTATTGCATGGTCTCGGCTTCTGTTGGACATAAGTTTTAGAGGAGTGCTGAGCTAATAAGGCCATGAGAAGTTTTTATCCATTGTGCAAAACAGTGGCATTGGAGAAATGATTTGTTTACCAAAAATTATCAGCATGTGTTTCATCAATAAAAACTGGAAAAAAACATTCTATTTACCTATTATTTTCCTGTTTCAGGTTAAAAGTGGTTAAGAACTGTTTGCATTGTTCACACACACACACACACACACACAGAACAAAACTGTACCCTGCCATGCATGCGTACCTTACCGTGGGAGTCCTCCTGGCCAACTTACCAACCATGAAACAGTGAAACAGTGATGGATGCCATTGACATAAAGTTCGCCCAATACATGGCAGAGGCCTTACTGTATGGTAACCTATGGTACCTGAGCCTAGTTACAATCAATTGTGTGTGATATGTAGTGTGGTATTATAACTATAATACCTGGTATCAATAATAACATTAAATATTATAAAAATAATAACAGCAAATAGGTCGTGGCAAAAAACCACGTTGGGTGGGGTAATTTCACCATGAGACACTTTAAAAAAATAATCTGTGGCATGGGCCTTTCTTTTTCTTTTTTTTCTTTTTTCGAAAAAAATGATTATAGGTATCTTTAGCAGAAGGGCTGAATGTATAGATAAAGCAATAAAAATGTCAGTATTCTGAATGTGGCAATTTGTATCTAGCAAAAAACACCGTTCATGGCAAAATTACCCCGTTTTACCCCTCTCCATTTCTGAGACAGGTGTACTAATTCACCTGCACAATCAGTATGCACTCTGTTAAACAGTAGTTATCTCTAGTCTTCTCATCAGTCGTAAGGATAGCCTATGCATTGCATGTCAGTTGCCAAGTCTCTTAACCTTTATTCTCCACTCCTGTCATCTTCATATGTCCTTCCTTCAGTTACATCATTCAGTGTGCACCCAATTCTGGACAAGAATGCCTTAACCTCACCTAGCCACCTCATTGGGGGTTTGCCAAGTGATTTTCTTCCAGTGTGTACGCTATCCGGTTTAAGTAGATCGTTGGGAATCTTCCATCCTCTGTACGTGCTCAGACCTCTTCATCTTAGACTTAACTACAGCGAGACCTTGTTTTAACAGAGCTGTTTACTGCATACTGAACTTGGGATATAATGGACCCCTTGACTCTACCAGACAACTTTTGTTTTATATGAACCAAGGTCCAGTTTGAGGGAGCACATTGGACAACCCACCAGACAAATTTTTAAATATCAATCCCAGACACATAATTTCATGTTGCTTTCATTATTATTTTTGAAATGAGGACCAACATTAGTGCTTTATTGTTTAATTATTAATCTATTATATACAGTATTGTGGAAAGTGTTAAGAATATATGGAGTAGATGGGAAGTTGTTGAATGCTGTGAAGAGTATGTACGATGGTGCGAAGGCTGCAGTGCGTGTGGATGGTGAACTAAGTGAATTTTTCTCTTTGAAAGTTGGTTTGAAACAGGGATGTGTCATGTCGCCATGGTTGTTCAATCTGTACATGGATGGGGTAATAAAAGAGGTACAAGGTAGGGTAGTGGATGTTGGAGTGGCCCTGGTGAGAGAGGATAGTGTTTGGAAACTCCCTGTACTGTTGTTTGCAGATGATACTGTGTTGTTGAGTGAAGACGAAGGGGAGCTGCAAGGCTTGGTGGATGAGTTTGAGAGAGTGTGTAAGAAACGGAACCTAAAGGTGAATGTAGGGAAGAGTAAAGTGATGGTCTTTGAGAGAGGTGAAGTCAGTGAATGTATAGCGAGGTTGGATGGTGAGGAATTGGAAAATGTGAGTACGTTTAAGTATTTGGGTAGTGTGATGAGTAAGGATGGAGGTTTGGAGGGTGAAGTGCTTGAAAGGGTACAGCAGGGAAGAAAGGTTGCTGGTTCCTTGAAAGCAGTGATAAGAAACAGGGAAGTGAGCATGGAAGTAAAAAAGGTACTACATGACAGTATTGTGATACCAACTCTAACGTACGGAAGTGAAGCTTGGACATTGTTGGAAGGACACAAGTCAAGAGTGAGAGCAGTGGAAATGAGTTATTTAAGAGGAGCCTGTGGAGTCACGTGGAGAGACAGGCTGACGAATGAGGATATAAAGGAGCGTTGTGGTGTTGATGTGGATGTGATAGGAAGCGTTGTGAGGAACACACTGAGGTGGTTTGGCCATGTGGAGAGGATGGAGGGTGAAAGACTGACGAAGAGAGTGTATGTGAGTGAGGTGGAGGGTGGAAGAGGGAGGGGGAGACCGAGGATGAGATGGAGGGATGGGGTGGAGAGGTATATGAGAGAGGGGGGTGTGAGTTGGGAGCAGGGTAGTGAAATGGCGGGGGACAGGGCGACTTGGAGGCGATTTGTTTGTGGCCACCCCAAACGGGATTGAGGCGTCTGGCAATAGATAGATAGATAGATCATGGAACACAGGATAAATGTCTTATAACTTGTCCTATGTGGGGTACCCGCAAAACTGTTTTTCATATTTAGTTAACTCTCAATTGTCTGGCGTAGTTCAGCCAACTCCCACACCAGATATTGCATAGTATCCCCTATTGGCTATCCATTCAGCATCTAGCTGGATGATGTGTTACTGTCCGTCTCGATCCTCTGTCCTAAAAACTTTCCTACAATATTATCCTTGAGTACAAGATTAAAATTAAGCATGACATACAGTACAGTAATGTAGTACTTGTACTTAATGTAATTGTAATCATACTTTACTCACCTGGTGTTGGCATCAGCAGAGGGCTGATAGGTGTACATACGTCCCCACTCTACTGTAAAATAGTCAGAGCACTAAGGGGTCACAAGGTTAGTCACAGCATTATAGCAATGAGCGAGGCATGGGATGCCATGGACTAAGTCACAGCACTAGGGTTTAGCCACTGTGTGGGACACAAGAACTGAGCACAAGATACCTCCTCACTGTATGGCGTCACGGGAGAGAGTGTGGCAGTGACAGTAGGCTTGGTGCACTGGGTGGGCTGTTCCCGTAATGCATTGTGATTGGCTAGTGCGTTGTGGGGTCTGCCTTCGCCCTGATTGGGGCCTGTGTCTGAGCCGTAGGGCCAGTTGCTTCTGTTTCTAAGCTGGATAATACATAATTTTGCTGGATATTGTTTTAATAGAGCCAAGCAAAAGCGCCAGATACTGTATTGGGCTGGATATTGCGGCAATGGATAATTGAGAGATTTCTATGAATTACCTGTGTGGCTACCAATTATAGGTCCAGTGTAACAGGGCTGAATTGGATGTGTTATACATAATATGTATGTAGCTATTCACTGTTGTATTTGTTAACTCTCTGGAGCTCAAGGACACCATTTATATATTGTTCTTCCTGCTACCAGACTATTGTATTCAGCTTAGTAGAGCACCTTAGTAGTGAAGGGTTATTTTGAAAGTTTATTAAATCTTTCTTGTTCAAAAAGTTCCTCCTAAGCCAAATGAATTTTATGTAGATAGCAAGAATATAGTATAAAAGATATTGTCATGCCACGTTGAGTACACCGCTTCCCGTCCGGTCAGCGAAGTTAAGCAACGTTGGGTCTGGTTAGTACCTGGATGGGTGACCGCCTGGGAACACCAGATGCTGTTGGCATCCCTACGTGTCAAGTGGGGTTGGTGGAGGATTAGTGCCCCTCCCTGTAAAACAATTAACTCTAAGCCATTGGCCACCCCGTCTGGGATACGTGGCGTCTGGCAATGGATGGATGGATGGATATTGTCATGTTCATGGGTATATTTTTCTTGTTCAAAAAGTTCTTCCTAAGCCAAATGAATTTTATGTAGATAGCAAGAATATAATATAAAAGATGTTGTTATGTTCATGGGGTTAGTGTCATGCTAAACAAATCTGTACACCCAATTTCCCATGCAACATGAACATGTTGCTAAGAGTGGGAAAAAGGAATAAAAGATGGAATGTTTGGGGATTCCAAAAGTAGTTACAGGCATTTTATAATATGCTTTATTTAAAACTCAGTAGCTTAGTGATGCCTGGACAATACATATTTGTCAGGATATTTGAGACTTTAATTTTTATACAGCAGTCAGTTCATTGTCTAATATATTTGGTTACAGGCACCCATGACGGTGATCTATGACAACAACACGTCTCCTATGAGCGTGACGACGAGTGGAGGTGTACGAGGGGACCGCAGCAGTGATAATGAGGAGCCTGAGCCTATGACCACCATCCCACTCACCCATACCTCTGGGGGTGGGGTGGGTGGAGGTGGAGGGGGAGGGAGGAGGAAGAAGGAGTCAACAGCCCGCTACAACAGTGAGCGGGAGATGTGCCTTCAGTTCTTTGAGAAGTGGAGTGAGCAGGACCAATTAGAGTTTATGGAACACCTTTTGTCCCGCATGTGCCACTATCAGCACGGACACATCAATGCCTTCCTAAAACCCATGCTTCAGAGAGACTTCATCACACTCCTGCCAAGTAAGCTGTGTACTCTGTGTGAATAGCTTTAGTTGGTTGAAATATGGATTGAAACATTACACTATGTAGCTATACTGTTTAGAAGTACAGGTATGTTGTACTGAGGCTATACAGTAAACTGTCCTTATCTGTGAAACAGCTTACTTCTGTCATTTTGTAAGAGGCAACTAAAGACGACTTTCCTAGAAAAGTTACGATCTTGAAAGATGTGTGATGACAGAAGGCTACATGCCATGGCCGCAGATGCTGTTTTGTACTGCACACAAGATTAATAGCCATATACAGTACCGTAGTAAAGTAAACTAATCATTGTCATTTCTGTATGGTTGAGTCTACAGATATCCTCTTCCTTTACTGCCCAGGTCTTGCTACCATACAGCATTACACTCGAAACACATGCCGCATACAAAGATCCCTTAGCATGAAGGGAGAAGCCTCTCAGTGTCAAGAGAGGCAACAGCTCCCGTAGCTTCTTCCAACCTCTCCTTACTCTAATCACAGAAGTAGCTCCAGCCCCACCTCCAGCATATAACATGTCTCCCAGATAACAAAACTCTTCTACACTCTTGAGACTCACCAGCAAGATTAGTTCTTTCATGCCTGATAATCTCTACCTGCTCTCCCCAACACACTGCGCACACGAAATCAGTATTATCTCGCAGTATACCTCTAATACCACTACATCTCTTATGCACCCATGCTTTTGTGGCAAACGACACATAACCACTCTCCCTCCTCCTTGAAAGTACTGCCACCATCTGTAGATACCATCTCTTTGTTTTATCAGCATTTACTCTCAGGTCCTTTTGCCCCTTACCATTTCTCCACATCCTAAATCTTTCCCCTGCCTCCCATTCTTTCTCTGCAATCAACACCAAATCATCAGCATACAACGTCTTCTATGCGAGTCTGTTTCTGAAGTCCCATGAGAGGGCCTCAAGCACCATGATAAATAGGGGGCACAAGACTGACCCCTGATGTACGCCAGCATTCACAGAAAAATCGTCACTCAAATCTTCATTCACCGTCATCTGGGTGTGATTACCCACATACTGTACATAGCCATAACGACTAACCAGCCACTCATAAATCCCAAACTTTTTCATTGCCCACTTCACCACCTCCCGAGGGACTGTCAAAGGCCTTCTCCAAATCAACAAATACGAAGCACAGCTCCCTTTTCTTTCCTGTTTATTTTTCCTGAAACTGCTGGATAATGAGTGTGGCAACAGTTGTCCCTCTTCTTGGCATAAACCTGAATTGCATCTCATCAGTAAGCTATTCACTCTTTCTCTCATCATTCCATCTAATCTCTCCATTTCCTTCATTATTTGGTCCAAAAGTTTTATGCCTCTATAATTCCATCTTTCCAGACCATCACCCTTTCCCTTGTACACATTTACACTCAAACTCTTCAGCCGGTCATCTGGGACAACACACTTCTGTAAAATTGTATTTATCAAATCAGTAACTGAACCCACTCGTGTATCTCCTGAGGCTTTCAGTATTTCAGCATTTCAGCAGTCAACCCAGACACACATGCTGCCTTCCTCAGCCGTGTTCTGCCTATTGCCCTGATCACAATAGCAGGATCAATCAAAGGCCAAGGGCCAAACACTGGATATGCCAACCCCAAACCTTCCTTGTTCTAGTCAAGCTCCTTATTCATTCAGCATACATACTCTGGTTTTTTATTAATGTGGGGATGCTCACCATCCACTCACTTGATTTAGTGCTGCTGTCGGGTGACTGCCCTTTCCATCTTCCTTCCTTTATTCCTTCCTCCCTTTCTGTCTTTCTTTCCATCTTTCTTTCCTCTACACTAAGTGACAAGCCAGATGGTCTCTTGTACACCAGAAAACCATTTACTACATTGGGTGGTAACCATATAACCAAACTATGACACCTGGTGGTTTAGTGGGTAATTAAGGCGCTCCGACCGGATTAAGCATGTTCATTTTTATATCCAAGGGGTGATTGGGGTTTATTGCCCACATAATGCCATTGAGGGATGAGTGAAACTGGTCACTCTCATCTCAACTGTCAGGACCAGCTTGCCCCTGGGCTCCTACTCTCCTCATGGGGCAGCAATGGGTTAGGTGATGATGATAATGATTAGGCTACTGTATTATTATTATCATTATGAGATTTATAAAAATTGGTAGAAAATATATAGCCAGTGACAAATGTTTGTAAAGTCAAGGATTGCTTGAATTTATGAAATTTTTTGCCCTACTGCCAGTGATTTGATCTTTTGAGACTGTAGCTACTGTAAGCTACTCTAGCTACTGTAGGGAGTAGACTGTAGCACCGCACCAGTTAAGCAGGGTGGTACTCCCAAGGTGGATGGAAAGCTGATAACAGGGAGAGCTGGAGCTGTTGTTTCATCAGCCCACGGGGCTAGTGCCAGACCATCCCCCATTGCTGAACTTTTTCAGTGTTTCAGTAACACAGAGAGTAGGCCAGCATGCCCTTCTATACAAGTTCCTCTAACTGTCAACACCAAACTGCATGCACATTACACACTTCACTTCCTAGTCAAAATTTAACAAAATGGTACCTAATAACCAAGTCTCGGAGTTTGGGGGGGGGGACCATAATTTCCCCCACTATCCATCCCTCTCCCGGTGACGACCCAGTGAGATGCCTGGAACCACTGTCTGACTCACTTATTAATTTCTGCAACATTTGTGACCTTTCCTCAAACTTTCTGTTGAGCACCACCTTCTTTACACCTCACCTTCTTTTCCCAACTGAGACTCAGCTGTCTAAGACAACTGATAGCAAACCCATTCCTGTATCCTTCTTTCTCTATACTCGTTTCAAGGCCAAAGGTGGCTGTTGCGTATATGTATGTAACGACATCTCACTCTCATGTTCCTGAACTTGACTCCTCTGAATTGCTCTACTCTCCAGTTTTGGCTTTTCTGTCATTCTCTAACTAAATATATCTGTGCTGTTTACTTATCCCCTGATTCTACTGATTTTAAAAAATTGTCCGACTATCTTACTTCTAAGATCCATTTCTCCATTCTCTGAAATCTCCATTCTAGGAGATTTCAATGTTCACCACCACCTTCTGCTCTTCTCCCCACTTTGTGAACAAGCCTACATCTTTTCTGTCCCTAATGATGTAGAGCAGCTTGTACAGTACCCTACCTGTATCCCTGACTGCCTTGGAGAGAGTTTCATCATACTTGACCTCTTCCTTATAACTAATCCTTGTACTTGCGTTGTTCATTTGTCCTCTCCTTTGGGCTCCTCCGATCACAACCTTATACCTTAATGTGTCCTATTGCTCCAGTAAGGCCTATGGACCCTCCCAACAAGCGTTGGTTGTTGCATTTTGGAGCTGCTGATTGGGAGGCCCTCAGGCAATACTTCTTTGAGTTTCCCTGGAATGAATATTGCTTCCATGGCTGAGAGTCATATAAGTGTCCCATGTGCATTACAGAGGTTATTCTCTCAGGCATGAAAGCATGCATTCCGTTCTCATATCCTTTGACTAGTGCAAAAAGAAATTGGTTTAATCATGCTTACTCTAATGCTGTCCACAACAAGGAGAAGGCCTACAAAAGGCACCGGAGCCAACCCACTCCTGAATCTCGTCTCTCTCATGTTTCTGCCTGGAATCGTGCTAAGTCTGTTCTTCACTCTGCTAATAATTATTTCGTTCGTACCAAATGCGGTGAACTCTCCAACTTGAATTCATCCCGCTCCTTCTGGCACCTTGCCAAAAAAACTTTCTAACAACGTTACCTCATAATCCCTCCCTTCTCTTTTCCACTCTAATGATTCTATAGCTCATACATTCTCCTCCATAGCTCAGACTTTCTCCTCTAATTCCACCTTAGACAAATCCGGTGCTGTTCCTCCATCACTTCCCTCCTCTGACTTCCTCCTGGCTGTACTTAAGATTTCTTCAGTTGATGTATTTTCTGCCATCACTTGTGTCAATACTAACAATGCATGTGATCCTGATGGGGTCCTTCCTGTTGTCCGCAAGAACTGTGCTTCTGTGCTTACACCCTGCCTAGATAAACTCTTTTGCCTTTGTCTGTTAACTTTTACCTTTCCTTCATGCAGGAAGTTTGCTCTCATTCAGCCTGTCCTAAAGAAAGTGACCATTCCCAACCCTCTATCTTTCGCCCAATCTCTTTAACATCCTGTATTTCAAAAGTTTTCAAGTCTGTTCATAACAGAAAAGTTTAAAATTAAAAACATCTTTCCTGTCACAACCTTCTTTTTGATTGCCAGTATGGGTTCCGTCAGGGACGCTTCACTGGCGATCTTCACACCTGCCTTTCAGACTCCTGGTCATCCTCCTTTCCGGACTTTGGGGAAAGCTTTGTCAATGCACTTGACATATCAAAGGCTTTCGATTGAGTCAGGCATAAACCTTTAATTTCCAAACTGCCCTCTTCAGCTATAGCTCCCTTCTGGTCATTCTGTAGCTGTTTTGTAGACAGCCACCATTCTTCTCCTTGAGCCATCAATAGTGTTGTTCCTTAAGGCTCTTTCCTATCACCAACTCTTCCTTTTATTCATCATTGACCTTCTAAGCTGTACATTTAAACCTGTTCACTCTAATGCTGATGACTCCACCCTTCACCTTTCTATTCATTTCCCACCGTGTCCGTCTCAGCAGTTACTGCAACGATCAAGGGATGAGGCTATGGCGCACGTAATGTCTGACTTGGCTGGTATGTCTGATTGGAGTAAAAGTAATCTTGTTGTTTTTAATGCATCAAAAACTCAGTTCTTACATCTATCAACCGTACATCATCTTCCACAGGAGCACCCTCTAATTTTTAATAGTATTCAGCTTAATCCTGCATCATCTTTAAATATCCTTGGGGTTTCATTCTCTCGTGATTTATCTTGGAAAGCCCATATGACATCTATTATAAAATCTGCTTCCAAGAGATTAGATATGCTAAGCCGACACCATATCTTCTTTACCCCTGCACTGTTGTTGACTTCATACATGGGTTCTCTTTGCCCCTGTGTAGAGTACAATTCTCATGTGTGAGGAGGCTTCTCACATACACCTCTTCTCAGGAAGGTGGAGTCAAAGGCATTTCATCTTATTAACTCTCCTCCTCTTACTGGCTCCCTTCAACCTCCGTCTCTTCACCACTCTGTTGCATCTTTCTCTCTCTTCTGTCGCTGCTTCAGTGGTCACTGCTTCTCTGAACTGTCTCCTTGCATTCCTCCTCCACTATAATGGGAGTGTAACACCCTTCTAGCAACAAACTCTCATCCCTTTTCTCTCCAACTCTCAAATGCAAGAGTTAACTGTTACTCCCAGTACGTCATATACCAGTATGCAACAAGTCAACTCTGAAAGTGTCTTCCTCTGTCTGTATTCCGTACAGCCTATGGTCTCCAGTCTTTCAAACACTGTGTGTCCAGACATCTCGAAATGTACAGATCTTGAATTTGGCCCTCTGTTATCTTGTTTTTGTTTTCTCTTGGAGGGAGCAGTGAGCAGGCTTTTGGCCATTGGTTCCTTCTTTGCAGTAAAGAAGTATAAGGTACTCTACAAGGATTGATGTGCTAATTGTAATGCACTGTATAGCAGACTTTAACTTATTTTTTGCATTTCATTTCAGAAAAGGGTCTAGATCACGTAGCAGAAAAGATATTAAGTTATCTCGATGCCAAGTCGCTTAGAGAAGCAGAATTAGTTTGTAAAGAATGGCATAGAGTCATTGCTGATGGCTTGCTGTGGAAGAAACTGATAGAAAGGAAAGTACGCACAGATCCGTTGTGGAGAGGGCTTTCAGAAAGAAAAGGATGGTGAGTATCTCACTTTAAGTTTGTTAGGTTGGTTAATACAGCTAGTTACACAACAAGGCAAGCATCAACTTTGCATGCAAAACAGTACAGAGGCTTTATTATATCATCTTTATGGCATCATCCTCATATTGTGTGTGCCACAGCTTTGGTTTATGTTGCATGATGGTTGTGAATTATGTGAGAGTAGATGATGTTTGAATGGTTCAGTGTAAGGGTGGAAGTGAAACATGGGTATGTAATGTCTGTGTAGTTGTTTACTTGATGACAGTATGCAGTCACTGCCAAAGCTTGTGTCCTCAAAGCATATTTTTCTTTGCATTCTTGCAAGAGCATTTTTACACAAATGGTGTTGTCTTGGTGGTGCCAAGATATCCAAGCTGATTATGAATTTTCAGTCCAAGGAATATGTATACAGTAAAACCTCGATATAACGAACTTCAATAGGCTGGAATTCGCTTTTATCAGACTCGAGGAGCTACCGGACTAAATTCTTATATATCGGAAAAAGTCCGATAAAGCCAGAAGCAGTCTGGACTGCCTGACCACTTCAGCTATGTTCACCACAATAAGGTAAATAAAAGTCATGTTTATCAGTGTACAGTACAGAATATTATACATATTATACCATTTGATTAATGTACAGTAGTGAAGTTATAACACAGTACAGTACTGCAGTGGTAGTCAAAACAGTTTAAAAACCGTTCATGCGATCCGGACTAATGTCTGATATATCGGAAAAAGTCTGGAATAGCAGGGAGAAGTCCGGATGTTGCTTTTATCGGAATTTCGCATTTTTCGGAATGGTTGGGCCCCCAATTAGTCTGTTATAGTGAGGTCTTACTGTATTTATTTTTTTAATCGATTAGTAACCATTTCACTTATTTGATGTCGTGCTAACTTTTGATGGCACTACACATATATAATAACTAGACAAAGGTTTTTTAGCTCTGAAACCCACCTAGTTACTATGTTGAGTGGTAATCTTGTAATCAAATGGATGCCTGGTGATTCAGTAGGCTATGGTGCTTCAACTGGATGTGGTGCATAAGATTTTACTGTTTGGTACATTTAAGGTATTGAGGCTTATATCTCAAAATAATAATGCCTATGGGCAAGGTATTTGTCACACGTTAACCTTTTGCAGCCGAACACCGTGTAAGTTTCCTTGGATGTCATGCATTTTTAGTCTATGGATTTTTTACCTAGTAGTCTAGAGTTATTTGTCAGGGTCAGATGCACCTTTTTTGACAGAAGAAATCATATTATCCACCTGTGTCAGTTATTATAACCCATGGGTGGCCTGGCTGACACATAGGAGAGACTTTTCATTATTCTCATTTATAAAGGCTCCCAACATGCTTACATGTGTCAGCCTTGGTAACCTAATGGTAGTTCTCCACACTGCACAGTATCAAGCAACTTCTCCATTCAGTCCCTTATCCCTGGTGTCACAGTGTATGACCTCATTCCATTGCTTTATTTTATTTTTATTTATTTATTTTTTTTCAATAGCAGTCCTACCCTTTTCATATTCCCAGACCATCTTAATCTACCCCTTTCATCACAATATTAATACATTTAAGTCCCATCCTTCCCCCGGAACTTTTCATTTGCAATTGTAACCCCTTCCCCCAGGCCTGTTACTCAGGGCTGCAATACACATTCATCTGACTGTCTATTTGAGCCTACAAATATCCACCTCCTTTATTGTCCATCTGACTACTGTACAGCATTACACTTCTAATACTTGCTGCATACAAGGACTCTTTAGCATAGAGAGACAGCTTTCTCAATGTCATGAGAGCAACAACTCCCTGAACTTCCAGCCATTTCGTACCCTTGCCACCAAGCAAACTCCAGCCCCACCTTCAGCTCATATGTCTCCCAGGTAGCACAACTCTGCACATTCAAGAGACTCTTCAGCAAGATTAAACTTTTCTTGCCTCTCTGTTGTCTGCCACACACTCAGAATCAGCATTTCATTTTTTTTTTTTTTTTTTTTTTTGCACTCTACCACTGATACCACTACATCTCCTATGCACTGGCGTACCATAAACAGTGTACTAAATGGAGTTATTTCCCATACCCTTGTGGCAAACTGCACGTGGCCATACTCTTGCTGTGACAGTACTACCACCTGCGTTAGATATCATCATTTTTGTCTTATCCATTTACTTTCAGAGCCTTGTACCCCATCCCATCTCTCCAATTCCTAAATCTTTCCTCTGCCACCCTCTCAATCTCTACAGTTTACACCAACTCATCAACAAGCATTACCTCCCAGAGACATATCAAGCCTATCTCACTTAAGAGTATTAGCTAGCAGAGAAAAGTTACAGGTAGAAGAGGGGAACTATTTGGCAGAATTATCACGAACTGTACAAGGAATGTGTTTTGAGAGAATTAGTTTTGTCTGTGTTGTACTCATACAAGGCATTGTAGTTAACATTGTTGATGTTTTTCAGGGGGATGTATTTGTTCAAGCCACGCCCTGGGGAGCAGCACCCAGTACACTCCTACTACCGCAAGCTCTATCCTAAGATCATTCAGGTGAGGCTGAGATGTAATTTGAACATGGATAAAGTAAGAAAACCTTTATTGTATTGATTCTGTAATCATTAAGCATTGTTTAACAATTTGTGTTTCAGACTTTGAGTTTTGGATATTATTTTTGTTCAATAATAAACAAAAAAAAATTATTTTTTCTTCGTTTTTTGTGCACCATGGGGTGGGATAAAAAAGGTACTGATAATTGCACAATCCATTTGTTAATAATCCAGTGGCAAGTGATTATTCATTAAGTAATACTGTACCATTATACTGAAAGGAAGGTAGTGGAAATGGTAAATATAATTTTGTTCAAGCTGTTTTCATGTTCAAGAGGAAGCATAAAAAGAGAAAACTCAGCAGAAAAAAAAAACATTTTATTTGTTTGTATTGTCACCAATCACCCATCATCCAGAGTACCTACTTTTTTCTCAGTAGGAAGTCCATTTAAATTTGGACAACATTATTTTCATAAGGTTTTTACTTTACATACATACATAAATTATTTAATCCTGCGTTGCTTCATGAGGAACGCAGGAGCCCGGGGCTAGGCAAGTTGGTCCTGACATTTAAGATGAGAGTGACCAGCCTCACTCATCCCTGAGTGGCATTACATGAGCAATAAACCCCAACCATCCCTTGGATATAAACCTACACAGGCTCAATCCAGTTGATACACTGTAATAATTAGCCACTAAACTACCAGCTGCCATAATTTGGTTGTATGGTTGAGAATCTAAAAGAGAGAGAGAGAGAGAGAGAGATACTGGTGTGTGTGTGTGTGTATATATATATATATATATATATATATATATATATATATATATATATATATATATAATATCTATCTATCTTTATCTATCTATATATTATATACCGGTATATATACACATATACATATCTGTCCATCCATCATCCAATCCTACCTTGCGCCATGAAGAGTGTAGGAGCCCAGGGCTAGGCAAGTTGGTCCTGACATTTAAGATGAGAATGACCAGCCTCACTCATCCCTGAGTGGCATCACGTGAGCAATAAACCCCAACCACCCCTTGGATATAACCTTCACCGGCTCAGTCTGATTGGAGCTCCATAATTACCCACTAAACCACCAGGCACCAAAATTTGGTTTACCACCCAGCATATGGTAGTAAATGGTTTCCTGGTGTACAGGAAACCATTTGGCTTGTCACACAGTGTAGAGTCACCCACAGGCAGAACAAAGAGAAAAGAATGAAGGAAAGAAAGACAGAAGTAAGCCTGTATAATCAGATGTAAGAATTTAAGTACTGAATAGTACATTCTGCTTAGTTTAAAGGGCACCACTAAACTTTATAAGGAACAGTTCTGTACTCCATTTTATTTACTTAATCTTACCTTCAGTGTTTTCAGTGCATCATTTAGGACAGCTAAGTTTTATTATGAAGTGGCAAATATGGGTTCTGCCTATGGTGAATTTACACTCCCTCTTTTGTTTTTCTTTCCTTCATTCTTTCGTGTTCCATCTCCCTATGGATGACTCTGCACTAATTGACAAGCCACATGGTTTCCTGTATACCAGGAAACCATTTACTATGCTGAGTGGTAACCCTATAACCAAATTATGGTGTCTGGTGGTTTAGTAGGTAATTGCTTCACTCACTCGGATTGAGCCGGTGAAGGTTTATATCCAAGGGATGATTGGGGTTATTGCTCATGTCATGCCACACAGGGATGAGGGAGGCTGATAACTCTCATCTTAAATGTCAGGACCAACTTGCCTAGCCCCGGGCTCCTATGCTCCTCATGGGGCAATGTAGGATTGGATGATAGATGGATAGATGCAAACATGGGAAGAGTGCTGTTTTTAAATGTTGTTCAACTGCTTTTCCCCGTATTGGTCTCATTGCTTTTAAAAAAATTTCCTCTTCTGCTGTATGTTTTTAAGTGATAATGTACTGTATCCTGACTTGTGACCAAAGAAGTGTTTATTACTTCAACCACATAAAGTTCTAATGGGTCTTACCCTACTTACTGTATATACGGTACAACATGAAGTGTTGTAGGTCTTTTAGCATTAAATATTGTATGGAAGTTGGTGAATTTCCCCAGCTGAGCTTATATATATAGTATGTGTGTGTGTGTGTGTGTGTGTATGTGTATGTGTGTGTGTGTGTGTGTGTGTGTGTGTGTGTGTGTGTGTAATCATCATTCCAGGTATTATATTATTAATACATGTATGTGTACTTTTTTCAGGATATACAAACTATAGAGGCAAATTGGCGAATGGGTAGACATAATCTACAGAGGATAAACTGTAGATCAGAAAATTCCAAAGGTGTCTACTGCTTACAGTACGATGACCAGGTATGTATCATTGCTGTAGCAACTAATGAATGTTCACTGATTTCAAGTAGAAACATTGTAACTTAGATTTGTGCTTCATTTAACTAAGTATTGAATAAATTTATGAAGCATAATGGAGTAAGTAATTATAGAGGTATAAAGCTTTTAGATCAGATAATGAAGGTAATGGAGAGAGTTCTAGAAGGTATGATTAGAGAAAGTGAAAATTCATGAGATGCAGTTTGGGTTTACACCAGAAAGGGGGACCACTGATGCATATTCATTGTTCGACAGCATCAGGAAAAATATATAGGAAAAAAAGGGAACAGTACTTTGTTTTTGTTGATTGGAGGGGCACTCACCATCCACTCACTCGATGTAGTGCCGCTATTGGGTGTCTGCCATTTCCTCTTTTCCATCCAGTCTCTTCTATTTTTCATCCTTCATTCTTTCCTCTTCTGCTTATGGGTGACTTTGCACTCACTCTTCTGTCTTTCTTTCATTCTTTCCTCTTCCTTCTTCCAGTGGGTGATGCTACACTGAGTGACAAGTCAAATGGTTTCCTGTACACCAGGAAACCAATTACTACTCTGGGTGGTAACCATATAACCAAATCGTGGCGCCTGGTGGTTTTATGGGTAATTAAGGCGCTCCGGTCAGATTGAACCTGTATAGATTTATATCCAAGGGGTGGTTGGGTTTTATTGCTCATGTAAAACTCAGGGATGAGTGAGGCTGGTCACACTCATCTTAAATGTCAGGACCAACTTGCCTAGCCCAGGGCTCCTATGCTTCTCTTGGGGCAACTTTGGATTGGATATGGGTGGTTGGATGGATGGAGAAGGCCTTTGCCAGAGTCTGTAGAGAGGTGGTGAAGTGCGTAATGAGAAGCTTGGGATCGAGGAGTGGCTGGTTACGGTGGTTATTGCCTTGTATTTGTGTGCTCACACCCGGCTAAGAGTGAATGGAGATTTGAGCGATGAGTTTTCCATGAATGTTGGTGTGCATCAGGGGTCAGTTTTGAGTCCCTTTTTGTTTATCATGTTGCTGGAAGTCCTATCATGTAACTTCAGAAATGGACTCCAGTGGGAGATGTTTTATGCTGATGATTTGGTGTTAATTGCAGAGAACGAAAGGGAGGCAGAGGAAAGATTTAGGAAGTGGAGAGATGGTGTGGGGCACAAGGGCTTAAGAGTAAATGCAGATAAAACAAAACTGATGATATCCAGGGTTGGTGGCAGTACTGTCAAAGAAGAGGGAGAGTGGCAATGTGCAACTTGCCACAAGGGCGTGGGAAGTAATTTCATCTTGTGCGGTGTTTATGATAAGTGGGTGCATAAGAGATGTAGTGGTATTAGTGGTAGACTGGGAGATAATGGTGATTTTATGTGTGCAGTGTGTTGGAGATTATCAGATGTGGAAGGATTGAGCTTGCTGGTGAGTCTCTTGAGTGTGTGGAAGAGTTTTTCTATTTTGGGAGATGTGTGCTGGAGATGGGGCTGGAACTAGCTCTGTGGCTGGAGTGGGGAGTGCTTGGAAGAAGTTCAGGGAGCTGTTGCCTCTCCTGACATTGAGAGGGCTCTCCCTACATGCTAAGGGATCTTTGTATGCAACATGTGTTAGGAGTGTAATGCTGTATGGTAGAGAGACCTGGGCAGTAAAAGAAGAGGATATTCTCAGGCACAAACGTACAGAAATGACAATGATTTGGTGGATGTGCAGTGCATCCCTGCGTGCAAGGCTTGGGGGGGGGGGGAGGTAGGTTTATGGTGGAATAATCAAGAGGTAGGATGAGACTGGAGTGTATTGGTGTTGTGATGAGGAGAGGTAGATTGAGGTGGTTTGGGCATGTGGAGAGGATGGGGGATGATAATTAGGTGCAGAAAGTGAGAAGCGCTAATATTAGGGGTGGGATTGCGAGGGATAGACCAAAAAAGACATGGGACGAGGTCATAAAGTGTGACCTTAGGGTTAAGAGACTAAACAGGGAGGCTGCCAGAGATCGAGCAGCATGGAGAGCTGCAGTTAGGTGACCATGGTTGATGCATGCATGTTGGAGCCTTCAAAAACGAAACATAGAGGAGTAAAGAAGTCTGTGAATAAAAATATAGAAGTGTGTGTGTTTAGATGGCAGGGTTATTTAGAAAGATGAGGATAAAAAAAAAAAAAGGAATGAAAAGGGTTTATGTGAATGACCTTGAATTTGGAAGGAGGTTGGATGGATATGGTCAATTATTGTGAGAAGGTGAGGTTTTGAAGTTGATGGTGCTAAGGGTTGGACAAGGGATTGAAACAGATGAAATATGGATGGAGATTCACCTGACTGTTGCATTTCCTTGTAATAGCAGTTCATAGAATGACTATCCTGTAGGTGCTAGTAAAAAATACAACAAAATATATGCAGAATGTTTTTGTTTGAGATGGAGACAAGCTCTTGAGAATGGTACGTTGGTACGTGAATATGGGTTTGACCTTTTTCATTGGTCCTTCGATGGTTCTTTTCTGTTTTCCCTTTTCTTTTTCAGATCCACCCTCATCCCATTTTTGGGGGGTTGGGTTGATGATGATGGCAGAAAGAATGACAGTTAATGTAAAGGAACTAATAAGGGTAAATGTGATACTAAAGACATTGGATATACCATATTTCCTGGTGTATAAAGCACATATTTTGTACAAAAAAATGCTCTGAAAGTAAGTCCTGCATGTCATGCGATGAAGCTACCTATTTTAATAGGGAAGGAATGGACCACAGTTGAACCCAGAAGTTGCTATGTCTTCCTGAAACTGATGAAAGCTTACATCTGTATTATTTTTTATCCTTCATAGACTCTTGGCTGTGTTTTCATAAAGCCTGTACTATTATGTTATCATACAGTGAACAGTTCTTCAATCTTTATCAAAGTATTGTAAGGGCATCAGTACTTTTGCTTTTTCATGTGACCAACAATGCTGTGAATGTATTGGTTCCTACCAACTCTATGGTCAATGTTGCCAAACAGAAAACTTTAAAAGCACTAAGCTCAGCATTAAAACATGCTAAGCTATAGTCCTACACCGTTACACCTGTATCATTTAGGGAATTCGTCTCCTAAACAGATTTGTCAGCTAAATTTAATGTCATAAGTACTGTAATAAAGTTACATGAGTATTCGTAAAGAAATAGCAATTTCCTTTGCTTTTAAATAAAGAGAACAATGGAATATGACATCAGAGTTGCAGCAGAATTTTCACCAGCCTTGGTAACACTGCTGTTTGGTAGCCGGCGTGTTGTGCCAAAACAAATTGCCATATGGCGGTTGTTTCGAGTGGTTGAACATTCTTTCTCCAGGATTTCAGATTCTCCAGAGATATAGCATGAAATGATACAGGTATGAGTACACTTGAAATTAGAGTGCTATTGTTTGTAAAGAATTAACCTCGTTAAGAGCAGCACATTAAGTATCCAACAAAACGTTGCAGTAAGTTAAGTGCAAGTTCTGCAACCTCATGTTCTTGTTAGGCTAAGGTTAGGCCAAGTTATTTTCCAAATTTTCTCTTGAAAACTAGGGTGCATGTTATGCGGTGGAGCTCACCGTACACTGGGAAATACGGTAAATATGATGTAGCAGACATCAAAGTTTGTGAAACTGTGCCTGTGTTTTGCCACCATACCATAGTACTGTATTTGGTTATTTTAACATGGAGGGGCACCAACTCAAAGCAGTCTTGTTTTGTTGCACATACTGCATTTCCAGGTAGCTAATAAATAATTTGATGAATGTGTAATGTGTTCTTGAATATAAGGCCTCAGGGGAGCTAGGATTGTGACTGAAGAGTTGAGAGGAAGGATGGAACTTAAATATACTGTATTGGTGTTGTAATGAGAAGTGGTACATTGAAATGGTTTCAGCATATTTAGGGGACGGAGAATGACAATTGAGTGCAGAAGATGAGAAGTGTGAAGGGTTGCGAGAGGCAGGCTAAAAAAGACCTGGGAGGAGGTCATATTTTTTTTTATTTTTTATTTTTATTTTGTTTTTTTTTTAATGCAAGGAAGAAGGAACCAATGGCCAGGAGCCCACAAACTGTTCCTTTCAAGAAGAAACAAAAACAGTACAACAGAGAGCCAAATTCAAGATGCGTTTGTTTCAAGGTGCCTGGACACATTGCATCTGAAAGACTGGAGGTCATAGGAAGTAGGAAATACAGAAGAGGGAGACAGTTCCAGTGTTAATATGTTGCATTAATGAAGGACTGGGAGTAACGATTAACTCTTGCATTAGATAGTTGGACAGAAAAGAGATGAGAGTTTGTTGTTAGATGGGTGCTATGTGCTCGTTATAAAGGTGGAAGGATGCAGGCAGACAGTTCAGAGGAGCAGTGACCATTGAAGTAGCGATAGAAAAGAGGTAAAGATGCAACAGTGCGGCAAAGAGACAGAGGTTGAAGGGAGCCAGTAAGAGGAGGAGAGTTAACCCTTTAACCGCGGGTATTGTTTTGGTCTGACTGTCCTCTCCCGCGGGGGTTTCAGCCAAATGTAAACAAACCTTTAAACCTTAATAACTCTGCACAGAATAAAGCTAGAGAAAAAAATAAGGTACCATTAGAAAGTACTAACCTTCAGCTTTCCATTGATGTAGGTTTCATGACTTTCTTGACTTTCACAGGACGGGCAGTGCCGTTAGAATTGAGGGGTGTAAAATCACTATTTTTCGCTCACACATCATTACCTTCGCTCATACACCATTATCAAATGCCAACCTCATTCTGATAATAATACTATAAACATATATGAACACTGCACATACGATAAACACCCACTCTGTGTTCACTGAGGCAGGTAAAAGGCACTGTAATTGCCTGCACTTCACTGCCACATCAGCGGTGTTGTAATCACTATTTTTCGCTCACACACCATTACCAAATGCCAATCACATTCTGATAATAATACTGTAAACATATATGAACACTGCACATACGATAAACACCCACTCTGTGTTCACTGAGACAGGTAAAAGGCACTGTAATTGCCTGCACTTCACTGCCACATCAACATGTGTTGTCACTCACACAGCTGGACAGATACTGATGCGCGCTTGGTCAGGGGTGGGGTGGGGGGCCCAGGGGGTGGGAGGTGGGGCCCCAGGGGGGGGAAGAGGGAGGTGGGGGTCGGCTGGAGTGAAAGAACTTAATAGCTACTCTCCCTTGAAACAATTGGCGCACGGAAAAAACGCGGGGTATTCAAAATATTCACAAACATTCGAGAATGACACCCGCGGTTTGGTCCAGTTTTTGCAACGTCATTCTGGAATGACACCCGCGGTTAAAGGGTTAATGAGACAAAAAGCCTTTGATTTCACCTCATTGAGAAGAGCTGTATGTGGGGAGCCTCCTCACACATGAGAGTTGTACTCTACACAGGGGCGAATAAAAGTGGTGTATAAGGTCAACAACTGTGCAGGGGTAAAGAAGGTAGGGAGGCTTAGCACACTTAATCTCTTGGAAGCAGATTTTACAAGAGATGTAATGTGAAGTTTTAAGATAAATCCTGAGAGAATGAAATCCTAAGTATGTTTAGGGGTGATGCAAGATTGAGCTGGATATTATTAAACATTAGTGGGTACAGGTATACCCTGGTTTAATTATGCAATTGGTTAGGTAAAAACCCGTTGTTAGGCAGGGTATTGTATATCGGGGTAGATTTAACAGGTACTGGGATGTGCTATTCAGCCTTGGGTTTCCCTCCCAACCAATTTCAAAACCCACCCAACTGTGCCCAAAAGCAAGTTAAAAGCCAATGTAAATGGCCTAACAGCTGTAAAAGAAGCTAACCTAAGCCTAACACCTGTAAATGACTCAATGTAACCATCAAATAAAGTCTGAAAATCATCAGATATATCTGGAAAAAATCAGGCTTAGTAAACTGTACCCCAAAATGACAATGTTCACCCCACCTATGGCTAAAACACATTAATCCGGGGTTTGGCCATCGTTAGGTGGGGTATGGTGGTATTTCTACCCCCATGGTTAAGCGGGATATTGCATCTAGGATTATTGTATCTCAAGGTATTACTGTATTCCTGTGGAAGAAGTAGGGTTGATAGGTGTAAGATCTGAGTCTTTGATGCATTAAAAACAGGAAGATTACTTATACCCGTGTCAGAGATACGAGCCAAATCAGACATTAGGTGTGCCATAGCCTCATCCCTTGTGTGTTGAAGTAATTGCTGAGATGGACGTTGCAGGTCCTGAATGGAAAGGTGAAGGATGGAATTATCATTGTATGTGTGGATAGAATTAGATGTACAACTTAGAAGGTCAGTGATGTATAAAAGGAAGAGAGTTGGTGATAGGACAGAGTCCTGAGGAACACCACTTGACAGATCAAGGAGAAGAACAGTGGCCATCTACAACAGCAGCTGTAAAACGATCAGAAAGGAATCTATAGCTGAAGGCACAGATAGTAGGGTAGAAACCTTAAGAGGGCAGTTTAGAAATTAAAGATTTATGCCAGACTCGAATGAAAGCCTTTGAAATGTCAAGTGCAATGACAAAGCATTTGCCAAAGTCCTGAAAGGAGGAGGACCAGGAGTCTGAAAGGTAGGTGAGAAGATTGCCAGTGGAGAGTCCCTGACAGAACCCATACTGACCATCAGAAAGAAGGTTGTGATAGGAAAGATCCTTCAAAATTTTTTTGTTAAGAATAGACTCGATAACTTTTGTGATACAGGATGGGCGACAGTTAGAGCGTTGGGAATGGTCACTCTTCTTTGGGACTGGCTGAATGAGAACAAACTTCCAGCAAGAAGGAAAAGTACAAGTTGATAGACAAAGGCAAAAGAGTTTACCTAGACGGGATGTAAGCACAGAAGCATAGTTCTTGAGGACAACTGGAGGGACCCCATCATGCCCATATTCCATGTTAGTGTCGAGACCAGTGATGGCAAGTATACATCATTTGAAGACATTTTAATGTCAGCCATGAGGAAGTCAGTGGAGGGAAGTGATGGAGGAACAGCACCAGAATTGGCTAAGTCGGAATTGGAGGAGAAAGTCTGAGTGAAGAGATCAACTTTATCAGTAGAAGAAATAGCTACAGAGCCATCAGAGTAGAAAAGAGGAGGGATGGATGATGAGGTAAATTTGTTAGGAAGGTTTTTGGCAAAGTACCAGAAGGAGTGGGAAGATTTCAAGTTGGAGAGTTGAGAGCATTTAGTATGGATGAAATTATTTTTAGGAGTGACTTAGCACAATTCCAGGCAGAAACATAAAAAAGATATGATTCAGGGGTGGGTTGGCTCCAGTACCTTTTATAGGCCTTTTTGTTGTGGACAGCATTAGAATAAGTGTGATTAAACCAAGGCTTTTTTTTTGCATTAGTCAGAGGATTTGAGAAAGGAATGCATGCTTCCATACCTGAGAGAATAACCTCTGTAACGTGCATGGCACACTCAGATGGCTCCTAGTTGTGGAAACAATAATCATTCCAGGGAAAATCAAAGAAGTACTGCATGAGGGTCTCCCAATCAGCAGGTCCGAAGTGCCATAACTGATGTTTCTTTGGAGGGTCCACAGACTGTACTGGAACAGTAGGACAGGTAATAAGTTTGTGATCGATGGAGCTCAATGGAGATGAAAGATTAGCGCAAGCAGAAGGAGTAGTTGTAGGGAAGAGGTCAAGTATGTTGGAACTCTCTCCAAGGCGGTCAGGTATACGGATAGGGTGCTGTACAAGCCGCACTGGATCATTAAGGATAGAAAAGATGTAGGCTTGTTCACCAGGTGGATCAGTGAAAGGAGGGGAGAGCCAAAGGTGGTGGTGAACATTGAAATCTCCTAGACTGGAGATTTCAGAGAAAAGAGAAAGAGAGGATGTGTTTCATTGTAGAGGTAAGATAGTCAAAGAATTTTTCATAGTCAGTAGAATTAGGGCATAAGTAAATAGCACAGATATATTTAGTCAGAGAATGATGGGAGAGCCAAAGCCAGAGAGTAGAGAATTCAGAAGAATCATGTTCAGGAACATGAGAGCAAGATAAGTCATTGTGTACATATACAGTACAGAACAGCCACCTTTGGCTTTGAAATGAGTATAGAGATAGTTGGAGGATACAGAAAAGGGTTTGCTCTCAGTTGCCTCAGACAGCTGAGTTTCAGTTAAGAAGAGAAGGTGAGGTTTAGAGGAGAGGTGGTGCTCAACCGAGAGAAAGGCTGCAAATGTTGCAACTCGTTGAGTCATCACTGGGAGAGAGGCAGATTGTGGGGGCATTTATGCTCCCCCCCCGACTCTGAGGCTTGATTAGTAGTTTTTTTTTTGTTTGTTTTTTTTTTGTTTTTTTTTTAAGGAATGAGGATGTAGTTTGGTGTTGACAGTTAGAGAAACTTGTATTGGTAAGCATGCTGGCCTACTCTCTGTGTTACTGAAACACTTAAAAAAGTTAAAGCAAAGGGGGGTGGTCAGGAACTTATCCCTAGGGCTAATGAAATGGAAGCTCCAGCACTCCATGTCATCAGCTTTCCATCCACCTTAGGAGGCGGTGGCTCAGTCGGTAGAGAGGTGGCCTGCAGTCCTGCCGGACCCAGGTTCAAATCCCCGCTGGGGCAGGGAACAGTTAAAGGATTTGAATTTCATAAAATCAGACTTTACTGATCTACCAGAAGACCCGCCGACATGCCATAAAAATACCCCCGCTAATACTAATACACCAGTCCTGTATGAGACATCCCTAGCATGTATTCAATATGGACGGTGGGTGTTAGCGCCGAAGTGGTGACATATAGAAGTGTATGGTATGCAGGAGGACCATTGAGCCTTGGACACAGTCTGAGAAAGCTTATGCCCAGAGTTGGACAAAAAAATAAAAAAATAAAAATAAAGAAAAAGAAACTGCCCTACTCGACTGGTGCGACAGTCTACTCCCTGAAAAGAAGAGAGTGATCTCAAGGATGAGGGACTGAATAGGGAGGCTGCCATAGATTGAGCAGCATGGAGAGCTGCCATTAGGTGACCAAGACTGATGCATGCATGCAGGCATGTTGGAGCCTTTATAAATGATAGAAGAAAAGGATCTTCACACTGTACAGCAGACCGTCATTTGATGAACCAGTATGCTAGAATCTCTTATATGATGACAAAATAGTTAGGACCCATTTTATCAGTATAATGATAGCATTCTTGCTAATACCTGTACAGTACAATCATCATGATCCTGCATAAAACCTCACTGTTCAATGTATGATTGCTATTTTGCTTTTGTGATCGCCAGCACAGAAACCGTAATATTCGTCTATTCCAAGATGGCCTTTGAACTTGTCACTCTTGGGTGTGGTAATGTTAATGATAGAACAATAGTATGGTGTTGGAGTTCATGCAGCAAGTGAAGTGAAATAACTACCAGCTTAGGTGAGTTTGAAACTTGTTTTCAGACTTTGCTGGGTGGGTGACCCTTGGCCAAAAATGTATCCCCATTGAACCCATATTGTAATTTGACACGATGTATGGTAAATTGTTATGCGATGACTCATTTCAAATGCATCCTCATTGTAAAACAAGGGCATGTGTTATTATCTAGTACAGGTATATGGTCATAGCTCTTTCTCTTCAATGAAAGTAGAAAATTTTCCCATTTGGCTGTAGCACATGTGATCAAAGAGCCAAGTATCATATTTCCCCTGTTGTATGAGATAATATATAGATTGATGTGCTGTATACTCCCTGTATTGGAAAGTAGATATGCCATAATGGTTTTCAAAACCAATCAGTTGATATGAGGGTATGCTGCTGTATGTTGTCGTTGATTCTAATAAGTTTTGTATGAAGTGAGCATGACTTCCTCACTCTGAATGCTTTATTAATAATATCCTACTGTTCTCTTTCAGAAAATTGTTTCTGGCCTTCGAGACAACACAATCAAAATTTGGGATCGTACCTCTCTGCAGTGTTACAAGGTACGCGGGGTACGTCAAACCATCCTTGAGTCACGTAATGTAGCAGTCCAGGGGAAAGATTGTGTTTCTAAGGTCACCATTAATTTCAATATTGTATACTTTATTTTATATTTTTTTATAGAACAGATTCCCCTAAGCTTACAAAACACAAGTTAGATGGATATCACTTTTCTTGTGGGAACATATAGAAATAGATGCCATACCTAAGCCTCAGTGTTTTGTTCTCTGCTAAAACCCTCATCACTTGTTGGAGTTCACTATCTGCAGCATTATTTTTATGCTTGTAGTATTGGTAACTCAGATAAGGATCTTTCTGGTTTCAGAATGTGATTGATTTATTCATGTTGTATGGTGGCCTTACAAGCAAATACTTTCCCAGCTGAATTACATTGCAGCCAGAAGTAGCTAACTTCTTTTTGTCTGGTAAACCTTCTTCATACAATGTCCTTTCATAAATTCACACGCTGAAATATTAATTATATTAGCCAAGTTATAACATTGAAATACTTTTATATTAAAAACCTCACAATCAGTGCATGCTTGAATGTGGTCAGTATATTACCAGACCTTGTCACTTATAGCGATGAACCAGTCAAGTGCAGAACTTTAGAAGCTAATCAGTTTGATAACCGAAGATTCCTGTACTCATGTAAAAGTCTATGCAGTTAACCCATTCACTGCATCAGTGTTCGTTTACATGTACATCCCATGTGTGGCAGTTTTCAAATATCCAGAAAAAAATATTAGAGAAAAAAAAATATTGTCAAAAGATAGAGAAAAAAATCCTGAGTCCAATGGTATGTAACACAAAATAGCAAAAATAAAAATAAAAATTATCTCTGAAGTAACAAATACTGTATTCCCTGTGCGGCGGTGCCAGGCGAACAGTCTGTTATGGTCGCACTCTGTCATCAGTGTCAATCTTGCAATCAGAGAAGGTGTCAGTATATTTGTTTTGTTCTTGTCGGACAAGCATTTTCTCACTCACAGACATGGAAGTCATGATATGTACATATTTTCAGTGTAGTAGTAATATTGCTAGCAGCAGCCTCCTGGAAAAGATTTCGCACCGGTACCTTCGGCATGTTGTAGGCGACAGAGCTCCCCTCCTTGTAAAAATGCATAATCTGTGTATGGCAATATTCTATAGTGTGGCATGAGTTGCTAGCTGATTTATTTCACACCATTTCTGATGGCAGAATTTTTGAAAGCAGGAAATCATATATGTTACAGCCACAGTCAGAGCTATTTGGACTCAAATATCATATACGTTACAGCCGCAGTCAATGGGTTAAATATGGCATTGAAAATCTGAGAGGTCTAAATTTAATAAAGTCATCTAATGCAGAAAAAATATTTAGCAAAGTTGTCTTTGTACTTGGAGAAACACCACAAGTTGAATAACATTTTTTTAGGGATAGGAAGAATAAAATTATATTTTTATCACATTAAAGTAGTTTATGAAATACTGAATGTGCCATATGAGAACTGGAAACATATAAGCCTCTACAAAAAAAAGTGGTGGAGCTCATATACAGTATCTTGTATTCTCTAACAAGTGGAATGGAGACATTGTATGAAAGAGGTAGCTACTCTTGCAATATGGCCTTCATTTTCCATGCAAGTGATTTTCATTAAGTACAGTATTATTTTGAAACTGACTTCAGTTAGCCAGGGAGAGTCAGGTTTATATTTTATTTGTTTCTGTAACTTTAACTCTTTAGAATTTTATAATAGTACTTTTTGTACTGAGATTCAAAATGTATGGAAATAGGCCATCCAGGCAATGTTGATTCAGATTTTACTATTTTATGACAAAAGCACTTTCATGACGTGCAATAAGTACTTTGCAAGTGGAGGCATGTGTGTAGTTATTAAACAGTAAACTTCTGATATTCAGATACTTAACTGCTGCTGGCAAAAAAGACTGATAAGAACCTTGTGTTCCATTCATGAACATTTTGTCTTTTATCTTTGTGCATGGTATTTTCATGCTTAATTTCAATTTGACTTAATATTAAGCCATACTCTTCAGTGGTCTAGCGGTAGAAAAGTTGGGTTGGTGAAGGGTTGGTGATGGCCGTGCGCTTTAGGGCTGTGGTGTCAGGTGGTTTTGCTTTCATGTATAATGTTGCCAGGGATGGAGGGTGCTTTCTTATCTTAAAATGATCTGGGCTATGGTAAGCAATCCTTGGGCCCTCTTATGCCTTGGGCTTTCAGAGGCCCAGTATAAGTATAATGTGTGTTTGGCTGGTATCATTTATTGGAGTAGCCCATCCCCAGGCTCTTTTGCTCCTGGTAGGACAGTACAGGATTGGATGATCAGTGGATGGAAATAAATAATAAATGACTTCAGACTTGTTAATGAACAGGGAACAGAATGAAAGATTTTGAAAAAGATTTAAAGAATGTTAAGAGGTGAAACAGTGGAGGCAGAGGAAGTAAAAGATGAAAATGATGATAAATGAGATGGAGGAGGGATAGGAGTAATCAGCATGTTGTACACCTGTGTATGAAATGGAGAGATGACAAAGTACCATAGCAATTATTTTAAACAAATGAAGGAGACTGATATTTTATTATTATTTTAAATTTTATTTTACAGAACAGAGGAAGGGAAAACCCTTAAAAAAAAGCAATAATCCATACACCAGATTACTGGCATCCTCTGTTCATAAAATATCTGTAACAGTTGGACTTGAACAGCTGTAGGTTGAAGTTTGGGGGGAAACAACTCTGGGGAAGAGAGTTCCAGAGAGATGCAGTTCTGGGAATAAAGGAATTCTGATAGTCAGAAGTTCTTCAATATGGCTGTGTGAATTCCAGTCATGAGCTCTACCAGATGCCCGTGTAGCACGAGGTAAGGCAGGAGTACCATGGATGAAAACAAGGCTCAACTTCTGCAAGTTGTTGCCACATTAATTCTGTAACTGCTGGATTATCTTGATAAGCTTGTTTATTTAGTATGAACCTGAATAATGGAGCTAGGAGTAGCCTTAAAAGTGGAAAGGTTATTGAGGTACATGATTATTAACTACCCTTTACTGTTACAATCAGATTGAGTGCAAATTTATCGTTTGATAAATTTTCTGATTGTTCTAGGAAAGGTATAGTCCTATACATGAAAGAATGCTTTTTGATGAGTAAGGAAAAATGAATATCAGATGAGTGATGAAAATGGTAGTTTTAGGAATGATAGGGGATGTGTGGATCAAATGATTATACTAAGACACAGTGATGAAAACAAGTGAGAGGAATGTAGGGTTGAGGGTCTGGAAGTAGTATATGACATGAAGAATAAGGAGGGATTGAGGGAAGTTTTTAATTTTGTATTGCTTGAATGTGTAGCTGTTTATTATTCTAAGGAGATATAACCCCTTCATTTCTGGAAATGTGTTTTGATGTATCTCTATAATCACTTGCAAACACCCGTGAGACACTGGAACTGTGACCATGGTACACTGGTACACCTGCTAATGAATGGCAGCATATGGGCCTCGTAGTAGCCCAGTAAGGCTGTTTCTGAGGACCTCGTGATGGCAACAGCTCTATGTTTTGACAGCAAAGACTGTGACGAGATTCTGACGAAATCATGCATTATAAGATACATCGTGACTGAGTTGTGCTTGCACTATTGGCTTGCTCACTCATGTATGATGCAACCTCTTTTAGACCAATTATTATTTTATTTATTGTAGTAGAGTCTTCATACAACATGAGATATGTTATGCAGAACCTCATGCAAAATTGATTTCACGCTAAAACGTGACATATATTTACATGTAAAGTAGGGGGGTAGGTTCTAGGAGCCTCATATTTTTCATTAAAAATATATTTAAAGATAAATTATTACAAATACGTCTGCCTTCAGACACCGAAGACAATGTGTTAACATACAACCTTACTGACTGGACACATCAGTGCACAGCTACTGCATTCTGACCTAACCTAACTGATTAGTTTTGTCCCGTAATACTCCTCATAAAAATTTTAATCGCCAAGGATTGCCACTAAACCTCCTGAAAGTCCTCACTATCAAGCAAAAACTTGACCTAAACAACATGTGAATAATGGCCGCCTAGCATCACGCATATTTTGTCATGAATCATTTTCGGTGCTCATTAAGAAAAAAAAAGTGCAGTGTGAAACTTTTTGAAAGCCATTAGTCATCAGCAATAAAGGGGAAAAAAAAAAAGCTATAAAGAAGTCGTCAGCATGGAGTGATTGCGTATCTCACTTCTCAGATACACACGAATTCAGTAATTGTGAAAAATAAACAAATCAGCCAAGCAGTGTAATTTGTATAACAGTACTATTCACAAGAACTGAACTCTCATAATTATCTTACCTAACTATTTATGTCAACACGTAGTGTCTTCACTTATCATGAGATCCAAATTTTCTCGACCAAAGACAGTCAGTTCATAACAAAGATCGAGCACAAAGCTTCCCCCCCCCCCTCACTCGTAGCACTATAGGCGAGTACATGAATTTTACTGCTCCTTCATCATTAACTTTTTTTTCCACGAAGAAAACGACCCACATCGTAAACATCCTGACTCATTTTATCTGTCTGATTGTTTGCATGTAAGCTCCAACGCCAAATGCCACATCGTCCAACAATTTTACTTTCATTTAGAATAAATGTTTTTCTTGTGTTCATAGCACTGTCAGGGTGCTTAGACATAACTAAAGTTAGTTTGGAACCACATGCTTAGTTCTGAGAGGAAACGAGGAGTAAGGAAATAAACAAATAAACTTCTATCACAGCAACCGTTCACACAGCACTGAGGTAGGCAGCAGGCTGTGGCAGATAGTATGGGGGTCACGTGGGTTGGGTCAGGTCGAGGAAGGCAATCAGTGACTGACATAAGCAAAACACATGAGTTATATCTGGCAATCCAATACCAAAATGCACCTATTTCCCACAGTTTCTCTTGTGTAATTGAGTGGTATTACTGTGCTATTAATTATGGGAGAAATTAAATGCCCGTGTAATTGCAAGATCGTTGTCTCGTTTGGTTTTAAATCGCGACTTTACTGTATTTCTACTACTAACATTGTACAGTATATTCCGAAGACATATTGCAAGTGTGAAAGGTTCTGAGAGGCAGACTAAAAAAGACCTGGGACGTGGTCATAGTGCGTGACCTTAGGGATAAGGGACTGAATAGGTAGGCTGCCAGAGATTGAGCAGCGTGGAAAGCCACCATTAGGTGACCCAGGTCAATGCATGCAAATATAGTGGAGCCTTTATAAACAAAACTAAAAATGAACCCATCTACCGCCTTCCCCAACTGCATCCTACCTATTGCCTTACTTACAGAAGCCGCAACAACCAAAGGCAAAAGGTCAAGCACTAGATCTGCTGACTTCAAACCTTCCCTGTTCCAGGCAAACTCCTCATTCAGCAGCCTGTTATAATGCTCTCTCCAGATATCTTCAGTATCCTCATGTTCCACCACCACCCTTCCTCCATCATTCATCACACACTGCTCATCTATGATATCACTCTTTTTGCTCTTTATGTGATTTCTCACCATAAGTATCATATTCTTCCTTTCAGCACTGTTCAGGTTATCCAGACTCGAATTTTGCTCTGTGTACCTCCTTTCTAGCCTTGTGCTTAGCAGCCAAGTATTCGTCTCTGCTTCCACCACTTTTCCGTTCCCAGAAAAGTCTTTTTTTATTCTTGACTGCAGATCAGACACCCTCATCCCACAACTATGTTACATTATGTTTTGTAGGGCCCTTTGTTCAACCAAGCAGTGAATCAGCAGCTGTGAGGAGAATGTTATTGAGAGCTCTGTACTGTTCCATAACATTTCTGTCAACAGCTTCTTGTTCAGCTAAAACTACTCATCTCACTACAGAAGGCATCCTAACTGCATGGTTTTTCGTGCAATCCTATGTCACCCCACAATGAGCGCAGGAACTTGGAGCTTGGCATGTTGGTCTTGACATCTAAGATGAGTGTGACCAGCCTAACTCATCCCTAAGTGGCATTACATGAGCAACAAACCCCAGCCACCCCCTATATATAAACCTACATAGGCTCAATCCTATTGGAGCACCTTAATTACCCACTGAACCACCAAATACTAAAATTTGGTTATATGGTTACCACCTAGCATAGTAAATGGTTTCCTGGTGGAGAGGAAACCATTTGGCTTATCACTCAGTGTAGAGCCACCCATAGGCAGAAGGAAGAGGAAAGAATGAAGGAAAGAAAGACAAAAGAGGGAGTGTAAAGTCACCTGTAGACAGAAGAAAGAGAAAAGAATGAAGGAAAGAAAGAAGAGGAAGGATGGAAGAGAGGAAAAATCAGACACCCAAAACAGCACTACCTTGAGTGAGTGGAGGGTGAGCACCCCCACCTACCACTTGGTTTTCCAACTTCCATGTTTCCCTCCTAGGTTCATAGTTCCTTTTCTTCACTACTTGCTCCTTGAGCACCATGTCACAGGTGTAAACACTCTTTGCTCCCTATAACTTTAACATTCCTCACCAACTTCCTGTCAGTCCTCCTCGCCAGGAAATTGTCAGTCTGGCTACTGTTTCCCCCAGACTCGTATGTAATCAACCAACTCACTCTTTTCCGAAAATGGTTGTTGCACATAGTCTTGTTCATTGCCTCCCCAAATCTGAGCTTCCTTTCCCCTGCCACATTCCTTGTACCCTATGCGCATCTCTTATGTACCCCTTCATATCCTTGAGCTGCTTCACCTACATGACCATTTATGTCCCCTCCTAAAACTATAGTGTCATCATTCCCCATACCATTTACCACAGATATCAAGTTATCTGAGAATCTGTCTTTTTCTGCATTGTCCAAGTCAGCCTGTGGAGCGTACACTGATACAAATCTTTGCACTGCTAATCTATTCTTTCACCGTTATTATATGCATGACACAGTCCACTTATTTTTCCTCAACCAGCAGACTTACATCACCATATCCTTCTACAATTCCCAGCCAAAATAGTTTGTACCTACAATCCATCCTGACAGTTATTGTAGCTGATCCTCCCCTATACCTAAATTATTGTACAGTTGCCCCAAGAAGTGATGGCAGAGTTTCAAATTGCTTTGGTCACTACCTTGCCATACGTTCAATGAAAACTTAGCGAATACTTTATAATGTAAAAATTCTGTGCCTTCATCCCATCGTATCAGCTAAATTATATACTGGTATCACAGTATATCATGCTAAGAATTATATAAAATGAATAACATGGAGCAATGATGTACGAGGGGTGATTAGAAAGAAATGACAGTGAGTCCATAAACTTTTATTAGCATGAAGAACTATCAAACTATGACTCACATTCCTTCAAAGTACTCCCCTCCAACCTCTATGCAGCGTTCCATTCTTTTTCTCCACTTCATGAAGCAAGCGTGGTACTCTGAAGACGGTATACTGTACTTCGGAGTTCTGAATTGACGGTCCGTGCCAAGTCTTGGATGCGATGAAATTGCTTCCCAGCGATGGCAGATGTAATTTTTGGAAACAACCAAAAGTCACAGGGAGCCAGGTCAGGGGAGTAGGGTGGGTGGGGGAGCAGAGTTATACCTTGTTGTTCCAGGTACTGCATAGTGAGGCGAGCTTTGTGGGGTGCAGCATTGTCGTGGTGCAGCAAAAGGCGAGACCGACGGCGGGTTGGTGCGGTGTTGGCCTTGTGTTCCAAGACTTGTGGAAGGACCTGGTCTGTGTAGTATTGGGCTGTGATAGTGGACTTTTCAGGCATCACATCCATGCATATTGGTCCTTGAGAATTGAAAAAGATGGTGAAAAGGCGCTTCTGGCTGCGAAATCCTTCCTTCAAAATCTGAGGTTGAGGGTCTTCATCGCCCAACCACACCATGTTTGACTGCTTGTCACGGGTTGTGAAGAATGAAATCCAACACTCATCTCCAGTAGCAACATCTGAGAACCGTTTTGGACCATTTGGTTCAAATTCAGCAAGCCAGACACGACAAATCCTCACCCGTTCAGCCTTTTGCTCATCAGTCAACAAATGGGGTATCCATCGACAACACTTCTTCCTCAGGTGTAATTGTTCATGCACGATGTCATATGCACTCCCATAACTGATATCAAGCTCCAAGGCTAAGAACCTAAGAGTTACAGTTGGATCCTCGTCAATGATGGACCGTGCACGGACAGTTGTTGCTTTGGTCACGGATGTCCGGGGGCGTCCAGAGCGTTGTTCATCTTTCAATTCAGTTTTTCCTGCTGTGAAAGCACAAATCCAGCGGGAAACAGTTTCCAGGGAAGGAGTAGTGTCTGGATAAACTTCTAATAATTCCCCTCGAATCTCTGTTGCTCTCTTTCCCAGTTTCCACCTCGTAAAAATGTAGAACCTGCAGCCTTCTTTCGAGTAATCCATGTTTCTGGCCAGAGAGCAAAACAAGAGTGAAGCATTCACTCACAACAATAAAACGAGAAAAGTCAGGCATACGGCGACAAGTTCAAACTTGTAAGGACAGGCAACTCTGCACTCTCCTTGCTCCCCTACCTCCCATCATTCAAGGTTTTCATGTTATAGCACGAACTGTCATTACTTTCTGATCACCCTTCGTATTAGAAGTTAACACTTAGATATGTTTCCCAATTTGAATGATTGTGTAATGTATTACTCCACGTGTGGCGTGCAGTATAACTCAAGTGTTCCTGGTGAATTTGTTTCCCAGGATTTCAAACACAGATACTCTGGTTTTGAAGACCAGTGAAGGAAAATGTTTGTGATCGCAATACACTACCCTGTTTTTAAATGCTATGGTGATGGTATAGAAACATGGATGCCACAAAAATGAAATTATTCTTAGTAATGATACCCTACCTGTGGTACCAACATGGCCATTCTGTCTTTCATTCCTTGTCTTCCCCTTGCATATTATAATTATAATTAGGTTATCCCAAATTGATGCTAGAGTATTTTCAAGTTTAAGGAAGGATGACAAATTTTTACCCTTTTCTCTTACACAAGGCAATACAGAGGACCAAAACATGATTTATAAATTTCTGGTGCAAAGGCACATACTTTTTGCTCTGTCTTAATCTGCAATATCTTTCCTTTTAAATAAACCGCTGTCCTGCTTAATTGAAAATGCTGATTTGGAAGTTTTGAACTCAGTGATTTGTTTATGAATCTCTGCATTTTATTACTCTTGCCAATCGTTTAGGCTCTTAGGATACTAAGCAGTGACAAGTTGACATTCCCCGGTAAGCTCCGACTCTCGGCAAATTTTCGAGGTTCTCTCAATATATCATTTATTGGTAGTCCTCTGGATTATGTTAAATCTTCCAGAGATTTTTCTTAATGGAAAACTGGCCAAATGCAGTGTAAAACTGCATGGCCTTGAGTAAAAGTTGTCTTCTTTCGTGCTTGTAGATCAAATTGTTTAAAATAGCCAACTAACTAAATGCCGCTTTCCTGCTTTCTATCATCATCCATAGAGAAAAGAGAAATGGAAATAAATGACTTCAAATTTCCCCCTTGTGTTCTAACAAAAAGTATTTTATAAACAATAATGACTCAGTTTAACCTGTGGATTGCATAATTACTTTTTTTTTTCTTTATCCCACCCGGTGGTGTGCAAAAAACGAAGGATTTTTTTTTTTTTTTTTTTTATTATAAACATGAAGTTAAACATCCAGGGCATCATCTGGTGAAAAGAAGAAAATCTCTCTCTCTCTCTCTCCATCGTTGCGTAGGGGCATGCGTAAGTTTACGTACAGGAGTAGTGAAAAAAAAAAAATTGTTTTTGTTTATTATAAAATCAAGGGCATCATGTCGTGAAAAGAAAAAAAATCTCTCTCTCTCCGTCTTTGCATAGTGCCATGCATAAGTTTGCGTAGGGGTCGAGTTGTTTACGGTGATGCATGGCCAGCACAGCCTGAGCTGTGGCTCGCAATGCGATGCTACCCAGCCTGAGCTGTGGTTCACAATCCATGGTTTAAATGTTTATTGAAGCTGTTTTGTTTTCAGTCATGCGCTGCTAAAAAATCTTTGATAGTTACCATACTAGATTTGAACTCCACAAATTATTCCTGATTGTCCCTGAGTGATAGTTCAGAAAATTCAGTTAGTTCCGTTTAGGATATCTTATTATCGTAGCTAACAAACTGCTTCCTACAATTTTGAAATATACCGGTGCTCTAGCATTTACTTAGTTTTCTGTAACAATTTTACATAACAGATGTCACTTTGTAAAGATATAAGGAAAAGTATATGCTTTATCGCTGACCGAAATATTCTAGTTGCTCTGCCGTCACTTCTTAGGCCGACTGTACACAACCTGCATCCACCCTCATCCTACTCATAGTCTCTACTATTTCTTCCATTCTACCCTTCAAACTACAGGTATACCCTGAAATGCGATATCCCGGCATAGTGGCAGGGTAGAAATACCACCATATCCCGCCTAAGAATGGCCAGACCCCGGTTTAACAATGGGTTTAGTTTTTTTTACCGATTTTGATTATATTTTCGACTTGAAGTTTGTGTTTAGCTTGATTTATAAACTGTTTTTAGACATTAATGTGTTTTAGTCATAGGTGGGGTTAACATTGTCATTTTGGGGTACAATACAGTTTATTAAGTTTGATTTTTCCAGACTTATATTTGACGATTTTCCTTTTTATTTTTGGGTTTAGGTTACTTATAAACTGCTTTTAGGCTTAGCTTAGCTTGTTTTAAAAGCTATTTGGGGGTTTAGAAACTTGCTTGTGGACTCATTTGGGTGGGTTTTGGACTTGGTTTTGGGGGGGAAACCCTAGGCTGAAATACGCATCCCTATACTTTACGTGTTAAATCTACCCCGATATACGACACCCTGCCTAGCGACTGGTTTTTACTTAACCAGGTGCATTGTTAAACCGGGGTATACCTGTATCCACTTTCCATGATGCCCCTCTGAACCCCCTGGATGATTTAATATCCTCATTCTTGCTTTCCTTGTTGCTTTCTCTTCTCATTTTTGGTCATTAGTTGGTCAAATGAAAGGGGGAGTCAACCAAAGGCCATGCCCACTCACATAGGCCCAAGTCCAGGCATGGGGCTTGAGACCCATAGCCCACCAGCCGTGGCCAGTGACTGTGGCATTGTCTTCGGGGGACCTTGTCAGGACAGCTACAGGGAGACCCCAGGGTGTGCTTGGGTGCTATAACTGTCCCACCAATATACACCCACTGATAGGGAAGCCTAATGGGGCACTGCTCCCAGGTTTGGGTCCTTTTCTAGTGGGCGGAAGCAACGGCCTGGAAACTGCATCGCCCTGTACCTTCTGGCACAAATCTGAGCCCCATCCCATCCCATTGCTGAAAACTGTGCTGGCGAAGCCAGCGTCAGAGTCGCTTAATTGTGAAGGTGATGTTGATAGTCTTGTTTGCGTGAAAGGGCATCATTCATCATGAGTTTTTTCCATGTGGTCGAACAGTCAGTAAAGAGTATTACAGTAACCCCTCCAATATCCGGATCAATAGAGCCATAGGCAGGTCCGGATAGTGGTCCTGTCCGGATATTGGGCCCCAGCTTATGGACTTGTACTTATGGACCCTAACTCTGAAAAACACCTATACAACTCCCTCTGGACATGCATTGCACCTATTTAAGACCCAAATCACACCAATAAGGGACATAAAAGACTGAAATAAATGCAAAAGAACCGTAAAATGAGGTTTTAGAGGTGAGTTTATACAATATTAAACATTCTGGGTACTCACAAGTCCCTTGCTCTTGGACTGGTTTGAACCGCCAGTTTGCAGTCCACAGTTAATCCTCTGCACTCTAAATTCTAATTTCTTAACACTGCACAACACTGTAAATTCCTGTGTGTTCTAGTGGCAAGGTATTGCAGTTTATTCACTGTTTATTCACAAAAAACAAGCACCTGTGGCTTGCACTGTTATGAGTATCTGCTCTCCATCGGAGTTAAGCTGTGACTGTTGATGTTGGTGGGGTAACAGAGTTGCCAGATCGCAACAGCCACATTACCAATCTCCTCAACTTTTATTGTCAAATATAACTTTTCATTACCAAATTCGTAAAGCTATCATATATTCTTCACTAATTATATATACAAGTGGAAATACATGTAATCACTCTCCTTATAACTAACACCATGTTGATTATTTTCACACTATGTAGGGTAGCAGATTAATCAGAGAGAGCAGACAATCCACCATCTCCATCCTGTGTATCCTCATACATGTGAAAAATCCATTTGGTAATGCATTATTCTAATTCATTATCAAACGAATTTTTCATTACCAAATTGGCCCACACTTGGTAATGAAAAATACCAAATGGCAACCTGACAGGGGAGGGGGAGGAAGGAAGGGGTGAAGGGACCATGGTGTAACAGCTGTTTGGCGCCAGGCGGGAATTTCAAATTATGGGAGGGAAAAAAGTCAGATTTTTTTTGAATTTTTTGCGGTTTTTGGCCCATTTTTGGAATATTGGATCCCAGGAGGATTATGTCCGGTTAGTGGGGATGTTCGGATATTGGGCGTTCGGATATTAGAGGGATTACTGTACTTGGATGTCCTGAAGCGATTGTGGGAGGCAGTGTGAAGGAAGAGGCCTGAGGCATGGACAAACAAAACCTGGATGCTGCACCATCAACTCATTTCCCGCCTTCACCTTCGGACCTGCAACCGAGCACATCGACAGCCATTGAGGCTCCGTTAGACGTAAGTTTGTGGCTGTCTTTGGAGTCTCCTGAGGTGGGTATTCAGTATCACTGCACCTCACATCCCCAGTCATCGCCCAACTCCAGCAGGTCGTGGATGATGAGGACGAGTTATTTTTTTTTACCTCTGTTAGGCGCTAATGTTTGCCACAAGACCACAGGGGACAAGCTGCTGGAGGTGGCGGGTTACGAAGCCTGGCAATGATGCACTGGGTGGTAAGTACCCCAACCAAATGTTTTTCGGCAGGTAGCTTTAGATTTCTTTCGTAGTTTCTGTGGTGCTAAAATATATTTAGGATATTCCTTTGTGTTTTTTTGAGGTCACAATATGGCAGAATGATCCGAAAACAGTGCCAAAAATAGGAGGGGTACTGTACACACAGTTGTGCTTAGGTAGGGTGTTTTTTGGTTTTCATTTTTTTTTTTTTTTTTTTTTTTTTTTTTTATGGTTTTCTTGGTGTTGAAAATTATTTAGGATATTCCTATGTATGTTTTGATGCCAAAATATGCCAGAATGGCCTGAAAACACCGGCAAAATAAGGAGGGATACTGTACATATAATAGTGTTTAGGTAGGGTGTTTTTTGTTTTTCATTGTTTTTTTTTGCATGGTTTTCTTGGTGTTGAAATTTATTTAGGATGTTCCTATGTATGTTTTGATGCCAGAATATGCCAGATTGACTTGAAAACACTTCCAAAATAAGGAGGGGTACTGTACATACAGTAGTGTATAGGTAGGGTGTTTTTTTTTTTGGTTTTCTTGGTGTTTACCATTACTTTTGATATGCCTATGTGTGTTTTGATGTCTAAATATGCCTGAATGACCGGAAAACACTGCCAGATTAAGCATAGGTACCATACAGGTAAGTTCGGTTTAGGTTGGGAGTGGGTATAGATAGGGTCTGGGTGTGGTAGGGGAATAGTGTTCATTATCCGAATGTTTCCACTACCCGGACATGCCTTTGGCTTTATTATGTCCGAATAGTTGAGGCATTACTGTACGAGGTGCTGCCCAAAAGTTCTAGTAATTTGAACAGAGGAAGCCAACCGTTTGGAGTTTTGCCTTTTGCCACTAGGAGGAGACAGCAGCACTCCTTGTGCATCAGTATGGTCTCCCGGCAGTGTCTGTGAGCGGATGTGTTGTTGAGCTACATTTTCTATTGTAACGTGGTGTGTAGGTGGTTTGGCGGTTTTACAATGCTGGACCAGTGACGCAGCAGTGTCAAGTCGATGTTGATTGTTTTCTTTGATATCCAAGGGATTGTTCACAAGGAATTCGTCCCACCTGGTCAGTCTGTCAGCGGAAAGTTTTACTGGGAAGCTTTGCAGCGTCTGAGGGAGAACATCCACCGCAAACGTCCAGAATAGTGAAAGAACAAGGACTGGGTCCTGCATCATGACAACACCCATGCCTGCGCATCAGTTGTTGTCCTCCTGGCTTCCACTAACATGGTAGTCATTCCCCACCCACCCCATTTGCCTGACCTTGCCCCTTGCGACTTTCACTTGTTTCCCAAGCTGAAATTACAACTGAAAGGGCGTCGATTTGGCTCGATTGAGGAGATCCAGACAGAATCGCGGAGGTGCTCAAGACCATCACGTCTGAAGCCTTCCAGGGATGCATGGACTCGTGGAAAGATGCAGGGACCACTGTATACATGCCCAAGGAGACTACTTCGAAGGTGACAGTTAGAACTAAGAGGTAAGGTAAGTTATTTTCCTACAATACAGTAATCCTTCCACCATGCGATGTAATAGAGCCAAAGGCATGTCCGGAAAGTGGTCCCGTCCGGAAAGTGGGCCACTGCCTGCTGGACTGGTACTTAAGGACCCTAACTCAGCCTATCTTTGAAAGCCACCTAAATAACTCCCTACTGGACATGCATACCACCTATTTAAACCTATTTAAGACCCTATTCACACCAATAATATACATAAAGGTTGAAATAAATGAAAAGGAACCAAAGAATGAGGAATTAAAAGTGACTGTATCTCAGCCAGGGTACTTACATCACATCTGTGGCCACCTTCTCTTTGGCTTTGGCAATGGTGAAAATGCTCTTGAGGCACGTACAGTAATCCAGTGTTGTGCTGCACTGACAGTAATTCTTTGCACTGTGTGTTATAATTGTTTAACACTGCACATTGTTAATTGCACCACGCCAGTTTCAACCGCCAGTTTACACTCCACAGTTAATCCTTTGCACTCTAAATTCTAATTTCTTAACACTGCACAACACTGTAAATTCCCATGTGGTCTAGTGGCGAGGTATTGCAGTTTATTCACTCTTTATTCACAAAAAACAAGCACGTGTGGCATCCACTGCGATAAGCATCTACTAGCAATCGAAGTTAAGCAGTGACTGTTGGTGACGGGGAAACAGGGTTGCCAGATCGCAACGGTCACATTACCAAACTCCTCAGTTTTCATTACCAAATTCATAAAGCTAGCATTTATTCTTCACTAATTATACATACAAGTGGAAATACATGTAATCACTCTCCTTATAATTAACAGCATGTTGATTATTTTCATGCTATGTAGGCCAGCAGATTAATCAGAGAGAGCAGACCCATCCTGTGTATCCTCATACATGTGAAAAATCCGTTTGATAATGCATTACAGCAAGCTCGCCCCTAACGTGAGGGTTTCGTTCTAACTGTGGTGTGTTCGGCGCGAAACCGCATAAGTTTAACTACTCCTTATTTTGCTCCCTAGACCCCCTAAATGTGGTGTTTTGCTGTTATCTGCCATTGGTAATCAATATGAAGCACTTTAAGTGGTTAGAAGGTTTATTTAAAGTTATAACTTACAAAAACAGTACTGCACAGCAAAACTTCAACGCACAAATACATAAACACAAGGCAACATTCCGATGCTGATTGGTTTCGGGACAATTCGTCGTCAAGTCACTTTGCCATCACAGCAATAACAAGACAATTCACCGTTATTAATGAAGACAGCTGTGGGTGATGCTAGAATATAATTCAAAGGTGAAATAAGTATATTTATAGAATGACGGGGAATCGTTCAGGGTGCGAATTGCCCTGACAGGGAATTGTCCATGTTTTGACGGGGAATTGTCTGATGGCGAATTGACTTTACAGAGCATTGTCTCGGAACCCACCGATTATGGGTAATCATATAAATCAGGTTAACTGGTTACAAGGCTTTGTTTAATGCTTTAACTTTATTTAAGTGCTTTAACTTACATACCAGAACAGTAAATATTTAACTTTCAAATACAGTACTGTGGAAAATCAGTGCAGCAAATCTTTAACGAACAAATAAAAAAGGCAATATTCCGACGCCTATCAGGTAAACTGGTTATAAGACTTTATTTGTTGCTTTAACATTATTTAATAGTACTTTAACTTGTACATAAACCTACCAGAACAGTAATGTAAATATTTGACTTACAAGTACAGTACTGTGGAAAAGCAGTACAGCGAATCCCGTGATCATGTGATCAAAGCAAACCGTGCGCGCTGTGCTGAGGTTTGAGGATTTAGCCTTTCAAGGGCTTCTCTTGCGTAAATTTATAGTTTTCGTAATGGTTCTTAAATCTTACGTTCTCTTATACGTATCCCAGCACTAACTGCATATAATTACGAGTGCGTTCGGCGAGAACGTGTTAGGGGCGAGCTTACTGTATTCTGATTCATTACCAAACAAATTTTTCATTACCAAATTGTCCCACATTTGGTAATGAAGAATACCAAATGGCAACCTTGACAGGGGAGAGGAGAGGGGGAAGGAAGGAAGGGGTGAGGGGGCCGTGGTGTAAGCAGCTGTTCGGCGCCGCGCGACAATTTCAAATTACGGAAGGGGGAAAAATCAGATTTTTTTCCTTTCTTTCTTGTTTTGGCCATTTTTGGGTTCTGAAGGTCCAGGCCCACAATGTCCAGTAAGTGGAGTGTCTGGAAAGTGGACATCCAGATAGTATAGGGATTACTGTATTCAAATTACTGGAACTTTTGGGTAGCACCTCATGTATATATATGTATACTGTGTATACATATGAGTATATATATATTTAGGTATTTTTATTTATATATATATATATATATATATATATATATTGTATATATATATATATATATATATATTGTATATATATATATATATATATATTTATATATATATATATATATATATATATATATAAAAATATATATATATATATATATATATATATATATATATATTGTGGTTTGGCCATGTGGAGAGGATGGAGGGCGAAAGACTGACGAAGAGAGTGTATGTGAGTGAGGTGGAGGGGGGAAGAGGGAGGGGGAGGCCGAGGATGAGATAGAGGGATGGGTGGAGAGGTATATGAGAGAGGGGTGTGTGAGTTGGGAGCAGGGCAGTGAAATGGCGGGGGACAGGGCGACTTGGAGGCGATTTGTTTGTGGCCACCCCAAACGGGATTGAGGCGTCTGGCAAAAGATAGATATATATATATATATATATATATATATATATATATATATATATATGTATATAAATGTATGTATACATGTACATATACAGTCAAACCTAGATTTAAGGGATTACGAATTTAAGGGACTCCATATTCTGCCTGACATATGGAAAAAAACATTCAAAAATGATACATAATGTCTAGGTTATATACATTAATACTGTATGTTTATTTATACAGTACCTGTAAAATAATATTCATAATCATATAAATAAGTAAGATAAGTGAAACAATCAATGCATATCATAATAAGATTTTCTCTATATGTGGTAAAACAATGGACATTTTCAAGTAAGGGACAAGTTGATTCCCCATTTAGTTCCTTAAGTCAAGGTTTGAGTATAGAGAGAGAGAGAGAGAGAGAAGATAGATATAGATAGATAGGTAGATAGATAGATTAGATAGATAGATAGATAGATTAGATAGATAGATTAGATAGATAATATATATCTATATCTATATCTATATATATAAAATATATATATATATATAATATATATATATATATATTGTATATATATATATATATATATATATATATATATATATATATATACTGTATATATAGTGGTAGGTGGTGGCGACCATCATCCACTCACTTGATGTAGTTCTGCCTACTTCTTCCTTAGCCTTTATCATTCTTTTCTTTGTCTGCCTTCCTCTCTTCCTATTTCTCCCATCTTTCCTGTCATTTCTTATTGCTTTTCTTTCCTTTACAGGTGGCTTTACATTGAGTGACAAGCCATATGGTTTCCTGTAAACCAAGAAACCATTTACAACGCTGGGTGGTAACCATATAACCAAACCATACGTGCTTCCTACGTGTCAACAAGTGGGTTGGTGGAGGATTAGTGCCCCTCCCCGTAAAACAAATAACTCAAAGTCATTGGCCACCCCTTATGAGATTATGGCGTCTGGCAATATATATATACAGTATATGTGTGTACAAGTCCAGGAGGCTGGGGCCCACTATCCAGACGGGACCACTTTCCGGACATGCCATTGGCTCTATTACGTCGGATAGTAGAGGGATTACTGTATGGTGAATCCTTGAAATACGAAAACTCAAAGTATGAATTTCCGATGGTATGAAAGCGATAAACGTAGGACAAATTCCACAATACGAAAGTATCTGTCTCGATGGTACGAAAAACGATACGAGAGGAAATACAAAAAATTCAAAATGGGCGCGCTGCACAGTGCTGCATTCACTTGTGGTGAGAAAACGAACTAACCCCTCTCTGTTAAACACATTTTCATGCACTTCCCAGTCAAGTCACGTCCGTCCTCTCCTCTCAGCTTTGCTGTACGTTACGTTGTTTTTCGCTGTTCTTCACCTTTTCGTATTTTCACCATGCCTCCCAAGTGCCCTGCATCATCTCCAGCATTCAGGAAACCAGGTGCAAAGAAGAAACAGCATCGTACTCTCACTCTTGAGAGGAAATTGGATATAATAAGATGCCACAAGGAGGGGCGGGGAGTCTCGGAGATTGGGTGAGCTTTAAGCCTTGCACCATCAACCGTTGGGACTGTGACGAAGATAAAGGAAATATACAAGAAGATGGCCACCTCCATCTCTTCATCTTCAGCCGCCTGCCAAACCATGAGGACCCGCAGCTTTTGCATGGACTTAGCACCACACCAACGACATGAATCTCCAGCTGCAGCACAGGTCTATATTTAACTGTACAGTGTACTAATACTACAATAATTAGTTGTATGTTTTATTTTTTTATGTCTGTACAATAGTATAGTATTGTATACATGTCTTGGATACTTCTAAATAGGAGGGGTAAAGTTTTAGTGGGGGGTCCAATGGGGTCCTGGAATGCATCCCCCCCTTTATATGTACAGTGCTCGTCAGAAGTATGGAGCGCCCTGCGTCCCTCCTAAGAAACAAACCTTTCAACATTGAAAAAACATATAAATAATGCATTTCATTTACCTTTAGTGCATTGTAGGGTAGCCTTTACGTTTCTTCACGGACCTGAGACATCTTGGAAGTGAAAGGGCGAGGCTCCTGAGGTGCTGGAGGGGTATTTTATCCCAGGAGTCACGAATGGCGGCTTCCAGCTTAGGCAGAGAGCTCACGTCCTTCCCTTGGAGACTCTTCTTTACGAGGTACCAGAGGTTTTCAATCGGGTTGAGGTCTGGGCTATTTCCTGGCCAGTCTTTCATGAATGATACCTCGCGGTCATGAAGCCAATTGGTGACCGATTTGGCCTTGTGAGCAGGTGCACCGTCCTGCTGAAACACTCGTGCACCTGTTAGCTCGAAGGAGTCTGGTAAATGATCACACAGAAGCTCCAGGTAAACATACTGATTCACTCTGAGGTTCTTTGGAAGTACAACAAGCTTCCCCAAACCCTTCCCTGAGAAACAACCCCATACCATGAGTGAATCAGGATGTTTTACTGTGCTTTCCACATACCATGGGTCAAGTGGGTCACTACCTTTGCGTCAATACACACGTGCTTCTCTGTTACAGGTAACACTTAATGTTGCCTCATCAGACCACAACACTGACAACCATTGCTCCTCACCCCAGTTTAGATAATTATTAGCAAAGGCAAGCCTACGAATTCTCTGGCTCTTGGTGAGAAGAGGCTTTTTCACAGGCCTATGACTTGTGTAACCAAGCTCATGCACCTACGAGACACTGTTCTCACTGACACCTCACCAAACACTTCCGGGTTGCTCTCCTTAATTTTCCTTGCACTCACATGAGGTTTAAACTCCACTGTACATTTTAAAACATTAACAGACCTTGGGGAAGTTTTCTTAGGCCTACCAGACCTTGGTTTCTTTGTGGGAACTTCGCCACTGTTTTCCACCCGAAACCGTGCACACCAACGACGCACTGTCGATCGTGCCACACCAACCAATTCACTAATTTCCTTTGTCTGGTGGCCTGCCTCCTTTAGAGCAATGATCTGGGATATGATTTCAATCGATAGTTCACAGGTAGGTGCCATAACAAAGTTGTGAAGGCCAAAACACTGCGGGACACTCGGTAAAAAATGGCGCAATTTGAGAGGGATACTCGGCGGAGTTCCTCTCTCTCAGGCAGCCCATGGGCGACTGAGGCGGGAACCAACCAGCGCGTCGGAAGGCCTCAGGCTACCATGGCGTCATGCTCAGAGCTCAAACTTGTGGCTCAATTTTTACCCCCAAAAATGGGTGATTCTTTTTGGGCCATAAGTATAGTGTGCCCGGCGGACAACGCTGAATACTTTTGACGAGTACTGTATATTTCAATGGGGATAATCGTTCCGATATACGAAATTTTGGATTACGAAAGTTTTTTTTGGTCCCTATCCCTTTCATATTTCGAGGACTCACTGTATATATACTGTATATATATATATATATATATATATATATATATTTATGGGTGGTTGCATCTATGTCTGCATGTATGCATATGTGTTTTAGCAGATTAACCCAGTTTTTATTCAGTACTTTTATCCAAACTTGGTGAAAGATTTTTTTGTTTGTTACAGTAGCTCATAGAGCAAGGTCAGAGTTCAATCTGTATATACAGTATGTAAACAAAAAACAACTGTAACAGTTTTGATCTGATTTGGATCAAACATGGTAGATAAATTTAGGATCCGCCAAGAGGTTGACCTACCATTTTTGAGAAGGGGTCAAAAGTCGTGGCCACATGGCAAGGTCGTCTTACAGTTTTTTATCGAAGGTAGACTAAACTTCAAGGAGGGTTCAAGTTATACAGCAGTACGGGGATTCACTTATGAGAACAATCAATTAAAGTTCAAGGTCATGGAAAGAGCAAAGGTCAAGGTCACAGGGTAAAGTCAACTCAGAAGGCTTTGGTTTGCTTTGAATCAGTGTGGGTGGAAGGGTTAATGGTTCAGCATGACTGAAGTAATTCTGTTTGAGATTGAGAGCAATCTGTTGAAGGTCACAGCCAAATATTCAACCTGTAGACCATTTGGTGTGTTTGGGTGTTACACTGAATGCTCTTTCTTGTTTTATCTCTTTGCTTATGAAGAACTATAGTGAAGAAATTGTCATAGCTTATGATTTATTATGATTGATAGGGAAAATATTCTGCTTATACCATGAAAAGTAATGCAGTATGTAGTTGATAATCATGACCTATACACCTTTGTTGGGTGTTACTGGATCTCACTGGGCATGAATGACTTTCATTGAAGGAAATATCACAGCTCAGGATTTGTGTTGTGATGTTTGATAGAGAAAATAATCACCTTAAAAGAAGGGGATGACTTTAAAACATGCGTGTGTACATGACTGCTTCATAAATTACATAGGTGTGGTACTGGTATCATTACAGGTGCTGACGGGTCACACGGGATCAGTGTTGTGTCTTCAGTATGATGAGCGGGTTATCATTAGTGGCTCCTCAGACTCCACTGTCAGGGTGTGGGATGTCAACACGGGTGACATGACTAATACTCTCATACATCACTGTGAGGCTGTTCTTCACCTGCGATTCAACAATGGCATGATGGTCACATGCTCTAAGGTAGGCTGGATTGTTGTTTATATGATTACCAGTTGTATGTGGTGAACTATTAAAATGATGAATGTACTATTTGTTTAAAAGTGATGTAAAGTGATGATTATGTTTTTTTACATTAATGTAATTATACCTGTACTGTCTATCTATCTATCTATCTATTGCCAGATGCCTTGATCCCGTACGGGGTGGCCACAAACAAATAACCTCCATGTCACCCTGTCCCCCGCCATTTCACTGCCCTGCTCCCAACTCATACCCCCCTCTCCCATATACCTCTCCACTCCATCCCTCCATCTCATCCTCGGCCTCCCCCTCCCTATCCCCCCTCCACCTCACTCACATTCTCCTCGTCAGTCTCTCACCCTCCATCCTTTCCACATGGCCAAACCACCTCAGTATGTTCCTCCTGATGCTTCCTATCACATCCACATCCACACCACAATGCTCCTTTATATCCTCATTTGTCAGCCTGTCTCTCCATGTGACTCCACAGGCTCCTCTTAAATAACTCATTTCCACTGCTCTCACTCTTGACTTATGTCCTTCCAACAACGTCCAAGCTTCACTTCCATACGTTAGAGTTGGTATCACAATACTGTCATGCAGTAACTTTTTCACTTCCATGCTCACTTCCCTGTTTCTTATCACTGCTTTCAAGGAACCAGCAACCTCTCTTCCTTGTTGTACCCTTTCAAGCACTTCACCCTCCAAACTTCCATCCTTACTCATCACACTTCCCAAGTACTTAAATGTACTCACATTTTCCATTGTCTCACCATCCAGCCTCACTGTACATTAACTGACTTCCCGTCTCTCAAAGACCATCACTTTACTCTTCCCTACATTCATCTTTAGATTCCATTTGTTACACACATTCCCAAACTCATCCACCAAGCCTTGCAGCTCCCCTTCGTCTTCACTTAACAGCACAGTATCATCTGCAAACAGTACAGGGAGTTTCCAAACACTACCCTCTCTCACTGGGGCCACTCCAACATCCACTGCCCTACCTTGTATCTCTTTTATTACCCCATCCATATACAGATTGAATGACCATGGAGACATGACACATCCCAGTTTTAACCCAATCTTCAGGTAGAAAAATTAACTCAGTTCACCATCCACACGCACTGCAACCCTAGCACCATCATACATACTCTTCACAGCATTCAACAACGTCCCATCTACTCCATATATTCTTAATACTTTCCACAATCCTTGTCTATCCACCCTGTCGTATGCTTTCTCCAAATCCATGAAGGCCGCATACAACTTCTTTCCCTTCTTCAGAAACTTTTCCACTAAAGACCTAAGAATGAATATCTGATCTACACAACCTCCTCCCTTCCTAAAGCCTTCCTGTTCTTCTCCAACTAATCTATCCATCCATCCATCATCGAATCCTACATTGCCCCTTGAGGAGTGTAAGTTCCTCTGTTATTTCCCTAACTCTGTGAATTGGTCTCCAACCATACATTTTTCCTATTACACTAAGAAGACAAATGCCCTATGATTACCACACACTTCTTTTTCCCTTTTCCTATATACAAGGGAATAATTATACCCGACTTCCAATCCTCCGGAACTCTACCTTCCTCCCATGCCAATCTGTACATCTTCCACTTCCATTTTTAGTACTATCTCTCCCCCATGCTTCAGCATTTCATCACACACTCCATCAATTCGAGGGGCTTTCCCCAATTTGACTTTCTTTATTGCTTCCACAACTTCTATAGTTCTGATTTCTTCCTGTCTTCTCACCTCCCTCCTTCTCCCAGTCATTACCCAGCCACTTATACTCGCTTTACGTCCATTTTCTATGTTCAGCAATTCCTAAAAGTGTTCTCTCCATCTGCTCACTTTTTCTCCGTTCTCCACTAGTAATCTACCATTTTTATCTCTCACTCCCCTACTAACTTCATTGCCACCCTGTGTTACTCTCTTCACCTCTTTCCAGAACGTTTTCATACAGTCCCTCCACTTTACATTCAAATTCCTTTCAAATTCCTCATCCACTCTCTCTGTACTCTCTCTTACTAATCTTTTCACCTCTCTCTCCCTTTCTATATTCAACTCTCTCTTCCGCCTCTCAACTTCTTCCACGTCCCTATTTCTCATCCATTCATTGTATGCTTTCTTCTTTTGTGCCACAGCCTGTCTCACCTCTTCATTCCACCATGCTGTTCCTTGCACCCCCTTCCGTCTTCTCATCACCCCACACACCACATCACATACTGCACTTATTTCTTCTGTGAATATCTTGCACACACCTTCCACGTCCCCCATCTGCTCCTGTACTGTTTTGTCTTGATTTTAGCTGCGAAATCAGTTACAGTGATCCCTTGATTATAGCGGTTTTTGTTATCACTGTGAGATGAAAATCTGAACTCCTGCTAGTGTAGTGCTTTTTTCGTCTTAAAAACATCGTTATCACGATCCTGAGTTGGTTTCTGCCAACAATGGTGATGCAGTGTGTGTGGTTTCTGATGGCTTTAAGGACTCTCAAAGATGAGACCCTACTCAAGAGTTATTCCCAAATGGTGAAGACCACTAACTCTCCATCCCCTAGCCTCAGAACCCCATACCTCAAGCCCATTGTCTCTCTCTATTGTATGTGTTTCTTCCTTATTGCATCCTTTTCATCACATCTTATTTGACTTAACCATGTCTGTGTATATTTCTGGTACTTACCATAACAGTTTGTATGTACTGTATTTATTGGGTCTAAATTGTCATAAAAGGGAAAATTTGGGCTTGCGTTTCAGGTGCTTGGTACCAATTAGGTAAATCCCATAGGTTCTTTGTGTTTTTTATTGCGCAGGTTCGTCATCACAAGCCATGTTCATTACCAATTATGTGCAATAACCAAGGGATCAGTGTCATTAGATGATTAGTGTTATTATTCACCCCATTTATTCAAGGTGAATAAGCTAAATAGTACCATATAACAGAGCATTTTCTTTGACATGTCCCTGTATGCGGAAGTAATGCTTGGAAGGGAAGTGGCACACTTAACCCTTTGAGATTCTGATGATGATTTTGATCATCATTTCAAATCAGACCTCAGAGATTTCGATGACACTTAAACGCCATTTTAAGAAACTTTTGAAAAATATTCACCCTAAATCGCATTTGTGTGTCATAACAAAGAGCCTCAAGCGTGACATCACGGTATGGTTGCTCTATATGTGACGGGTACTGCACAGCTGGTCTGACTCATGGCTTTAATTCTTTATCACTTTATTCCTGGCGAATATTTTTCACCAGCAAGGTATAAAATTTTTGGTTTTTGCCTAACTTCAACTTGTCCCTTTGGCTTTTTATTTTCTTTGTTTTCCTTTTTTGAACATACTACGATAAAGTACAGCTGTTCAGCCTCAAATAACACCACAACCAGGATCCTAGCATAAAAAGTGTATTTACACTGACTGATCAAAGAAAAAGATTGCAAGGCGAATATGCAGCCGAGACTAAAAATTGTGCATCTCTTTCCATTTACTTTACTGCACAATAAAGTGCAAACATTATCGTAATCTGTATATCATTGTAAAGGTAGTGTCTTGTAGTTTTGTAAGATCTAAACCAGATTTATATATCTTTATTAGTTTTTTTTTTTGCCTAATATTTTTCTAGGGCAAGGTATAAAATTTTTTGTTTTTACCTAACTTCAGTTTGTCATTTTAACATTTTCTTTTCTTTGCTCTCCTTTTTTGAACATACAGTGATAAAGTACAGCTATTCAGCTCTAAGATGACACTGAAACCAACATTGTATCATGAAAAGTGTATGTACACAGGGGGATCAAAGAAAAATATGGTGCCGTGAAGATGTGGGTTAGCTTGACAGTGGCTGACTCGAGCACAGACATAATGTCCTGGCCCAGAAGCATGATAGGGTTAAGCTGCTTTGAACACAAAGTAGTTCTTTGAGCTATAGTTCTTTCACCATAACTTGACTGAGATTTTTGCCCTTTTGCAGCTTATTTCACAGTTGAGTGACAAAAACAATGATATGGATCTGCATCATTTTCGTAGCATTTTGTTATGACTAGCATCATATTCTAGTGTTAATTTCCAGTTATAATTCAGGAAACAAGATGGAGATGGTAGTTCTTCCCAAAGTTACAGGAAAAGAGTATTGTTATAGCCATTTCTTATTTGTCTTGGTTGGTGGGGGCACTCACCATCCACTCACTCTATGTATTGCTGCTCTCAGGTGCCTGCCCTTTCCTCTCCCTTCTTTCCATCCTTCCTCGTCTGTCTTTCTTTCCTTTATTCACTTCTCTTCCATCTGTTTACAGGTGACTCTACTCTGAGTGACAAGCCAAATGGATTCCTGTACACCAGGAAACCATTTACTATGCTGGTTGGTAACCATATAAACAGATTATGGCACCTGGTGGTTTATTGGGCAATTAAGGCACTTCAGTCGGATTGAGCTGTTGCAGGTTTATATCCAAGGGGTGGTTGGGGTTTATTGCTCACGTAATGCCATACAGGGATGAGTGAAGCTGGTCACTCTCATCTTAAATGTCAGGACCAATTTGCCTAGCCCTGGGCACCTACGCTTCTCATGGGGCAAGCGTGGACTAGATGATGAATTAATGAATGAATGAATGTTACTGCATAATCATACATATAATGCTCATAATACACTTTGGAACTTTTTTTTTTTTTTTATGCAAGGGAGAAGGAGCCAAAGGCCAGGAGTCCGCAAACGTTTCCCTCCAAGAAAAAACGAAAACAAAACAACAGAGAGCCAGATTCAAGATCCGTTCATTTCGAGATGCCTGGACACACTGCATTTGAAAGACTGGAGATCATAGAAAGTAGGCAATACAGACAGAGGGAGACAGTTCCAGAATTGACCTGTTACATAAATGAAGGACTGGGAGCAATGGTTAACCCCTAAAACGCGGCTGTGTACGGGCGATCCCCCCGCTGTGGTGGGGCTGTAGCGGAGTCTGAGTACCTGTGGAAAAATATTTGCCAAAAATCATAGATTAACCCTAGAGCATTAAAATTTTTATGGCATATAGTACTTACATTCAGCTTTCTCCTGAGGCACATGTTGAGCCTTCGTTGACTACCAAAGGACTTGTGAAGACTTGCAAAGTTGGGTAACAAAGTCTTCACTCTCACACCTCCAGAAACCCGGTTTTATTTCTACCACAGCCTCAATCTGTCACAGTACACTTTATACAACAACGTACAGGTTGTTTGGAATCCGTATTTGTAAATAAGAACTGAAAATAAGGCTAAAATGGTCGGAGCGCACGGCCGACATGCAGCGCGGTGGCGATCTTCCCGTCAATATTGTCACATTTGCCTTTTCTCGGCAAAAAACACGTATACTACTTTTTTTTCCATCATAGGACTTCGCAAACGTTTGCCTGTCACTATTACGGCCATAAAAATCAATGTCACTGCCAGTATTGTGGATTGGGACTGAGGAAGACCACCGCGGCGCGAGTTTATTCAGCCTTACGGCAGGCACTTTATTCTCGCTCCTATCGGCCACTCGCACTTCATTTCTATCGCTCACTTTCACTGTATCTGTTCTTTTTTTTGCCTTATTCATCAGTGTCACTGTCCAGTGTTATAAAAATAATATTTTCTACCCAACAAACTGTCACTGTCAGAACATAGATTAGGAACATATGCTTTCATCTTCTTACACTGGAGTGACTGTCACTCGCAATACTTATATTATTACTATGTACAATTATTTACACCAAAAAACACTGTCACTGTCAGTGCTTTTACAAGTACATACACTAATTTACACTCATCAGGCTGTCACTGTCAGCACGTAAAAGAAAACTAAACAGTATTATCACTGTCACTCTCAGTATTATTTCAAAGATTCTTACCCTTATTTTCAAAATCTACTTAGGCTGTGGTAGTCAAAGAAACACGGGTAAGCACAGAGGGGAACTTTGCACTCTTTGCACTGCAAGGAGGTGCGCCTAAAGGTTCTTTCCTGCCTGGTAGTGTGGCTGCACACATGACACCTCCTCAGTGCTTTCCCCCTCTTTGCAGTGGCTGGCAGTGGCTCCAGGCGGTGTCGCTGAAGGTAGTCCTGACACTGTAGGCGGTCTGGAGGTGTGTGAGGGTGGCGTTTGGGACCTGTAGAAAGAACCTGGCCGTAACGCTGAAGCAGCTGGTAGACACAAGTCTTGGAAAATCGTCTGAGAGAGTAGTTTGCTGGCTTCCTGTTCTTGATTTTATACAGGATGAAGGCGTTCAACATGCACATATCAATCAAGTGCAAGAACACCTTCCTGTACCAACGACGATTTTTCCTCAGGCAGTCAATCTCTCCAATCATCATATCAGACTTGTCCACCAGCCGCATATTGACGTTATAGTCAATGACAGCATCAGGCTTCATCACAGGCTCACCAGTCCTTCTGTCGACCTTCCCTGTTGCCAGCATTTCACCCTTGTGAACTGTGGTGAGCATGTTCACGACTCTCTTATCATGCCACCTGATCGCAAGCATCTTGTCAGATTTCTTCAGGTGCACGTCTCCCCGCTTTGACTTTTCAGCCTCGGGGAAGGCAGGGTAATGTGCCCTTTTACTTCTGACAGTGCCACAGGATCCGACGCCGTGTTCAGAAAGGTACTTGGCGAGTTTAGGAGCTGTATAGTAATTGTCCGTATACAGGACATGATTCTCGCCAAAGTACTTTTCCAAAAGCACTTTCACCACAGAACCAGAGAATCCAAGGGGGTCAGTCTTATCCAAATCGACATTGCTGGTGGTGTAAATGACGAAGTCAAGGATGAACCCTGTCTTGCAGTCGCACAGCACGAAAAACTTGATTCCAAAGCGGTGGCGTTTGCTTGGAATGTACTGGACGAACCGAAGACGGCCCCTGAACAATACCAAAGACTCGTCAATCACGACTTTCTTGAACGGGCGCAAGAACCTCGTAAACTTATCCTTGATCAAGTTCAGGATTCCCCTCACTTTCCATAATGGGTCAGTTTGGGAAGGCTCATCATTGTTCGCGAAGTGAAGATAAGTCATCAGCTGCCTAAAACGATCGCGGCTCATGTATTTATTGAAAATGGGTGTTGGGCACAGCTCGTCGGAAGTCCAGTATTCTTCTAACTTGTGTTTCCAGTTGTGCGGCATTAGCAACATCAATCCAATAAATACAAAAAGCTCGCGGATCGTAAGAGGCACCCATGCTGCCATCCGCGACGTGGATGGCGTGGCCGCCTCACCTTCTCCTTCGCGAACTGGCGCACATTGCCCCTCGTACCTGTTTGTCTCGGTACAGATGTGCTCCATAACCTCGTTGTCAAGGAAGGCCAACAGGTAGTCAAGGCATTCACCATCGTCGTCCACAGGGAAGTCAGCCTGAAGTCCACACTCACTGTCGTCAAAGGGCAGATCCTCTGGCACAAAATCTGATCCCTCTGACCACACGAAGGCATCTAGCGTTCCCTGCCTAGGCTGGGAGGTGCTTGGGGCGGCGGGGGGTGAGGCAGGTCGTGTGGGAGTGGGTGAGGCAGGCGGGGCAACAGTAGGTGAGGCAGAGGCTATCCCAGGTCGTGTTGGTGTTGTGGTGGTGGTGGTGGTGGTGGTGGGAGGGACATTATCACTTGGGTCAAGGTCACTCGCGGTGGCGTGACTCCTGAGTTGCCTAGTGCGAGTTAGCCTTATACTAGGGGACTTAACTCTACCAACACGAACACTAGGCCTACGATAACCTCTCAAACGTAAAGATGCTCTTTTACTTCCCTTTCTCGGTGGTGAAGGAGACTCCGACGACTCAGGAGACAGGACAGCAGAGGAGGAGGACGAGAGAACAGGACTGGGAGTACGTGGCGGGCTTGCGGTGGCGTGACGTGGTGTAGGGGACAATGGCGGTGAGCTGGGGTCTCCGCTCCTCTTCCGTTTTTCCCCCTTCCCATACTCGAGGCCCCTTCTCACCGGAGCCTTCCCTGTTGAGGTGCTGGGCACTGACACAGTCTCCTCCGGCACAGAAACAATCACTTCTGGCCCGGAATCGGCACTAGATTGTGTCTCTGACTCAGCCAGGCTCAACCACACACCAACGTCACTGCCATAGTCCATTGAGGCTTTCAAAAGTTCTGAGGCTATTGCAGAGTCACTTAGCCCCTTAGTAGTTCCTGGTAAGGTTTTGAAGGGGGTTGAGGTCACAAAACCCTTTTTCGGAGGGCTAGAAGGCACAGACTCGGAAGAGCTTGAGTTAGACATGGTGTCACCGTGGCAGATTTGCGTGGACTGACGCTATTCTGGGGCAAACCGTGCGAAAAAATGACAGTGTGACAACTGGGGAAACAAGCGTTTCCCAGTAGCAAAAAGTGCTTGGGAGATGACGGTGCAGATTGACACGTATCAGCCGTCCGCGCGTTGCCATATCGCACAACGAGGGAGGGCCGCGCATCGGTGCGTCGGTGGGTAAAAAAAATGAGACTTGGCAACAACCGAGGTCAGTAGTACAAAGGTCAAGTGTGCTAAACGTAGCTCACGGGTGACGGGACTGATAGACAATACCAGCTGGAGCATGCTTGCCCGCGGTTATTCAAAATTAACTCAAATCGCAAACGCGACGACCCGCCGTTCTGCCCTTTGGGCCGACCGTCGCAAATGCGACGATCCGCGTTTTAGGGGTTAATGTTTCATTAGAAAGTTGGACAGAAAAGAGATGAGAGTTTGTTGCTAGATGGGTGCTATGTGCCTGTTGTAGTGGTGAAGGGGTGCAAGTAGATAGTTCAGAGGAACAGTGACCATTGAAGTAGCGATAGAAAAGAGATAAAGATGCAGTAGTGTGGCGAAGAGACAAAGGTTGATGGGAGCCAGTAAGAGGAGGAGAGTTAATGAGATGAAAAGCCTTTGACTCCACGTTTTTAAGAGTTGTATGTTGGGAGCCTCCCCACACGAGAGTTGTGCTCTACACTGAGTCGAATAAAACAAGTGTATAAGGTCAACAACTGTACAGGGGTAAAGAAGGAAGGGAGTTGGCTTAGCACACCAAATCTCTTGGAAGCAGATTTCACAAGAGATGTAATATGATCTTTCCCAGATAAATCCCAAGAGAATGAAACCCCAAGTATATTTAAAGATGATGGAGGATTGAGCTGGATATCATTAAACATTAGTGGGTACTCCAGTGGACGATTTTGACAGGTTGATGGGTGTAAGAACTGAGTTTTTGACTCATTAAAAACAACAAGATTACTTTTATCCCAGTCAGAGGTACAAGCCAAGTCAGACATGAGGTGTGCCATAGCCTCATCCCATGTTTGTTGAAGTAACTGCTCAGGTGGACAGTGCGGGAGGTGAATGGAAAGGTGAAGGATGGAATTATCGGCATATGAGGGAATATGGTTAGATGTACAGCTTAGAAGGTCATTAAGAGAGTTGGTGATGGGACAGAGTCCTGAGGAACACCACTATTGATAGCTCCAAGAGAAGAACAGTGGTCATCTACAACAGCAGCTATAGAATGACCAGAAAGGATGCTAAAGATGAAGGTACAAATAGAAGGATAGAAACCATAAGTGGGGAGTTTGGAAATTAAAGATTTATGCTAGACTCAATCGAAAGCCTTTGATATGTCAAATGCAATGACAAAGCTTTCTCCAAAGTTCCAAAAGGAGGATGACCAGGAGTCTGAGAGGTAGGTGAGAAGATTGCCAGTGGAGTGTTCCTGATGGAACTGATACTGACGATCAGAAAGAAGGTTGTGGTAGGAAAGATGCTTCAATTTTTTTTTTTTTCTTAAGAATAGACTTGAAAATTTTTGTGATACAGGATGTTAAAGCAAGTGGGTGATAGAGCATTGGGAATGGTCACCCTTCTTTGGGACAGGCTGAATGAGAGCAAACTTCCAGCAAGAAGGAAAGGTACAAGTTAATAGACAGAGGCGAAAGAGTATATGTAGGCAGGGTGTAAGCTATTGAACTGCTGTTATAAGAGAAGAAAAATACAGTACTCTTTCACTTGTATGCTCATAATAACCATGTTATGGATCACGTAAGTTAATCGTAATCTTTGTGCTGGTGTAATGTGTCCTTCATTTAATACAGGTACTACATAGAAAAGAATTGGTTGCATAGATATTTTCACACATCTTAAATGTCGGGACCAACTGCCTAGCCCTGGGCTCCTACGCTCCTCATTGGGCAATGTAGGATTGGATGATGGATGGATGGAGAAAATTTTATTTCACTGAACCATTTATTGCAGCTGTATCAGTACAGTAGAGCTTTGTGTTAATGGGGAATAATGTATGTATGTAAATCTGTTGGTGTCAGCTCCTTGCTTCATCCTTTTGAACCCTAGAATGCTTACGTTATTATCCTCACAGTACTGCTTTTGCCAGGAGAATTTTACCCAATTTTGGAAAATTAATAAAAAATACTTAGACAAAATTTTTATAAAATTTGACAATGCAGATATCAAAAGTAACTCATATACTTCCTTCTTACATAGTAATAACCATCAGGGTAAGAAAATAAATTTTACCTGAATTTATTTAGGAGGTACTAAAAAAAAATGCTTTTTTTTTATAACATGAACATTAAAATAAAAAACACTAACTATGGGCTCAATTGCCACTGGGCTTGGTGGCCCCCTCCTTGGGACGTTGAAGCTTAAGACTAGGTAGGTGGCTCCCCTCACATATCACCCTGGCCTGAAATGGGGGAAACGAAAAAAGGGGCAATGTCGGGTAAAAAACACTTTAAACCCAAATATCATGGTGATAAATGCAAGATGAAACCACACCACTACCTATGTAGGTAGGGGGTAGGGTGGATTGAAGGTATAGGGAAGGACAGCTCCAAAGCTCTTATCATAACAAAATAGCAAATAAATAAATCGCCGAACAGGGAAATTTACCCCGACGTAAGCATTCTAGGGTTAAGGAGATGCTTATAGCATGTAGTAAATTGATTTTTCTCCCTTTCTCTTTTTGTAGCAAATATACAGTATGTGGTACTGTGTTTTACAAATATCCCTACTTGTTGATCAACCTGGGTCTGCCACTGAGCAGACCCATCAACCACCTGTAAGCAACTGCCATTGCAGAGTCATCCCATGCAGTTAACTGATATTTTCATGTGGTTGACAGTGCCCAGCGACAGCAACTTGGGAAAAGTGTGGAGATTTGGTTCCTGGATGGATGCTGTATATGTGTCTCTCCACCCAGTTAGCAGAGGGACCTTAACAGGCTCCACATCACCCTGTTGTCTGGTTATATAGTTGCAGGAAAACATTAGGCTTGCCACTCAATGTAGAGCCATGTGAGGTGGAAAGAAGAGCAATATAAAGTTACATGAAGGAAAGGGGGAAGTAGGAAGAGAGGAGAGCAAGCGCAGAAACAGAATGATAGAGGTGAAGGAAGAAGTAGACAGGACTTCAAGTGACTGGATGATGGACAGTATACAGTCTAGCAAAAGGAACGATAAGAATGGGTGAATAGTTGTCAGAAAACTTTCATCTGGGGATGGATTTGAAGTTAAGATATGGGACATCTTTTTGACTGCTAAGTGTATTTATGATTGAAATAGTTTCAGGAGTTTTGATGAGATTCATAGGCTAGGGACTTAGTTGAAATTTAAGGGTGATGCATCTGATTATAATGGTAGCCAAAAAGAGTTACTAATTTTAGTTATTTGTATTCACAGGATCGCTCGATTGCTGTGTGGGACATGGTATCCCCAACAGAAATAAACCTTAGACGTGTGCTAGTGGGTCACCGGGCGGCTGTTAATGTTGTAGACTTTGATGAGAAGTATATCGTCAGTGCTTCTGGTGACAGAACAATAAAGGTATGAAGTATGCTCTGGTATATAATTTAAGGAGAGTTAGTAGATGTTACAGTGCATGTGAGGATCAACCTCCTGATGAAATCACACATCAGTGTGTCTTTACTCATAGATACATAATAACCATCTTAATTACAGTATTATTGAGTAGTTAGGATTGCAGTAACAACAATGCCGACAATGTTTACTTTCCATTTCTTATTCTTGAATATCAGTAAGCTATCACAGTACTTATTATAGGAAGAAAATTGATCTTGTATATTCAGGTAGTATTTATATATTCATTAATATTAAGCTGCCTAATCGGTGAATGAAGCACCGGTGTTTTGTATAGTATTTTGATGGAGTTTCGGTAAATTTTAATTTTTGTTTTCCTCATAGAAGTTTTAGTAAATTGTAATCTTTGTTCTATCTGTTTTTATTACCAAGGATTAATTTCTTCTTAGATTACTGGTAGTGCTGTAAATTGGCAAGCAAAGGATGGTTACAGTGATCCCTCAGTTACGTGGACATCCATTAACTGGACCATCCATTGTCTGGATGCAGTAATCTGGCTGTTCAAAGCCATCATTCTTACATTTTTTTCCGTTTTATCCAGACAATGCTTGCATCTGGGTGGAAATTATGGCCACGCAAACATTTTTGCCTGGCTTGGCCGGTGTTTTCATGTTTTTAAGGGCTGTGGTGATTGCTTGCCTGTGGTTAATGGGTATGGTTGACCATAATTATTGCTTGGCTGTGGTATATAGGTTGGTTGACCAGACAGAGTACTGTAAAACACCAGGAATAAGTGTTGTATGACGTACTGTGGTGGCCTTTTACAATGGCTTTCAAAGTTATGTACAAAGGGGGGACAGGTAAGAAGTCCACCATCCGGACAGAGCCACTATCTGGACATGCCCTTAGCTCTATTATGTCGGATAATCGAGGGATTACTGTTTTGATATCTATCGGAAGGGGAAAATTGCTGTACAGTATCTGATAATCAGAATGAGCTGAGTAATTTTGAAAAATACTGTATATGCTTGTTTTACTCAGTGACCAGAGACTCTAGCCCTTATTTCTGTCAATTTAAGTGTGAAATAATGTTTTAATGATTATTTTTCAAAGATACTGTCGTATCCCATATTATATTGACTAAAACATACTGTATATTTAGACCATCAAGTTATATCACTGTGGTTAGAATGAAGCTTGACACAGATACCTAGACAGAGTTTTGTGTTGAGCTGTGGTAGACTGGCAAAATACAGAATATTTAGACCATCATATTATGTCACAGTGGTTAGAATGAAGCTTGACACAAATACCAAGACAGCAGTCTTTTGTGAAGAAGCTGTGACAGACTGGTAGGAACCCGTGAGTCAGGCAGAACACACACACAAAAGGGCGGTGTTCCATCAGCGGTATGTCTGTCTGTCTCTATCTGTAGCCATACTCCTTAATCCTGTAAGGGGTGGCCCTAAATAAACCGCCTCCATGTCATCTTGTATCCCGCTATTTCGCTGCCCTCCTCCCAGCTCACATCCCCCTCTCATATACCTCTCCACTCCATCCCATCATCTCATCCACGGTCTCCCACTCCCTCTCCCGCCCTCCATCTCACTCACATACTCTTGCTCTCCATCCTCTCCACGTGGCCAAACCCCTGCAGTGTATTTCTCCTAAAGCTTTCCATCACATCCACATCCACACCACGATGTTCCTTCACTTCTCATTTGTCAGTCTGTCCCTCCATGTAACTCCACATGCTCAAGTGATTCATTTCCACGGCTCTCACTTGTGTGTCCTTCTAGAGTTGGTATCACAGTACTATCATGCAATGACTTTTTATTTTTACTTCTGTGCTCGCTTCCATATTTCTTATCATTGCATTCAGTGAACTAGCAACTTTTCTTCCCTGTTGTATCCCTTCAAGCACTTCATTCTCTAAACTCCCATCCTTACTCATATATATAAGTACATCCTTACGTAAGTACATAAAGGCACCCACGTTTTTCATTTCCTAATCAGCTAGAGATGTACCGATACCCACTTTTCGGCCGATACCGATACTCCGATACTAAAAAATGGTCGATACTTTGCCGATACCGATATCGATACTTTTTTATTTTGATTTTATTGATATGATTTGATTTTTATTTATTTGATGCCGGTAACATGAGTGTTGTTAATGCAGGAGCAGTATAGTAATCGATAGATAATATTAATATGTGATAATGTTACATCATACATGTAATTACTGTACAATGTAATATAGTATTATATCATAACCATCTGTTTATCAGTGTCATGAAACATGAGTGTCTTAAATCACATAATAAACCAGAAAAGTATCGGAGTATCGGCCATATTTTTACCTTGCTGATACTGATACCAGTGCTACAAAAAAAAAAAGAAGGATGATACTGCTGATACCGATACTATCAGCACATCCCTATAATCAGTCAACCTCACTGTGCATTCAGTAACATCATTTCTCTTGAAGACCACAATTTTACTCTTCTCTACATTCACTTTTAGATTCCTTTTCTTACATACCGGTACTCTTCTAAACTCATTCACCTAACTTTGCAGTTCCCCTTTGTCTTCACATAACACTACAGTATCATCAGCAAACTACAGAACAGGAAGTTCCAAACATTGCTCTCTCTTATTAGGGCCACCTTGTATCTCCTTTATAACTCCATCCATATACAAATTGAACAAACATGAAAGCATGACACATCCCTGTTTCAGCCCAGCATTCAGATAGGAAAATTTCACACCATTCACCATCCACCCACATTGCAGTCCTATAGTCGCGGCGTGCGACTCTGAGGTTGTTATTATCGTGCCCTGGCAACCTACCACTCAAAAGTACGTCTGATTTTGTGTATAATATGAGACGCATGGATTCGTGTATAATATGTTTGTGTATAATAATATTTGTGTATAATATATTCGTGCATAGTAATATGATTCGCATATAATATGATACGAAATCGGACACACTTTTGAGTGGTTAAGTTGCCAGGGTACGATAATGACAACCTCAAAGCCGTGCGCCATGACTATAGTGTCCTAATACATACTCATCATGGCATTTAACAGCTTCGCATTTAATGTATATATTTTTAATATTTTCCACATTCCTTGTCTGTTCACACTGTCATAAGTTTTCTCTAAATCCATGAAGGCAGCATACAACTTTCTTCCTCCTCTCTAGAAACTTTGCCACTAAAGACCTTAGGATGAATATCAGACTACACAGCCACTTCCCTTCCTGAAACCTCCCTGCTTTTTTCCAGCTAATCCATCCATCCATCTATCATCCAATCCTGTGGTGCCCCATGAGGAGCACAGGAACCCAGGGCTAGGCAAGTTGGTCCTGACATTTAAGATGAGAGTAGCTAATTCCTCTGTTATTTCCTTAACCCGCCCCATCCTGACCACTGACCCCCCAATCCCGACCATTTTTGGAAAAATTATTTTTTGGCTCAAACCTCCGCTTTTGGTGAGAAACATCGAAAATTCATAGAGAAATCGCTCACCTGAGGTTTAAAATACTCGATACAGGTAGGAGTACCTCCTTACCTTACTGGGTTTTCTAACAGGCTGGCACCAAAGAAAACGAGTTCTATGGGAGGGTAACTATTTCACATCACTCATAAACGATATTTATTTACAGTATTTACTTGGTACGAATTTATATGTAGTACGAGAGTATATTGGTTTTCAAGCAGTAATATAGGCATTATAAGCATTGTTTCACTCACCAACTCATCACCATACCTGACCTTTTTTTGCCACATTACCTGATCATCATTTCTGACTATTTCTTCCTCTAATGCTATGTAAAGTTTGTCCTCCACATTGTCATTGATTGGGGAATCACTCTGGCCCTGAATTTCGTACCGTGGCATGACATGGCTTTACTGGCCAGGTCACTGATAACAGGTGAATTGCTGAGACAATGGCATGCAGGGGGGGGGAGGAGGTCATGCTGGGTAAGGCATTGTCCCTGCCTGGCATCTTGTAGAGGAAGGTGTCACGTGTATATGTACCAAAAATCACTCGCGAAAATTGAAAATTGTGCAAATTAGGGACCTTGCAATTGATTCGCGTTTATGTACGTCAACGGGATTGGCAGTGACAAAACGTGTGGACGTTAAAGAACGTCGGTGGGATGCAGCGGGTTAACTCTGTCGATAAGTATCCTACCATATACTTTTCCTCTTACACCAGGAAAACAAATGCCCCTCTGATTACCACACACTTCTCTTTCCCCATTTCCTTTGTCATCATTAATTCATTCATCATCTAATCCAGTGTTGCCCCATGAGGTGCATAGGAGCCCAGGGTTAGGCAAGTTTGTCCTGACATTTAAGATGAGAGTGACCAGCATCACTCATCCCTGAGTGTTATTACGAGAGCAGTAAACCCCAGCCATCCCTTGGATATAAACCTGCACTGCCTCAATCCGATTGGAGTGCCTTAATTACCCGCTTAATTACCAGGCGGCATTATTTGGTTAAATGGTTACCACCCAGCATAGTAAATGGTATCCTGGTGTATGGGAAACCATTTGGCTTGTCACTCAGTGTAGAGTCCTGTAAACAGAAGGAAGAGGAAAAAATGTAGGAGGGAAAGACGGAAGAGGAAGGATGGAAAAAAGGAAGAGAGGGCAGGGCAGACACCCGAGAGCAGCAGTGCATTGGGTGAGTGGATGGTGAGTGCCCCCACCAACCACAGGGGAAATTTTTCCAGTCCTCTGGGACTCCTCCTTCCTCCCAGGCCAATCTGCACATCATCCATATCCATTCTACTTCTATCTCTTCTCCATGCTGCAGCATTTTGCCTCACACACCGTCTATTTCAGGGGCTTTCCCTATTTTGACTTTCTTCTTTGCTTCCACTACTCCCATCCTACTGATCTCTTCCTCACTTCTTGTCACCCTCCTTCTCCCAGCCATTTCCCAGCCACTTATACTTGTGTTACTTCTTCATTGTTTCCACTACTTCCATCCTACTGATCTTTTCCTCTGTTCTCATCTCTCTTCTACAAGCTAATCTGCAGCTACTTATACTTACATTACTTTCATTTTTTATGTTTAACAATTCCTTAACCCCTAAAACGCGGCTGTGTACGCCCGACCCCCCTGCTGTGGCGGGGTTGTAGCGGGGTCTGAGTACCTGTGGGAAAATATTTGCCAAAAATCATAGATTAACCCTAGAGCATTAAAATTTTTATGGCATATAGTACTTACATTCAGCTTTCTCCTGAGACACATGTTGAGCCTTCGTGGACTACCAAAGGACTTGTGAAGACTTGCAAAGTTGGGTAACAAAGTCTTCATTTTCACACCTCCAGAAACCCAGTTTTCTTTCTACCACAGCCTCAATCTGTCACAGTACACTTTATGCAACAACGTACAGGTTGTTTGGAATCCGTATTTGTACAATAAGCACTGAAAATAAGGCTAAAATGAACGGAGCGCACGGCCGACATGCAGCGCGGTGGCGATCTTCCCATCACTATCGTCACATTTGCCTTTTCACGGCAAAAAACACGTATACTACATTATTTTCCATCATAGTACTTCGCAAACGTTCGCTTGTCACTATTACGGCCATAAAAATCACTGTCACTGCCAGTATTGTGGATCTGGACTGAGGAAGACCACCGCGGCGTGAGTTTATTCAGCCTTACGGCAGGCACTTTATTCTCGCTCCGGTCGGCCACTCGCACTTCATTTCTATCGCTCACTTTCACTGTAGCTGTCCGTTTTTTGCCTTATTCATCAGTGTCACTGTCCATTGTTATAAAAATAATATTTTCTACACAACAAACTGTCACTGTCAGAACATAGAATAGGAACATATGCTTTCATCTTCTTACACTGGAGTGACTGTCACTCGCAATACTTATATTATTACTATGTACAATTATTTACACCAAAAAACACTGTCACTGTCAGTGCTTTTACAAGTACATACACTAATTTACACTCATCAGGCTGTCACTGTCAGCACGTAAAAGAAAACTAAACACTAGTATCACTGTCACTCTCAGTATTATTTCAAAGAATCTTACCCTTATTTTCAAAATCTAGTCAGGCTGTGGTAGTCAAAGAAACACGGGTAAGCACAGAGGGGAACTTTGCACTCTTTGCACTGCAAGGAGGTGCGCCTAAAGGTTCTGTCCCGCCTGGTAGTGTGACTGCACACATGACACCTCCTCAGTGCTTTTCCCCTCTTGGCAGTGGCAGGCAGTGGCTCCAGGCGGTGTCGCTGAAGGTAGGCCTGACACTGTAGGCGGTCTGGAGGTGTCTGAGGGTGGCGTTTGGGACCTGTTGAAAGAACCTGGCCGTAACGCTGAAGCAGCTGGTAGACACAAGTCTTGGAAAATCTTCGGAGAGAGTAGTTTGCTGGCTTCCTGTTCTTGATTTTATACAGGATGAAGGCGTTCAACATGCACATATCAGTCAAGTGCAAGAACACCTTCCTGTGCCAACGACGATTTTTCCTCAGGCAGTCAATCTCTCCGATCATCATATCAGACTTGTCCACCAGCTGCATATTGACGTTGTAGTCAATGACAGCATCAGGCTTCATCACAGGCTCGCCAGTCCTTCTGTCGACCTTCCCTGTTGCCAGCATTTCCCCCTTGTGTCCTGTGGTGAGCATATTCACGACTCTCTTATCATGCCACCTGATCGCAAGCATCTTGTCAGATTTCTTCAGGTGCACGTCTCCCCGCTTTGACTTTTCAGCCTCGGGGAAGGCAGGGTAGTGTGCCCTAATGCTTCTGACAGTGCCACAGGATCCGACGCCGTGTTCAGAAAGGTACTTGGAGAGTTTAGGAGCTGTATAGTAATTGTCCGTATACAGGACATGATTCTCGCCAAAGTACTTTTCCAAAAGCACTTTCACCACAGAACCAGAGAATCCAAGGGGGTCAGTCTTATCCAAATCGACATTGCTGGCGGTGTAAATGACGAAGTCTAAGATGAACCCCGTCTTGCAGTCGCACAGCACGAAAAACTTGATTCCAAAGCGGTGCGGTTTGCTTGGAATGTACTGCACAAACCGAAGACGGCCCCTGAACAAAACCAAGGACTCGTCAATCACCACTTTCTTGAAAGGGCGCAGGAACCTCGTAAACTTATCCTTGATCAAGTTCAGGATTCCTCTCACTTTCCATAATGGGTCAGTTTGGGAAGGCTCATCATTGTTCGCAAAGTGAAGGTAAGTCATTAGCTGCCTAAAACGATCGCGGCTCATGTATTTATTGAAAATTGGTGCTGGGCACAGATCGTCGGAACTCCAGTATTCTTCCAGCTTGTGTTTCCAGTTGTGGGGCATCAGTAACATCAGCCCAATAAATACAAAAAGTTCCTTGATCGTTAGAGGCACCCATGCTGCCATCCGCGACGTGGATGGCGTGGCCGCCTCACCTTCTTCGCGAACTGGCGCACATTGCCCCTCGTACCTGTTTGTCTCGGTACAAATCTGCTCCATTACCTCGTTGTCAAGGAAGGCCAACAGGTAGTCCAAGCATTCACCATCCTTGTCGACAGGGAAGTCAGCCTGAACTCCACACCCACTGTCATCAAAGGGCAGATCCTCTGGCACAAAATCTGATCCCTCTGACCACACGAAGGCATCCAGAGTGCCCTGCCTAGGCTGGGAGGTGCTTGGGGCGGCGGGGGGTGAGGCAGGTCGTGTGGGAGTGGGTGAGGCAGGCGGTGAGACAGTACGTGAGGCAGAGGCTATCCTAGGTCGTGTTGGTGTTGTGGTGGTGGTGGTGGTGGGGACATTATCTGAGGGTTCAAGGTCACTCGCGGTGGCGTGACTGCCGAGTTGCCTAGTGCGAGTTTCCTTACGAGCTAGCCTTACACTAGGGGACAAAGTTCTAGCTCTACCAACACGAACACTTGGCCTACGAAAACCTCTAGTATGTAAAGTAGAACGTCTACTTCCCTTTCGAGGTGGTGAAGGCGACTCAGACGACTCAGGAGACAGGGCAGCAGAAGAGAAGGACGAGAGAATGGGGCTGGGAGTACGTGGCGGGCTGGCGGTGGCGTGACGTGGCGTAGGGGACAATGGCAGTGAGCTGAGGTCACCACTCCTTTTTCTTTTTGCCCCCTTCCCATATTCAAGGCCCCTTCTCACAGGAGCCTTCCCTGCTGAGGTGCTAGGCACTGACACACTCACTTCAGGCACAGAAACAGTCACTTCTGGCCCAGACTCTGCACTTGATTGTGTGTCAGACTCTGCCAGGCTTGACCACACACCGACGTCACTGCCATAGTCCATCGAGGCTTTCAATAGTTCACTGGCTATTGCAGAGTCACTCAGGCCCTTAGTAGTTCCTGGTAAGGTTTTGAAGGGGGTTGAGGTCACAAAACCCTTTTTCGGAGGGCTGGAAGGCACAGACTCGGAAGAGCTCGAGTTGGACATGGTGTCACCGTGGAAGATTCACGTGGACTGACGCTAATCAGGGGCAAACCGCGCGAAAAAATGACAGTGTGACAACTGGGGAAACAAGCATTTCCCAATAGCAGAAAGTGCTTGTGAGATGACGGCGCAGATTGACACGTATGAGCCGTCCGCGCGTTGCCATATCGCACAACGAGGGAGGGCCGCGCATCGGTGCGTGGGTGGGTAAAAAAAATGATACTTGGCAACAACCGAGGTCAGTAGTACAAAGGTCAAGTGTGCTAAACGTAGCTCATGGGTGGCAGTACTGATAGACAATACCAGCTGGAGCCTGCTTGCCCGCGGTTATTCAAAATTAACTCAAATCGCAAACGCAACAATCCGCCGTTCTGTCCTTTGGGCCGACCGTCGCAAATGCAACTATCCGCGTTTTAGGGGTTAAAGTGTTCACTCCATCTGCTCACTTTTTCTCCCATCTCTCCATCTGCTTACTTTCTCTCCCATCTCTTTCACTCCCCAACTACCCCTTTTTATCACCCTGTCTTACTCTCCTAACCTCCTTCCAGAACATTTTCTTACATTCCCTCCACTTTACACTCAAATTCCTTCCAAACTTCTCATCCACTCTTTTCTTACTCTGCCTAATCTATTCACCCCTCACCTTTTCTTTACGTATCAATGTAACTCTCTATTCCATCCCTCAGCTTCCACTATGCCTCTGCATCTCATCCACTTACTATATGCATTCTTCTTTTGTGCTGCAGCTTGTCTCACTTCGTTATTTCATCATGCTGTTCCTTGTACCTCGTTCTGTCTTTTCACCTCACACACCACCTCACATGCTGCCCAGATATCTTCTGTGAATACCTTGCACACACCTTCCGCCTCCCCCATCTGGTCCAAATCATATCTACCCAATCACTCCTCAGCTTCTCGCTGATGTTCTGTACTGCCTTTTTATTTTTATTTTTTTTTATTTTTTTTATTTTTTTTCCCATGCAACCTTTCTGCCCTCATGGAATGCATCCTCCTACCCATTAGAGTATACTGTATTGCTGTATTACTCAGCAGTAATTTCTTGGATATATCAATTTTTCATTGATTTTACAGAAATACAGTAGTTCTTTGGCCATTTTTCCATGAGTGGATTGACATTTGTCTATGACAGATGTAAGTGTGAAGTTTTTGTGGTTGCCTTGGAAATGCATAGTGTGAATGTTACAGGCATGAATGATATGAACCTAAAGTTTTGATTACTGCCATGATCATCTCTGATGTCTGGCTACCAACTGAGACCCTTCCCCCATAAATAGGATGACCTCAATAGAATTGGATGTTGCATGAAAGAAAAGATTACACTAAGAGGAATTTCATGCTGGATGACCAGGAGAACTAACCTTGCTTAATGATAGCATGTGAACAACAGGTTTGTGTATAATATAATCTCTGCTGTATTGCTAGTGTAATTTATTTACAGTGAAATTCAAATGACTGCACTCATGCTTCAGGTGTGGAGTACCGGGACTTGTGAATTTGTACGCACACTGAATGGACACAAAAGAGGAATTGCGTGTCTGCAGTATCGAGACAGACTAGTAGTCAGTGGATCTTCAGACAATACTATCAGGTATGTAAGTATTTTGTTTTTGTGAGATTTATAAAGAAAATATTTGTTGGAAGAAATTTTCCTGTTAAACATTTTGGAAAATATGCTTAGTGAATGCTTAGCTGGGTTTTACATATTTATAATGTTGTAATGAGTATGCTGTATAGTTATGGTAAGTGTAAATGCCATTCAGTGACTGTTAAGCTTTAAGTGCAACCCTTGTCCTATGCATCAGTTTCATTCTGCTCTCTCTTTCATTTACTGTTTGGCATCATCAAATTTGGTACAGTGCTAAATCCAAATTTGAAATGATTGGGATCAAGAGGGTTTCAGAAGTTTGAATGTTTTGGAAACTGGAATTTTCTATCATTGCCATCAGTTACATTTATAGACATCCATCTGCATGGCATTCTCTTCAGTAACCGCTTTATCCATGCTGTAATTTAAGCGCAGTCATGGTTTTGTGTAAATATTTCAAAATGGAATGTAAGCATAAGGAGTGACCACGTCAAGCGAGAAGCATGGAGAGCTCGTACAAGTGTTTTACTGCTGACACTCTCGTTTGTAGTGAAACCTGGTGAGTGAGTATCATAGAACTGTCTGGGCTGCAGGCTGTAAAAATGAGCTTCCTCACAACAGGTATAAACTGAAATCAGGGTGGATTATTAGCAAAGAATTTAGGATGAAGAAGAGCAATACCGAGCATTTTCATCATGTTCTTCTAATTCCACAGAACTTTGAAGTGGAGAGGAATGAGTCAAACAAGAAGCTGCAGAATTATGAGAGTCCCTAGTAAAACTGGCTACTTATTATAAAGTATTGAAAACCTGAAATAGTTCAACTGTAGCCAATGTTCTTTTCTGTCATCTAACTTTGTTCTTAGACAGGGTTCTACATCATGGCTATATCATAACTCTTTAATCTGCCTGAAATATGAATAAGAGGAAAAAGAGATACCATGTTCAATCTCCATCTTCTGATGTTTCTGGAGTTACAAGACTGCTTACAACACAACCAATAGCTATAGTTAGTGGTAGGTAGCTAATGGTAGGTGGTGGTGACCATCATCCACTCGCTTGATGTGCTGCCTGCTTCATCCGTCACCTTCATCATTCTTTTTCTGTGTCGGTCTCGTCTCTTTCTACTTTTCCCATTTTTCCTGACCTGTCACATATTATTACTCTTCTTTCCTTTTCAAGTGGCTTTGCATTGAGTGACAAGCCTAATGGTTTCCTGTAAGCTGGGAAACCATATGCAGTGCTGGGTGTTAACCATATTACCAACCCATACATCCCTATGTGTGAAGAAGTGGGTTGCCAGAGGGTTAGTGCCCCTCCCCATAAAACAGCTAATTCAAAAACTCTTTACACCACCACTTAGGGAATTATGGCGTCTGGCTGTTGATTGATGGCTAGAAAACTATATCACTTGCAGACATTCTCAAAACTATTAGTAGAGGTTCTTTGTAACATTAGTAAGCAGCAGAGCATAACCTGCATATATCAGATTTTATATATTCCACCTTTCACCATTCATGACTTGCCCCATCCCACTTTCCATAATTTGAGGTTTGATTTGGTTTTAATTGAAAAAAGGGTATATGGAAGTGAGTTTGAAGGTGGGAGGAGGTCATGGTAGGTGGATCAGTTCGTTTATAAAGGCTTCAACATGCTTGCGTGTGTTGGCCTTGGTCATCTAATGGTGGCTCACCATGCTGCTTGATCTCTAGCAGCCTTGCTATTCAGACCTGTATCCCTGAAGTTGCACTCTATGACCTTGTTCCCAGATCTTTTTTGGTCTGCCTCTTGCAACCCTACCCCCAAGTGTTCACACTTCTCACTTTCTGCACCCAGTTGTCATCTCACATCCTTTTCACATGCCTAGATCATCTCAATCTATTCCTCATCATTGCAACACCAGTACATTCCAGTCCCATCTTCCTCCCTCATCATAACCTAGCTCCTCTAGGCCTTGCATTCAAGGTTGTACTGCAGATCCACTTAATCATTGCCATTTCTGTACGTTTGAGCCTGTGAATGTCCTCCTCCTTTAGTAACCAGGTTTCACTACCATACAGCAGTACGCACCTAACACGTCACATACATACAAAGATCCCTTAGCACAGAGAGAGAGCCTGCTGAATGTCAGGAGAGGCAACAGCTCCTGGAACTTCCTCCACCCACTCCATATCCTAGCCACAGAGCAAGCTAGCTCCAGCCCCACCTTCTGCACACAACATTTATCATTCATTCATCATCTAATCCATTGTTGCCCCATGAGGAGTGTAGGAGCCCAGGGCGAAGCAAGTTGGTCCTGACACTTAAGATGAGAGTGACCAGCCTCACTCATCCCTGAGTGGCTTTACATGAGCAGTTAACCCAACCATCCCTTGGATATAAACCTGCATCGGCTCAGTCCGATTGGAGCGCCTTAATTATAGCACATAACATGACCTCCAAATAACAAAACTCATCCATGCATTCAAGCAACTCATCAGCAAAATCAATCCTCTGATGCCTGACAGACTCTACATGCTCTCCCAGACATTGCACACATGAAATCAGCTTTATCTCGCAGTCTACCTCTAATACCACTACACTGCTTATGCACCCACTCATCACAAATACTGCACAAGATATAGTTACTTCCCACATCCTTGTGGCAAATTGCACATGGACACATTCCCTCAGCATTGACAGTACCACCACTATCCCTGGATATCATCATTTTTGTTTTATCCTTATTTACACTCAAGCCCTTGTGTCCCATTCCCTCTCCATTTCCCAAATCTTTACTCTACCTCCCTTTCATTCTTTGTGGTCAACACCATCATCATGCATCTGCCATGGAAGTCCATTTCCGAAGCCACATGAGAAAGCTTCAAGTGCCATGTCAGACAATAAGGTGCCGAAGATTGACACATGATGCACACCAACATTCATGGAAAACTTGTGACTTATGATTAGTTTAAGAAGAAAATATAGAAAACATAAGTTGGGCACACAGATCTTTTGAATTGTGGGCATTTAACCCATTGGATCCCAGGGGTGCTGGGCGAGGCATTGCACTGGGAGGGCACTAAGCGCACCGCCCTCCACCTATCGGCTCATAGTCGCGAAGCTCATAGGTCCCTACCCGGGGGTTCCCTACTTTATCAAGACTTAAAAAATCCCAGTTCTGTCCAATACTCTGGACACTGGGCTTCAATGGGTTAAAGAGACCAATAGGTTTGCCAGTCATTAACTCATTGGATCCCAGGGGTGCTGGGCGAGGCATTGCACTGGGAGGGCACTAAGCGCACCGCCCTCCGCCTATCGGCTCATTGTCGCGAAGCTCATAGGTCCCTACCCGGGGGTTCCCTACTTTATCAGGACTTGAAAAATCCCAGTTCTGTCCAATACTCTGGACACTGAGCTCCAATGGGATATAATCGGGCATTATGACCGTACTGATGTACTTTTCTTCTTACAGATTATGGGATATTGAGTGTGGAGCCTGCCTGCGAATACTGGAGGGCCATGAGGAGTTAGTGCGGTGTATCAGATTTGATAACAAGAGGATAGTGTCAGGGGCTTATGATGGGTAAGTGCTTTTGTAAAGGTTGTGGGGTTTATTAGTTTGTACAGCTCTGTATGCTAAAAATGTATTGGTTATTCATGGGTAAATTTGATATGTACATTTTATTTTCATGATAGGTGTGTCAGTGGACAGTGAAGGTTTTTATTATTATTATGCGCTCACCATCCACTCACTTGATGCAGTGCTGCTTTAGTTGTCGACCCTTTCCTCTCTTCCTTTCTTTCTATTGTGTCTTTCTTTCCTTCATTCTTTCCTCTTCCTACTGCCTGTGGGTGACTTTACACTGAGTGACAAGCCAAGTGGTTTCCTGTACACCAGGAAAGCACTTACTACTCTGGGTAGTAATCATATAACCAGATTATGGCACCTGATGGTTTAGTGGGTAATTAAGGCACTCCAATTGGATTTAGCCGGTGCAGGTTTATATCCATGGGTTGGTTGGGGTTTATTGCTCTCATTTTGCCATTCAGGGATGAGTGAGGCTGGTCACTTTCACAGGGTATGCAATTCGATCAACCGAACCAGCATGAAAATCTGTGTATGGAACCAATTTTTCGGCTTTTGCAGAAGTAAAAAATATCATGTCCAAGTTTAAGAGTTTGAATCTGCACATCTTATGCCAATACCAGAGCATTTTAGACCAACTGGTTTATGAGCTATGGCCCGTCAAAGTTTTAAAAAGTTATCCTTCCAGGCAACGTGACTCCCGTTTTCTGTGTGCTCCCACCCCATTCCTCCCTCATTCCTCCCCTCCCATGACCTTCCTCACCCACTCCTATCACCCCCCCTCTCTTCCTTCCCTCCTCCCTCCCCCCTTCATAATTTTTTTTTTTTTTTTTTTTTTTTTTTTTTTAGCATGCAAAATAATTATGTTGGTGTTCCTCACTTACTCCCAACCCCCTTCCTCCCCAACACTTCTCCCCTCCCCACCTTCCCTCCCCCCATCCCCTTCCCTCATAGCTGTGTAGCTGTCAAAAAAAAAAAAAAAGATGCAAAATCTTTTTCCTGGTATTACACACTCCAGCACCCTCCCCTCCCCTCCCCAACCCCTCCCCTCCCCTCCCCTCCCCTCCCCAACCCCTCCCCTCCCCAACCCCTCCCCTCCCCTCCCCTCCCCTCAGAGCTGTCAAATCAAGTATCTAAGAATTTCAAGGAAAAAAAAAAGCTAAAGCATGCAAAGGATAAGTATATGCAAAAAACCTTTGGCAGGTACATAATTGTGCATGTAACATACTTCTCCCCAAAAAAACATGCAGAAAACATGGAAATTAATTAAAAAAACATGAAAAAACATACATTCTGTGTTTCGTGCGTTGGAGTATACAATAACACAGACGGTAATCTGGTAATGAATGAAAACATGCGACATGAATAGCAACAATGACGTATAATACTCTAGGCTGGAGGGGGGGTGAGTTGTAAGCGAACCGCATACTACAGGGGGTGGAGGGTGGGGGTGGGATGGGGAGAGGCCTGGAGGGATGGTATGGGGGTAAAGAGGTGGGAGAAAGACAGTCATCAGATAAAGAGGACAGGCAGAGAGGGAGTACAGGGGTGTGAAGGGTGGGTAAGGGGGATATAACTCTCCCCAGGGAGACAGGGAGGGTGGGAAAAGAGGGGAGAACCACGGCGGTGTGATGGAGGATGGTGTGGGAGGGTTAGGGAGGGAGCAGGAGGTGGTTAGAGGTGAGGGAGGGGGAGAAGGACCAAAGGTAGTGGGGTAGAGGGGGGGGGGACACGAGAGTACCATGGGAGAGCCCCCCCACCCACCCATGGATCCTCCTCCCCACCTATTCAGCACATGGTTCTGATTGGTTAGAAGGGATATACGTCACAAATGGGGGCAGAGCATGCCGTCCCCAGTTTTTCCTTGAAGCCCCTCTATTGATCGCATGAGAGATCTTTGCGTAATCCTGAAAAAGGATCAATCAACCCGATTAGCACCAGAGGGGTTCAGTGTCAGGACCGACTTGCCTAGCCCGGGACTTCATTGTTCCTCATGGCGCAACGTAGGATTGGATGATGGATGGATGGATGAAATATTAATTATTATTATTATTAGGTGAGGGTGCTCACCATCCATTCACTCGATGTAGCGCTTCTCTCGTGTGTCTGCTCTTTCCTCTTTTCCTTACTTTTTTCTCCCCTTCCTCTTCTGTCTTTCTTTCTTTCATTCATTCTTCATCCATCTGTCTGTGAGTGACTCTACACTGAGTTACAAGCCAAATAGTTTCACCTACACCAGGCAGCCATTTGCTAAGCTGGCTGGTAACCATATAACCAGGTTATGGCACCTGGTGGTTTAGTGGGTAATTAAGGCACTTCAATCAGATTGAGCCTGTATAGGTGTGTATCCAAGGGGTGGTTGGGTTTTATTGCTCATATGATGCCACTCAGGAATGAGTGAGGCTGGTCACTCACATCTTAAATGTCAGGACCAATATACATAGCCCAGGGCTCCTACTCTCCTCGTGGGGCAGTGCAGGATTAGATGATGATGATGATGATTATTGTTGTTATTACAGTAAAACCTCACTATAACTGACTAAGTGGGGCCCAAGCCATTTTGAAAAAAGCAGAATTCCAATAAAAGCAACATATGGACTTCTCCCTGCTAACCTGGACTTTTTCCAATGTATCAGACATTAGTCTGGATCACACCAACAGTTTTTAAACTGTTCCCACTTCCACTGCTGTACTTTACTGTATTATATGTTCACTGCAATAATCAAATGGTATAATATACTGGTATACCTTGGTTTAACGATGTAAATGGTTAGGAAAAAACCCATCGTTCGGCAGGGTATTGTATATCGGGGTAGTTTTAACATGTAATGGGAAGCATTTTTCAGCCTTGGGTTCCCCCCCAACCAAGTCCAAAACCTTCCCAAATGAGCCCAAAAACAAGTTTAAAGCCAATCCAAATGCAGTAACAGCTGTAAAAGATGTTAACCTAACACCTCACAATCTGAAAATCGTCAAATATAAGTCTGGAAAAAATCAGACAGTAAACTGTAACCCAAAATGACAGTGTTCATCCCACCAGTGGGTTTATAAGTCAACCTAAAAACAAAACTTTAGTCTAAAATATCATCAAAATCAGTAAAAAAAATCAAAACCCAGCGTTAAACCGGAGTTTGGCCATTGTTAGTCGGGGTATGGTGGTATTTCTACCCCAATCTTTAAGCCAGTACATTGCATCTTGGGGTATTGTATATTAAGGTATTACTGTGCTGTATATATACAATAATACTGTACTGTACACTGATAAACATGTCTTTTATTGACCTTATTGTGGTGAACATAGCTGAAGTGGTGAGGCAGTATTGACTGCTTCTGGCTTTATCGGACTTTTTCTGATCTACGGTAATACCTCGATGTAACGGACTTCAGTAGACCGGAATTCCCTTTTATTGGAATCGAGGAGCTTCCAAACTATATTCCTATATATCGGAAAATGTCTGATAAAACCAGAAGCAGTCCGGACTGCCTGACCACTTCAGCTATGTTCACCACAATAAGGTAAATAAAAGACATGTTTATCAGTGTACAGTACAGTATTATTATACATACAGCTACTGCAAATTGACTTAGGACCTCCCGCATTTTTTGCGGATTTTTTGTCTACGGTTTTGCCCTCTCGCGGATTTTCTTAGCATTAATAAGTTCAACTAAAATATCCTTGAATATACAGAAAAAAAAAATTTGAAATTCCCGCAACTTCCAATTGTAGCGTGGTAAACTCACGCCACCCTCTGTCCCTTTCCTGCGGCCCCTCTGCCAGTGTTACCATATCTAGCATAATTTTATTCTTTTAGCATAATTTTGATAAAATTTTCGAGTCTGGAATATTTTTCAGCATATTAGAAGTTTTAGCATCATTCTAGCATAATTTAGAATGGAATGGAATACTTTTGGAATAATTTTATTAAAGCTACAAATCAGAGAGAGAGAGAGAGAAACGAGTAAGGTAAGAAGATGTAAGGTTTGAATAGTTGGTTACTTTCAGTTTGGGCTTGGTTGGGTTGGATTAGGTTAGGTTAGGTTGGATTAGGTTAGGTTAGGTTAGGTTGGATTAGGTTAGGTTAGGTTAGGTTGGATTAGGTTAGGTTAGGTTAGGTTAGGTTTTAGGTTAGGTTCGGTTTGGTTCGGTTAGGTTTGGTTCGGTTAGGTTTGGTTAGGATAAGTTTGAGCTTTGTATTTTACCCATGAAACCTAGGTTTTTCCGATGGATTTTGGTATGATTCATTCGATTTTCAGCTTCATTTCAGTGGGAAATGACCATTTTCTGTGTTTCCCCCCCTCCCTATAACCCCCGATTCCCCAAAGATCCCCCATTGTTGCAGGGGGATGGGGGGGTCATATTTCAAAATCTGGTTATTTCCGACGGAAATGATGCTCAAAATCGAATGAATCACATCAAAATCCATCAGAAAAACGTAAGTTTCGTGGGAAAAAGCAGTATGGGCAGAAAACCGATATTTACCCTCTTACTGTATGTAGGTTATTTTAATATTTTCATAGTAAACAGTACATAATTAATATATAGCATGAATATGTATAGAATTTTATCATTTAGCTTCAAGTTAGCATAATTCATTTTTTACTTGGAACAAATTTGCTCAATCTAGCATAATTTTTTCACTGCCCTAGCATAATTTCGTTGTTTGGGTATGGCAACACTGCTCTCTGCCCCGCACAGCGTTGCCAGACGTACGATAATTATCGTACATTTACGATAATTTGGCACTATGTACGATGTACGATACCATGTATACGATAATGCGATAATTTATGTATTTGTGCAATATTTCATTCAGATAATGCGAAATTGTTTCCATAATTAATACTTTGCAGGATTTCATTAAATGACTTATATACCTGTCTAACATTTCATAAACATATGATATAAGATCCTGATCAGGGCAGCGAACGTGCCGCGTACTACAAACTCAAGTGTCGAGTTCCTGTCCTTGTATATCGTTCTCTGTGTGAGTGTCATAGATCTACCCCTGTTCAGTTCCCGTTGGCCTGCGGCTGACTCCATGAGTCATGTCTGTAAGGGCTGTTTTATCATGGCTGATTCAAGTGGGGGCTTATAATATTAGCTTTGAGTGACTTTTGGTCTTCATTACCTCACTGTGCACTCACCTTCACTCGTCATTTTCTGAAGTTTGTTTCCCTTTCGGAGATAATGACTTGTTCTCTAGTCCACGTTATTTTTTTCTTTGTGTGGATATGCTTTCGAGTGTTTCGGCAGTCCCAATATATGCTGTAGTTTATTTATTTCGTATATGTGAAAGAAAGGTAATTTGCATAAAATCAGTGCTTCAAACCAGTGTGCAACTATAGTTACTCAAGATGGGTTAGCCTCTGCCTTAAGTTGCAGGCTCAGTGTAGGTCATTAGCCTATACGATTTAGATATTAAGTAAAGTTACCCTTAAGTAGCCAATATGCATTATTTATGTGCGTATATGTAGTGGTAATGCGGCCAGATGGGATAAATTGTGGGGGAAAGGCTTTCGTTCAATGTGCGATAATTTTGATTAAAAAACGATAATTTTAACATGCCTTGTACGATAATATGGGCTTGGGAATCTGGTAACGCTGGCGCCGCATAATCCTCGGTCCACGCCTGACTGGCTCACGTGTCTGGTGTTCTTGTAACCGTACTATGATATGAGCCTCTTGGCTCCCACTTGCTTTCCACATGGCCCCAGGACGTAAGCCAGCCTCACCAAAGGCTAATAATACAATTAGTAAGAACTCCAAAGTGACAAAACGATCAAGAAAAGTTATGACCTTAGCAGAGAAAATTGTGTTACTGGACAAGCTAAGAAGCGACCGTGCGAGTGTTTGCTATCACCAGTTAATGCATCTTTTCATTTTGTACTGTTTTGTGAATAAATGTGTAGATAATTGTGTATTACAGTACGGTGTTTACGTTTTTCCTTCATAATGAAGTATGTGCTTTCAATCTTGTAAGAAGGTATTTCAGGATGAGTATGGAGGTTTCGGAACAATTCGCAGTCACAACAAACACAAGATAATTCGCCTTCATTAATGAAGATAGCTGTGGGTGACGCTAGAATATAATTCAAAGGCGACTACAGCGAGGAAGAAACAAGTTAATTATTTACTAAAGGTGCAACTAATAAATAATATCCAGAACCTACGCTACTGAACATAGACTTTTCTGGATCCCCCTGAAATATAGTTATTAAAGTATTGATTAATTAATAATAAGTATATTTATCAAAGTATTGATTAGTATATTTATAGAATGGCGGGGAATCGTCCAGGGTGCGAATTGTTCTGAAGGGGAATCGTCCATGTTTTGACGGGGAATTGTCTGACGGCGAATTGTCTTGCAATCAGTATGGACGTGGACTGTGTGATGGGCAGCATGGTGGACACAAGTGCAAGATTCAATTGTTAATAGAGTATTCGCGAATTTAAATTTTCGCGGGGGTTACAAGAACGTAACTACCGCGAAATATGCGGGATTACTGTATATCACAATGTTTGTTCATGAAATGCCATTCATTAATATGAAATCATGTTTCCCTTGTTTTTCAGGACCAGTTGGATGCATTTTGGCATGGAATCACTTAGATCTCTAAAGTAATCTAAGAACATTTCTTTGCACCAAACACCTGTTAGTTTAGTCTTGAGGTTGTCCAGATTAGGTGTCTTCTTCTCTGCCATGATTTTTTTCATCTTGTTCAGCAGTTTTCTGTCTGATTTAGATCCGGACTGTTGCCAGGCCAGTCGAGGACCACAATCAGCCAGCACCGTGTAAGCAGGGTCATACTGACTACGGGAGGCAGGGCAACGAACCTTGGCAGAACGCACCTGGAACACTTTAAATGTGCTTTCATCGGAAAACTTAACTTTTCTCGACTCATCTGATGTCCAGTGTGCATACTTCTTAGCAAACTGAATGCACTGTTTCTTCATGCAGTCAATGAGAAGCAGTTTCTTTGCCACAGTGTGGCTTGGCAAACCCGGCTTCATCTGCAAGCAGTGTTGGATAATTCAAATTGAGACGTCTTGTAACAGCTAGTGATACATTCTCTTCAATTCTGCTGCTGTCAGTCAATTACTTCCCTCTTCAGAAGCATATCTGTACCTCTGGAAGTCGTCATCTTCTTTCCACCTCCATGCTTGTGCTCTGGTATGACATCAGGTGGCAGGCTGCGCTCTGCAGCAAGAATCTTCACGATGGTCGACTTTGCATGTCCAGTATGTTCACAAATCATATTGATAGAGACATTATCCTGCCTCCATGCAGTGATACAGACCCTCTCATCTCTTGAGCATTACTTTCCAGGCATGACAACTCGACTTAAGGAAAATAACAGGGCAAACAACTTAAGGAAAATAACAGGGCAAACAATAATGCATATGAAAAAAGAGGGAGGTGCAAGCTCAGAGCAACGGGAACATATACTCCCACTCTCGCTTCTGGACAAGCACTGACGTGGTGAGTGTTTCACCACCTTCCGCCAATACTAGAGGAGTTGCCAGTTACTTGCCCCCAAAATTCACTTGGTAGAGGTGGAAACACAAAGCACAGACAGACAGCTCTCCCATAGCAATTTTGTGTGTAGGTCCTAAGTCAATTTGCGGTGGGTGTTTTATGCCATTTGATTAATGTAATGAAGGTATAATGCAGTACAGTACTGTACTACAGTGGTAGTGAAAACAGTTTAAAAACCATTGATGCAGTCCAGACTAATGTCTGATATGTTGTTTAAAGTCCGGATTAGGAGGGGGAAGTCCGGATGTCACTTTTATCGGAATTTCGCTTTTTTTTGGAATGGCTTGGGCCCCAATTAGTCCATTATAGTGAGGTCTTACTGTATAAGAATTTAGTCCAGTAGCTCCTCAATTCCATCCATCCATCCATTCATCATCCAATCCTATGTTGCCCCATGAGGAGCATAGGAGCCCAGGGCTAGGCAAGTTGGTCCTGACATTTAAGATGAGAGTGACCAGCCTCATTCATCCCTGAGTGGCATTGTGTGAGCAATAGACCCCAACCACCCCTTGGATATAAACCTTCACCAGCTCAATCTGATTGGAGCTCTGTAATTACCCACTACACTGATAAAAGCAAATTCCAGTCTATTGAAGCCCATTATAATTAGGTTTTACTGTATTATTACAGTAATACCTCAATATACGATCCCCTTGACACGATACCCTGGCTTAACGATGGGGGTGGAAATACCACCATACCCCGCCTAACAATTGCCAAACCCTGATTTATTTTTTTTTACCAATTTTGATTATATCTTAGACTAAAATTGTGTGTTGAGGTTGATTTATAAACTGTTTTTAGACTTAGATCAATGTGTTTTAGCCATAGGTGGGGTGATCATATCATTTTGGGGTACAGTTTACTAAGCTTGATTTTTTTTCTAGATTTATAATTTGGCAATTTTGATATTTTATTTGTTGGTTTTAGTGATTAATTTACAGGTGTTAGGCATAGGTTAGCTTCCTTGACGGCTGTTAAGCCGTTTAGATTGGCTTTAAACTTGTTTTGGGGCTCATTGAGTTGGTTTTGGGCTTGGTTTGGGAGGAAACTCAGGGCTGGTAAACTCTTCACATTACATGTTCAGAGTACCCTGATATACGATACCCCACCTAACGATGGGGTTTTACCTAGCCAGTTACATCGTTAAACTGGGGTATGCCTGTATTCCTTTTATTGTATTATTTAATTCATTTAATCCTTGAGATTGCTCTTTGTTTATGCATACACTACAGGGATGTGGGGTGATATGGCTGGAAATTGGTGAAAATAGGAAAAGTATGAAGGTGAAAAATCTGGAGGAATGATATTACTATCAGCCGTCTGATGATGGGGAATGGTTCTCTCCTTTGTATAATAGTTGAAGGTGTCAGAAACCATAGTTTTGTGTGCTAATTAGTTAAGTGTTCTCCAGTTTCTGACTGTAATGCCTGTAAAGATAGATATTGATAGGCATTGTATTGATGGTAAAGGATAGGGGTACGCTGTGAGAGAGAAAATGAATTGGTTTACCATGATTGGTTTAAGAACTTAAACACAGTGTGAAAATTCTAATCCTTGGGATTAGGGGATGGCTTCTCACTATTGATCACTTTTCTTATTTGTCCTTGCAGGAAGATAAAGGTTTGGGATCTGCAAGCGGCACTAGATCCTCGTGCTCCAGCTGGTACACTCTGTCTTCGCACCCTGGTGGTCAGTACACTCAATATTTACTGTATAAAATTGTTGTACATTTACTACTTACCCTGCCCTAGGGTGGGAAAGGAGTTCCGGATGATGATGATGATGAAGTAGAGCTTATTTCCTGGTGTAAATTTTTTCTAGCTCTGACAGCTTACTGCTTTTGTCATTGCTTTAATGATAGTTCAGCTTACAGTTGTCTGTACAGTATTTACATTTTCTGCTGCTTATTAAACTTTCAAGACATAAAATATTTAAAGTATTGCGGAGCTGGTGGTAGGTGGGGGCATTTCCATCCACTCACTCAATGTAGTGCTACTCTCGGGTGGCTGCCCTTTCCTCTCTTCCTTCCTTCTTTCATCACTTCATCTTATGTTGTTTTTGCCTTCGTTCATTCCCCTTCCTTCTGCCTACGGGTACTTTACACTAAGTGACAAGCCAAATGGTTTCCTGTACACCAGGAAACCATTTACTATCTGGGTGGTAACCATATAACCAAACTGTGGCGCCTGGTGGTTTCGTGGGTAATAAAGGCACCCTAACTGGATTGAGCCTGTTTAGGTTCATATCCAAGGGATGGTTAGGGTTTATTGCTCACCTAATATTACTCAAGGATGAATGAGGCTGGTCACTCTCATCTTAAATGCCAGGACCATCTTGCCCCACCTTGGGCTTCTATGCCCCTCATGGGACAGCACAGGTTTAGGTGATGATGGTGTGAAAAAATCACATTTTGATTTGAGTGTGATTATTTTATATCTGTCAAGGGTGAATGCAAAATGTTTGCTGACAGTGAAGGCTTGCTGACAGTCCACTATTCCCTCATTGTACAGGCAGCCCTTCACATTCGCAGAGGTTAAGGGACACAGACCCCTGCGATTATGGAATTTCCATGAGTGTTTGGTGTGCCTTCCTGTAAATGCCTGTACAGCTGCAAATCACCTCTTGTGAGCAAGTGTGCACATACTATACCTAATAAACCATATCTGGTACCTGAAAGCAGCATAGAATATCAAAAATAACAACAGACCAGATGTATCAAAAAAGTTTGATGATAAATAAGATTTGACTGGGTATGGCTGTACTTAATTAGGGTAAATATGTACAACTGCAGACAGATGACACGAGGCCACCCATTTCATCACTTTGTCGTAATACACCTGGCAACACTGAGTATTGTCTTATATCAGCACTTAGGGGTTCAGTGTGCTGCCATTTTGAAACATAGTTCTTTATGTGTCTGACTCTGGCTGGCTTACTCTTGTCCGAATGTAATTAAAAACTATACACATTGTAACATGTAATAGGTATCCACACTGAAAGTATGGAACGTGTTCGAGCGAGCGAGCGAGGAAGTCAGGCAGTGCTGAATATTGTCTCATGTGGCTCATCATCTTCCTCTGATTTCCTGACCTTAATCTGCTTGCCTGACATTTTACTTCAGTTGTTTTCGGAATGACAGCACCTTGCCAAACTGTACACTGTAGTAAAAGTATTCAAATGCTTACTTTGCATTTTGCTCACTCATAAAAATTACTTTCACCAAATCTCTCTGTGCGCTCTGATTCGAATCAGAAGTAAGAAATTCAAAGGTTCTTTCATCAATCAGGGTATTGTATTAGTGTGATGCGGATTCAGTCAAAAATTTCCAAAAAAAGCCAAACAGAAGGTTTTAATTCTTTTGAAAAGGCACAATATGGTTGCTCTCAGCAGTCGTCGGAAAATACTGCTGCGCTACTCACGCAACCTTAGACCATTACTTCTTGTGCAGCCAGCTGTCAAGCCAATCTTCCTTATAAAAAATAGTTTCCTTAGTTTATGGAAAAACTGTTGGGAATTACAGGTTGTCTGTAAAATGAAAATAACTGAGGATTTTTATGCGATTTCCAAATTGGTGTCTAAATTTTTTGTAGCTTCAAAATTGGCTGAGATATCCAAAAAGTTTGCTACCGTACCACAGAATTTTCCTCCCAACCCCTACCCCCATTTCTTGCTGATGCGATAAATCTCTCGCTTGAGTACATATGTCGGGGGTCCAACCTGTGACTAATCTGACAGTTATGAAATAATGTAAAAAATATGTTGTCAGGCACCATTTGAATCTCAGGATATGGTAAATGTTAGTCCTAACACCTGTGACAATCATTGTACAGATTTTCCCTTGGCACTGTAAAGATACCCCACAGCGACTTCCTACCTAGCAATATCTATTTGTAAAATATTGCCATATTCCGATTGTCCTTGAAGACATAGCAGCATTTCTTCCCTTGCAATTTATTTTTTAGCATTACACCTTAATACCCTCTGGATTTATGTTTTATATAACATGTCATAATGCAGAAATGCATCGTATATTTATAGTTTATTATGATACATATATAACGAAAACCACTCTGGGTTAGAAACGTAGAGAAATATGTTTCGAACTGGCAGCAAACTGAACCCCTGAATGTAGATGAAGGACCTAACTACACCACTGTTGCCAGGTGAGATGTGCACCCCAGCACAGCTAGATGGTGGAGTGGGTGGCCTAGACTCATCTGTTCACAGTTGTACCTGGTGACTTCCACAGACTCCTGCGACTGAGTGCGTCTCGTGCTCATCCACATGATTGTGGGCAAGTCATCAGCAATGGTACATATTTACCCCAATTTCTAACAACCAGAGGTATGGTGCGAAATGACCTGCAAGTGTCCGCACTACTCCACTTTGCGGCCGCAAACAGAATCTTGGCTTCACAGAGGAGCAATCCGCGAATCAGTGAGACCCGCGAAAGTTAAATCCGCGTATGTGGAGGGCTGCCTGTAATGGAGTTCTTAATACCACTGCTCATTTAGCCTATTCACTTCATGCTGCTCACTTTCATAACATAGTCCTTCAGCATAACACTCATTCTGATATTGCAAACTAAAGTGGCTAGTTTTCTGCAGTCCTTTGGGTTCACATACGGATGAACCTGAAGCAACAACATGATCATCAGATTACCATGTTTTGAAAAGTAATTTAATTTATTTTTTTTTTTTTTCCAGGAGCATTCTGGACGAGTATTCCGTCTACAGTTTGATGAGTTCCAGATTGTGTCTTCATCCCATGATGATACAATTCTCATTTGGGACTTTCTCAACTGCTCCCCTCCAGACTCCTCTGGCTCTGGTGGGGGTAAATGTGGTTCACCTAGTGTTGATACAAGGTGAGCCTTATCGTGCATACCAGCTGTGTGTGTATTTATATTTGGCTTCCAGTTTGAGATAAGATCCTTTCTGTTTAGTAACTTTATCTCATCAAGTGATCATGCCATTAGGTAGGACCTACATTCCTTAAAGTGATCATGCCACTTGATAGGACCTACATTCCTTAATCTATTTTCACTGTGCTGCACTGTGTAAAATACATTTGAAATATGTTCAGCATCTAAGAAAATAGGGGGAGGGGGAAAGTAGCTGACAAGATTAAATGAAGACCAGAAATAAAATTTAGGATAGCAGGCAGATGAACAAAAGTCACATCTCTGGTGGTAAAGAGAGTTTCTTGGGGTATACATGCGGCATTGTTTTGAGAGCTGGGTGGACAAGTAAGCAGGTAGTGCACGTGGTTCAAGAGGCGTAGAGTTACCATAGCAGAAGTAGTTGTGGTTAATGAGAATGTCCAGTTTTGTGGTTGGATGGTTGTGGAACACAGTGGGTGAAAGGTTAACAATGAGTAGAATTCATAGAGTGTTGGGATGAAGTAGTGATGAGTGGTGGTAGAGTGGTTTGAAGGCATTTTTGTTGTTGTCGCCTTGATTGAACCCTAGGAACATAATTTGATAATTGATACAGTAATTTGGTAATATTGGCAGGAGTTTGGATGAAGGGAGTAGCAGAGCTTTGGGAGTGATGCATTTGATGGGGTTAAAAGTACTTTGAAGGCATATCCACGTGATCAAGGAGAGCTTGAACCATGTACCTGAAGATGTGTGTAAGTGTTAGGAGAGGGATACTTCCTGTAATGCAGTATATATGTAAGCGAGATAACGGTGATTTCATACCTGTGGTGTGTCAGGGAGAGCATTTGGAGATTGCTAGGCATGAAAGGCTTGAACTTGCTGGTGAGTCTCTTGACTGTGGTACCGGTAGTGTTTTGTTGTTTGGGAGACATGTTATGTGCTGGAGGTGGAGCTGGAGCTGGCTGTGTGGTTAGAGTGAGACGTGGTTGGAAGAAGTTCAGGGAGCTGTTGCCTCTCCTGACATTGAGAGGGCACTCCCTTCATGCTAAGGAATCTTTGTATGTGGTATATGTTAGGAGTGTAATACTATGTGGTAGTGAGACCTGGGCATTAAAGGAAGAGGATATTTGCAGGCTCAAATATATAGAAGTGGCAGTGATTAGGTGGATGTGCAGTGTGTCTCTGAGTGCGAGGCCTGGAGGGGCTAGGTTTACACTGGAAGAGTTTAGAGGTTAGATGGGGCTGGAGTGTATTAGTGTTGTGATGAGGAGGGGGTAGATTGAGGTGGTTTGGGCATGTGGAGAGGATGGGGAATGATAATTGAGTGCAGAAAGTAAGTGTTAATGTTACGGGTAGGGTAGCAAGAGGTAGACAGAAAAAGACCTGGGACAAGGTCATTGAGTGTGACATCAGGGTTTAGGGACTGAACAGGGAGGCTGCCAGAAATCAAGCAGCATGGAAAGCTGCGATTATGTGACCAAGGCTGATGCATGCAAGCATGTTGGAGCCTTCACAAATGAAACAGAATGTAATATATATTCATCCATCCATCCATCATCCAATCCTATGTTGCCTCCTGAGGAGCGTAGGAGTGCGGGGCCAGGCAAGTTGGTCCTGACATTTAAGATGAGAGTGACCAGCCTCACTTATCCCCTAGTGGCATTACATGAGCAATAAACCCCAACCTCTCCTTGGATATAAACCTACACAGGCTCAGTCCAATTGGAGCACCTTAATTACCCACTAAACCAACAGGCACCTTAATTTGGTTATATGGTTACCACCCAGCATAGTAAATGGTTTCCTGTTGTACAGGAAACTACTTAATGTAGAGTCACCCATAGGCAGAAGGAAGAGGAAAGACTAAAGGAGAGAGAAACGAGGGAGTGTAAAGTCACCCGTAGGCAGAAAGAAGAGGAAAGAAAAGGAAAGAAAGGCAGAAGAGGAAGGAAGGAAGGAAGAGGAATGGGCAGACACCCAGAGCAGCACTACATCGAGTGAGTGGATATATATTTATATACAGTCATGCCTCACTAACTTGAACTAACTGGGGGGTAACTCGGTCCGAGTTGTGCAATTGCCCAGCCTACACGGGTTTGTACTCTAAATCCGCATAAATCATCACGTTTTCATGTATACAAGTATTAAGGCACACCAAAGTACAATACTTTAAAACTTTGACGTCTCTTTAACATTACAGTAACCCCCCCAAATTAGCAAGGGTTACGTTTTAAACCCCCTTGCTAATTCTTGAAATTCGCTCATTCTTGATGTCTTCCTGAAAATGACATTTACCGGTAATGACGTAGCGTATGAACCACTGTTACTGCAAAGCATTACCCATAAATAACGTTTCTTGTAAAATCTGTTTCCCCATTGTTTTTAGCTGTTCGGCCGTGACAACTCTTGTTTGATTCGTCAAGGTTATGGTGGAGGACTGTCCTTAGTGTTTAACTAAACATGACCTATCCTGACCTAGCTTAACTGTACCTAATAATTTAACCAAACCTAACCTAACATACAGTTGGGAAAATGGGAAACAAATTCCATCTTTGAGTACGTAGAGCAAGTTTCTTCCATTGCACTGGAAACAAACAATTGTAGGTATGGCTGAATGACCTAACTCCTCAGTGGCTGTGGGTTCAGAAATTTTGCGTGGACCCCTGGCCAGCCCCGGAACAATTTTTGAAGAGTTCTAAAATCAATTTATTTTTCTTAAAGATGTGAAGAGAATCATTTGGTGCACCTGGCAATGTGTTTTTTAGCTTCTTAAATCCATCCTGTGATTCACTATGATTCGTGGTGCAGTTAACCTCTGTGCGCCGGTTGACATGTATAGCCATCATGATTTTGGGCGCAGAGCAACGCCAGTTGACGTGTATAGCCACAAGCATCTTCCCGCCACCCTTTGAACTTAAACTTACTCATCAACAGGACCACTTGGAGATGTGGGGATACTTTTCTTTGAAAGAGAATGAGTTGGTGAGTCTTATGTATCTTTAATTTTTTCACTAGTTATTATAGTTTGGCAGATATTAGGGCTTCAAGTAAGGATATTTTTTCCAAAATCTAGGAAATCCCCCATAGAGAGGAGCGTGCGACATCGGAAAACCCCCAGTCTGTAGAGGCTAATAAAATTACGATGCATGTGTTATGGGGCCAAAACATCTGAGATTAAGTAACCACCTGACTGCTTGAGATGGTAGCATAGGGTCGTGTAAACATACCAGTGACCTTCATTCCCTTCCCATAATTGTTCACAGTTTTTTATAGCTCACACTAACTCGACGTCACTGACACCAGTACTGTAAAGTGTTGTTCAATGCTGGGGGTTATTATGGGGTTAATAGAATACATTACTGTTTGCATCAATACTCTCTTTTCACATGTACACACAAAAACAAACAAAAGAATGAGTGCTAAATATACCTTTAACTTTCAGCAGAAAGACTTTACCAGTTCAATTTATTTTCTGTATTTTTCTTACTATATTTTTAAGGAAGAACGGGCTAATTATTGAAGTCAGCGATTAGTGAATCTGGCAGTTACGGGGTTCTATTGTAGCAATAAAATATGCACACAAAGAATAAGGTGAGGATAGTAAGAGAATATATAATAAAGAATAAGGTGAGGATTCCAGTAAGTCATTGGTTTTGGGAATGGAATTTCCTTAACAGAATTATGTACGACAAGCGGTTTCCACCCTGCTTTCAAATTTCGGGAGCTCTAGGGTAGCACCTCGGATGTTGTGCAGTGTTTTCAAAGTACTGTACAAGATATTGGTGAAGTAATTAGTCTGCATAGTGATTAGAACACTTGGATAGTTTTGTCATGCACTTACCATAGTGTACTTACTAATTTTAAATGTTTTTGTAATTTGTTTTTCAGCTAATGGAACTGAGACCTAGCACAGATTGAGTTGTGTTCCTTAAAAGTGTCTGTCTTTATTGTTGGCATCCTGAGCTAACGGAAGTCAGTGTGTGGTATAAAACGGATGCCTCAGCAGCTGCGACCACAGCTTGAGTGATGGAAGCTCGAGTGTGACTGAAAAACTGTTGACAGTGCTAGTGTAAAGTGTGTTTTTTTTCTCCCCCCCCCATTCAACTTGCACTTATACTGAGTTATACGTTTATGAGTGTCAAGTGTAAATGTGGCACCGATACTGAATTGTACATTTACGAGTGTCGAATGTAAACATGGCACTGATGCCCCCTGGCCCGTCCATTCAGCTGTCGTGTGATCAGCAGACTAGATGACTTTTATGGTGCATAGCTAGACGGGAGTTAGTGTACCAGTTTGTTGTTAATATTGTGACCTCTTACTGTACTGTAAAAAAAAAAAAAGATAAATAAAACTCATCTTGAAGCTTGAATCATATTTTATTGAAGTTTTGACTCTGCAATTCTCTTGTCCGCTGTTAAGGTAAATTTTCAAGAGACATATAGTTAGTTTGGGCTGCAGTAATGCCAAGTGGGGAATGTGGTGTTAGCAGATCTTCACCTCTGCACTGTCTCTTAGGCATCCATAAACATTAACTGGTGGATTAGAAATTGCTTTACTGTAATGTTAGTACTGGTATATATTATATTTAAATGTTGTCCTCATCAGTAATCAAATTTGAAGGTTAAATGATCTCAGAAATCTTTCCCAATCAGTAACAATACTAATAATTCATCTGAAATTGGCAGTAAACAATATTTATTATGTGTAATATGATACAGCTATGTTGAACAGTTGCATTGACAGGTTATGAAGTATTGTTGCTGAAGTGAGTGATGTAAGATAGTCTTGCTTATATGCTGAATTCAGAAGACCTGAAAAATCATTCTCATGAGTTATATGTAATGTATATAATTATTGTAATGGATTATATTATGAACACAAAGTTATATACAATCAGAATGTCTGTCATTTTGCATTACTTATGTAAAATGATATTACATACATCTACTTATTCTGCCAAATGCATACATTTGGAATCAAATTTATACAATACAGTGCTCTAGCTTGAAGTGATCTGCATAATGCAGCCCCGCATTTGATAATGTTTTCATGTGTCTTTCTTAGTAACCCGTTATTGAATCTTTTTGGTTAGTGATGGGCAAGACAAAACACTCTTTCAGATAAGGAAAGAGTTTGCTTCGACCAAGGCAACTTGTGTTGCTGCAGATGTGATTATATACAGTTGCACATGTCTTGATGCTTTGAGTCATGTCTGCTTTTGACATCATGTATATTGTGTTCATTGCAGGCTCTCACATTCATTGTGATGGTGGAGTGCATTTCACCTAGACATATATGTATATATTCATATATATATATCGATATATATGGAGAGTGAGTGGGAGCATTTGGGAGTGAGTGTTGTGTGGTGGTGTGTGTAGGGCCAGTCTCCTTGTTCCTCTCTCATTCACAGTCTGCCTATTTGACAACGTTCATTTTTGTACGTCAGTATTGAGTTATCAGTATGCTTTAATAAATCTTGTCGTACTGTTCCCAAGAAATTGTCACATTTTGTGTTTTCCCCTCTTTTTATTTCTTAACATTTTTGTGATGCACCTTCCCACTATAAAGAAAGGAGCCTCAAAAAACCTAGTTGCCTGTAAATACAATACCTACTTACTGTTAAACCTTAATGTACTCATTCACCAGTGTCAATTTTATGAAGATAAATAGAATGGTGGAGTTATTTTTATATGCTGTTTCAGTTGTTACTGAATTGAGTCCAGTACACTAGATTAGATATATAAAAATAAATGAAGTTATCAACACTCTCCTGCAGTGACTTGTTTTGTACAAATGGGTGAGCTATTGGACGCTCAGTGGATACTCTGTTGTGTTAAAATAATAATGTTCTTATTTTAATCCCAATTTGTCAGTAAGGAAACTTTTTTTTTTTTTTTCCCAAAAACTGATAATACCCATAAACCAGTTTTAAATTATTTAGAAATGAGAGATTAATGGAACTTTTTTGGTGCATATGAAAAAAGGTGTAAAGCACCACACATACTGTATAGACAATATTTTTGAGCTAATTGAAAAATAGGCGTATACAGCGATGAATCTTGTACTGCATTCATCATCCTAAACAGGGATTGGGTGATGTTTGTTTACTTTCTTCAGCCATTGTGCAATGACGATTTTCTGCCAGAGTTGCCTAAACTGTACAAGGTGAAAGTGGAAGAAGTTTTAGGTATAATTGTGAGTATATTATGAAATGGTGAAACCTGCCCTAGGGTGGGAAAGGAGGTCCAGATGATGATGATGATGATGAAATACATTGTCTCATGTTATTAAAGCCATTTTATGTTCATTGCCTAACATCACCATGCTTGTTTAGTCTGAGGATAATTGTGATTAAAAAGCTGCCTTGTTCCAATAAAAGGAGATTTAGGATACTTTTATAAGCCATCACATGCCACAGGATACTTTTATAAGCCATCACATGCCACAACCTCTCCCAGATTGTGCATCCCAAATCAGGGTTCAGATCCACCCATGGTTGACACATAGCAGTGGGCATAAATAGCCCATCCTTTCATATGATAACATATGTTTACACCATGCCTGTTTGTACCAGTTACCTAGTACAAACTTAGAAGCGTGCAGATGTAGCCTTCTTGAGGTAAGGTAAATTTAAACCATCACTCACCCTTTGAATTGGTTGATCCTGAAATGGACCTGAGATAGGTACGCATAGAAAAACTGTCTAATTTATCTAATGATATCTGAATACAGTAATCCCCTGATTCATCATCATCACCATCATCTGGACCTCCATTCCCACCCTAGGGCAGAGTGAGGAGTAGCAACGTCCAGACAACCTAAGTTTGCCCAATCCAATGGGCCACGCTTCCATTCACTCATCATTCAAGCCCCCAGAATCCTGGCTCTGTCTGATGTGCCAAAAGCATTCATCACATTCTGTAGCTTCACATAAACATATCTGATAGAGTAAGTCCGGGTGCTGTTATAAAGGGGTGCCAAATCCCTGATCGTGCACTTCTGACAACATTCAACCAGTCAGCTTGATCTCTTGTCAGTCTCCTAGCCTCACCGACTTCCATACCACTCCTCCACACACACACTCATCCACCATATCCTTCCCCCCTCTCTTTGGCCTACCCCGCCTCCTCCATCCGTCAGATTCGCTCAGATATACCTTTTTCACCACTCTATTGTTATCCAGTCTCTCCATATGACCATACCATCTCAATACACTCTCTTCGATTCGGGTGTCCACAGACTTCCTCACACCACATCTTTCATGAATCACATTATTTTGTATCTTATCCACTCTCGTGTACTCCATATGCATTCCTCAGCAAACTCATTTTCACTGCTCTTGTCGTTTCATTTTCATGCCACACGATAGTCTCACATCAATATGTTAAGGTTGACACTATCACTCCTTCATGTAAGCCTTGTGCAGCTGCAACACTCAAGCCTCAGTTTCTTACCAAGACCTTCATAGCACCAGCTACTTTCCTTCCCTGTGTCACTCTACTTTCCACTTCTTTTGCACATTTTCCTCTCTCTTCTGTCACTGTACCAAGGCAGTTGAACTCTCTCGCCAATTCCAGTCTCTCTCCATTCACTGTAACATCGCGCTGGGATTCACATTCTCTCTCAGTAACCATCACTTTACTTTTTCCTACATTTACTCCTAATGCACGACGCTCACAGACTTAAGCAAAACTCTGCACTAGTCTACGAAGTTCTTGTTCGATATTTGCAAGTAGCACAGCATCATCAGCGTACAACAAATTTGAGATATTCCATCCATCACCTTTCTTTCCCATCGCCATCCCTCTCTCCATTACTCGTGTTTTTCTCTCATCACCCCATGCATGTATATATTGAACAACCATGGGGACATCACAAAACCTTGTCTCACGCCCACACCAATCATGAACATGCACTTAGATGCTCATTTACCCTTACACATGCTTCACTGATTCCCTTTCAAAATTCAGTCAAAGCCATGTCAGGTAATGCATTTTTTCGGACAATGCCATACTACTCCTTACATCCCCTCTATGGGGGTGTAACCTTTACAAAAACCGTATATTGTACTGTATAACTTTCTGAATGGAAAAAACAACCCCAATAGAGTTTTCCTTGTAAATAATACATCATCATCATCATCAACCAGACCTCCTTTCCCACCCTAGGGCAGGGTGAGGAGTAGTAATGTCCAGCCAGCCCAAATTTGCCCAGTCCAGTGGGTTGCGATTCCATTTACTCATCATTCATACCCAGAATCTTGGCTTTATCAGATATGCCAAAAACATTCACCACGTTCTGTAGTTTCACATACACGTATCCGATTGAGTCAGTCCGAATGCTGCCACATTAAGAGGGATGCCAAGTCCCTGATCGTGTACTTCTCCTCACAACATTCATCTAGCCAGTTCAATCTCTTGTCATTTCCCTAGCCTCACCGACTTCCAAACCTCTCATCCTAACACACTCATCCACCATGTGCCTCCACCTTCTCCTCGGCCTACCTTGCCTCCTCCCTCCTTGAGATTCGGTCAGATATACCTTTTTCACCACTCTATTGTTATCCATTCTCTCCACATGCCCATACCATCTCAGTACACTCTCTTTGATTCTGGTGTTCACAGACTTCCTCACTCCACATCTTTCACGAATCACATTATTTTGTATCCTATCCACCCTCTGTACACTACATACATTCCTCAGCAGTCCCATCTCCATTGCTCTTACTCTTGACTTTTCATTTTCATGCCACGCTATAGTCTCACATCCATAAGTTAAAGTTAGTACTAACACTCCTTCATGTAAGCCTCGTGTAGCTGCAACACTCAAGCCTCTGTTTCTTATCAAGGATTTCATTGCACCAGCTACTTTTCTTCCTTGTGTCACTCTACTTTCAATGTCTTTTGCACATTTTGCTCTCTTTTCTATCACTGTACCCAGGTATTTGAACTCTCACACCAATTCCAGTCTCACTCCATTCACTGCAACATTGCACTGGGAGTCACCTTCTCTCTCGATAACCATCACTTTACTCTTCTCCACATTCACTCTCAAGGCACGACGCTCACAGACATCAGCAAAACTCAGCACTAGCCTACTAGTGAATGAATAATACACAGCAGTAAAATACTGTATTCAGGTACTGCATACTGTGCTCACCATACTGTAGTACTGTAAAAGATTTTGTTTATCATTCCTTTGTGGATAATGGCAGACTGTTTGGTAATGTCATAAAAAATTAAGATTGCTTTAATTCAGCCATATTTTTGTTTGTCAGATAATGATATTTTTGTTGGGTAATTCAGTGTCAGATAATTGGGAGATTACTGTTGATGTGATTGCAAAACTTTTCTTTTAAATGTTTGTCAGAGTTTGGAGTTTTCTTATATACTGTACAGATATACAAACTCTAAGTCAGGAGTAGATAAAATTGATAAAAATCTTGACATATTCAAACAAAACTCTAGTTACTAACATATTCAAACAAAACTGTAGTTACTAACTACTGCAGTATAGTACACAGTGTGAATTAGAAAAGGAAAAAAAATGAAGCCATGCTCACAGTCTTAAATTTGCAACCCCTATATGTGTCACCCATTCAAAAGTAGTTTACATTAGTCAGAAAACACAAGTATTCGGCAGATAGTATAAAACTTGTGAGGGTAAAATGAAGATGCATATTAGTTTATTTTCTCCAAATATGAAAAGTAGTTGAATACTGTATATCAAAGAGTGCAACATAATCTGTTTTTTAAATCCTTTGGTGTACCCATGATAACCCTTTCACACACTGATGATGGTATGCATGCACCACTTCTGAGAACCTTTAGCCTGTGATAAATAACTGTCTGGATACTAGGAGATGCAAGAAACTTACCATTGATGAATTCTATAGTTCAGTTTGAAGTACAGTCAGGTCGCCTAAGGCGCGGCTACTTGGTTCAGGGCCAAGCCTGTGCCACTGAAAACTGTGCCATATAAATAACTAAACATATGGAAAAATGGAATTTGGTTCTGGGCATTTGCCCCAAATCCCCCTTTTCACCACACTTTTCTCCATTTTCCCCCACTTTACACAGGCACACTCAAGCAATCAGTCAATGTATGTATTACACACAAATTAAACACTAAACAAGAAATAATAAAGGGCTTTAAGGGCATAAAATACTGAACGTACCTAACTCCGATGATGATAGTGCTAAAGTGGAAGGGGTAGGGTTGGGGGTTCTGAGGCAAGAGGCGTATTTCAAACTTTGCCGCACCTCCACGCCATAGGTATTTTATGCACGTGGTTCCTTCCCCCCCCCCCCCCCCTGGCACCTTGCCATGTCATAGAAAACCACGGCATAAAAGTCCGCGCCATTGGCGACTTGACTGTAGTTGCTATTTTTGTCCTAATGTAAACAATATTCGTAGCTGCATGAATGTCAAACTTTTGGATGACAAGTGTTGATGGTGTCAGAGCAGGAGAGTGTGGAGAACTTCATGTATTTGTCACTTATTGTTTTTTAATATTTCTAAACTACGTAGATACAGATGACTCTGCATGGCTTTGCTTACTTTAAATGTATTTACAGTTCAAAAATTTGAATCATGTTTACAGATGTTCTGATGAATTAGTATATTTGCATATACAGGCACAGTGAAGTACTGGTAACCACTAAGTTATACAAATTATCATGAAGTGTGCAAACTTATTTAGGGCAAACACAAGACAGTATGTACAAACTTGGTCATCTTGGTATGAACGTATTCAAGATATACTGTACATTGTGAAGATTTTTTTTATTTTTTATTTTTTATTTCTTTTAAGGACTTTGCTTGTATATTTTTATTTGTGTATAAAGTTCATAATTTAAAGTTTACTGAGGATTCATATCTATCACAGCTGTTAGAACATGTATTTTTGTCTTATTATGGTGACTGCTATGAAAATAGGCTTACAGTAATTAATGCTGCAATGCTCTCCCCATCATAAGTAGAGACATGTGAATAGGACAGAAGTTATGCACCTTGGTATATCAGGAAGTACAGTGAGTGTTTGGTATGAAACAGGGTTACTTAGTGCTGTTCATGAAGAAAGCTGTGTGCATTCTTTGAGGTGTGCTAGTTGGTCATTGTGATAGTACAAATTGAATGGGAGTGTCTATTTTATACATTTTTGCTTTGTCATCAAATTATTGTCATACCTCTGGGGTCAGTCTTATAATATCGAACTGCTTTTTAGTACTGAAAATTTTCAAGAGTGTAATGTTTATGCAACCCATGTTTAAATATTTCATATACAGGCACTCCTCATGTTACATTTGTGATTCCTGCAGACAGAACTGTACTTTCGTGTGAAGCAACTTGGATTAAATTCTCCTGTCTCAGGATAAAAAGAAAAAAAAAATACTTATGACTCTAAAACAATTTCTTTTATGAATCATGTAATTTATCAATGAAATACCTTTAGTAGTGAGGAATACCTGTATATGTATATTACTTCATATTAGTAAATACTGTGACGGCAGTGGTTTGGCATTTATACAGATTTGCCTTTTGTGCATGTGTGTGGTAGAGAGAGAGAGAGAGAATGAATAAATGAATGATTTTCCTAGACTCTTTTTTTTTTTGTTTAGATAGTCACCATTTAATGAACCATTGTACTCAGTAGATGATCTTATTATTTTAGTTGGATTATATTTTTAGTATAAGCAGTTGTGTTAAAAATATGGTGTTTATTACATCAGCAGTAAATGCATTATGTGACCCATACAAATATAAGTGTTTATCCAACCCACTGTCAGTCAGGTAAAATGTTTGGTTACATTTTTTTTTTTCGTTCTTTTGTGTGCAGATGGGCATTACAGGAATTATGTCTGTTGTATGTGTACATGTGAATGATTTATTTATGAATTTCAGTGTCTTGTGTAAACATGTCAAGAAAATTGTCTGGCTTACGTCTTTGCTTCCTTATGAAAAGTAGTGTGGTGAAAGTCAGTGGTCTGGGCTGATATTTGTCATATAAGCTAGCTTCATTAGGGTCAAGGTATTTTGCAGTCACTAGAAAGCTAGTCTTCACATTTTCTCCATAGCATGACAGTGCTTAAATTTTTTTTTTTTTTTTCCACTAGCTAATTCAATTTGAAGTTTAGTGTGCAGAGGTAGTTTCTTCATCAGATTGTGGTTACTTTAAGCAAACAACTTCATTGGGTTGACTAAGATTTGAGAGGATAAAAATATCAGTATCCAATTTAATGAAGGATTTGATCATAATAGTACTGAACTGGAGAACTGGGGCTCCTGTAATCAAATTCTTGTTTCTACTGTATGCTGTTTCTCTTCCAACATTGTCTGTACTGAGCTCAAGGAAGTAATTTACTCATTGTAGGGTGACATGCAGGTGAATGAACTCAGGACTACAGTTTATTGATTTTGACAGAGAATGGAAACTTAGGCAGAGTGTGAAGTCTCACACATTCTCCATTTTTGTTTTTTTGTTTTTCAAATATGGAATAGTAACTTTATTCCTCTGTGACAGATTATATAGTGCTTAATGATAACTGATCAAATACACTATGATGTGTATGTGAATCTTCAAACTTCATCTTTATTCAGAAGTAGTAATCCATAAAGTACTCGCATTTGACATAGGACAGTTTAAGAACTGTGTTGCCCTATCATTTTGAGTATTAATAAAATTATTAGGATTCTGATAATGTGGAATGACTTTCTTTATACAGGTATAAAGATTGGTTCTTGTATCAGTGGGAGGACAGTGGTGATTTTGTTTTGAGTACTTATCTCAGATATGATAAAATTGTACTTAGTAACCCTCCTAACTTTTAGATCCTCTATCTTTGTCTAGTCTGCAGATGCAAAATTACATATTGGTAAGTGAAGCACCGCATTCTTGCTATTTAGTATGCATCATCAGTACCTGAGTGTACTGTACTTTGATAAAATTGTGGCATGTATTATACAGTGATGCAGTCACATTAAATATTTGAAGTATTTCTTATGTAATTATGCCTCAGATTATGTAATGTATTGAAATTAATGCTCTCTGCAGTACTATGTCAAGCAGCTTGTTTGTTTTACTGTTCAATCAATGAACTTGTTAATGCCAGGTGCTGTTGCTATCTTTGTTGTGGCCCCAGACTTATCTGAACATAAACCCAGTGGACTGCAGGCTGAAGATGCCATTCACTTGCAGTGCATTATCCTCCTTTCAGGGGATAGAGAATGAGTCGAGGGATGTAACTGAGCAGCAGAACCATCAGATTATTTTGTTGCCATCACATAAAGGCATTTACTGGTATATATTATGCATCACCACTCTCTTCATAGTGCATGAATATCATGTCTGGGGATTATTTAGTTGTCTCCAGCATCATATTATTTATAAATCAGGCATAAGCAGATATAATTTTTCTCAGTCTTAGTCATTTCTTGTTCATTCAAAAACTCGTCATACCCCTCAGACTAGTGAGATTCTGGAGACCCACTCATGCTCATCAGTTGTCCTTGGTTATCATTATTTTAAATTTATTGTTTTCAGTTTGTGAATGTTAATGTAAAGATACATACATTAGAATTGAGATTAAATACAATTAACATCATTATATTCAGTAAAAATCATAGTAAGAAATGCAAGCCTTAAGAGGAAGAATTAAGTAATGTGTTACATTGAGCATTGCAGGCCTTAGATCACTTGTCCTCACTCCGCCCTTCCAACCTTTTTCAGTGCTCTTTTCGCTTGGTCTGTCATCTCCTCCTTCCATTTCCCCTTCGAGTCCCCATCCTTCTTCAGTCTATTGATTTAACCTTTCCTCCTATCCTTCCACTACATCCAGTTTCCTTCACCCCCTGGCTTCTGCCTCCTGCTGTGGTCTTTCCTTCTTTTCTCCTTTGTTCTAAGTAATTTCTTCCCCCAGATGCCCTTCGCTCCCATTTTCTCGAACATATATCCTGTCACTTCTGCTAGGTATGTCTTTTCTAAATTCTGTCATGGTGTTGGATTTGCTGTTGTGTTCCCTGACTCCCTTTTTCACAGTACACTCCCCTCCATTGCCAATATCCTTGCAGCAGAACTGTATGCTATTCTTTTTGCTCTGAAATCTCTTCCAAGGTTCTCTTCTTCCATCTTTGTTATCTTTCCTGATTCTCTGAGTGCATTCGCTTCTTTACACACCATTCCTTTTTCTCATCCTCTAATCATCCAGATTCAGGAGTGGCTGTTCAGTCTTTCTGTTAGGAAGAAGTTGGTTCGCATCTGCTGGGTTCCTAGCCATACTGGAATTACAGGTATTGAACAGGCTGACTCATTGGTGCACTCTGCTTCTTCCTCCTCAAGGTCTTCCCTCTGTTCAATTCCAGCTTTTGATTGTTTCCCTCTTCTAATAAGTCTCTTCTGTGACCGTTGGCAGTCCTCATGAGACCAACAGGCTCACAACAAACTTCGTAGTGTTAAACCCTCTGCTCTTCCCTGGCACATATCAGCCGACCCCAATCGTAGATGGGAAACAATCCTTGCTTGTCTTCGTTTAGGTCATACCTGCCTAACTCATGGTCATCTGTTGAGCCATGATCCTCGGCCCACCTGCTCACAGTGTGACTGCCCTATGACTATCCATTATCTTTTTCTTGATTGCCCATCTACATTCCAACAATGTCTTGCAGCATTCCCCTTCCTCTCCTCACTCAGTTAGCCCTCACAACTTATTGATTTCCTAGGTGACTCTCCCATTGTTCCTGTTTCCAATGTTATCACTTTTCTTACTGCACTTCATGTCCATCCATCCATCCATCCATCATCCAATCCTACATTGCCCCATGAGGAGTGTAGGAGCCCGGGGCTAGGCAGTTGGTCCCGGCATTTAAGATGAGAGTGGCCAGCCTCGCTCATCCCTGAGTGACATTACATGAGCAATCAACCCCAACCACCCCATGGATATGAACCTTCACCGGGTCAGTCTGATTGGAGCACAATAATTACCCACTAAATCACCAGGCACCAAAATTGGGTTATATGGTTACCACCCAGCATAGTAAACGGTTTCCTGGTGCACAGGAAACCATTTGGCTTGTCACTTAGTGTAGAGTTACCCACAGGCAGAAGGAAGAGGAAAGAATGAAGGAAAGAAAGACAGGGAGTGTAAAGTTACCAGTAGGCAGAAAGACAAGGAAAGAAAGAAGGAAAGGAAGATGAAAAGAAGGATGGAGGAGTGGAAAGGGCAGACACCCAACAGCAGCACTACAGTACATATCACACATTTAATATAATGATTTACCCCACTCCCTTGGACCTTAGTGCCATGTAGCCATATTTTGGCTTGGTGCTAGTTTTTCATTATTCCTTCCTTCCTTCCAGCATCATTTTATTTATAAATCTAGCATAAGCAGATATAATTTTTCTCAGTCTTAGTCATTTCTTCTCCATGCAAAAACTTTTTATACCCCTAAGACTAGTGAAATTTTGGAGATCCACTCATGCTTATCAGTTGTACTTGCTTATCATTATTTTAAATTTATTGTTTTCAATTTGTGAATGTTAAGGATACATACACAAGAATCAAGATTAAATACACTTAACATCATTCTATTCAATAAGAATCCAAGTAAGAAATGCAAGCCCTGAGAGTAAGAATTAAGTAATGTCTTACATTGAGCATTGCAGGCCTGAGATCCCTTGTCCTTGGAATTTATGTATTGTGTTTTAGTATTTTATGCATTTGGAAAGATGAGCTGTCAGTTTATGTACTGTATTTGAGGAAAGATTCAAATTGTGCACTGGGCAGTAAGAAGTAATTAAATCTTGAAAAAATGTATGTACAGTACATGTACTTAATATATTTTAAAAAGTATGTTTTGTGGATTAATTTTAATCTATATAAATGATACAGGTACTGTACACTTCTGGACATTGAAGTAGGTTTTATAATGGTATGCTTGTGTGTTGAGAATTTTTATTCACATATTGTGTGACATTCCACAGTCATAGTGTGTGTGTGTGTGTGTGTGTGTGTGTGTGTGTGTGTGTGTGTGTAGGTGGGTGAGTGAGTGGATGTGGTTGAATGGGTGTGGTTGAGTGAGTGGGTGGCATCGTAAGTGAGCTCTTTTTGTATGATGATTGAATGTAGTAGTGTATTGTATTGGACAGTTCAGAGAACCAGATTTACATAACCTACCTTGAATAACAAATAGAGTACAGTAGGCCCTCCACATTCATGGGGGTTAGGGGACACAGACCCCCTGAAAGTGGAATTTCCAAAAATATTTGGCGTGGCCCCCCCCTCCCCCCAAATGCCTCTACTGCCGCAAGTCACCCCTTGTGAGCCAATGTGCACAACTGCACATACTGTACCTAATAAACCATATCCGGGACCTGAAAGCAGCATAAAATATCACAAACAGTAACAGACCAGCTGTATAAAAAAGTTTGATAACAAATAAATTTTGATTGGGTATGGCTGTACAGTACTACAAGTATGTACATATATAATACACTGAGGTTGTTTGGACATGTGGAGAGAATGGGGAATGAAAGACTGACTAAGAGGGCGTATGTAGGTGAAGTGGAGGGAGGGGGAGACTGAGGATGAGGTGGAGGGATGGAGTCGAGAGGTATATGAGGGAGGGGGGAGTGAGTTGGGGAGAGGGCAGTCAAATGGTGGGTGACAGAGCAACTTGGAGGCATTTTGTCTGCGGCCACCCTTTGCGGGATTAGGACGTCAGGATATACAGTAGATAGATAGATAGATAGACTTCCACAGACTCCCATGAGTGAGTGCGTCTCGCGCACATCCACATGAGTGTGGGCAGGACACAGACTGAAGGAGACAGGAGCGTGATAGTTTGGTGCTGTCTTGTTTTGGCGCGATATGACCCATGAGCGTCCGCATAGCAACACTTTGCAGCTGCGAACGAAATCTCGGCTCCACAGAGGGACAATCTGGGAATGTTTGAAGCCTGTGAAAGTTGAATCCGCGAATGTGGGGGGCACTCTGTACATGCATATGCCAGACCTTGATTTGAAAATATGAAAGCAGAAATGTCTTAATTTAGGTTACACTTTGCTTAGTCCTCTATTAGGTTATTGCTGGCATTGTTAATGAATTTTTTGTCACTGAAAGAGGGATCACTAATGAATCACCAATTTCTTAGCGTACCCAATTTCAGAAAAATCATATACCCTCTTCTCGTTGGGAGATGTCTGGGCTGGGCCAAATGGGACGTAGTATATGTGGACATAAATTGGATGAATGCATGCTTGGAGTGTGGAGTGTCACATGTCTTTATAAAACTTTAATTTTTATCAGTTTCAGTATTCTGTTCTAACAGTGTACTTGAGTGTATCTTTCTTTACTTCTTTTGCTTGAAAATTATTTTAGATTTAAAGTGGCTGCTTATTTTGCAAGAACTTTTATGTAAATATAAATCAACCAATCAATAGCTTTCATATGATCACCTCAAGGCTCCAGCTATGTCATGAAAATGAATATGGTGGAGATCAATTTGTTAACCGAGTACTACTTTCTCTTCCTTTGAGAGTGTGCTGGAGATGGCATTTGGGACTACTCACTGTGATTTCATGTTCCGAGGCTAACCTGATTTCATATTCTGAGGCTAACTCAACTCAACCCAACTTAACATCTTAACCTAACCAAACCAAACCAAAACTAACTGTGAAAGCTGGGTTATTATGGTGATGATGATATCTAAATATCACTGTATAAAGAGAAAGATCAGAGCATTGCTTTTGTGGTGTCTCTGAATATTCTTGTTAATGAAGTTTCTTCATATGGCATTTATGGAACCAAATGTCGTCATTGTCATTGCTAAACTGCTGGTCAGTCCTGGATATGGATTAAACTGTGTTCTGTTGTTCTCTCTTTGTTATAAAAACCCATCCGTGTGTAAATGTACTTGCATTAGGTTTCCAAGATGAACAAAGACAGCCTTGATAGATACTTCTCAAAGTCATATTGAGCTGTGCAAGTACTGTAATGTGATTAAGATCATTTAAATATTAATTACTGGTACATAGTCCCTTTATTATGTTGAATTAAACTTTCATACTGTACAGTACTGCAGTTATGTGATACGGTATACTGGGATGAGCATCTTATAAGTTCATAGTGAAAAGGACAATATTGATACCCTCATTACTTTATCTCTGCCGATATGTATTGTATTTCCTTTTATATATATATATATATATATATATATATATAGAAATTTTTGTTTTTTTTTTTCTGTTTTAATAAGATAATATTTTCGAGAGTTGAACTTAGCACCCCATATTTTGTTTTTTATCTTATCAGTAGTTAAATGTCATCCCAGATCCTTTGTTTCATGAAGTGGTAACATCCATATATATGTGATGAATTGCTATACAATTTACACAACTACTTCAGAATAAGAAAATTTATAAATTACATCTTGGGAGTATATAAAAATTGTACTGTACAAGTTCTTAAAGCATGAAAAAAGTAGTAAAATACATTGTGACCCTTGTGTTAATGGATTTATCATTCTGGATGTTTTAACAAAAGTGCATTATAACAAGTTTAGGTGATCCTTGATTAAATCTGTACTGTGCTTAGGACCTCAGCCACTTTGGGTGTCTTATTGAGAATACCTGTTTGTGAATTTATGGTAAAGAAGAATCACAGTGGTGTTTAACTGCATGTATACAGAGCCACCCACCATCACCATCGTGGTGTATTGTGCTAAGTTTTTTGTGGTTTCTAATGAATATTTTGTACGTTAGCTTTTCAGTCATTTAATGATGGAATATTTCTTTCCACACTTTGTACAGTATTGTCACTTTTGTGTGTTTTGTCACTTTACATTCATGGCAGTTTTGATGGATCATTATCACATCACAGGCTTCAATTCTTGCACTTCACATTTACATTCATATTGCCATGTATACTGTATTCAGATAAGAACGCTGATCCTTGAAAATTTTGTTTGTTGCCAGCAATCAGTGTTCTTATTGCACCTTTGAATTGAATGCATAATATTGGGTTGTGCTCTTTTGGCTGTACTGCTTGGCATTATCTAAGTCATTCTGAGTGCTACTGATATGCACATTTATTTAACAGTTTAATTAGGCCTTCTGTGTATTGGGTAGCTATGTGTTCAGTCTCTTTCTTGGTAGTGATTTCATGGCAGGTGGTCCATTAATGGTATGTATAGAGACTCATCTGCATCTAGTCAGTAAAAAATGATGTCCTGTGTACAGTTTACTTGGTTGACTTTCTAAATACTGAGGACATTGTCCACATAACCAGCTACCTCTGTGACCTGCCAAGCAGTGCAGAATCCTGTTTTCTTTCCTGTTCTTTCACAGTGTACCATAATATGGCTTAACTCGTTATTTGCCAAGGTTCCAAGCAACATAAATCCCATTTTTGCAGTCTTTCATCCTTGCCGTTTCATCATTTTGCAGATAAGCATCCCGTCATCTCACCTGTACATAACATGACCATATATATATAGTGCATTATTTTGAGCATAGTGTGAACTTGAACTGCAGTGCATCATCCAATCTTGTATTGTTTAGTGGCACTGCAACATCATGATATCCCAGTCTCATACCATGCCCATAGCCACTTACATTTTAGAAACTCATTTCTATTCCAGCTCATAATTTGCTTAAGTTGCTTCCAGTTAAACAGTGTTAAGTTTAGTAGGATATTTCACATGAGTATCCAGCCCCTCTCGCCTGGCCCAGGTTGCATCAGTTGCTTTAGATGTGACCTATGACTGTACCTCCGTGCTAATGTCGGATGTAATGTTTGTTGGTGTTGAGTGTTTTGAGCCACCACTATACCCTTCATATTTTGTAGAATATATGGATCACTTCAATAAAGACATTTCATGTAAATCAAGTGTTTATTTTATTATTATTATTTTTTTACTCTTCAAAGTATGCAGTTGCATCATTTATTTAGGAAACTGATATTGCCCGTCATATTGAAACAAAATGTTGAGCATATTTGTAGTGTTACCTTTCAGTCTTAATGTAACCTGTCAGAAATTGTGTTTGGGGGATAATTATGATTAGCTTATGATTTTCTGGTTAATGAAATCTCATCACTGCTTTGTCATTACTTGTTCACAATCGGTGTTTAGGTTGTGATTTAAGCCTTAAATACTTAGTGATATATATGTATATATATATATATATATATATATATATATATATGGAAGATGACAGGTGAACAGCTCTAGGCTCATAAGGGCACAAGGAATTGTCTTCACTTCATAACGCCATACACACTTGGGCACACCTGCGATAGTTTCAACAATTCAGCAAGATGCTTTGGTTCGGTAAACTTAAGAACGTTGAAAGTACAGCAATGACAATAAAGTTTCGGTTCAGTTCTATCCTTCACTGGTAACCAGTGTAATTCAATTAGAGATTCTTGGGAGAAGGTCAAAAGATAGGCCTTCTGTCTTATTCAACACAGACTGAACCTTCTTTAGTAGATTATTTGGAACACCAATCCATAATGAGTTGCTGTAATCAACATCAGGCAAAACCACTGTGTGGACTAGTGTTTTGAAGTATTGTCTATTTAGAAAATGTCATGAGGAATGCAGGTTTCTGGTGTGCAGGTTACGACTTTGACAACTTGATTAATGTATTCTTTATAATGAAATGTACACCCATATCCAGATTTTGAACAGAATAGATTGGACAAAGTTGTGAATCGCTAATCTTCAGAATCATTGCATTATTTGCATCACCATCCCTTCTGTTTCCCTGAATATAATGATTTCTGTTTTGCTATCATTCTGTTTGTCTCCTTTGCTGTCCAGCACTTAACACCAGACATTAGGGATTCCAGTTTATTTTTAGTATCATTAATATCGATCATCGTAACATAAAGCTGCATGTCACCAGCATTAAAATGATAGGACACAAATTGTGCGTCAAGTAGAGATGTTAAACTACCTGTATACATTGTAAATAGAACTGAACCTAAAACAGATCCTTGGGAGACTCCAAACAGAAGGGAAACTGGGTCCGAGCAAGCGGGGTCAACTACCACACTGAGATCTGTCAGGCAAGTAGGACTTTAGGAGTAAAAGGATAGATGCAATAAAAATACAGATTATCCAGCAGTAGTTCATGATCTACCTCTTAGTTTGTCAAAGGCTGCAGACAGATCTAACAACCAGGAGAGAGGACATCCCACTGCAAGTGTTTGCTACCAAATCATTATGAATCTTTGTTCATGCGTTTTCAGTTGAGTGATGTTTTCTATATGCCAGTTGAATGGGGGATGGGGGGAAACTCTGCTTCGTTCAAATTGTAGTTAAAGGTGATCAAGTATAGCCCATTTAATAATCTTAGACAAGAATGACAAAGACAGGACAATAATTTAACGTGCTCTCAACATCGAGACCAAGTTTCTTAAGGAAGAGCCATAGCAAGGATTGTGCCAGTAGTAGTAGTTGTTCCCTAGGCAGTCTGGCCGAACAGCCCCGAGTCCCTAAGGAAGGCCATGGACGAGACCGGGCTTTCCCACAGAGCTCTCAGTTGTTGGCGTAGCTGATTGTGTGCAATGCAGTCTTTCAAAACGTACTTAATAGTATGGGGTGCTGTGTTACATTCTGGACAGGCATCAGCGACGGAGTCATCCAGCCTCTTCTGGTAACTTAAGAGAGCTGGATGATGCCTACATCTCAGCCTGGCCAGGTACACTCTGTCCTCATGAGAGAGATAGGATTCAGAAGGGCGGATATCAGGAGGCCGTGCATGCAGCTGTGTGTTGTCTTGAAGTGACTGGAACGGTGAGTGATTTGAGTATGGATATGCTTCTGGAAGCTGGTCTGAGGCGGGCGAAGGGGAGAGATGACAGTAATTGTGTATGATATCGTGTGCTGGGTGTTGTTTTGATGTTCCGTGGTGTGTGTGGATGTGCTACCATTTAGTGTAGTGGATGTTGTAGGTTTGTGGAAGCTGCAGCGCGAATTTGGATGTTTCTCATGTCTAGGTGATCCTTGACTTTGAGGACTTTGGTTTCTTGATGTAGGTGGTCTGTGGGTGCAGTAGCTGTGCAACCTGTGATTATTTTTAAAGAGCTTTGTTCTGTATGGTCTGTAGAGTGTTGTAGTGTGTTTTAGTGAGGTTAGGACCCCAAGCAGGGCTTGCATAATTCAGAGCCCAAGCAGGGCTTGCATAATTCATCACTGAACGTATACTGTATACAGTATTGTTTGTATGATGTGATGGTGGTTTGGTTTCTTTGTTGTGTCCAAATGTTGTACGGGCAAGTGACTTCAAGGCATTGAGTCTTGGTGTTATTTTATTTTTAATGTTTGTAATGTGTTGTTTAAATGACATTGATGTATTGCATATTACACCAAGGATTTTGTGTGTGTATGTGTGTGTGTGTGTGTGTGTGTGTGTGTGTGTGTGTGGTAGGGGATGTTTCCCGGGCTGCGCAAAGTTACCTAAGAAGCATCTGTTAAAATTTTACAGATAGTCTGCTGCATGTTTGTACACATCTGGCAACGATGACATTAAATGAATTAAGTGAGCAAAGTATTTATTAAGGTCTCTGATATAACATATAATTTAATGTCCAGTGAATTAAATGGTGTAAGCAGAATTCCTTGCATGAAGAAAGAGTGTAGTGTCCATTTCATTTCGTATACAAGATACTTTAGTTGTGAAGAATGAGACAAAATAAGAAGTCAAGGGTGTCAATGTGTGCTAAATTATGTACTCTAACGCTGTCAGTACATTTTAATTTGTTTTAACGTTAATTCTATGTATGCTACACACACACACACACACACACACACACACACACACACATATATATATATATATATATATATATATATATATGACTCGAAAGTTAACGCCCAGCCTGAGCAGCTGCCTTGCTGGTAAAGGTAGTGCTCTTCCGTCACCTAGCAAGGCTATATGATCTATCAAAGTCTAGCTCGAGGAATTTGTTCCCTAATTATATTTTGTTTTGATACCAGTGCTGCATAACTGAGCTCCAGAGTTTTGTGCATGGATTCAGTTGTTGCTGTTGCTTAACCGTGGTGCACCTCGCCAAGGACAGCCATTGACCGCAGGTAAGCAGCTGTCCCTATGGAGTCGTTCCACAGGTTTCTTTAAACTGTTGATAATGTGTTTGTGTCTTAGTGTGGCATGTGCTGTGCAGTGTTCTATAAATTTCTTACACTGTTTAGGCCGGATCTACAAGCTGAATACGTTATCTGTGATTCTATCCAACCGGAATCTAAGCTGGTGACTAAGGATGGTGGGGTGATGTCCTGCTTTAAGCCCAGCTAGGTATACTCGGACAGTTCTATTTGTGGATATCTCTGATGGGTGAATGTCTGGAGGTGGGATTGTTATATAGCGTTCTGATCGAGTTGTATTATATTGCCCTGCTCATGTAGTGAGTGTGTACGGTAGATATTAAATCTCTTTTGTTCATGGCTAGTGTTGGAATATCTGGAGGTGGGATGTTTCCGAAGAGGGTCAGATAATGTTAGTGTGGTGACTTCTATTTGTCTAATTATGTTGTGAGGCTCTCATGTTGTTGTAACAGCTGTTGTGTGTTAGCATCGGCCCCTGCATAGAATTGTGTGCCTCTACATCAATATATCCTTTAATAGGGAGGACTTTAGTTTCAAAATGTAAATGAGCTGTGGGAGTGGTTTTGGTGTAGCCAATGTTAATGCTTAGGAAGCTGTTCTGTATGTTTTGCAATATGTCACAGTGGGTGTAAGATAGAATTGGGGTCCCATGCTGGGGAGGGATAGGACATCGCTGATCTAATGTTTTGTATGAAGAGATGGGAAAGTGCTTCTTTTTGTTGCTGAAAGTTTGTCCTGTAAGTGCCTTGGCTGGGTTGAGTCTGGTGGTACACACAGCAAAAAAACTATCGTTACAGGGGGGTCCGATGTGTTTCATACTGAACAACCTGGCTGTCTCGTTAGGGTTGGTTAGCCTGACAGTGGGTGAGTTGCCAAATAGGACGAGGTAGAAATATGCATGGGAGAAGCAATGGATATAGCTTATAATAAATATGCAACAAACACACGCAGGGATACTAATGGAGGAGGCTGTTATCAAAAACCTTCATTCGTGTGTCATTTTATATCGCGCAGAAGGTGTAACGATAGTTTTTTTGTTGTGTGTACATTGCTTCTTGCTGTTTGCTGCATGGTCTTTGAAGGTGATTTCAGTGTTGTATCACTCCAAGAATTTTAGCGAGGTGTGTGGCACAGGTCTGTTGTTAACTGTGTGGGTGCAGTAAATGACTTAAAGCAGATAAGTTAGTGGGCAAGGAATTTTGGTTGCCATCCTCTAATTCCATAATGCTGTAGCCTACGTCATAAGTACGTATATCTAGCTTGAGTACTAGAATGATGCTATCATTTCATCAGATCTGCCAAAGAAGCCTAGTTGATATTATTTACCCACGATGACATGGGCTTGTGTGACTGATGTGGTATGAAAATGAAGTCAGGTGCAAGATCAGTGGAGATGGGGTTGTTGAGGAATACCTGTGGAGTGCTGAGAGTGGATGGGATAAGAAACATCAGGATCTGTAAAAGACGTGGAGTAAAGAAATGTGTGAAAAATGTAGTTAAAGAAAGCGTGCTTAGACTGTATGTCATATAAAGAGTGGGTTTAGGTAGAGTGGTGAAATGGGTGTGGTGCTTCCTATGAGGAAGCATGGTAGGCCAAGAAGATGGATAGATAGGCATGTGTGTGAAAAAGCGAGGTACAGAGAGTGATGTCACGGGATTGAGGTGTTTGGATGAATTTTGTAACGAGGAGTGCATTACTGGTTTGACACCCCCATTCTAACTTTTCAATCGTCGAACTAATTTGGTAATTATGAAACTCTTGTGTGAAAAGATGTGCACACCTGTGAGATAGAGTAACGATTCCTGGACTTTGAATGACGAGTAAGTGTGTGGCCCGTTTCGCTGGGCATGCTGTTGATTTAGTTCTCTCACTATATATATATATTTTTTTTAATTCCTTGTTTTCTGAACCCTACCTTATCCCACCTGTGAGCAGTGGCGTCACCAAGGGGGGGCTAGGGGGAGCTTAGCCCCCCCAAATCAAGGACTCAGCCCCCCAAAAATTTCAGCCCCCCAAAATAATAATAATAAAAAATCACCAGCTTACATAGTATGCTTGCAGCTCGGCATTGACCCACCTAGCTTTCCCCTAACCCCCTACCGCCAATCCACTTTTATTCGTGCATCCATATTAGTTTAATACAATATTATTTATAGCTATATAATGTGATTAGTTATTCACAATTTACGTAAACCTATGACTCAAATCATAATAGTTATAATATATTAGTTTCCCATATACTTTTTCCAAGCTTGGTTTTCTTTGAAATATATATTTATTGCACAAAGAATGCAAGATTGTATTACATTTATCAGACTTATTATATATTTACAATATATGATTTGGTATAGCTGTATATTAATCACGGAGCTTTAAAATTGGATTATGCAGTCTATAATATCTGATCTATGCAATTTTTCACAAATTTGAATATTCAGAGTATCGGAACTCGGAAATTCGGAATGTTTGTTTACACTGAGAAGTGTCTGTGAACTGTGGCTAAATCCTGTGTTGTATTCGGTTTATTCAAGTGATGAAAAGGTCATCTAAAAAATAAGGAAATTCTTTCGCACCCGCACCTCCCAAGATGACTCAGATGAGTGCCAAGATAAAGTGGCTGTTATTGGGAATGAGGTGCCAGAAGCAACCCCAGACATCCCCAAAGCTGAACCCATTCAGACATGTGTAAGTAGCCCTTTATCAAACTATTTCAGTAGTCATTTTATGAAGCTTGGGCCAGGATTTTTTTTATTGATTTATTTTTAAATTAGCTAGGCCTAGGCTATTTCTCATTGCTGCAAATATATTGTCCTAAACGTACAGAGTGGGAAAGTAGGCCAAAACTCTCTCTCTCTCTCTCTCATCTATAGGCCTCAAAAATGTCCCTAAAACTGCTCAATTTCCGGAAAATTTTCCGGGGGGGCTTACAGCGCCCCCCCAGTACCCCCCAGCTGAATAGGCTCGCTTCGCTCGCCCCCCCCCTTCTACCTACACCAGGGCTACAGCCCCCCCAAAATCTGACCCCACCTCTGGTGACGCCACTGCCTGTGAGGGGGAAAAAGACGCATACTGCTGCCGCTGCTGCTGTTGCTAATATATGATGATGATTAATATGCTTTTCAATGCAGGAAGTACATTAACAGACGTTCATTTTGTTGTAGGCCTACTGGAAATTTAGTCTGGTATATGATTACCTCCTGCCCGGTAAGGAGTGTACTCGGATGCAAGAAAATATCCACACTGTCTTGTTCAGACTGCAGGGCTTTACTTCATTCTTTACAACTCGCCCCTCCTTTAAAATAAACTCATCATCTGTAAATGTGAATTAATCACGTCTCATTTCTCTGTGCTGAAAACGGTGTCAGCCAGTGGAGCATAGGTGGCCACAAAATACTACCACACATCCTTATCCAGATTCTACATTTCTTCATTCTCTAACATTCTTCAACATCTGTCTCTTCGCCACACTGTTGCATTTTTATCTCTTTTCTATCGCTGCTTCAATGGTCACTGCTCCTCTGAACTGTCTACTTGTATCCCTCCACCTCTACGACGGGCGCGTAGCACCCGTCTAGCAACAAACTCTCATCCCTTTTCTGTCCAGCTCTCTAATGCAAGAGTTAACCGTTACTCCCAGTCCTTCATTTATGCAACAGGTCAGCTCTGGAACTGTCTCCCTCTGTCTGTATTTCCTGCTTCCTTTGATCTCCAGTCTTTCAAACGCAATGTATCCAGGCATCTCGAAATGAACGGATCTTGAATTAGGCGCCCTTTTTTTTTTTTTTTTCTTGGAAGGAACTGTTTGCGGGCTCCTAGCCTTTGGTTCCTTCTTCCTTTCATTAAAAAAAAAAAAAAATCTGCTTTCCTTAACAGTCTTTGACCTGAACCATCAACTGATTCACAACTCATTGCTCAGCAGGGCATTTAAATAGGTGATAATTTCCTTGAGGATGTGATTATAAACACCTGCATTGATGCGATAATTAAGCACGATACCACTGCATATATCTGTTTACATCTTTTGATGTGTCGGATATTCCGTCATAACCACTAAACACAGTAGTCGTGAGGTTCATTTAATTCATACTGACATACGGTAATTTCAGCTGAACAGTCTTAGGTTCATTAGTCCATCCATGTGGTGTTATGCGTTGTCATACCGTATACAGTTTAAGCAAGTATAGGCCTACTGTGTAAGACATCCTTTTACCATTTCCAGATTTGAAAGCTTATATATATATATATATATATATATATATATATATATATATATATATATATATATATATATAAGCATTGCATATTCTTATCACCCTTGTTCATCTGATGGTGGCTAGCTATGCTACACGATCTATGACAGCATATCTGTTCAGCTACCTTCGTTTATTCTGACTAACTTTCTAGGGCTTCATCCCAAGTGTCTTCCTAGATCCACATTTTGATGCTCTGCTGTACCCTCTACATTCACAACTCGAGATCATTTCACCCATATGACTGAGTCACACTAATCTCCACCTATATATCATATCACCAGTGCATTTAGTTCTCAACAGATTTAGCTGCTCATTCTACCCCTTGCTGCTGTCATTCAGTCATGAACTACACATCCATCTAGCCATCTTCACTTACAGTAAGTACACACTACGGCATATATCAACTGAGATGCTCAGTGGCGTATCTGAGCAAACTGACTAATAGTGATGCTAAGTACTGTACTCAGAAATCATACTCTAGGTCCGGTTTGCACCAACTGCTTGCTGGGACAGGTGATAACTTCTGTCGGCTAAACTGTGGTTGACCTCCTGCCCGCAACAGCATGCATTTGTATGGACGTGGGTTTAGAACAGCAGCCATCAGAATGAAGGTTCTGTCTTAGGGTCATACATCTCTGACCTAATGATAGGCAACAGCAAATTTTTCCATCACTCTTAACATTCTCGTTCACCGTCCATGTGATAACGAGTTCTTCGGCGGTAACTAACATTATTTTACTGACGGCAACTAAATTGAAATTCCAAGTACGCTCATATCAGGGAAAATGTTAATCAACCCAGTCTTCATCGTCATATTATCTTGGGCCATTACGACTTTGGTGCAGATTACTTGGGTTCTTAGATTATAAATGCTTTCATCACTGTCTTGTGTCCTCCCGTCCAGTCCCGGCAAGGGAATACTTTCCAATTTTCTCCGGCCAGCCTAAGCAACGTGTTACATTGGCATGCAGAATGGTTCTCTTCTACGTGTAATAAACTGCGTTTTGTTAAACTTACAGTTTTTCCGTGGTCCTTCTTTCACCCCAACAGGCGAAGGGAAACTGGACTGGCATGCTTGCACTTGGTCCATACATGTGAGTACTTATGTCCGGAGAGGATCCCTCTCTGTTCTCTTATTTTCGGGTTCGACTCACTGTCAAAACATAAACAGGCCAATACTCTACTGAACGCAGTCATAATTTCTTTTCTTATTACCTTAGGTTGCCACCTTCTCTATCCAGTGTCCTAGTAATTACCATAATTTTCCTATCGCGATATACATTTTGTCCCGTTCCCGCTTGCCTCCCTATATTTGATCCCATCAGCCTCGATTGTGCCCAGTGCCACGTAATTGTCTTTAGTGTCATGTAATCTGGTGTTTTAGTGTTACATCTTTATTGCTCAGTTAATTTCAGTTCACAGTGTTCGTCTTGGTTTGATCCTTCTAGTCTAATAACGTTCTCCATTTCCTATGTAAATCTTCACTTCCGTTTCCCTTATCCTTTCTCTGACCGTTCTGTTCATCCGGTCGACTTACCTGCAAAGCTTCCCTCCATTTCCTGCCTTGAGGTGAAATATATACATATATACCAGCAACATTTGTTCTTCTTTATTGCTAGGATGATAATAATAAGATAAAATCAAGGTTAAGTCAGTGATATTAGCAAACTCACTCTACTGAAGATTTTAATTAAATTTGTATTTGCAGTTCGATCTCGCTGTACCAACTAGAATGGTTTATAAAAATAGATCCGATTAACCGAGGCGTAGGTGATAATGTTAGCAACAAGATTCATTTATAGAACTGTAGTTTAATACTTAAATAATGTAAGCGTACGGTCAATCAAGGAAGTATCAGTGACTGAGAAGAGATCACTTTGCAAGATTGGATGAATCGCAAGCGGGAACGCCAGGAACAGGATTGCTCAATGTGTCTCTTACAGGACTGAGTAGAGCTAGTACAGGCTATAAGGTAATTTGGAGATAAAGCAGTCAAAAGAGGTGTGTCAAGACTGGTGGACTGCGAAGAAAGGGGACTTAACTGGTTAGACAGATAAGAGAGTGAAGAGTAAGAACGGCCTCGGATGTCAATGTGATTAGACGCTAATGTACAACTAATATGAAAGCCATTTGGAGGAAGAATTAAGTGAAGGAGGAAATGATAGATGTATCAGAGTCCATTAAGCTGTGCAGCGTCAGGTAACGCATTCTCGTAGCCGAAATGAGTGTGTCATTTTGTAACACGAATGACTAAAGTAACCTGTGATATATATATATATATGACTGCTATCAATATTTTGTTGTAGTTTCTAATGTTTAAGTATAAAAAAAAAAAACAGTATTTTAATCGAAGTCAGTGACATTGTACTAATAAAGGTGATTTTATTGAGAATAACAGGTAAAAATGAGTAGCTGTTACTGAAAAAGTATGAAAATATTCGAGTTAATAATTAAATAATTAAAAGCAAACTAAAATACTCAGAGACCCTTACAGGAAAATGGGAACAACATTGGAAGTATGAGTAGGTAAGAGTAATCAGTGAGATGATATCAGATTATTGTAGCCTATTATGAACAGCACATGAAGATGTAGTTTCTCTGGACTAATAAACAAGGATAAAATGTAATAAGAGAAAGACACAAATAGTGAGAGACGCCCACAGCGCCTGATACACGAAACAACACCGTTCGCGTTCCATTCATGGGGCAGGGTTCCTTAATTGCCCATACAGATTTGGCACTTGAGGGAGAGATAGGGGTCTCAGCTCACAATGTCGATCACCTATTGGCCCTGCAGTGAAGCGCGGCAGCCAATCATGGGCCCCCAGAGACCAGCAATCGATTGAATACAGCGGCGTGTCTGCGCGGCCACCAGATGCCAGATTTCTTTTCTTTTAAATAGTGCCTATGACAAGATACTTCTAAGCCAATTTAGCCCGTCGTGTGCTGCAGGGGCTTCAGGGGAAGGAGGGGGTGGCCCCAAGGTGCGTATGGTATGGAGAGGAAATGGAGGGAGGGGGGAGAGTTGACCAGGGGATCGGGGGAGCAGCACAGCATCGTACATTCCGGAAGCCGCGCTGGGTAATCGCCGCCTGCACGAAATTCCTCACGCCAAAAATCTGAACAAATCCCCAAGCTGGATAATCTTAACGCACTAAATTTGATCTCGTGTCGCATGAAGCTTAGTATTGCGATAAAGAAAACTAAGTCTGTAATGCATTTGCTGAGCTGAACAAGTTGCGGTGTTTCTAATTTTCGTGCATAGGTTCTGTTCCGCGATTGAGATTTAAGCTCCTGTTACAATGGCTTTTATGCAATTTGGATTAACTGAAGATATGTAAACAGGTTGATCAGCATTACAGCGATAGAAAAGACGCAGAAAAAAAAAAGTATTTAGAGAGACTCTTAAGTAAAAAAATCGTACAAAACAACCGCCACTTTTTCTTACCTAGCCTTCCAAGGTACCCTCTGCGTGTTTCCCTCCATCTTGAAAGTCAGATCATGTTGTTGCTCGTGTGCTTTTCCTTTTCTAAGTTTACAGAATTTAGAGACATACAAGATTTATTCACTAAAATTAATCTCCTTTGTTTTGTCCACGTTGTTCTTTGTCTCCGTAGGCTGTCGTTAAAGATTTAGAAGTTTCCTGTAAAACTGATCTGACACCGAATGCCTCCCATCTCCCTCCACCGTCATTTATCTTTCATGGCTTCCCTATCCCCCGCCTCTCTCTCTCTCTCTCTCTCTCTCTCTCTCTCTCTCTCTCTCTCTCTCTCTCTCTCTCTCATCTAAGTAAAGGGCGTGGCATTTGTGTGTAAATATCATCCAGTCCACTAGCAGCACTGGGGAGCATTTCTTTGTCTCCAGGTCGGGATTGTGGCCACCTCCATGACTGAACTGGTATGGATGGATGTGCACTGTGGATGAGTAAATGGTGGATTGAAGGGTGGATGTGGATTGGTGGATGAATGGATGGATGTGTGGATGGATGAATGATGGTTATTTGGATTGATGGATGTGTGACTATGTAGATTAACCGTGAAAGAAGAGCCGCCGTGCCTGGGTGTAGACTGATTATGGATAAATAAGAGCCTATGTTCGTGGAGGTAGAGTGACTATGGATGAATTTGAATCAATATGCGTGGAGGCAGATTGACTGTGGAAGAAAAAGAACTCATATGCGTGTATTTGGATGGCTATAGATTGATGAGCGAATGAATGTGGAAGAAGGATTGTGAATGTACTGAAAGCTGTTGTGCATGGTGGTGGACTGATCAGCTGAGTATGGATTGGCATGGAGTGATGACTTTAACCCTTTGAGTGTGATACGCGAACTTAGCATATGACTCCGGCCAGTGACAAATAATTTTATTCTACTCAAAGACATTAATCTCAGTTAACAGATTAGAAAATATCACAACGTACTGTATGTTGGGGAGGTTAGTGCTGGAGAGGGACGCCTTCATGGGGTGGCACCGGTAAAATCGGGTGGCTCGGTTGCCAATTTATAAAAACGTCCCTCAGTTACGTCCCTATCCCCGGAAGGAGGATGGTGGACTGCAGGAACTCTTAAAGCCTTTGCAGCTTACTTGGTTCACTTTTCAGATGAGCTTAGGCAATAACAACAACAACAACAGTTGTGTAGTGTTAAAAAAAATCGTCAGAAGCAAGTCAGACTGAAATGACACCTAAACTCCACTAATGCAGTGAATAGGCTGTAGATATTTTTTTTAACCCCCTCAACCCGAATACAGCATTCTTACTGTATTATTGTTGCCAGACGATTTTATTCAGCGGAATGTTATTTAACGTTTTATTTATTTGTTTATTTATTTTGTGAAAAGGGTTAAAGAGGGAAACATCTAGCCTAACTCTTCCAAATCGCTGTCCCTCCAAGGAAGAATAAAATCTTTTTTGAAATTGGCGAGATTAAACAAAGGAAATCACGGTTGAGCTTTTTTTTTTTTTTTTCTACACAATAGTATATTCTGTATATCGCCAGTGAGAAAATATCTGATCGTCGCAGTGAAAGAGTTAAGCCGAGACTTGAAAAATACAGTATACATTGCATCACGGCTAACTCCAGACGATTTTATGCAGCGCCGAGGGTTGGTTGTGGTTGGATAGGAGATGATAGCTGAGTGGATGTGGATAGATGGGTTGATAAACTGTGTGGGTATATGGACTGATGAAGTGTATTTATCTTTACGGATACCTTGATAAATTTTTCGAAACGTTGATGCCTATATCGAGATACAAGATGGTGCCGTATATAGGAGAGAGAGAGAGAGAGAGAGAGAGAGAGAGAGAGAGAGAGAGAGACTGTTACTGAGTAGAGACAGAAATGCGAAATCCATGAAGTAGTTTGTGTTGGTAGTGAATATTGGTTAAGTATGAGGGTTATAGTCTAATCTTGAACATCATCATCATCATCATCATCATCATCATCATGGTGGCTTGATTTCATAATCTATCTTGCATATACGTAAAGTTCGGAGGTAAAGGTGATAAAAAGGCGTTTGTTGGAACAGAGAAGAAGGATTCGTTACAAATGATGGCGGCAGCATCTGTTAACCTTTAAACTTGGGTTGGCGTCATTGGAGATCCGACTGCGACAGTCTTCAAGCGTGGAAAAAAAAAAAAGTGTTCATATCCTGTGTGATGAGCTAAGTTTTTACGCGTTTAGATTACAGTATAGGGCTTTATTCATACCTGGGATCGAAGCTGATACTGGTTTATCCCCCTTCCCTTAAAAAATAACTCATATGGGTATAAGTAACCCATTTCAGTAGTTACATCACAAGACTAATGTTTATTTCGACAAACTAAAATTAGTATAGCAATGACCAACACTATACCAACATTTTAGATCTAGAAGACTGGTGCTCGTTATTGAGGATTTTGTTTTGACTAACCTGAAGCAATGTTATTTTGACCTACATCATTTTTTTTTTTCACTTCATTCTGCTTGTCGTCTGACGATTTCATTTACTGGAAGAAACCTGTAATTTCGAGGACTGATACCCCCTGGGGAAGAGGGGAAAGAAATCTTCCCCAGTATCCCTGCTTGTCGTAAGAGGCGACCAAAAGGGGCCTTTTGGCTCCAGTCTTTCTCTCCTTACTGTCCTCTACTTCTTTTCAGTCCCATCTCTCTTCCTGATATTTCCGTGTTTCTTCCTGCCTATATTTTCCCTCTACTCCTGTCAGGCTAGACATTTGGTTTCATTGCATGGAGAGTTTAAAGACATCCTATCGACGTCGACCATTCCTTCCTTCTTGGGCCAAGCCTAACTGACCAGTTAACTAACTGACCAATCAAGCCACTTCATCGCCATGCCACTTCATCTTCAAGACCACATCAACGCCAAGACCATTTTAACGCCAGGACCACTTCAATGCTAAGACCACTTCAGTGCCAAGATCAGTTCTGCGCCAAGACCACTTCTACACCAAGGCCACGTCTATGCCAAGACACCCTCTATGCCAAGACCACTTCAACGCCAAAACAACTTTACCATTAAGATCACTTCACAACTCTAGGCCAAGATTACATCTACGCCAAAACCACTTCTACATCACCTTCCCCGTTTCTGTTCCATTGTTAGTCATGTATCTTTGTTTTGATAGCGCCATATGATCTTTGATACCTGGCGCTTGGAAATCATTATCCCATTCAGTTCTTTGGCCGATATCGGAAAGTGCAAAATAAATAAATAAATTAATAAATAAGTATATAAATAAATAAATAGATAAAATAAGATCATGACGGACCACTATGATACTTGAGTTGATAACGAGAAATGTCATTAAAAAACAAAATCATTACGATGACTCCTTCCACCGCCACGAGAGGGTAGCACCGATGGCCTCTCATTGCTCTCCCACAGCCAGACTACCGTAGAAGACCATAAAGTTCCCCTTCCCCTTTAAAGGAGGGAACTCCTGCCTTGGTGGACCGCGGCAGGAGTGAGGGCGATCACAGAGTCTTAATTTACTGATGCAGAGTCGTGGAGGGCCATATTTCGTCCCCGAGGTCAGGGTCCACCTCAGTCGCTAGGTGGCCACGACTGATGCTCACAGTGGTAAGGTTGCTAACTACCGGGATTCTCTCTCTCTCTCTCTCTCTCTCTCTCACACACACACACACACACACACACACACACACACACACACACACACACACACACACACACACACACACACACACACACACACACACACACACACACACACACACACACACACACACACACACACACACACACACACACACACACACACACACACACACACACACACACACACACACACAGACTCTTGGAGAGAGCTACAGGAAGAATTAAATAAGCTTCTTGAATGGAGCAGTAGATGGCAAATGGAATTCAGTGTGGACAAATGCCATGTAATCAAGTTTGGTAAAAGTGAAAAAAAAGACCAGACTGGGATTATAAGCTATGAAATTCAGCCCTACACATATCAGAAAAGAAGAAGGATATAGGAGTGATTATCAATAACAGACTATCTCCGACTTACCACATCAGTGAGAAAGTACGGAACATGTACACACTACTTGCTAATATGAGAGTAGCATTCACAAATATAAATGAAGACATGCTGAGAAAGATAATCACATCCTTTATTAGACCAACTCTGAGTATGCACCTATGCAGTCTGGATTTCACATCTCATAAAACACATAGATAAGACTGGAAAGGATCAAAAAGCAGGTACAAGTTGGGTACCAAGCTTAAGGGATCTAAACTATGAAGAAAGACTAGAAAAATTAAACCTACCAATATTACAAGAGAGAAAGAAAAGAGGAGACTTGAATATGCTATATAAATGCATCACAGGGAAAGAGAAAATAAGCATAAATGAGTATATGACTTATGGGGATGAAACAGCAAGAGGACACTTAAAAAAACTGCACAAAAAGAGAGGTAGCAAAGACATACCCGGTAAGGAAATTCAGTTTCGCGAATAGAGCAATTGATCAGTGGAATGCACTACCGAATGAAATAGTGTGTGCCAAAACTATTCATAAACTTAAAGATATGTGTGATAAAAAATGGTTCAAAACACAAGACAGTACGAGCTTGACTCATTTCTATAAAGATACAACAATTAGGTAAGAACACACACAGCAGCAGCAGCAACAGCAGTTTCAGAAGATGATAAAGTTATTAACAGAACGAGATGTCTGCGTAAGAGAAAATTAGAACATTATATGTCTCATTATAGGAAAAGGCTTATAGTATATTATTGTATTTTTTCCATTGCTATTTGGGTGCTTGCATTTAGTTCTATGGCGTACATGTATGAAGCCTTCGTGTTTATTATACTGATTGGAACAGTTATTTGTTAGGTACCTTCCGTTAGAATACTAGCAGATTCTTGTGATAGACTAAAGATAGTAAATATTGCTTATGGTTCTCAAGAAAAAATGGTAGCAGATAATTCGTGTAAAAGAGTAGGACAGGAAGAAAATATTCTGATCTTCAAGGAGGACAGTACTGTAACAAATTCGGTTTTAAGGAGGATAGTAACGATTTCTTCTTGCTCCATGGCAGAGTACTGACAATTACCAGAACGCTTCCAAGGACGGCGAAAATTATTAAAGTTTTTGACTAGCACCGTAAAAGAAAATACTGGTGGTTGAGAATAATAAATAAGTGGTACTGGAGGACAGTAAAAAAAGTATTCGCGTTTTGTAGTAGAGTCGAAACAATTAACTCCTTCAATCATTTTGTATTTCATTCTTCCTATATCCAAACGATTTAATTCACCTTAGATAGACTTCTCGAACTTTAAGTGTGAGATACGGTATAGCCTTCATTACGTTCTCGAAAATGGAGATGTTCTGGTAATAGGAGAGTTTGTACAAGTAACGCAATCGGAGTGAAGTGGTTGATCCTGTGTTTCGATGAAGTTAAAAATAACTTTGATAGCTTCTAGGGATATGACGTGTGTGTGTGTGTGTGTGTGTGTGTGTGTGTGTGTGTGTGTGTTACATGACTACATTGTTTTAAAATAATGAAAATAGTAGCAGTATGCCAGCGGTTTTTCTTTGTAGTATATAAAAATAAACGACTAAACGGAATGTAGCAATGTAAGTAGAGAGATTGTTGCAGTTCATCCCTAGCTTAGAGAAGGATAGTAAAGATAATAGTGGCATAGTTGCAGTTAATAGTAGGACTGTCACAGTTAATAATTCTTTTCCAGAAGGATACTAAGAAACGATACTGGGATACTCACAATTAATCCGTCTTGACTAGCTTCTGTTAATCACCTCTCTACTATTTCGCCAAATTTGTTTTATTCTTGCTACTTACCACTTGGTGATTTTGTTCAGCAAACATAAGACTTCACAGTAAGGAGGCACACGACGGATAACTAACCCCTCCAGTCCAAAAACTCTTTCCTAAACTGAGAAATAAAACCGTCCGTAGACAGCGCGATCAGTATAAAAATGACGCCTTCTCAGTGAAATAATAAACAGAGCAGCCTTTGAGAAGTAGCCTACAGCAAAAAGTAACTCTATGGGTTCCTTATGCCCCCTTTCAGTTCCCCAGCAGCAGAAGCAGCGACTGGACTCAACCCAACCCAACCCCTCCACCCCTCAGGCACGCCCAAACTTCTCATATGCATGCACGGCCGGTATCGAGGGAGTCCTAGAAGATAATTTCCGACACAGGGCGGTGATGAGGAAGATTGTAGGTTGGAAGCGTGGCGGCACATAACGGTGGGGGAGGGGGAGGGCTGAAGTGCAGGGGTGGGGGTGGGGTAATATCAGGAAGGGGGAGAGCGTAGAGGAAAGAATATGGCAGACGAATGAAAGGGGAGAGGGAATGTGAAGGAGGTAAAGGGAAGTGGAACAAAGGATGGATGGATTGTGTAGGAGAGAGAGGGGGGAGGGGAAGGAGTGTGAGATAGGGATGAAGTGAGGAGTGAGAAGCGTAGTGGAAGTGTGAGAGAGGTATGAAGGAAGAGAGAGGGAATGTGATCGGGGAAGAGAAAGAGAATGAAGGGAGGAGGGTATGACAGTGAGAAGGGTGAGAGAGGAGTATGGGAGAGGTATGAAGGGAGGGGGAAGAAAGGAGAGGAAGGCGTATGAGAGGAATGAAGGAAAGGGATAGGGAGTGTGAGGTGTAGGGAAGGGAGTGTGAGAAAGGGATGAAGGGATGGGGGGAAGGGGAGAGGAAGTAGTGTGAGAGAGAAGTGAGCATGAGAGGAGGAAGAAACGTAAGAGAAGAATGGAGGAAGCATGAGAAGGGGGGTGGGGGTGTGAAGGAGAGAGAAAGCGTGTAGTGGAGGGCAAGGGGGGTGCGGGGTGGTAATGACGTAGAGCTGTACTGTATACTTCTGGGAAAAGAACCTCCATTCTGCCTCCTATACACGTCCACTCGCCACACACCTCATTCGCAACTGCAAGAGAAATGGTCGTACACAAGCTTTTATTTTCGTGTTTATGTGCTATCATCATCATCATCATCATTATATATTGAATCAGATGTTGCTTTGTCATATGTTATGATTATAATACTGACCCCTGTGATAAAAACTTCATCAGAATGAAAATGAAAAATGCTGCTTTATCATATTTTATAAAAACAAGGCTGACCTCTGATTAAAACAACATCATTATCATCATCATTACCATCACAACAGATAATAATGAAGTTTTCATCGGAGATATTAGTAATAGTTATTAACATAATAGTTGAAGAGGTAATATTACGGTTTTAAGAGCGTCTCCGAGGTTATGAGGAAAGGAGAAGGCCACCAGGTTCATAAAGAACTGTGAGGACGTGGCGGGGAGAATGGGGAGAAGAGAGGGAGTATGAGGGTAAGCGGGGAGCATGGTGAAGGGGGGAGTGGAGGGACAGTCAGAGAGGGATGAGGAGGGAGTGTGAGGGGAAAGGGAAGGAGCTCCAGCAAGGGTGTGAGGAGGAAGGGAGGGAGTTTCAAAGAGAGGTGTGAGGGGGAGGGGAGCGAGTTTCAGCGAGGGGTGTGAGGACTGGAGGGAGTTTCCGTGAGGGGTGTGAAAGGGAGAGGAGGGAATCACATTGAGAAATGTAAGGGGGAGGGGAGGAAGTGTGATACAGGAATAGAGGAGTATGAAAGTGGAGGGTGGGGGGAGTGGGAGGAGGAAATGGAATGTAATGGAGTGGAGGAGGGGATTAGGAGGGAGGGGAATCGTGGGTTCTGAGGGAAGGGGTAAACGTAAAGGGGGAAGGAAAGTGAGGTAACAGATGGGGGGAGTGGGAAGGGATGAGGGGAGGGAGGAATGTGAGAGAAAAGTATGAGTATGAGGGAGAGGAGAAGAGCGAGCGAGAGGGAATAATAAGGAAGTTTGGGAGGAAGTAGATAGGAGGAATATAGAGACTTATGGAAGGAGGGAAACATGAGGGAGGAGGAGGGAAAGAGGGAGAGAAAATGGAGAGGACCGGGGAACGTGAGGAAGTGATGGTAGAAGTGTGAGCAGGAGGAGGAGGGAAAGAATGAGTGTGTAACAGAAGTGAAGAGAGGGGAGAGGGAATGTGAAGGGGGAAAAGAGAGGAAAAAGTGTACAAGAGAAATCAAAGAAGTATGAGGAGAGGGATGGATTAGAAAGAGTGAGAGAGGAATGAAGGGATGGCGTAAGGGAAGTGAAGAGCAGCAGAGAGTGAGGTGGATTAGGGAGAGGTAAGAGTGTGAGAGAGCAATGAAGGGAGCATGCAGGAAGGGAATGGGGAAAGAGCGAGGGGGGAGAAGAGAGAGGGGAGAGAGGGAAAGAAGGAGAGGGGGAAGGGGAAACTCGTGGTCATCGCCCATCGGAAGTTAGCTTACCCACTAGCGAACACCGATTCAACTCTTTCCTCCCCGACCGAAAGCTCAAGAACCTCATAAATTCTTTCTAGTTCCTTAAAAAAAAGTTGTTACTATTATTGCTTCAGCACATAACAAAGAGACACAGATTACGCGATTCTTGGGAAAATATGGAGACTTTGAAGGTAGTCTGAAGGAAAGAGTTTTGAGGATTTAGTTGGAGTGATAAAATGTGAAATGTCACGAAACCCTGGGACACTAAACACTTCCAGGCTGTTTCCTTCCGCTCGCTCGCTGTGAATTGGACACACCATCTTCCGGTCTTCACTGTTCCTTTCCGCAGCGCTAAGCAACACCCCAGCACCCCCACACACCTCCTACACCTCTCTCTCCACACCCCTACCTCCCACTGGCCTTACGCAGGTTCAAAAGTATACTTAAATTAACCTCTTTAATCCGAAGCAGGTGTGTGTAGGTGGGCGTTTGCTGGATAATCGGGGTTGTGGGTGTACCGGGCAAATCTGGGAGCTACAGGCAACATGCGCTTCCCGGGGCTATCTTGTCTTGTGGTGAAATATTGGGGTAATGAGGCTATAATCTACCTTCTTGCCTCCCCTTCCACTGCTACTACACTTACCTGCGTCACACCCTCCACTACCATTACTGCAGCGTCTGGCATAACCACCACTACCACACCACCACAACAACTACACATACCTCCCTCACCACTACCACCACACCGTCATCACTGGTACACTCACCGCCGCCGGCACGACCACGATTGCTACTACACCTGCCTCACCACCACCGCCACTGCTATTGCACCTGCCTCACCACCACCACCAACACCACCACTGCTGCTACATGTATCTCATCACCACAGTACCACTGCTGCCACACCTGCCTCATCACCAGTACCACCACCACCACTACCTGTGCTGCGCTGCATCTACCTTATTACCACCACCATCACTGCTGCTACACCTGCCTCATCACCACCACCACCACCACCACTACCACCACCGCTTCTACACCCACTACCACTGGCGCTACATCTGTCTCATCACCACCACCACCGCTCCTACTACATTTGCCTCACCATCACACCACCACCACTGCTACCACACCTGCCTCACCACTACCACCACCACTCGTCTCATCACATCCACATCAACACCACGACAAGGACACGCCATGCCACCAACATGACCATCTTATTTTTTCACCACAGAAAACTGAGGTTTGTGTTGACCATTTCCCCTGGTCTGGTCTGGTCCGGGAGTGTTCAGTATATCATCATTATGACCACAGTCATCTTCATCGCCATCGTCACTGTCAACATTATTATCATCGTTGGCATCCGATTACCATCTACATGGATCATTATGGATTGGTGACAGTGCAGAACTGTGTGTATTTTAGAGGAATATTTACTCATTCCGTGATTAGACGCCGTAATTCAACTTAGGAGTAATTTCTCCTACTGAGGATATTAGAAAAAATCTCCAATAACTCCTTCTGCGCGATGATGTTTTTCAGCTGTCATTAAAAGATTTTCTTCCGCTTTTGAGGAAAGCCTCGTATGCAGTATTGAAGTTGTCTCTAACAATCCTTCCGGTACGATAGATTTCATTCTTGTTGCTGTAAGACGATTTTATTTGGTTCAAGAGGAACTTAGACGCCACAACGACCAACACATGTAGATAATTGGGTCTGGTCAGTGTTGAAGAAGGGCTCCTTTGCGCGGTGGCACTGCCATAGCTGGATAGCTTCACCACCTGGTGATACAAACGTCCCTTAACTCCCTCCCTATGCCTTGAAAGGATGATGATGCACTGCAGGAGGGGGGTAACTTCAGCCTGCTGTTTACTGGGTTCACATTTTAGATGAACCTGAAATTTCAAATACGACTACTACTATTACTATTGCAAGGAGGAACTTTTCTTAGTTAAAGGTATACTGAGATGGTCTGAACATGGAACGTATGGAGAATGATAGGTTGACAAAGAGATGGAATGATATGAGGAAGTCCGAGAATGAGGTAGGAGTGTTGAGGAGTGCATGAGGGAGTGCGTATTGGATCAGCAGGAAGATAAACAGACAACCACCGAGATTGGGGATGAGGTATTAAATGGGTCTCTCTCTCTCTCTCTCTCTCTCTCTCTCTCACACACACACACACACACACACACATCTCACTTTCACCCTCACGTTCACCCTCCCTCTCGCCCAGATATGTCTCAAACTGGTCACGTCACCTGCAAAAAAATAAATAAATAAATAAAGTAAAAAAAAGGACAACTAATAAAAAAGGTATCTCCAAGAAAGCTATAATTATATGTTCATTCCGAGGTCCAGGTGGAAAAAAAAATAAAAAATAAGTGAAGATCTATAATTTTATGTCCAGCACTTCTCTTGTAATGTTTTGGGATCTGTTTTCCGATATTTAGGGGGAACTCAGCTTATTCATTTAGCCTCATCTTCGCCTCTATTCTCATCTTCCTAGTCTCGTCTGCCATCTTCCTTGTATCTTCTCTAATCCTCCTCGTCTCCTCTCTCATCGTCCTCGTCTCTTTTTCTCATCTTTCTCGTCCCTTCTCAGGATTTCTCTACGTGTATTCGATTTTCTAGCCTTTTTTTTTTTTTTTTTTGTAGGTTCGTTTCTCTCTCGTTTGTCCGTCTCACGTGTTGGCTAAGCTCTCTCCAAATCTACACACACACACACACACACACACACACACACATATATATATATATATATATATATATATATATATATATATATATATATATATATATATATATATATATATATATATATATATATATATATATGATCTTTTATGATTCTCTCTACTGCTTTTTATCATGTTTTCTCTACGTCTTTTAATATTTGATTATCTGTAGCTTTGTCGGTTCCTCTTGCTTTCCTCTGTCTTGTGTCTGTCTCTTTCTCTCGTCTTTATCAACCTCAATCCACAGTCTCTGGATATTTGCAACTTCTCCATCTTTCGTCTATCTGCGGCTATCGGTTATCTCCTAAACTTTTCCCACAATCTTTGTTCTTTATGTCGGTAATTCTTCTATTCTCATTTTTTTCCCTCTGAGCCAGGAGTTCTCGACGTCTATCAGTTATCTGCAATATTGCGGGTTCCTATCTTTCGTCTGCCTGTCCTCACTTCTCCGTATCTTAAACTCTCCCCCCCCCTCTCTCTCTCTCTCTGCCATTTTTCCATTTTCCACCTTTCTATTTCTGTGTTCATCCTGTTTTTTCTGCGTCTGTTAATTACTGGCAATTTTGTGGGCTTCTCTTTTTCATCTGTCTCTCGTCTTCACCAAGATTTCTGTGTTTTGCTCCGTCATTTTCTCCCTTTCCCGACATTTGGATTTTTTCCTGTCAACCGTCTGTCTGCCTGTTTCTATCTGTCTCTGTCTGTCTGTCTGTCTGTCTTTCTCTCTGTATCTGTCCCTGCCTGTCTGTCTCTGTCTCTTTCTCTGTCTGTCTGTCTGTCTGTCTGTCTGTCTCTCTCTCTCTCTCTCTCTCTCTCTCTCTCTCTCTCTCTCGATATAGTATTTTTCTCTCGTCTCAGTCACGTCCGTCGGTATTAGTCCCTTCACTACGATGAAATATTGATTTAGTCCATTCCTGCTTCCTCCAGACGATTTCATTCAACCAGGGAAGGACCATTAGCAGTGAATGGGATAGTGAAGGCGACACATAACCTCTCCTGTTCTATTGGTGTCCCCTCAGCTGATTAAAATCGTCTGGAAGCAGCAAGTATTAACCCATTTATAAGACGCGACTGGATCAAGGGATTAACCACTTCACTGTGAGGACGTCCTTTTTATATTTTATCTTTAATACTGTCAAACGACTTTATTCAGGTCATCAGAGGCTTTTGGAACTGGAGGAGGTTACGTAAATCCTTCAATAACCCCTCCACTGCAAGAGGTCTCTTCTAAGATGAATAAAATCGTTAGGTCATAACACTGGAAGGGTTAACGTCCAAATGTATGGGTATTTCCAAGTCTGTGAATAATATCCATTGCTGCGAGAGGTTTCTTATGTGGTTAATTAGTTTTATAGAAATGAAAAACGTGATCCCAGTTAGGTATAGCTTCTACCCATATTCAGATTCCTCCCATCACTAACTTACTTATTTGTCAGTTCTGCTTACAGGGGAGGAAAGCGAATATAATCAAACAGTGACTCAGACCAGAATAAATAATAAGAAATAATCGACTCCTCACTTCTGTAGGTCAAAGACCTTTTCTATATTAAATTTTATCTAACACCAGACGATACTGTTAGCTTTGGGGAGATTTCTTGTGCAAACAGGGTTAAAGTTTATGTCAGCTATGTTAACGTTAGGAGGTAGGAGAATAGACGACTGGCTACGTTAACAGTGACCATATCTCCACAAAGCATTAGAAACAGTTGACTCGTATGTATTGCAGATTAACCCCTTCAGCTTGAGGATGTTTCGTTTAGAATTTTATTCCCGGCTTTTCCAGACTGTTTAATTCAGCTTAGTACAGACTTTCTCCCTAGTGGTGTTAGATATAGCTATATCAACCACTTCAGTATAGCGGGCGACAATAAGACTCAGCTACCATATGACGTAATGGTAGTGAAGAGATTAAGGAGCGTCCGACCTCGCGTCCTTGCAAACACTTGTAGTCTTGGATTTGGTGTGTGTGTGTCAGGTATGTGGCTGTGGGAAAAACCAGATGGTGATATGCCTGACTGTTGTGGCTCCAGTCTCTGTGAGTGGCATGGTTCACAAGATTGTGTGAGAGAGGAGGAGCAGCAGGGTGTAGTGGAGAGCTAGTATGAAATTCACAGACAAGCTTACTATCCACACCCTCTCCAAACTAAACTTTATTTTCTCTAAAAGAAAAAAATACGAAACGGGTAGATTCATAGACAGATTTGTGGTTAATTCCCTGTCTTAACTTGGAAGTGTATTGACAGGAGATTCACACAAAAAAATTACAATCACTTCCCCCTCGTAACGAGACCTTACTTTTGCAAGGACACGAGACATGGGGGAGAGTCACAGATAAACTTATTAACGATTTTCTCTCTCTTAACTAAAATGCCCTTTTGCACGAAGCACACGACACATGAGGAGTTACACAAGAAATCCTATGATCGATTCACTGTCGCAACGAGAATTTATTTTTGCAGGAAGGATACGAGACATGTGGAGAAATTGCACTCTCCTCTCCTTGTCCTTGTTGCAAAAAGAACAATATACACTGTAGAGAATGGATTTTAGGGTTGTTTGTGAACCTCAGCCATGGCTAAGGATATCCAGCCAAATCGGCCATATTCCAAGCCTCTTCAGTACGATGCCGTTTTTTATGTTTCGTTCTTGATGTTCCCATACATTTTTTAAGTCTTTGAAAGATCTCTCTTAGTACTGGGCTTAGGAACAGTTTCCATTAACCCCTTCACTACGAGAAGTCCCCCCCCCTCCAGCTAAATTAAGTATATGATGATAGCATGAACAAAAATGCATGTAATGAATTTTATCAGCTGAACAAAATCGCCTTAACAGGATGCCTTGTTGTTGTTGCTGTTGTTGTAACCCCAGCCTCATCTGGTCGTGAACCCAGTCGACTGCAGGAAACCCGGGCACTTCAGTCACCTGCTCAAGAGGTCTTTTGTTGAGGTAATGTTGAAGGATGATCATGCTGTGACTATGTGCTGCATGAGGAGAGTAAGTGTGTTGTGAGGTGAGCGGCTGCAGTGCAGTGTGGGCGTAATGGATTGTTTGTGAGTTGCATTTTGTGTTAGTATTGTAGCAGGGGAACTTGGTGACCGCAGCACAGTCTGGCTATGTTTACTCATGTCTCTCAGGGCAGGTTAGTTTTTGAAGAGTGTACTTCATGTGGAGATTCATGAAGGCTGCCATTTGGTTAGAGATTTTTAGATGCGTGTGGTGCCAATATGTTTATAAATCTGCCTGCGAAGTGTGGTGTTGCGTGGAGGAGGAGGTTGTTGGTGAGATGCTGTGTACTGCTGGACAGTTGTTCGTTTCTTATTTCTTTGTTAGTGAGGGGGGGGGGGTGATGGAAGGTAACGTTACAAGGCTGAGTTGGGTCTCGAGCTATAACAGTAAACTGTGTGCCTTTCATATGATCTTCGACTGGAGGTAAAATGTGAATGTTAGAGCAATGTGGTTAATCGAGATAGCTTTTAACCCCGTTAGCAAGAGGACGCCAGCTTTACTTTATTCTTTCTATCTCTTGATGATTTTTACTGAACAAAGGATCGGCTTTTAAAACTTGAGGGGGGGGGGTAACATGCATCATTGATTTCCCCATTCACTCACAGGGACCTCTCTTGGCCTGACTAAAAGGTCTGGAGATAACGGGAGTTATATATATATATATATATATATATATATATATATATATATATATATATATATATATATATATAAGCTGTCATAATGAAGGGGATAACCCACTGACTGCTGAGATTTCTCACAGCCGAACAGATCCAACAGGTGTAAGTTTGACTAAATCACCTGAGCACTTTTTTACCTGTGAAAATAATAACTCTGCTATTACAAAGTTGGAGATAAAAAAAAAAATAATAATGCGGGGGAGTCCAATTTTACTCGCTTTGAGGTGTAGGGGTTCGAGACTTGACTACTGTAAGCCAGTACAATAAATGGTAAATGGACAACCTACTTCTCTTGATGGCAATACATTAACGAGAAGCCACCAATCATAGCTCGGTGGGCGAGCCTAAGGAAGACGTCACATCCAATGGGGCGTTCTAACCACTCTGCCGCCAGGAGTCCGCCAGGCGCCCTCAGAGTTAGAAACAAGTGCCCAGATGTTGGAAGTCCTTTATCTAATGCACTTTGGCTTAAGATGTGGTCACCCTGCATGCCAAGTTGAGCAACACGGTCCTCCTCCTCCTCCTCCTCATCATCATCATCATCATCATCAGCAGCAGCAGCAGCAGCATCTATCCCTCATTCACAATGGTATATTCCATCATCATCATCATCACCAACATCTTAATCCTATATCCGCCTAATATATGAAGTGAGAGGGATCCAGGAACAGGAACATGAAAGTGAAAAAAAGAGGGAAACTACCAAAGTAATTAGAGAGAGAGAGAGAGAGAGAGAGAGAGAGAGAGAGAGAGAGAGAGAGAGAGAGAGACATCTGTGAACGAATGTGGACATTTCCCAAAGCTTACTTCTTACACTACTAGCACAGAAACTGGTCTTCAACTACTCCCTCTGGGGGTCATTTACCTACCACATATTTTCTCCCATAGACCTATTTTCACTTCCAGGAACACATTTTCCTGCAAAGAGATATTTCCCCCCTGAACCAGCTTTCCCTAATCTACTGTCCCCATTGAAGCTTTCCAGCCATGGACCTGGTTTCGCATAGACATGTTTTCTCTGTGAACATACTTTTTCCTATGCACCTACTTCTCTCATGGACGTCTTCTTCTTCTTCCTTTTCTTTTTTTTTTTTTTTTTAAATACGAATGGACTCTTACACACTAGAAATAGTGTTTCCATGTGGACCTGTTTACTCTACATTGTGCTGCTTTTTTCTTCTAATGAACTATGTTCCCCGTGGATCAGCTTTCCCACTTGCCTTATATACCCTCCATGTAACTATTTTCCCAGTGAACCTATTTATCCCTATGGTCCAGTTTTCACAGCAAATCCCTACATGGAACTGTTTCCTCTAATGGACCTGTTTTCTTCGTGAATCTTTTTTTTTTTTTTTTTTTTCCTATTCTACCCATTGGCCCTATATTTCCACCTAGGCCCACTTCCCTCAAGGGCGTATCACCCATGGACTTATGTTCCCACATGGACCTATATTCACTCGCTCACCAACCCATCCATGTACCCACCCACTCAGACATTGTGATAAGCCTGTCTTCAACCTTGTCTTCCGGGAAGCTTATATCCAAACACCCACCCACCCACTGTTCTACAGGCCCCACTCTGCACGCTCACCCACCCACTCCACTGCACACACTCCATCCTGACCACCCCACCTCAACCAGTCGCCCCATCCATTCATCCCACATACCTATTCACCCAACCACTTAGCCCATCTCGCCTGCACACCTATCCACCCAACAAACTATCTCCCCTACCCATCCCACCAGTCCACTCACCCAACCACTAACCAACTCACTCCAATCATCCGCCCACCAACTTACACACCCGGCCACCTAGCTGAACCACCAACAGGAGGAACTACGTGTTTCCTCACACACACACACACACACACACACACACACACACACACACACACACACACACACACACACACACACACACACACACACACACACACACACACACACACACACACACACACACACACACACACACACACACACACACACACACACACACACACACACACACACACACACACACTGAAAGATACAACTGCATTCATGGAGCACATGACAAGTATATGCCATTTATAGAGATTAGGATAAGTGAGGTTAGGTTAGGTCATGTTATTAATAAATCCATCACTTATCACACCAATCGAATCCATGGCTTGCTTTCATGAGAGCCATGAAGACCATATATCATTTCGATAGGTTAGGAGAAATGAGGTCAGTTTAGGTCTATGTGTGAAGGAGACGCAGCGGAATAGCTTGGGAACATTTGTCCCAGACTGTATATGCATTTGAGCAGTGGTTACTGGTGATGTCTCTCATTATATGCTCATAACAGCTCTGACTCGCTAATTCGGTGAGTAAATTGGCTTCGTAACGTGGTAACATTTGTACACTGTCATGGTGGTTGCGAGGTGAAGAACAGTGTAACCCATTAACCCTTTTGGTGCTACGGACACGCTTGAATATTTTAATAATTTTATTACTAAACGATGTTGCGCAGCTGAGAGAATACAGTAACAATAGAAATATTGACTGATGGTGTGACGTCGATAAATACTATGTGCACACACACAAATATATATATATATATATATATATATATATATATATATATATATATATATATATATATACACACGGCATGTATATATGTATGTATATAAATAAATAAAATAAATATATATATATGTATATATATATATATATATATATATATATATATATATATATATATATATATATATATATATATATGTGTGTGTGTGTGTGTGTGTGTGTGTGTGTGTGTGTGTGCAGCAGTGACATGCAATAGCTATATCAGCCTATGTAATATAAAGAGGGAAAGGTGGAGGTAGAGAGAGAGACAGTCAAAAAGTGCATGGTCACCGTAACGCTGATAAATTGTTGTGCTTCCGGAGCCCTCAGGCAGTTCCGGTCCCACGGCCACACTCACATCCCCCTCCTAACCCTCACCCCACCACCACCCCACCTCTCCTCCTTCACTTCATCCTAACCCCCACCTTTTACCTCCATCTCAACCCCACCCTATCCCCACTCCCAACGCCTGCCCCACCTTCACCCTAACGCCAACCCTTCACTCCCCTCCACTCCACTTCATCCCTCCCTATCACCACCCCCACCTCCACCTCATCCTTCACACTCAGACATACATACATACATACGCTGATAAACATACACATGTATACAGGCAGACACATACTTTACATACTGCTGACTATCTCTCTCTCTCTATCTCACACACACACACACACACACACACACACACACACACACACACACACACACACACACACACACACACACACACACACACACACACACACACACACACACAAAGGCCCACAAATAAAGTAAAACTGAAACTGCTCTTCTCTTTCATTTCTGGGCAAAACGAAAGACCTAACACTCATTAATTTAACTGTGTGTGTGTTGTGTGTGTGAGGTAGATAGATAGACAGCTAGATAGGTAGATATAGGTTGATAAAGGTAGATAGAAATAGACAGATAGATAAATAGATAGAGAGGTGGGTGGATGGATGGATGGATAGAGAGGGAGATAGTTGGATAGATAGATAGATAGACAGGTAGACAGATAGCTAGATAGATAGATAGATCGAGAGAGAGAGAGAGAGAGAGAGAGAGAGAGAGAGAGAGAGAGAGGCAAAAAATCCAAGTTCCCTTCGAGTGAGTCAGTCTCGTCACGGTGGCTGGGACTCTCTCTCTCTCTCTCTCTGAAAAAGTCTTATATGAAGTATTAACATTATGGAAGGCAAACGATCAGATATTTATTTTCATCAGTTTGTGCATCTCTGGACAAAGATAGACAGAAGTTCTTGGTCAAATGAATGAATAGATAGAAAAAAGGCACTTGGATAGTCTCAATGGGAAAGCGAGATCATAGAAATTGAGCCACTGATTTTTTTTTCTTTTTTAACTCAGATTCCCCATTTTTGTTATGCATACTTACTAATAACGAACGACAGACAATTTCGAACCGCTATGGTACCGGGATCAGAGTTTTTTACGGTTTCTTTTATATCCAGTGCAAAGGTAGGCGATCACGTGGAAGGGTATTTTAGTTGAAGGGATGGCTGGAGCAATGACTGGAGGCTTTGCTCTCCTGTAAAAAGTTTATGTATGGCTGCTACCCGGGTTCTGGACGACGGTAGCCTGGCTGTGGGTTCCTGCGTCCTGAAGAGGGTGACATGGACTTGGTTGCTTCCCTGTTCTTATTAGCCCAATCAATGGACTCGGCGACATCACGCAGCCTGACTTCAATTTCGTTCCAAATTTACGGGCCAATCATTCGCTCACGCATCTTCCTGGTCTTTGAAAACCTGGTTCCACCTCATAAGCAGAACGATCTGCACCTTTGTTTTTCTATTTGTATTATCATTACTTATTTATTTAATTAGATGCGGTCCACATACACCCGTGAAAAAGTAAGTCCATAAACTGTCATCCTCCCACTCGATGTAGTGCTGCCTTCAGGTGACTTGACTCTGAATGGCAAGCCAGGTCGCTCCCCGTTACCCAGGAAGCCAATTAAAACGTTGGGTGGTAACCATATAGCCAACAAACAGATGCCTTATGGCGGACTAGTGGACTAATGCGCTCCGAATGTGACCCATAATGGTTTAAGTCTGAGGTCTGGTTGCGGTTAACACGTATTGCTCACATAATACCATCGAAGGAAGACTGACTTATCACTCTTGCCGTACATGTATTCACTGAGTAGCCTAGCCCAGGTGCCTGTTGTCCTGATAGGGCAATAACTGATTGGATGCTTGATGGACGGATGAAGCAATGTGAGTTACAATTTACAGCAACATAAGCAGCAAGATTCGCATTCTCGTCAGCGTTGGAGGACTTATTTATCACATCTTCCTTTACCCCTCCCTCTATTCCTCTCTTCCTTCCATCCCTACCCTTCCTCCTTGTCCAGCCTCTGATCCATCTCTTCCCTCCCCTCCTTCTCTGTCCACCATGACACTCCTATCGCATCCTTCCAGCACCCTCTTACTCCTACCCTCCACCCCCTCCCTTCGCCGTCCCCCTCATTTTTTTCCCTCAGAGGGAGGCACGGTTGTGAACCTCTTTTCCTCAAGTCTAAAACCTATAGTGATTATCTGCCTAAACGTCACGTGCAGCGGAGACAGAGTACTGTTCCACCAACTAGCTTCTCCGTCCTCCCCGACCTATCCCTCCAATCCATATCCATTCATGGCCTACTGAGGAGACATATATGCCTGTGTTTTAATCAGTTGTAAGAGGGCCACTGCGGGCTAGACTTTCAAGGAGTAATAGCCAGAATATATCATTACTTATGCTGGTCACGTACGAGTGAAGGAGGCATATTTGTAGCGGAAACCATCATGAGGCAAGAAAAGATGATACAGTTAACAATTAATCCCATATTCACTCCCTTTGGGGCGTGGGGCCCGAAGCCAGGCTACTGTAGTCCACTATATTAAAGGCAGATGACCAGACTACTTTTCCCGGCAGCATTATACGACTGAAACACACACACACACACACACACACACACACACACACACACACACACACACACCTCAAGGGAAGAGTACCCACGCGATGTCACCTCCCGGGGATCGGACCCACTTGATACCACCACTAGGGTCAAGCCCACATAACGTCACCTTTTGTGGGTTAAGCCCATACAGTATCACCTGGAGACTCAACCCATGTGATGTCAACTCATGGGAATCGAATCCATGTGCTTTCACCTCTTGGGAATCGAACCCATGTGCTTTCACTTCTCCGGGATTCTATCCGTGCGACGTCAACTGTTGAACCCGTGTGATGTAATTTCTTGAGGTTGGAACCCATGTGGTGCAACCCCTCGGGGATCGAATCCATGTAATGTCACCTCTTTGGGATTTAGCCAATGCTATATCACCTCCTGGGAATCGAAGCCATGTGATACCGTCTCTTGGGGATTAAACTCATGTGATGGCAACTCGCGGGCGTCGAACTCAGACGTATGTTAGTCAAAAGTTTAAGAGCAGTAAAAATAAAGTAAAAGTAAAAATAATTAAAGAGGAAGGCCAGAGATAATGAGTAAAAATATTCAGTAAGTAAGAATAAGAAATAGGGAAAAAAGAGAAAAAGTGGAATACAAAAGAAAGGTAGAATTAGATTAATGAAAAAGCATAGAAGTAAAACGTAGTTAAAGGAGTTGTTGTAGGATGTAAATTTAGTCAAAATACTTCGTAGTAAAAATAGGATACAGGAGAGTATCAAGAGAGCAACAAGAGTAAAAAAAAACAAAAAAGTCATGACGTGAGGGTCCGCGGACACTAGATGGCGGAGGTGGTGGACCGTGTATTGATCACTGGCGGCAACTGGAGGTCTGCCGTCACCTTGCCATCACGGCGCCATCCTGCCATCATGCCGCCATCCTGCCATCACGTCGCCATCCTCTCATCGCGCCGCCAATCCTGCCGTCACTTCACCAACCTTTCATCACACCACCACTCCTGCCATCATGCCGCCATCATGCCTCCATCCTGCAATCATGCCGCCACTCCTGCCATAATGCTGCCATCCTGCCATCATGCCACCACTCTATCACCCAGCCATTACCTTGCCATCCTTGCATCACCCTGTCGTCATTCCACCATCCTGCCATCACGCCGCCATTCTGCCATCACGCCGCCATTCTGCCATCACGCTGCCAGTCTGCTATCACGCTGCGATCTTTCCATTACGCTGCCATCCTGCCGTCACCCCGCCACTGTGTCTCAACATGTCACCGGGCATCAACCTGCCGTTCCTTCCGTCACGTTAATTCTATCATCACGTCATTCATGCCAGAACATCACGACAGCTGCAGTCCCTGATACCACCTCCACAATTGTAACTTCTAACCCCCCCACACACACACACATACACACACACACATGCATGCAAACCTACATACTTACATAGATTCATTCATATATAGTATACCTTGGCAGTTGATACATACATACATGCACACATACATACATACATACAAACCCACATACACACACACACACACACACACATACATTTGGCAGGTCATTTACCGCCATTCCCGGGAAACTGTCATTCGGAGGGTCAATCGATGCATTCCTTAGACCCGCCGTCACCATCACCATCACCACCATTATCATCACCGTCACTCTAACCATCAGCACCAGCATCACCACCATTCACCATCATCACCAGTCGCCGTCACCATCAGCATAACTATCACCATTACCATCACTGCCACCACGTTCACTCACATCACTCACATCACTACCACCATTATCATCACCACCATCGCCACTACTACGAATACTGTCTTTTTGCCTACCGTGAGGAGAGAAAGACTGAAAGTGGGGGAAATGGGTAGGTAGATAGGGAGGAAAGAGAGAGAGAGACAGAAGAAGTGGAAAGAGAGAGGGAAGGAGACGAGAGGCAGACTGGAGGGATGAGCAAGTAGATGGATAGGGAGGAAAGAGATAGGCAAGGGAGGTGAGGGGAGGGGAGGTGAGGGGAGAGGGAGGAAGGAGAGAAACAGGAGGGAGGAAGAAGAACGAGACAAGGGGAGGAGGGATGGGCAAGGGGAGACAGACGGGTTAGGGAGATCAGAAGGGGGAGGAGCGGGGGAGACAGGGTGAGGGAGGGAGAAACTGATGGGGGGGGGGGAAGGCACATACAGAAAGAGCAACACTTCGAGTAACAACATTGACAGCCACAACCACACCACCACCACGAAGATACCACCACCACCACCACCACCACCACCACCACCACCACTTCCACATCAACAACGACGACGACGACGATAACTTACCAACTGATCACAGAAGCAAACAAACACATTTACACATATAAACTGCACATATCCACAAGAAATTCATACATATGCACACAGACATGAACACAATAACATTAGGAGTATCAGTCATACTTATTCAAAAACACTTCGTCACACACACACACACACACACACACACACACACACACACACACACACACACACACACACACACACACACACACACACACACATCAGCACTTGAGCACACTCACATAAAGCCAGACTCATACATAAACACACGCTCACATTCTGGCGCTTAGGTACATGCACACAGTCATACACATTTACACATTCATATGTGAATGTACACACACGGAAACCTTTTTTATAACACACACACACACACACACACACACACACACACACACACACACACACACACACACACACACACACACACACACACACACACACACACACACACACACACACACGTATTAACAATCATTTCTTTTCACACACGTATTAGCAGTCATTTCTTTTCCCTGAACAACTGACAGTGATTAGTTTGCTGCCTCAACATTTCAAGGTTCTCAAATCAATAGTACACTGTAATGAGCTTTCGTTTACTACTACTACTACTACTACCACCACTACTACTACTACCATCACTACTACTACTGCTGCTGCTTCTTCTGCAACAACAATAACAACAACTGCTACTACCACTACTACTACTATTTTTTTTTTTAGTGACATATGGGGACGCCTTACCTCCATTCAATGTAGACTACCTCCCTGCCCCCTCATCTCTCTCTCTCTCTCTCTCTCTCTCTCTCTCTCTCTCTCTCTCTCTCACCAGGTAACACTACACTGAGTCATAAGCCAAATGGTTTCCTGCATCCCAGGAAACCATTTTCACCGTTGGATGGTAACCATATAACCAAATTATGCCTGGTGTTTTATTGGGTTAAGACGCTCTAACTGATTGGAACCTGTATTGAATGTCTGAAAAGGTTGTGGTCGTTATTGTTCTAAACCCATCTGAATGTGAGCCTAGTGGACTGCAGGTAGAAAATGCCCTTCTGCAATCCACCATCCTCCTTTCTGGAGAGAAGGAGGGGGCTGGAGGACTTTAGTATAACTGGGTAGTGCAGCTGCCAGGTTACTTGCAGTGTAAGGGTGGCACGAGGGAAGACGTCCCTCTCCGGCACCTGTGTGGAAGGGCAAAAGTACATGAGGAAGGACGCCTGGAATTGGCTGGGGAGAGTGAAGAGTAACAGTGAAAGGCTTGCGGTTTTCGTCTCGGTCTTCTGGTTAAACACTGGGTTTATGCGTCAGGGAGACCTTTATTCTTAAAGTTGTGCAATTTGCAAAGTCTTACTTTCAACTATATTGCTCTCACCTCTTTCCCATTCCTCCCTTCCATTTATATAATCTAAATTACTTTCTTTTATTTCACATGCTCCCATATCCCCTCCCCTTCCCTCTATATCTCTTCCTTCTCTCTCCCCTTCTCTCTCATTCTCATTCTTCCCTTGCCTTTCGTTCTCTCATTTTCTTTTTATTTTTACTTCTGTTTTCCCAACTTTCTTTGCTCTCTCTCTCTCTCTCTCTCTCTCTCTCTCTCTCTCTCTCTCTCTCTCTCTCTCTCTCTCTCTCTCTCTCTCTCTCTCCAGACTGCTCATAATTATTGCGTCACTCTGTCATTACCATCCACTTACTGGGAGGTCGATGAGGGTAATGGTCAGGGGGTGGTTAAGGGGTACATGTGGGTGGTTAAGGGGTGGATGTGTGTGGTTATGAGGTGGATGTAAGTGTTGGTGTAGATGTGGATAGTAAAGTCATAGATGTTGGTGGTTGAGGGGTGTGGGTGTGGGTGTGGGTGTGGGTGTGGGTGAGGTGCGGGTGTGGGTGAGGTGCGGGTGTGGGTGAGGTGTGGGTGTGGTTGTGAGTGTGGATGTGGAGGTGGGTGGTTGAAGGGTGGTGGTGAGGGTGTGGGGTTGGGTGTGGATATTGTTGGTGTAGGGGTAGTATGTATAGTTAAGGATGGGTGTGAGTGGTTAAAGGGTGTGGTAAGGGGTAGTGGCTGAGGTGTGGATGTGGAGGTTTAAGGGGTGGATATGGGTGAAGGTGGTGGTTCAGAGTATGGGTGAGGATAGTTACGATGTAGAGAAGTCCTACTTGAGCCTGATTAAACTGGTGATCGAAAATTAAAACAGAAAAATAATCATGATGAATGGGGTGATGGAAGTTACTTTTATATCCTTTTGTTATATAGACTTTTCTTGAACTGAATTAAATCGTCCGGAGGCAGCCTAAGTAAAATCTAAGAGGCGTCATTATACTGAAAGGATAAAGGCTAATGACAGATAATGGTGAAAAGGGTTAACTGTTGATGGGAAACTGTGGAAGGAGAGAATCATCTGGATCATCCCATCCATTAAGGTGACGGCTGTTTTTAGTTTATACTCTTACAAAAGATGAATCTGTTGAGAGTTAGACCCTCGTAATGAAATGGATAGATACTATTATTATTATTATTATTATTATTATCATTATCATCTTCAGTACGAAACTATCTTTCCTCTTTAGTTCTTGCTACCGTCAGAAGCTTTTCTTCAGTTTCGGACTCACTCGTTTGTACTGCATGGGTTAGAAGCATTCCTCAGTGACTCTTTCTGTATACTGACATATTTCACATTTTGATCCACACACTCAAAGACCGATTAATACAGTTTAAGCAATAAAAAAGTTATCATTGTGCACTGGAGAATTTCGTTTGTCACAACAGCATTATTATCCTAACCTGTGAGGCAGAGTAGTTAACTGAATTATTTTTCCAGGAAGTCTGACGTTTCCTGGGCTGCTCAGCCTCCAATTGTAAATGTTTTTGACATACCTTAAAGCGAGGCGCTAACTAGATGGCACTATCTCCATACTGGATAGCTGGACAGTGATGGATAGACTGAGCCCTTTCCTATTCACACATGTTCTAGTCACGCCCGGGCTCTCTGCTCTGCTGTTGGAGTATTTCGCTGTTATACGATGAGCCAGTCACTTGACCTGCCGTCCATAGAGTCAAGGGACACACAACAGGGCCTCCGTGAACGTGGGGCAGCGTTAGGTACCCATCGCTATCCTTGTCTGACCCATACTACCTTTTGCAGCTCGTAAGGAAAGAGGACTGTACCCAACTGTGCCGCGTGTAGACTCCAAAGAAGCAGGCAGTGCTAGGTTTGCTGTAGAATTCTCCGGGCTTGTCTCTGGGGTTAGTTGGAGGGGCACTTTCCTTGGGCATCGTCACAGTAATAACACTGATACCCATGACAGCGACGATAATAATGATGGTGATAATACTGCTGACGATGATGTTAATGACGCAGAATTTTTGCACGTATATGAATTACATCTAATATCCGTGTCTCAGACTGGTACCATGTTCATTCGTTACTGTCGTGTCATGTATTCAATCGGTGATGTAAGTAAGAAATGAAGGAGGAAAAAATACATTTTGTACATACCGAAAACGCTGACTCAGAGAGAGAGAGAAAGAGAGAGGGAGAGAGAGAGAGAGGACTTACCTAAAGCGGGCAAACACTTTCTTTTATATACAGTACTCTCTCTCTCTCTCTCTCTCTCTCTCTCTCTCTCTCTCTCTCTCTCTCTCTCTCTCTCTCTCTCTCTCTCTCTCGTGACGTGTTCTCGTGAGCATAGCAGGCACCAAGACAAGATGGCATTCACTTCATTTCTCATATATTTCACTTCATCATTCTCCTGTGCATTATCACAGCCTGTAAACAGCCACATAACACGCACAAATAAGGTACAACAGACTCATAACGCGTTGTGTGCAGATATAAGGTGGTGGGCTACAAGGGACTATTATTCTGTATCATTATGTATTATGTACTGGAAAACGATGGCAAGGATCGTGCAAGATAATAAGCGCTCCATATGCAGAAATTGACTATACCCTTTTCACGTTAACTTGACCCAGACTTTTTCCTTTTGCATCTTATGTCACGTAACTCAATGAAACAGTAAGACAGTACCACGGCTCTGCATCATTTTCATAGCTCTTCTTCGTGTCTAGCACCATATTCTAGTGTTAATTCATTGTTACATTTCTGCATTCAAGATGGAGAGAACAATTTTATGCCAAGTTAGAGTAAAAAGGGTATAGTATAGAGGTGTTAATGAGCCTCCTAAACCCATGAGAATACATACGGGAAAAGTGTTGGAAACCCTCTAAAAATCTACTATTTAGCAAATACTCAACGTCTGCCTTAATGACACTCTTGGAGTGGATAGGCATTATTCTCAGCCTTCATCTCAGTAAGCCTCCTAAATTCACGAGAGCACGTACTTCTCGGCACAACGTGTTGGGGGGGAGGGAAAGGGTCCTGGCGCCGCAGTCTGACATTTGCACAAACTGCAGCCGCATGAGTCCTAAATTATTAATCCGAAACATCACAATTCAAACGGACCAATGAGCTGCAACCCCGGCTTCACGCCACCTGGCCCCCTCTCCTCCTAGTCTCCTACTCCCCTCTCCCGCCTCGCTGCCTAGGGGCTGGGAGGTGGTGTGCAGGAGCTGAAGGGGGGGGTGAGGGGGAAAACAGTGAAATCGTATAATCTGCAAAATGTGAGTAGAAGATTGATCATGAAGTATTTTTGGTGATTATATATGACATCTTAAAAGGAAAATAAGTATGTTTCTTAACTATCTATGTACGTTGTTTATATATATATATATATATATATATATATATATATATATATATATATAGAGAGAGAGAGAGAGAGAGAGAGAGAGAGATAGATAGATAGATAGATAGATAGATAGAGAGAGAGAGAGAAAGAGAGAGAGAGAGAGAGAGAGAGAGAGAGAGAGAGAGAGCAGCCCATTTACGTTTCATACATCTCTATATGTTACCACTTCGGCGCTAACACCCACCATCCACATTGAGTCCATGCTTGGGATGTCTCATACACGACTGGTGTATTGTCACTAGCGGGGGTGTTTTTACACGTCGGCATGTCTTATGTTAGATCAGTAAAGTCTAGTTTTAAAGAGTGTCAAATCTTTAATCTGTTCAACCTCCCCAGTCGGGATTCGAATCATCGTCCACTGAAGAGCAGACAACCCGTCTACCGACTTGGCCACCGTCGAGTATTGTACATATATGTAATATTCGTGTCAAGCGGATAAGCGCGAATGGACGCAAGCCAGAAAGAATTCGACGTAATCGCGCCATTATTTAATTGGCGGAAACCATTTCATTTCGAGAATTACGTGTCAGCCTTTAATAACGGTGTAATTGTAGCCGGTCAACGCGTGCGAAGTGAGGCATGGCTCACACTTACACGGAAAATAATACGTCTGAATTATGTGCACTTCTCAGTACGGCCCGACTTGGTGGATCACGATTTTCTGACATTCATAACAGTGGTGGAAGGTGGCGGCTGGGGTGGTGAGGGGGCAGGGATAACGTTGAAGAGGGGGGAGGGCATTGGAAGGAAGGTGCTTTATGCTCTCATTAGTGGAGAGTGAGTGGGGGTGGTAGAGGGTTAATGTAGAGGTAGGATGCTGATGCGGGAAGTAACAATGATGGGTGTAGGTGAGGGTGGCTTGGAATATTTGGGATGGTACCGAGGGTTAGGTGGGTGAAAACAGGAGTGAGGATGGGTGAGGGTGAGGGTGATTGGGTGTTGGGTGAGATGGGGGAAGCGAGGATGAGGATGGATGAGGGTGAGAGTGTGGATACGGGAATAGGTGTGTGAAGCTATGTGCTTTTTTTTTTTTTTTTTTTTTTTACCTATCAGATGGATCCAGGATTTTAGGGGCTTGAATGGTGAGTAAATGGGAGTGTGGACCGTTCTACTGGGCAAACTTTGGTTAGTGTCTCATTCTGTTAGGTTTTCCCTGGCTCCGGATCCTTCCTCACCTCACCCCATGACGGGAAGGGGGAAACGATGCTTGTGCTGTTGATGATGATGATGATGATGATGTTACCGTTCTGATCTTGCCAGTAGGTAGGAAGTTAAACGAGTATGTAAAGAACGGGATTTGCGAAATTTATGGTATTCTTGTAGGCAAGTAGGTTGAAAGTTGCGAAAGTAATAAAAGTGATGAAATGTTCTTATTGCTGGGTTGTTGAGTGAAAAAATAGATAAGTAGGTAACTGACGGAAAGAACTGCAAGGTGCTATTAGGATTTTGAGGGTAGATAGACAGGAAGAGGAGCCATGGTAGTCTGGTGGCAGCGAGTTCGACTTGCGATCTACGTGTGGCCCCCGTCTATTATTTTATTCACTCTAACATACTCCATTCTTAACATCAGGATCTTTGTCACCTAAGCAATTGTGTGACTGCGCCGCTATAGTTAGTACCTGGGTAGGTCTGGTTAGGGTGAGGGTGGGTAGAGGTGAGGGTGAAAATGAAGAGACCGAACAGAGGTGAAGATGGCTTAGGGTGAGGGTGTATATAGGTCAGCATGGGCGGTGGCGAGGGTGACTAAGAGTGAGGGTGGAGTGGTATGTAGAAGAAACTGAACGAGGGTCTGTGGTTCTGCCAGTGAATGTCAGCGAATGATGGTTAGGATGGGTATTAGTGAGGCTGGATGAAAGTGGCTGATGATATACTATGATGAACGAGGTGGTGGTGGTAGTACAGTAGGTGAGTGATGGATACTGATAATGAGAGTTAAGTAAATGTTATTGGTAGTGAGGGTGAGTGAAAGATATTGGTGATCAGGGTGAATGTGAAGGTGATTAGCAGTGAGGGTGAGTAAAGGATATTGTTACTGATGATGACTGGGAATAAGGGTATGCAAAACAAAATGATAGTCGCTAATGTTGTACAAGTAAAAAATTACTAGTGGGAGTGCTAAGAAATACAATTAGATGTGATTATTGAAGAAAGTTGGTATAAACAGGTACCGGTATCGCTATGTCAGGGATAAAAGGTGCTGGTACTGGGATGGTGTGAAGACTGGCGTATGGGAGAGTTAAGTTCATATTAGTGAAAATATTACATCAGCATCAACCCTCTTAGTACAGTGACTTTTTAAACAACTCTTTCTCCATGCTGCCACCAGACGATCTGATTTAGCTTAGGGAAAAACCTCTCGCATTTAAGAATATTTAAGAAGCTGTGTGTTCCCTTCATTGCCCGGGTTCTCTAATAAACTGAATAAAATCGTCTGACGGTGGCAAGACGAAGGGGTTAATAATGATGTTGAAGGGTCTGGTATTGGTATCTTAAGGAAGGGCACTGGTATTGGGATGGTGCGAGGACAGGTGTAGAAGGGAGCTGAGTACTTATCAGTGGAAATAATGAACGATATTAAGTAGCCTCCTTGCCTTGATATTAGTGGCCGTGATGGCGGGACGGTGGAGGTGCTTGGCCTGAGTTATGGTGATGAGCTAATGATGGTGATGGTGGTGGTGGTAGAGGTGGTGGTGATGATGGCGATGGTGATGATGATGGTAGTGATGGTACTGATACTGGCGATGATAATGGTGGTGGTAATGGTGATGGTAATGAGAATGAGGAATTGGTGGTTAGGATGGTGATAGTGAGGGTGGTGGTAATGATGTTGGTAGTGACAGCAAGTGGTAGTAACTGTTGTGGTAGTGGTGATTAACAGGAGTAATGGTGGTGGCTGTGGTGGTAGTGGTGACGTTGGAGTGTTTACAGTGGTGATGGCAGCAATGATGGTGGTGGCAATGATGTTGGTGTGGTAGCAGCGACGATGGTGGTGGTAGCAGTGGTTAGTGGTGGCAAAGGTGGCCGTAACAGTGATGGTGGTGGTAGTGGCACTCGAGGATGTCACTGTTGGCAGCTTGGTGGTGGTAGTCAAAGGCAATGGTTGTGATGAAGGTGGTGATGACTCTGGCTCTAGGGGATAGCAGTGCTGGCAGATTGGCAATGTAGGTGGTGGAAGGAAAGGAAGAATGGAAGACAGCATTAGCTCTCTTACGTAAATATTTGTCAACAGGATGGAGGACATATAAACCCTTCAACTCGATGACGTCTTATTTTATACTCAATCTCCAGACGATTTTATTCAGCCCCCGAGATTTTTTTTTTTTTTTTTTTTTTTTTAATGGAGAGGTTAGATATAGCCCTCATTAATCCCTTCACTACTAGAGCTTTCTTCTACGCGACTTAACATCGTCTGGGAGCAGCAAGAATGAAACGGAAATAACGTCATTAGGATAAAATGGTTCACATGCCTGTAATTAACTAGGGGGAATCGAAGTCACAGTTATATTTTTTCCTCATCGTCTGTCCAATAACTGTGTTAAAAACTGCAGTTAGTCTTCCCCTCCTATATCCCATTATTGACAGTACGTTTGTGTGTTGTTGAGTTAGTATTTCACACACACACACACACACACACACACACACACACACACACACACACACAGTCTCAGTCAATAATCTCTACTCATGCAGGGCTCCGAACTAATGGTCCAGATTCTAACCCTCCAGTTATTATTTACATACAAAACTATTCATAATCATTTACAGTACGTTTAAAAGGACTGATATTATATTTATAGATATCTTACATACAGTTACATATTAATTCGCTTTGCATTAAGTAGTGTGACTCAGGGTACTGTTATAAGCTGGCTTCAGACTTTATAATTTGGGGAAAAAAAAAATCCATGTATTCTTTATCACTAAGGTGCTCATGAATATATAGACCGATAAATAGATAGACAGCTAGATAAACAGATAAACAAATAAATATGTATGCGTACGTATGTGTGTGTGTGTGTGTGTGTGTGTGTGTGTGTGTGTGTGTGTGTGTGTGTGTGTGTGTGTGACTGCGAATTATGAGAAAATTTGTTGGAATACAGTTGATAAACGAGTATTTAGGTGAGTATGGTTGCGTGTGGTCGTGTGTGATGGCGCGTGGTGGTTACTGTTACTGTGTTTGGGTATGGGGATGAATTTTGCTGAGTGTAGTAGAGTGGTTGTTATTGTGGTGGCGTGTGGTGCAGTGGAGGTAAATCGTGGTTGAGTGTGGTGGTGTGTGTATGAGAGTGGTTGTGTGGTGGTGACATGTGTAGGTGCGTGACCAAGACACCCGGTGACCTCTGGCTCCAGGCAACATGTTCCACGCAATCCTCATGTTTTACTTTCTTATTACAAAACTCTGTGCACTGTTTGCTTAGATCGGTGTACAGTCTCGGCCAGTAGTTCCTTTACACCATCTTGGAACCATGCTGGACCCAGTTTAAACATTGCTAAAATTAATCAGATGGATTGGGTTTATAATGTCGTGTTTTTTTGTTTTTTTTTTTTTTTTGTTAATAGAAAACTGCACCAAAGTACTTGCCCCTTCAAAGAAAGTTGAATAAATATTATCTAAGTAAGATCCCCTTTTTGGAAATGTCTGGTCACAATAAGTGCTACAAAGTGGTCATAGGCAAATGAAAATTTAAGGACACCGTTCGAGACATGACTAATATGTGCATAAAAAATGGAGAATATCTTCTAACCTTACATTAGATAGATGAACAGAAAGTCTAAGAACGTGTAGCGAGACAGATGCAGCGCGCGTACCGGAAATCGAAGTAGTTCCATTACACCGTCCAGAAATGTTGGCTGATGGAAACTGCGTATTTGCGTCTCATTGTGTGTTACCGTCTCCAAAACTAATGATATCTTGCTAAACTAACTGACGTTCATCTTCAGGATTAGGGGTCTCGCTGCATAGTTCGGCATCCCAGAAATAGAAAGGTATGGTTGGTCGGAGCAGCACATGAACGTCTGGTTGTGAGTGGCATTATATGATTGGTGAAAGTCTGGAGTGGCATTATCTGATTGGCGAGACTATCTGATTGCATTTTTTCTTTTATTCTTGATATTAACAGACGATTTTATTCAGCTTAGGGAAGATATTTTGCTGCGAAGGGGTTACTGAAGGTCATATCTAACCCCTCCAGCTTGTAAAAGTTATTAAAATCGTCTAGAGATATAACAGACAACATATACGTCACTGAATAGAAGGAGTTTTGCTAAACTTGACCCTCCTGGAAAAGACGAAGTGCCGAAACAGATTACACTTTGGAAATTTGCTACCTGAGTATGTGCTGGTGTGAAGAGGAGTGATGGACTGCATGTAAGGCGGGATGTAAGACTGCGTGGAGGTCCTTTTGTTGTGTCCAGCATACAGGTGACCTCGAAGAAAGAAAGAAAGAAAGAATGAAAGCTAAGAAGAGAGAAAGCTAGGAAGAGAGAAAGAAGAAAGAAATAGGAAAAGAAAGAAAGCAAAGAAGAAAGGCAGTGTGACAAAGAAGATAGACATATAGAACGACAAAGGCAGATAAATAGTTGGATATACTGTACATACACTGAGAGATGGAGGGAGCGACAGACAAACGGATACATAGATTAGTTGACAAATCGATGACTGACTGACTGAAAGAGATAAACTGATAGACTGGTTGCTGTTTTGACCGACTGGTTAATAGATAAATATATAGGCAGATAGACACAAAAATCATATCATTTGAGGGTAAAGTTCTCGCAAGAGATTTTAAGACGCCAAGTATGAAATAGAGATATAAACAGGAAATAGGATTGACAGACAGACAGATAAATAGATAGAAAGATAGACTCACGGAGAGATAGATAGATAGATAGATAGATAGATAGACCGGTAGACAGGCAGAGACTGGCACATTAATTGAAATAATCACAGCAATTTAGGTCATAATTTCCTTTTACGATCAAATTATAGTTTCACGCTCCAGACAGACAGACAGACGGACGGGAGGACGAATGGACACACAGGCAGACTGACTATAGATGCGATTAATAAGTATATATTAAGGAAGACAATATAAAGAAAGAAAGAAAGAAAGAAAGAAAAATAGATTAGATAGATAGATAGATGGATGGATAGATAGATAGGTAGATTAAGTAGACTAGACAGGTCGGTAGATAATCTTAAATAAGCGCCATAACGCCAAGAATAAAATCTACTAAATGTTTTAATTATAATCTCTAAGTTCCAGACAGACGGACAGACATACAGATGGACAGAGAGGCGGACAGACAAACAGGCCAGAGAGAGAGAGAGAGAGAGAGAGGGGGTCAAGGTTATCATCATTGCCGTCAACTTCTCGGGCTTCCTGCGTTGAGTCCTTCCACAGTAATACACCCCATTGATAATAATGCAGAATACACCCCTTCGTGAATAATAAAAATCTCTCTCTCTCTTTCTCTCTCTCTCTCTCTCTCTCTCTCTCTCTCTCTCTCTCTCATTATTTACTTATTAATTAATTAATTTATTTACTTTTATTCTTATTTATATTGTGGTCTTCCGTCAGCAACAAAAGCCCTGCCGTCATCCCTACTTATCTCTCCACGACTTTTAACAATTTATCTCATAAGTGAACAACAACCGGCACGGCACCTGCCGGTATGCTTTTATTAGGCTGCACCTCATTTTCGTCAGTGTACTCTGCTTGGGACTTACCAGGCTAACTTTTTAAATATATTGAAAGGCTAAGAGAGGCGACAGGAGTTTCGTTGCTGACTGACTGTGTGTGTGTGTGTGTGTGCTCCCAAAGTGAAGCCAGAGATTGAGTTAGGTCTGGGGCTTCAGTAGTGTCGGGACAGACTTAGTGGTAGTAGTGAAACCGTGAGGGCGGGGCGGGCGGACCACATCACACCATGCCACGCCACGCCACGCCACACCACACCACACCACACCACTAAGGTGTTATATTCACCCAATAAACACAAGTTCAGTATGTGGCTATAAGTCTTCCATCTTAACAATTCACGACTCTTGGAGAATCACCACATCTGGCTTATCACATCTTTATCCTTAATGTCCGTCCACATTTGACGGAAACTTTGCCCGAAACACGGTTAGAAACGTGCATAAAATTTGTCACACACTTGGCAGTAGCATGTCACATACATGATACGTGTCTGCAGCAATATTCGGAACAATGTTAAGAGGCAAAGCCATCAACCTGCTGGAAACAAACGTAAAGAGAACACTCAGTCCACACATTTCTGAGACTCTACCCATTACAATGTAGGCAGGTGATGATGTGGTCCTGGCTGCATCTGCCGCTGTGATACTGTGTGGACGAAGGAACCGTCGTATGTATGGTGTGGTTTCTTGGTGCTCACTATAAAACTCAGGTTCCCGAATACAAATAATATAGTGATATATGCGTCGTCTTTTCCATCTCGATATTTGCATTTCATCTTCCGTGTCTCCCTCCTTAGTTAACAATATTATGTTCTTATCATTCTCTCAATTTCTACTTTATCGAGTATCAAATCATCCGTTATGTCTTTTTAGGCATGTCTTATTTACTTTGTCTTGTAATCCTCACCATTAACATCCCAGAGAACCGGATATGTATGATGCAAGTCAATCAACATTATGGTTTGGTCTCTGGATCTCTCCATTTTCAGGATGCAATTTCACCCCTTGCCTATGAGCATATGACTTGCTAAGTTCATGTACACCATACTAAACCTCGACCACATCTGTGCTGCCAACATGATCCAGACCTTGAAACAGACCTGTTCATGACACCAGTGTTTCCAATATGTGTGGCGCAGTGTTCGTGACAGTGCATGGAACCTGTCGCGAACACATGTTCAGGCAAGTGTGGCCGGACCTTTTGTAACACAACCTACCTCATGTCAGCCAGCACGCCACCTGCAGTTATCCTACAGTATTATGGTATTAAAATTTTAATTTAGTTAAATACTGTTCAAATGCTATTCTATTTAATGAAATCTACCTTAATTAAGTCTCGTCGTCGTCGTCGTCGTCGTCGTCGTCGTCGTCGTCAGCCTGTGTACCCCTACAAGACAAAGACCTCTTCCAGACTATTCACTCATAATTCTTGTCTATTAAAATAATTTATCTCAGACCTGTCTATTAGTGGATTTCTTTTCTTACTCTTATTCTTTCTTTGTTGACCCCCTGCTTCATCTTTTGAACTGTCGCTCTGTAATTCTTACTACCCATCTGTTATCTGTTGTTAAACCCTTCTGCTTGAAAAAATATTTTGTATTTTACCCTTACAGTATTTGACGATTTCACCCACCTTATGAGAGAGCTTTCAAAGTGGAGGGGCTGGATAATATTAACCTTCATTTATCCTCGCCGGTATGAGGTCATTGATAAGTTGTATAGAGTCGTCTGAAAGTAACAATAATAAAACAACAAAATAGGGCATCAGACTGAAGTGGTAAAAAAAAGACACTTCCGCGTTCATTTCTGTTTTGTTACAAAGCTGTAAATACGAGTAGACCTACTTACTGCTGTGTGCCGGACCCTGCTAGCGGCAAGGGCCGGTGAACTATTGTATTAGTCTCCGAGTCAGTCGTCTGTAACCAGGCTGGCCTCCCTAGGTCGACTCCAACAACCTTCCCTGTGTCTAACTGGTTGCTAGATGATGTTTCTCAGGGATCTGAGTCATATTCACAAAGATATTTAACTTAAGACTCTTTAAGAAATACCGTAAGATTGATTTTTTTTAATCAGTACGAATCTGAATCTGAAAATGACCTCTTTTGTGTCGTCTTATGCCCTATTTGTTTCTTTTTAGGCCAAGAGCCCCCGAGGGGCCGACAGTAAACAGCATAGCTGTTCTGTTATGTGTTGCCTTATTAACGGACCTCTCTTCTTATCCCTGCACCAGATAACGAACATTATGATAAGCTTTCCATTCATTTCTGGGAACTCCTGCATGTACAGTCGAAAGATTATTATTATTATTATTTTTTTGAAGGCCTTAGGTTTCTGACCCATTCTTTGGGACTGGAAGAAGAGACATATTATGGAGTCAGCATTTCTTTCCAGAGGCAAATACTCTTTTTATCCACATTTTAGGATAAGAAAGACCCACTCATAACATAATTCTTGCCAGAAATAGCTTAATCTTCTTCGGACACCCTCAGTCTCATTCATAGGCTGTGTTTAATTTCGTTGTCATGAGCTTGAACCCTCTAAACAGCCTGGCTTATGTCTGAAATACTTAACCGTGTATTATCAGGCATAATTAAACGACCTAAACTTGCGTGACCTATTCTAACCTAAGCTAACATAACCAAATACGATCCAGTCCTAACCCACTTTGCCCTAACCTAATCAGGACTTACCTAATCCACGCCATGACCTCATCCGCTGCCACCAGACAGGGAAAACCCCGCTACATCCAAGGCAGCCTTTTAACATCTTCATCCCGAGGACTTTTTCCCCATTTTTGCTATCTAAATAATTTTAATAAGCTTAGGATCTTTAAACTGGAGGAGTTAGATAAAGCTCTTATTAGCTCTCACTGTCAGGGGGCTCTCCTAACCTGAATCCACTCACCCGGCAGCAGCAAGAATATACTTCAAAACAGCGTCATCGTAGAGAAGGGTTTAAGCGTAGTGTCCGAGAATAGCCAGAGTGAGTGACTACGAAGCCCCAGCACTGCCTCCCTCCCGACATTCACATAGTCTGCCTCCTGCTGTTACCCGGTGTGGAAGCAAAGCAACAGAAACTACTAAAACAAAATAACATAGTGCCTCCTAAGCTACACTATTGGGCGATGTTTGTTACCCAACAGTATAAATGGGGACCTGGATGTAAATATGACTGTTGTGGTTGTGGGCCGTATTCTAAGAGAGGAACGACATTTAATTAGTTGCTCGTCCACCTTAATGAATGTCGTGCAGAAGATGGACAAAAATGTAATCATTCTTTTAACATGTCACCATGTCATGCAGTCAGAACAATTGTGACATAAGACACAGAACCCGAGAACCTACCATCAGGCGAGTATATTTGGCTTATGAGCGACCTTGCGATAATAGTAATTGTGGGAGAAAAATAATGAAGTGAAAATATAAATCAAAGTCATCCTTAAACACCGGATACAGTCACACCATGTACTTCACATCAATTATGTCTTTTGTCTTTCCTTTGCTTCTTTTTCTAATTCTTGCTATGATTATCTTTAGCTTAGGAGGGTCCTTCAATAATGAAGGGGATAATCCAACCCCTACAGCTCAAAGAGTCTATCCTAAGCTGAACACTGTCGTATCCGGGCTTAAGGAGTTAGCCATGTGCTGTTGCTGAGATGGGAGGAACACCAGGGCAGTAAAGTGGTTGAAAGTAGCCTAGTGTTCTCTGACGAGGTATCTGCGTAGTACCTCCAGCAAGTTATCATGGCCATAAATATTATCATGGGTGAGTGTCTTTTGTCGTATTAATCACGTTATGACTCCCTCCAGCTTTGTTTTGAAGTGTTAGTAGCTTTATGGGTTAAAATAATAATATATATGAAAAGAAGCGACTTTATACGTTACCGAATTCCAAGAGGCTTATGAACATGACTCCTTATCCATTTTATTTCTCACACTGAATGATTGTACAAGGCTTTTCCCTAGTGTTTCTAAATGTATGGCCCTCCTTGAGAGCTTAATAAATTTTTTTCGATACGACTGGATTACATGTATGGAACGAACAAAGTCACCACACACTCAGAATATATAAGTATCACGCATTTAGAAATACTGTCAAAAGTTTTCACCAATGACAGCACTACTCACTCAAAATGGATGTCAAAAGTCTTCGTCTAATGTTTCTAAATGTACGGCCCCACTTAGCACTTTGGTGTGATTTTCTGTATGAGTGAATTAGATAAACATAACGGTATGCAGTCGTCATTATCATCGAAAACATGTCGAAGGGAGACGATAGAGTTTTGCTATTGAATATCATCGAAAAGAGACAAAAAAAGGTGACAAGACTGAATTACACATCACTGCAGGGAATATAAGTAAATAAAGAGAAACGAGAGAATTTATCATCACAGAGAACATTACGATAAAATGCGGCGTCCAAAAATGAAAAAGGAAAGAGAAAAGAGAAAGGAAGGAGTGGAAATAATTTTCAAGAAACAATAAAAAATTCAGCCATGATAGGAGACGCCAAGCTAACAACAACAAGAAGCATAATGAAAAAATGCAGTGCCGTGAAGGAGGAGGAGCAAGAGTTATTCATGGCAGGAAATATAAAATGAAAAAATGCTGTCTCGTAAAGAACAAAGAGAGAGGGTTAATAATTTCTGGAAACAATAAAAATGCAGTATCAGTAAAAGACGATCGAACTAATGATTTCAGGAAGCATAGTTAAAGAATAGTGGCATAAAGAACTGAGAGAGAGAGAGAGAGAGAGAGAGAGAGAGAGAGAGATTCATTGCAATAAACAGAAGAAAATAAAATGCAGTATCGATAAGAGACGATGGAGCTCCGTGAGTGAATTAGAGGACCAGTGAACAAAGGAAGGTGGTGAGAAGTGAGCGAGACTAAATATCCAGGGATACAGGAGGACGGAACACTGTATTCGCGTCGACATGTAACCAGCAAATCCAGGAATACAGTAAAACGTGCATGCGTCCATAATGGTATGTATTCCTGGATGGCCACTGTAACCCCTCAAGGAATACAAGAGTATATAAGTACTCTTGTATATTGCACCCTAGAGGAATGTAAGAATATTTAAATGGAGTAATAAGTCTGCATACGATTGAGTAGATATATATGTGTGTACAATAATATTAAATTTTGGCTAGTTATTGTAAGCCCAAGTTCCATATCTCTCTCTCTCTCTCTCTCTCTCTCTCTCTCTCTCTCTCTCTCATATATATATATATATATATATCTATCTATCTATCTATCTATCTATCTATATACATATATATATTTTTATATGTATATATATATATCTATATATATATATATGTATGTATGTATATATGCGTACATACAAGTATACGTTGATATTTAACCTAAAAATTAAAAAATACAGTATACCGTATATGCACGCGTGGATCTGTATATGTATCCGTGAATGGCCATTGTAACCTGCAAAATGAAAAACGCAAAAATTATATATACGTATGCATATACAGCTGCCCAGTATTTATGAATACAAAAATCATATATTCGTGGAATACAAGAAAATATGTATGCGTAGGTATTACGATCCCAAAATAATCCAGGGACATAAGAAAATATTCATGCGTGGAATACAAAAAATATAAGTACACGTAGATATATAACCTTAAAAACCATGACTACCAGAAAAAAAAGTGTGTGTGTGTGTGTGTGTGTGTGTGTGTGAGGGTCCGGCCACGCTCGATACGACTACTGACGGATGGGGGGGTTGCATGTGGTCCGAGGGGGGGGGGGACTAGGGGAGCTGAGGAGAAAGGATAGGAGAGGAGAGGAGGGGGACGGGGGACCGTCTGGGGAGGGGGTTGCGGGGGACCTTATTACCCCTCTCTGGCAGGCTGGGGTAAGTGAAAATGGGAGAGAGAGAGAGAGAGAGAGAGAGAGAGAGAGAGAGAGAGAGAGAGAGCGCGAAGGCATTTGCATGGAGTAAAAATTGAGTGAAAAAATAAGAGGGGCAGAGAGAAAATAAATCAATGTAGTAGAAAGGTAAATAACAAAGGAAAATTAATGAGAGAGAGAAAAATGAGTGTCTGGCTGTCTATCTATCCATCTATCTTTCGATCTATCTATATCTGTCTATCTGTTTATCAGTCTGTCTGTCTCTGTCTATCTATCTGTCTGTCTATCTGTCTGTCTTTCTATACGTTTCTCTCTCTCTATCTCTCTCTGTCAGAGTTAGTGGAATGTGATGTGGCCCTAAGTGCAATATAGGCAGTACTTACCCTGCTGGTGTTATAGTTTCTCAGGCTTATCTGAACGTAAACCTTGTGAACTGCAGGCTATAGTTGCCTTTCCCCTGCACTCCACCATCCTGTCCTCGGGGGACAAGAAGGGAGCTGAGGGACGATTAAATAAACTTTGAACTGGAGTTCCCCGTTTATATCAGTGCCACATCATGAATGCTTCCCTCACCACCACCAGTGCTTACCCCAAACAGGCCAAATCAGCGCATGTCTAGTATGTATAATAATTTACTGGGCTAATATCAGAATAGGTGCAAGATTGATGAGTCTGGCATTCACTGGTGACCCTGACCTGTGACCTTTCTCAGTCAGGGCTGCGCAAAAACCCTTGACTCTCAGGCTCCGACGACCAAATCGTACATAAATAACTTGTTTGTTGTTAACTAGAATAGAATACTTAGGTAGTTCCAGATGGTTTTACTCAGCTAAGGAGAGATTTTCGAAATGTTTGGGGTAGGTACAGTTTTCATTAACCTAATCGCATCTAGAGAGCTCTCCTGGGGTGAATAAGATCGTATGACAGCAGCAAGACTAAACAAAATTTGTCATACTGAAAGAATCAACCAGATTCAACAGAATATAAACTCGCCTGTGCATCATATTGTGACCCCTTCAGCACGAGGACGTCTCTTACATTGTGTTGTTGCTACTGCCAGACGATTTAATTCAGCTGAATCACTTTACTACGAACGGACGATTTCACTCAACCTAGAAAATATCTTTAACATTTACCTGGTTATTGAAAGCTATAGGTAACCTCTCCAGTTCAAAAAGTCAGTCATAAACTGAAAAAAAAGAAAAAAAAGAAAATGGGTGTAGTAAGAATAAACTTATAATTGGCGTCATCGTACTGAAGACTGTCTTATTTTGATAAATTCCTTTAGGAGCAACAAAATGAACTAATAAAGGAAATCTTCCAACTGAAAGGGTTAAGAGAATTTATCGTACAAAAGCCTTCAAAGTATATATATTTTTGTGGTTGTTGCCTTCAGACGATTTTCCTCAGCTTAGGAAATATCTCATTTACTGAAAGGGTTAATGAAGGCTGTATCTAACCCTTCAGCTCGAAAAGTCACTCCTAAGCTAAATGAAAGTCTCTGAAATTAGCAAGAGGAAAGTAAGAAAAACGGCATTGGAGTGAAGGGGTTAAGGGGGAGCAAACGACTGATGAGGGGAGGGGGAGAGGGGAGAGGAGGCTAATGGGGAGGGTGAGAAATCTATTGGAGGAGGGGAAGGGGAGAAATATGTCGGAGGTCGTATTCATAAAGGGTCTTGACCATTTCTTGCGATTTATAAGTTCCAACAGCAGGAAATTATTGTCGGGAATAATTTCGCATTGTCTTATTTTTCAGTTTAATATTCCCTTTGGTTTGGCTGTGTGTGTGTGTGTGTGTGTGTGTGTGTGTGTGTGTGTGTGTGTGTGTGTGTGTGTGTGTGTGTGTGTGTACGATAATCTTACACACAGCTTAAGGCCAAGAAAGTTTATGAATACCTTCCAGGCATTGTCCCGAGTTATTGGAAGCAATTACACAACACTTAAAAAATGGCCGCGTTATTAATTTTTCCTTAATAATGATAAATGGAGTGACAGGCAGGGAAGCGAAGGCACTGTCTCGTCAATTTTCGTCCGTCTGGTGGTAGAATATTGATTGTTGTTGCTGTTATTATTTTTGATATTATTTTAGTATTTTATTATTATTATCATTAATAGTAATAATAATAATGATACTACTACTACTACTACTACTACTACTACTAATAATAATAATAATAATAATAGTAATAATAATAATAATAATAATATTATCATTATTATTATTATTATTATTGTTGTTGTTGTTGTTGTTGTTATTGCCTCAGACTCCAGTGGACGTGGGCCTAATGGACAACAGGAACCAGCAACTTTATCCAGACTCTTCCTAAGATGTTTTGTTAAGGCTGTGCTGAAGGACACTGTGTATCCTTGCAGTGTAGAAGGAGTATAAACCCTTCATTACGGGAGGTGCTTCCTCAGGTGAATGAAAGTCTGCAGTAACAAGATTAAAGTTTTAAAAAAAGGTATAATTGTACTAAATGGATACATCGAAGGACATTTTTTCTAACCCCTCCACCAATAGAGGTAGGCTATTTCCTAAGATGAGTAAAATTACAAGATGGGTGCAGCTGTACTTGGGGAGTATACGTAAAGGTCTTCCCAGACGGATTATAATTATACTGCGATGCCAAGATTATATAAAAGAATTCGTATTGGTACTGAAAAGGTTAATATTAACATAAGATAAAAAAAAATAAGATCGAGGCCTGTACGTGTCATATAATCAAGGGATGAAATTTGTAGAGGAATTTTACTTTTTTTTTTTTTAACCTTTGAGACATGATTCAGAGATGAAAATCTTTGTTCCATTCCACCCCTATTGTTGCAGGAGTTGCGAGGCTGCTTACACCTCTTGATGGACAACACGGTCACCACACCCCTGGCCTGATATGCACAAACAGACTCCCAACCTAATCCCCGTTGTACCTAATTTTTGGTTTGGCAGGAGGGACAAGGGGTATTGAGTGTAGAGTTCTCCCGTCTCTTGTTCTTCCTGCAAATAACAAATGAAAGTTATGACAGGGAACTAATTACAAGAGTGTTTGTGAATTTGAACACTGTGTCACTGGGTACTCAGCGCCATGACGTGTAGGCTCCTCGTCAGCGCCTAAAGTAGGAGACATTGCCAGCCCTAGCTCCCAGCACTCTGCGTCACCACTTACAATGTGTGGGAAATGAAGAAGAAGAAGAAGAAGAAGAGAAGAAAAGGAAAAAGAAGAAAAGAAGATGAAAAAGAAAAGAAAAAGAAGAAGAAGAAGAAAACAAGAAGAGAAAGAAGAAAAAGAAGAAGAAGAAACAGAGGAAGAAGAAGTAGAAGAAAAAAGAAAAAGAAAAAGAAGAAGAAGAAGAGGTTATGTGAAAAAAGAAGAAAACAAAGAAGAAAGGCTAGATTTTTGCCAATTGACGGTTCCAGGGTTACCAAGGCAGACAGACAATTTTTATTGAGGTCCAAAATACCCTTCCATCACAATCATAAGAGTCGATGTTACAACCATGTTCCTAATTGTATTGCTGAGTGAACAGGGACCAGGGGGAACCAAAGAGGGAAATACTGAACGTGTGTGGTTATCTTACTCCTCTAGTCAAGAAAGAAAGAGAGAGAGAAAGAAAGAAAAGAAAGCGATGACTAGTGAACCCTCCAGCACGTAGTCTCTCGTCCGTATTTAAGTGGTCACAAAACTATTACCTCTGGTCAGAAACTGTGAGAATGATGACACGTCGACAGATGGCATATATCGTTCCTATTCGCCCAACCATCATCAGAGCTCTAAAGTATTTCCCACTTATACGATGGGGAACCTTCGTTAACATTCTCGAGAGTGATATATAACCATCATCTGTAACCAAAGCCAATGAAAACACTAACACTTCGAAAGCTTGCATATATCGCCCTTGTTCACCCGTTCCTCTTCCCAGCCCTATCTCTGACTAATACTGTACATGGATTTTCTTTGTCAGTCAAGGGTGAACAGAGAGATCGATTTCAGGTGGGTCAAGGAACAATCTAATGGCTTGTTTGCATAATCGGTTTCAAAGCATGTTTCTGATGTGCGTGTGTGTTGCAAGCGACCTTACCAAATGATTTAGCTTGCTGAATATTCCCTTCCAGCAGCGATGTTGACTCACTGATTACACGACCAGCGTTCAGGCAATTTCACCGTAACATGTCTCAATACCAGATTTTGAAAATGAACGTGCAAACCAGCCTTAAGGATTTGAATTTCAATAAAATATTCTATGGTGATGCCCTGTATGATTCTCCATGTCACAAAATATCCTCAGCTGAATACCATCCTAGCAGTACTGAGTGAGATAGCTCTAACATATTTCACTAAAGGAGATTCAGTGTTAGAACATGAGTGGTGACATGTGAGAGTGAATGTGTCATCGTCCTGTGCCTCAGGAAGGGACTGCCTAATCTACGCCCTGAGTATAACACACACACACACACACACGCACACACACACAAGAAAAACAGCTGGGCATCGTCATTATTTATATCGACGTGGCTCTGCAATAATTAGTGGTTCGGTGGCATGGCCGTATCATCAACGGCTAATTACCTATTTTCCGTAATCTACTACTGATCTAGAGGCTCCATTATCCGCTCTGATCAATCAACCAAGTTACCTGTCCAGACTAATAATTAACTAGCTAACAACCAGCAAACTTGCTAACCCAATCAACTAACTAATTCAAAGTTTGGCCAATATAATCGTACTTCGCCAGCAGTAAGCTTTAATTAGCCAGCGGTTGAATGATATAGCTGTATTCTTATCCTCTCCAGTTCGATGACGCCCTTTAAATTTTATCTTCTTGTAGACATCAGATGATGAATCCAAATTAAGGGAGGCCTCTCGTATTGGAGACATATGAGAGGCCTTCCCTATGTTGAAAATAGTTGTCTGAAGGTAGAGGAATAAATTTTCAAAAGGCGTCATCGTATTACAATGATTTTGATGTCACTTATTCTTCCAACAAATAAACAAATAAATGAATAAATAAATAAATATATATATATATATATATATATATATATATATATATATATATATATATATATATATATATATATATATATATATGGCATGGCACTTAAAACAAGCAGTAAGAAATGCTTTCAAGGTACGGCATTATTTCCTACGGCACGGCCACCACACAGCACGGCAACAGAGTGTGTGAGTGACTCACAGGGAAACCCAGTACACTACTGTACAGCAATTGATCCGACTCAGTAGTGTGGGGCGGCAAGTGTTGTGGGTCCATAAGCATCTATAAAGAAAGAGTATTTCAACCATTTTATTGTGACTAGAGCATATTTTTTTGGTGCAGGTGAGTGGGAGGTGAGGGCATTTACGGCTACCGCAAAATTATTGTCCCATACCTTATGTGCACATAATATATTTATATTCTAGCTACCGGCAAGTTATTTTATTCAGCATAACTCCTTCAGCTCTATACCATCTTTTATTTTGCTATATTTTTGCTACCGACGGGCGATTTTATGCTGCTACCCTTTCAAAATGATAACAGTATAGTTCTGGAACACCACCAGATAACTATATTTTGGCTTTGGAGAGGATCTCTCTCTCTCTCTCTCTCTCTCTCTCTCTAATCTGATTATTTTTACATCGCGGAACTGAGACACTTCCGGAGCTTCAGTGCTGTGTCGTGATGTCATGAAATCCGACGGGACTTAGTTGAGACAACAATGGTTTACTTCGATTAATAGCAAAATCGACCCCCCTTCCCCTTGGTCATCAACGAGCTGTGAGGGGTTAATGTTTTTTTTTTTTTTTTTTTTTTTTCCCCCAGGTTAAACACACCAGAGTCCTGTTGTAGCCGAGACAAGTGGTTCATGACTTGTACGAACCATACTTCTCGAGTAACTGTTTCGGTATGATGACGTCATCTTTTATTATTGCTACCTCTGAACAATTTTATCCAACACTCTTACAGTCAAGGGGTTAACGAAAGCTATATACTGCACCTCCAGTTCGATATATCTCTCTCAAGGTGACTCAACCTTTAGGAGGAAGCACGAATAAAACATAATGACCTGAACGCCACTAACTCAAACGAGGCTTCAAACGCGCCGTTCGACGAACCCGTGCCTTAGTTACTCGTATACAATGGGGGGATGTTGGAGGCAGTAGCAGAGGAAAAGAGAGGGAAGGAGAGGTGAGGAGATGATGAGAGGCAAAAAGGAGAGAGAAGAAAAGATCGATGAGGCGTGAAAAAAAAATAATAATAAAAAAGAGAGACGAGTAAAAAGTGGAGTAGAGAGGAAAAAGATAAAGCATAGTAAAGGCGAGAAGAGAGGAGAACAAGAGAGAAACAGCATACAGTGACTACGTCCTTTCTCAGGACGCACTAAACAAAATAATGGGGGTGTTCTTTCGTGCTAGTGAAGTTGACAATTATCCCAAAGACTATTATTATTATTATTATTATTTTTATGTTAGTAAGAATCCAAGGCTGAGATCCAGTAGAACTTGTCCCTGCCAAAGAAAGTTAACAAAAAGAAAACCAAGTGAACATACGTTTGAAGTTAATACTGTACAAACAAACTAGTGCAGTAAGTGCAAACGGGCGAGCACACGTGTGAGTGAAAGCAGTGCCTGGAGAGACAAACGGAGGTAGTGATTGGCAGCGTCCTAAGTCATCTTACAAGGTAGGTCCAGTACTACATTTCTGTTGGAATGGGTGTGCTAAGATTTGTAACCCTGGTGGCTAGTAATATCTAGCATATTAATCTCTGTGTCCATGCTGAACTATCTATCTATGGCCAGACGCCATAATCCCGTAAGGGGTGGCCATTTGTCTTTGAGTTTTGTTTTAAGGGGAGGGGCACTAACCCTCCGCGAACCCACATGATGACACGCAGGGAACACGTATGGGTTGGTTATATGGTTACCACCTGGCGATGTAAATGGTTTCCTGGCTTATAGGAAACCATTAAACTTGTCGCTCAATGTAAAGCCACCTAGAAAGGAAAGAAGAGTACTAAAAAGTGACAGGAAAGATGGGAGCAATAGGAAGAGAGGGACAGACACAGAAAAAGAATGATAAAGGTGAAGGAAGAAGTAAGCAGTACTTCATCAAGGGAGTGGATGATGGAGAGAAGTGGGAAGAGAGGAGGGCAGACAGAGAAAAAGAATGATAAAGGTGGAGGAAGAAATAGGCAGCACTACATCAAGGGAGTGGATAATGATCGCCACCACCTACCACCGAACTGTATATGTGGGTCTAACTGATAAGATTTCTGACATTTATTTTATACTTTCGTCCAAGTAAGACCTTTGTTAATCTCAGTACACGTCATTATACATATATCATTTTATTTTTGCCATTTCTCTCCCAAGTCTTTGTTAAATTATCTCTATGGGGTTGTTCATGAGTGTTAGCAAACCTGTATGCTAAGATTCCTCGCATTTCATAAAAGTCCGTCCAAGATTATACCTTTCTTAGTCTCAGGTCGTATCGTTCATCTATTATTATCTCATTTTTTCTTAATTTCTCCCTTCTCAGATGTTACTAGCTTCAATATACACTCGTCCAAATCCCTCCTCTATTCTACGTCACTAGAGTAAATGTCAAGGGAGGGAATTATTCATCGATTACTCAGTGGCTACAGTGTGTGTGTGTGTGTGTGTGTGTGTGTGTGTGTGTGTGTGTGTGTGTGTGTGTGTGTGTGTAAATGGGTAATAAATAAATAAACAGTAAATGCATACCGACAAAGATACTTACGTAGATACGGACAGATACATAGAAATAGAGAGAGGAAAAAGAGAGACTGATGTATTGAACAGTAGGAAGTTTGTGTGTGTGTGTGTGTGTGTGTGTGTGTGTGTGTGTGTGTGTGTGTGTGTGTGTGTGTGTGTGTGTGTGTGTGTGTGTGTGTGTGTGTGTGTGTGTGTGTGTGTGTGTGTGTGTGTGTGTGTGTGTGTGTGTGTGTGTGTGTGTGTGTGTGTGTGTGTGTGTAAGGTTACGATATCGACCACCTCAAGTCTGCCGCCAACCTTCCCCCCGTCCTCCCTTCCCTCCTCCGTTCACTCGTACGGCAACTGACCACATGCAAGGTTTGGTCTACAATGAAGTTCAAAATATCGACGTTGATAGTTTACACAGAATTATCATAAATCGTGTTTTAAATAGATAAATACTGTATGGAAATCGCTTTGACGTAAGATCAAATGCTTGTTCAGCAATTTTAGGTTCCGACTTTGCCGTAAATATAGGAAGTACAGTATCGAAGACCGGCAGTCCTTTCACAGTGTTCGAGAAATTGCTTATTGTTTACGTTATTTACAGCTAAATCGAAGCATATGATTGTTAAGCAAGTATCTGATATTATGTCAAAGACATTTTCATAAGATATTTGTCCATTTAAAATGTAGTTTATGCAAATACTTCGAAAGTTTATCACTGTCCATATTTTGAATTCCCTAGTAGCTGAAAATTCATAGGTGGCCAATTGGGAGCCTGGGCCGGCAAATTTGACTGTTTCGGGTCGTGTCTTTGGGGCTTAACACAAACTAATTTTTTAATGACCCTCGTGCAGTCTACAGGCACAGATGTATCCTAAGTGGTCTTCTTACTCCGAGGGGATATGTTCCATCTTCCCGCTTCGCCTCCTTGCTACGTATGTATGTATGTACCGGTATGTATGCATGTATGTGGCCTTGATATTATGTATTCAGCCTGTAGTTGCCAGGTATGAGATATGATTACAAAGAATTGCCTTTAGTGTACTGTTACATTAACTACATGATCTGCCCACTCTCCTCTATCCTGATTCCTCCTAGGGTGTCTACAAATATGAACGAACCTACTTTTTCATTTTAAATTTCCAGAATATGTAGAGAAATTTACAGTTACATAAGCTACAAACGAAGTGGAGAAAAGCGCGAAGTCGCACTTAAAAATCTGATTTTATTATTTTTTTTTTCTCGTAAAGATACCTCATTTTCGATTTGTTTATTCGGCCTAGAAATACCTTACCAGCTTTGACTTTGTTTAGAACCATTGCGCCATAGTTAAGTATGAGTAGGAAGGACCTATTAATAGCGACAGTGCATCAGTACCGTAATCCAGTGCACGAAGGTGTCTTGAACGGATTAAAAAAGAAAAAAAAAATATCGACTCCTAAGCTGAACAAACTCTGGGTGTTAGACGTCCAGCTGTAACAGAGACACAACTCCATTACCGGTACATTGATTGCAGGGTTCTAGTGTACTCAGGCGGCAGGTGCGACACTACATTAATCAGAGAATTGCACTGCACGAAGGCGGAGGGGGAGGTGCGACCATACGACAGTTTTGATCGGGCAGACAGTTTATTACCCGGCCGAATAAACTCTGGAATTAGGTGTCTGGCAGCAGATGGAGTGACAGACAGACAAATAAATTGACAGGTTGAGCTACACAAACTGAGCTAGATAAACAGACAGACAGGCAGGCAGAATTCCATAGCTGTACATTAGTTTTTTAGTTTCAGTGTACGAAGGAGGCAGATGGATGCGAGTATCGTGAAGACAGACAATTTATCGCTCTCTTCGACTAATCTCCGGATTAATAAGTTTGACAACAAGCAGACAAATAAACAGGCAGGCATGGCTATATAGATAGAGGGAACCAGATAAACAGACAGACAGGCAGGATACCTTTAACTGTTCATTAATTTCACAGTTGCATTTACGAATCTTAATAGAGGGACATTTGGGAGGACAGTCTAAACCAAGCAGACAGTTCATCACCATACCCGTTCTAAATTAACTCTAGGCTCAAACTTTTGACATTCTGCAGAAAATCATAGATAGATAAACAGGTAGACAGAAAAGCAAGTAGATAGTAGTTAGATAAGCAGGTAGATAATTAGATAAAAAAGATAGACAAATATATTAACTGTACAATGATCCCAGAGCTGCATTGTACGAAGGCTGTGGGTGGGGTGCGACAATTTTGAACAGTCAGACAATCCATTACCCCCGTGAATAATTCCCTCAGTGCCCCGCCATTAGTTCTCGGTACCAGGAGTTTATCGCAGTCCGCCCTGGCCTGCGTCCACTTCATAACCATTACCGGCAACCAATAAAACAAGGGAGCCGTGTAATTCGGTGTCGTTTGGCTCCGACCCGCGGCATTACGGGATCGATGGGGCTGGTGTCAAGTGCTGGGTGCTGCTGGTGCTAGGTGGGGCGGATTTGCTGCTTACGGGTACCTGCTTACCTACCTACCAACAGTTCCTGCTTAGTTACCTACTTGTACCTAGCTACGTACCCACTTCTTTTTTTTTTTTAAGGATTGGGTGGGTGGTAGTGGTTATGGTGGTAGAGAAGGTGGTGGATTTTCTGTTTACTTTTGTCTGTCTGCCTAAAGTTTCTACTCCGGTTACTGCCTACTGTTTTGCTTCCAGATGTCTGCCAACAGTTCCCATTTACGTCTGCCTACTTACCGTTTACACTTATCGACCGTTCCTGTTAATTAACCTGTTCAGACGAGAGATGGATTTCCTACTGCACCTACATCTGCTCACCTACTTGCCTACCTACCTACCTGCCGTTTTTACTTACGTTTACCTACCTACCATTCCTAATGATGTACTTACCTGACTGGGAGACATATCTTCTACTTACGTCTGCCTGCCTACCTACCATTTTTACTCACAGTTATCTTTCTATTGTTTCTACGTACATTTACATGCCTTCCTTCCAACTGTTATTATATATGCTAGCTTAACTATCCACCTCATTTTTATATCAATATTATCTTACATACTCGTCCTAACTGTTTCCATACGTAGCACTGTCCCGCCCAATTCCCGTCCGCCTATCGACAAAACAGCTTGCAATTATCTCTTTGTAATAATGATTTGCTGATTAGAAAGACGAGGGAAAAAGTATGCAGAAACTTCCCATGTCTTGTGTTCATCGCGTCAGTACAAATCTGAACTACGGGAAGGATATGTTCGTAAGTTTGTTAGTGAATCTTTCCCCCGGAAAAAAGGTACAATTAAACAAAATCTGTTTTATCCTTCTTATCTAGGTCTTTCTGTGTAGCTTTACCCTATCTGTCTATGTATATGTCATTCTGTATATTGCCAAACATCTAAATTTGGAGTTATTCAGAGTAATACAATTTATTATTTGTCTGTTCAGTAACATTGCACTTACTCTTCCTTCAACCGGCTTCTTAAATGTAATTGTGGAAGTAATGCACAGTTAAAAGAATTATGCCCGTCTCTCTGTTTACTTTGTCTCTGTAGCTATGCCTGTCTGTTTGTCTGTCTGTCACCAAAGTGTAAATTTGGAGATTATTTATAAGGGTAATAAATTGTCTGTCCGTTCAAGGCTGTTGGACGCGCTTGCAGCCTTCGTACACTGCAACTAAGGAATTAATGTACAGCCAAAGGAATTCTGCCTATCTCGCTGTTTATGTAGTTCTGTCCGTCTGTGTAGTTCTATCTGTGTCTGTCTGTATGTATGAATATGTCTATATATTCTGCAACTAATGCCTAATTCCAGTGATCATTCAGTGCAGAGTTAGAAAATTTTGTCAATTCTGTCAAGACTGTGGCTTGGTCGCACTCCTCGCCCCTCCCTCATCGCCTTCGCAAACTGTCGATATCTGATAAATGTAGTGTCGTTCCTGCCTCCTTAGTACACCAGAACCTTGCAGTCAGTGTACCTATCTTCTGCTGGACGTCTAATGTAGAGTTTCATCCAATGGAATACTAGAATTTTGTGTCCGCTCAAAACAGTCGCACCAAATGTCTTCGTGCAGTGGACTGTGGCATCGATGTACAGTCGCTGTCATAAGATCTCCCTGATTATACCCAGCTACTAGCACAGAGGTTCGAAACAAGTCTGAACTCGTAAAGTAGTCCTAGACTAAGTGACAGATAAAAAAGTATGAGTGTCTCTAAAGGGTAAAATGAAAGAAATCAAATGGGTGATTTTGCAGTTTCTCACGTTCGATTTGTATGAAGTTTGGAGGAAGCTTGACTTCGAAAGTTGATCTTCAGTTTAAACCTTTTTACTTCCAATTTTCTCCAGGGCAATTGTTTGTGTCTATAAACCTCCCTGCTAAATTTGTTTCTCTGTAGCAAATTTCTGTTGGTTAATTTTTGGAGGCATCTCAAGGTGTGGGGTGGATCAGCTGGCCCGAGTGGGGGTAAGGGGGGATGCCATGTAGTTTTGCAGTAGTATGCTTATTGATTCAGCCCATGTAACATGTAGTCATGTCCAATACTTGACTACTACAGGCAGGCTGCAAGATGTCAAGGTCACATACATACATACATACATACATACGTACATATATACATACATACATAAAACAGAGTGACGCAGTTTCACTTTGAAGATCTCTCTCTCTCTCTCTCTCTCTCTCTCTCTCTCTCTCTCCTTTTGCTATATTTTGCCGTATGATTAATTGTACTTTGTTAGCGTGTGTTTGATAACCTTCATATTATATTCCATCCATCCATCTTTCAATACTTTATCGCCCCGGTACCAGAAAGATCTGGGGCTAAGTTGCATGCACTGAACAACTAATGCTTATGGTTATTGCTTACATAATTTTCTATTAATCTCTCTGTCTATCTGTCCATTAGCGTTCCATATATACACTCTGATGTCAAACAATGAATGGTGTTCCTCTGCCCTCAGAATCAATTGTCCTTCAGGACCCGTAAAACACGGTTTGAAAGTGTATCATGGAGCTGAAGGCCATGTCAGGCACGTACAAACAGGCCAATGCGGTGTGTTTGTGTGCATGTATATATAAATAAATATATACTCGTAAATACATACTACATACATACATACATACTAGGGAGCAGCGTCATGGCTTGGTGAAATTCTTAGTTATATTGGCGAGAACTATGCCAGATTCTCATGACCTCATTACTTTTGATTGATGCACTCTTCATGGGACCTGCTGCATTGTCGTCCCTCATAAATGTAGGGTTATGAACCCCATATTACCGATTCTTTTCACAGAGCCTGTATTGTCCAGTATTACCTTCTGTGTTCTCTGACCCTGTACCGTTGGCTGTATACTACTTTCTATATATTCTCAAGGACATATCCAGAGCTGTTAGGCGGGTGTTCCACGGGGAAAGCATCCTCGGCCTAGAATGCTGAGTGGGGGGAGGGGGGGCAGAAAAGAGAGAAAGAAAAAATAATTGTATTGTCATCCTGCAGGAACCCTAAAAGAAATAAAAAAAAAATGTTTAGAATGTTGTGTCAAAAAGTAAATAGTACGGTAATAGATGTGTTTTATTTACTGACAATAGGAGGTGGGCGTTTCAGGCAACCACACCACCGAAAAAAAAAAAGAAAAAATCGCCCCTGGAACTTGTATTGGTAACTTTAAAATTCTCCTTATAGACCAAGACTTGTTGGCTACAGTCAGATCTTCAAAATTAATATATCGTCTAATACTTGTACTGTAACTAAAGCTTTATAAACCCTCTTTGTCAGCTATGATTTACTATTATACTTTTCATGGTCGCTTTATTGCTGAAGGTTATTTTATTCTTTACAGAACCCTGGAATATCCCATTTCTCAAACTTACTTTCAACATTGTGTGTGTGTGTGTGTGTGTGTGTGTGTGTGTGTGTGTGTGTGTGTGTGTGTGTGTGTGTAATTCTCTCCGACAAGGATAGTATGTTTTCACCCCTGTTTGTTTGTTTGTTAACCAGCCGCGATAACGAAGCTGGTATTGTTTTAAATTTGTCTGTCTGTGCGTGTATCTGTTAGCACGATAACTTTGCATCCCCTGAAGATAACATCATAAAATTTTACAGGTGTGTAGTAGGGATGAAAATCATCTACGAGTTGGAAATTGGTGAAAGTAGGTCAAGGTCAAGGTCATATTCCGAGCCGCGCTAGATATGTATCGGCTCGCAGCTGGTGTGATTCCCCCCTTAGAGAGGCCTCTAATTAGTTAGTTTGTGTGTTTGCTAGCAGGATTACTCAAAAACTAAATGAGAGATTTGGACCAATTTTGATGGGTAGATAGCCCATGTCCCTGAGAACAATCGATGACGTTTTGAGACTGATGCGGATTGTAGTACAGATTTTGGATCCGGACAACACTTTTTACGAAACCCTAATCAATGATGAGGAAACCCTAACCCATTATGAGGAGCAGTTTGGAAATTACGCTGCCCTTATCGGAGAGATGCGCTCCACTGAGTGCCCGTTTAGTTTGTTCCTGTTGCCTTCAGACGATTATATTCAGCTTAGAAGTGACTTTCTAAGCAAGATGTGTTAGATACAGTCTACACAATTCCTTTCAGTTCGAGAGGTCTTTCCTAATGAAATCATTTGGTGGTAGAAAAAAAAAAAAAAAAAAGCCTCTACTGTACTAAATAAGTTAATCCTTTCAATACGGTGGTTATTATATTTTGGAGTACCACCAGACGATTTCATTAAACGCCGAGAGAACTTTCAGTAGTGCTACGGTTAGCTAAGGTTATATCTGTCGATAAAAAGAAAGTCTAGAGATGGCAAGAATAAAATGGAGAAATGCGTCACCGTACTGATGGAGTTAGAAAATATTTGTAAAGATCTTGAGACATCTTCATAATCCCTAAAAATTGGAATAAATTGACGCCTCATCACAGCCCATGATGTCAAGTGAAGCAATTAAGTTCTGATGGAGGCAGCGAGGGGATGATCATTGTGTGCATGTGGAGTTATGGCAGTTTGACCTCGAGATTGTTCTTTGATGCGTCGTTCCTCCGCCATCCCTCCCTCCCCTGCCCCTCCACACACACACACACACACACACACACACACACACACACACAAAGCCCTCTCTCCCGTCTTCCCCCACACAGACAATCCTTGCCCTTCCCCTCCTCCTACTGACAATCCTTCTC